>NC_077230.1:318628414-319308414 GCF_027887165.1 Monodelphis domestica | reverse complement strand
AAAAATAAAGGCTCCATGTACATAAGCCATACCAGAACTTCTTGTGGTAGCAAAGAACTGAAAATAAAGCAGATTCGTTTTATTTGGGAAGTGGTGAAACTCATAGTAGTATATGAATGTAACATGCTACTCTGCTGTAAGAAATGACAAATATGATTAATATAAAAGATCACGGGAAGAATCATATGAACTAAGAAAAGTAAGAAAAGTCAAGAAAACAACATACAGTTCCCTTCCCACCTATGTTTCTGATTTTGGTCTTTGCTACGGTGCCCCTGGGCAATCAGTTCTCCTCTACTCTGATGAGTTTTATGTATTATCTTCAACTATTAGAATGTAGGTTCCTTGAGGGAAGCCCAGCACTTAGCACATAGTAAACACTTAATAAATGTTTGCAGCTTGCCTATCTCCAACAATAACTATGAAGACTTAAATGGATTGACCACTATAATGAAATAATAGAAAACCAATGCCACGAAATTACAACCAACAAGTTGGTAAACCCAAAAAAGGATATGAAATTATAGTTCCTTTGCCAAGGTAGGGGACCTGGGAGAAAGGCGAGTCACAGGTTTACATTATATACAATGTCAGTTTTAAAAGGTATTAATGGGGTTTTGCTGATTTAAAATTTTTATTCCTCTTTTCCCTTTTCTAATTTTTTATAAAAATTTCTAAGTTTTTTCTTTAAAACTCTTTGTTATAAGGAATAGCTCTCTGGGAGCAGGAGGGGGAAGCGATACAGGAGGAAATTTAGGCAATGTAAAAAAATAGATTAATGAAAATCAATTTTTAAAAAAATAATTAATTCCCCCCCCATCCCCACCCCAAGATAAAGATGAGTCACTGACACTCAGAAGATCTTGATTTGAGGCATTAGTTTGTTAAGAAATCTGAGAAAATTTTTTAGGAAGAGACAGGAGAGTGTGCTGAGAACAAAAGGAGTCACAGCAAGCTGGGTACAGACGACAAAGAAAGCTTCCATTAAATACAATGAATTCTTCGTCTGCTTTGCTGGGAGCTTGCTGATTGGAAGAAAAAAAATGTATTTGCTGGGTGACTGGAGAAAGGGTGGAGCAATTGTTGGAACTTGATTGGCTGAGATTTGAATCCTGCTGCTGTAGAAATAGCTATTGCTATTATTGCTCTCTGGTGCCATCTAAAGCTGGAGAAAAAGGAAACCTCTCAAGAATGCTTTTGTAGTTCTAAAACCTCTGTTTAAATTAAAAAAGGGGGGGGGGACATTCTTCCATCTGTTTTTCTGTGAGTTGTACTGTAAGAAAAAGCTTGGAACTGATCAGACAAAGCAGAATCTCTTCTTTGAAGATTGGAAGAGCTTGGCAGTTTTCTGGATTTTAAGAAAAAACAAAACTGCTTCCCACCAAAAAGAGAATAACATTTTCCTCAGCATCCTCATAAGGGTTGCTTCAAGTAGAAAGAGCTTGTCACAGATTTATCTAGATATCAGAAGAGAAGGAGCTTTGTTGAATAGAAGCTCGATGACTGAAGGCTACCAGCTAGCAGAGAAATGGCTTCATTTGTTGTAGGTTGTTTCTGAAGAGACCAAGAGGAATCCCTTCATGGTAGAATACTGTGCATCAAAGCTTGTCATCCAGAATTCTTAAGTATCAGCAGACACATAGATTTCTCCATTTATGCATGTCCTCCCTGTGGGTTTTCTTTGTGTGCCCACTCTCCTCCCATAGATACGTTTGTGCATTGATGAAAGAATGTGACTCAAGTTTATTAATAGGTAGTTATATGATGATTATTCCTACTCTAGTCTTCTGTTGAATAAAGATTAGGATTAGTCTAGTTTTTGTTTATCACTGAGTAATTGTTATGATTATTATTGCTTTTGCATTTTAATTAAGAAAATATTTTATATTTAAGAATTAGTAGTATTCTGATAACTGATTTTGTATAAATGGGAAATGCAACAGCGGAGCCTCAGAATCTAAAGTGATGAATAATAGAAGTGCATCTTCTATTATGTTACCAGTATTACTCTTAGGACCTTAAGAGAGATTTTGAGTCATAGCAGTATGATGTGCCTAATTCTAGAATTTCTAGAAATCTAAAATTCTAGAAATCTAGAAAGACTTATCAGCATGAGTGCAGTTTTGGCAAGTGGGTTAGTTTGGATTGGGAAAGGGAAGTCATGCCACAACCAGGACACCCCCTCCCCCACACACACATATTTTAAACCCTTATCTTCTACCTTAGATTCAATACTCTGTATTGATTCCAAGTCAGAAAAGTAGTAAGGACTAGGCAATGGGGGTTAAGTGTCTTACCCAGGATCATACAGCTGGGAAGTGTCTGAGGCCAGATTTGAACCCAGGACTTCCCATCTGTAATAGGGAAATTAGAGAGAGAAGCAGAAGATGGAAAGTTGGCTTTAAGGAACTGACATTGGCACATTCCAAAGAATTTTGGAGAAAGTATTCTTGAAGCCAGGGGGAGAGGAAGAAGGGTTAACTGACAAACAACTGGCACTTGATCCTAGGTCTTGGGCTTGGACTGCCATTTTGATTGTGGTCCTACCCAAGCAGAGGGAGCAGGAGCTGCTTCTAGGAGCATTTCCTATCTCAAGTCTTTGGAGAGTAAAAGACAATCCTTCAGTCCTTCCCTGTGGTTCCTGCTCAGCTGGAGAGCAGTTTGGAGCAGATCTGATTATCCCTGCTGTCTGAGTGTGTGCCAACTTGCCTAGGCTTTATTTTAAGTAAGGTTGGGCTTTGGGGTCCAATCCAGAGTCAACCCCTGCAGAGTGAGCTCTGTCATTCGGAGCCACTGTTAACAAACCCTTGAAACTAACTTTGGGGAGTAAAAGGAGGATTTCAGCCAGGCAGATCTTAGACAGTTTTGGGGGGAGATTTACTTAGATCAGGGTGTATGTCAGTTAGCTTCAAGAAATCCAAGAGTTTTGTCTTGTGACAAAATGTAGTCAAGGTGGGAGGAGAGAAGAAATTTAGAAGTAGGAACCCCTCTAATCCTAATCCTCACCTCCTAATTTATTTTTAATTAAAGAACTATTTTTATATATCTAAATATCTCATTAATTTCAGGGCCTTGTGCATTTCTGGCTCAGTGAGTAAAAGTGAGCATCTGCTTCATTTTCACTAGTAACAGCAGAGATGCCCATAAACTTAGAGCTGGGTATCTAGATGGTTTCCCTAGGCTAAATTAACACCTTGGTCTCCTTTTACTAACCTGTTTGTTTGTTGTTTTTTTTCTTCACATCTCTAGGGCTGGTTCTTCATCCACTGAGTCACTTAGCTGCCCCCTACATATAGATTCTTTTTTTTTTTTAAACCCTTACCTTCTGTCTTGGAGTCAATACTGTGTATTGACTCCAAGGCAGAAGAGCAGTAAGGTCTAGGCAATGGGGGTCAAGTGACTTGCCTAGGGTCACACAGCTGGGAAGTGGCCAAGGCCAGATTTGAACCCAGGACCTTCCATCTCTAGGCCTGGTTCTCAATCCACTGAGCTACCCAGTTGCCCCCCATATAGATTCTTTTTTTTTTTAAACCCTTACCCAATACTGTGCATTGGCTCCAAGGCAGAAGGGTGGTAAGGGCTAGGCAATGGGGGTCAAGTGACTTTCCCAGGGTCACACAGCTAGGAAGTGGCTGAGGCCAAATTTGAACCTAGGACCTCGGGTCTCTAGGCTTGGTTCTCAATCCACTGAGCTACCCAGCTGCCCCCTCCCCGCCATATAGATTTTTAATGTTGCATCATTGTCATTTCTGAACTTTGTAGAATTTGTTATAATACTTTTCCCTTCCTCAGGAGTTTTAATTTAAATTTACTGTGTTATAAAATGCTTATTTTCATTGTGTTAACTAATTCTTAAGATCGGAGTCAAACATGCTGCTCATGGTCCATGACACTCCCCAAGTGTGGCCCAAACAAGATAAAAATGGCACATAGATGGCTCAATGTATAGAAGGTCAAGCTTACAGATGGAAGGTTCTGTCTTCAAATTTGGCCTTAGACACTTCCTAGCTGTGTGACCTGGAGCAAATTATTTCATCGCAATTGCCTAACACTTACCACACTTCAGCCTGGGAACTGATACTTAGTACAGATTCTAATACAGATGATAACAGTTCCCCCCTCCCCCCCAAAAAGAGCAAAAGGAATTGGGAAATATTTAACAAAATATATTAAAATTACAATAAAACTTAGATAACATTACATTTTCTTAAAAAATCATAAGTTTTTCTTTGAACAGAGTTTTATGATTATAAAAACGAATGATTTATTTTAGTGTTTGTTAATGGTCATTTGTTAGTGTTGATTAGCTTGGCCACAATTTTAAAAGAATAATTTTCCATTCTCAAATATTGGTAATTTTAGAGGAGTCAGGGGGGTGATAGGTGGGCGTAGGCAGTGAGGAGGTAGTTTGCACAATAATAATTTGGTGGTCTGCCAGAGGAAGTTAGGAGTAGGATAGTGGGGAGAGGCACAATAGGAGGGAGCCCTAGTTTTGGCATGGGTAGCAGAAATTGGAGATGAGTTTGGAGCCCATGGAAAGCCAAGGTCAGAACCATAAACAAGCACATGAGCAAAATGGTAAACCAGTCCTAGAGATCTCTCATAGCCAAGCTCTTGGATTTGTAAATCATAATCTGATTTTTGTTTTTTTGTGTGTGGAAAATGAAGAAAAATGTTTATTATAAAGAACTTGATTTTTATTTGAAGGGCTATCAAGAAAAAGTAGAAATGTCAATTTTCCTTTGCATGGTAACTGTTATTATGGGGCTGTAAATTATGTATTTTCCTTTGACTGAGTGCCTTGTGTCAAACTGAACACTTAGTTATGCCTTACGTTTCTGCGCACAGGGACTGATCCTCCCCTTGCAGTACTGAAGCATGCCATGAATTAGGCGGCCTCAGTGAAGTCAAAGTTTCATTCATGTTGACAAAGAACCTTGTTGATGGCAAACAATCTCCTGGACTAGATAGGGATACTGAGCAGATGAGACAGTTATTTCTGAAAAAGTAAGAGAAGCCAAGAATGATAAGGCTGGGTGGGGGGGAGAGAGACAACATTTCCTCTTCCTTTAATAGTTGTTCTTTCCATGGCATGTTCTGTCTCTCTCACATCATGCAAAAAGAGCCTGTCATGTTTTGAAATCCATTCCTCGTCAGTAGCCTGGTGGAGGAAGGTTTTGTGCCACCTACACAAGTAAATTCCCCACTCAATGTTCTTTTTAAGCACAGTTCTCGCATTGAATGATTGCAATGCATCTACATTTTGCTCTGTGTGCTTCTGAAATTCATTCTGTATTAAATGATAGGCAGGAATTGATATTTGGTTGTTTTGATAGTCAGTGTGTCTTTACTATTGTTAAAAGAGATGAAGAGAAAATATCTATGTCCTTTTAAATATTTTGTAAAAGAAAAAAAGTAGTATATGCCAAATGGAAGCTTCTTGCCAAATGGGAAGGCTACATGGTGATGTCAGAAACAGAAAATATAAAAAATTTTTAGAGTTTTTATTGAAACTTGTATAAGGTAAGAAAATTATAAATTTATACATAACTTAAAATATAAGATTAAAAGTTATTTATTTACTTTAATTTTTATTTTGTAAGGACAGTATAAATATCACATTTTAAGTAAGTGCAGATCCATACAAAAACACAGTTTCAGACAAGATGGGGGTTAGATTTTATAAAGTAAAATCCAAGATTTGATGAGTAATTTGAAAGCACAGTATTAGTGTCTATGACCGTGATTGCAAACCTATGACACGTGTGTCAGCACTGACACACATAGCCATTTTCGATGACATGAGGCCACATGTAGGCTCAGTGCACCTCTGGGCCCAGGAGCTGCCTGGGGAGCTGTACACCTGCAGCCATGGCCATTGTCATGCCCCAGGCTTGGGGGGGAAAGGGGGGAGATGCTCCATGGGATGGCTGAGAGGGCAGGGGGACAAGTGGTGGGCAGCACATGCCAGTCAATTAGGGTTCTTAGGGTGGAAGGAACACTCGTGCAGGCAGGCAGGCAGGCTGGCAGGAGGTAGCTTCTGCTCTCCTGCTCTGGCAGTGCTCCTAGGCTAGCTGGCTGGGGGTGGGGGGTGGGAAGGGGCCAGGCCAGCAGAAGACTGGGAGGGGCTCCAGCCTATGTGCAAAGGAGGAGTGCCTGGAACTGATTACCAGACACTTTTAGCACTCTGAAAAATATAGTAATGGCTTTACTCACAATTTTTCCCTCTACATACTTTTGTGAGACCTTTATCTCAGCATTAAATAATATCAAAACCAACAAAAGAAACAGATTGATAGAGGAAGTTAATAGTGCTTTCTTGGTTTTAAACTGTACAAAATACCAACCTTCAATTGAAGATTTAGCCAATGAAATCCAGCAACAAAAAAGTCACTAATAGGCAGGTTAGTTAAAGATTCCCCCCTACCCCTCACTTATCTTAGTTCACGGCACTCCACACAAGTTAAATAATATCCAGACTGTAAGGGGGAAAAGGGGTTAATTTTAAAAGAATTGGACTGGATTATTTAAGAGTGTGGTTACCAGGAATTTAATTTATTCCAAAGAGATTTATTTACAATTTATTTACAAAATGTAGAAAGAGTGAAATAAGAAAATCAGAGAGAGGATAAGGTAAGTCTCTCCTGAGGTTAGTTTTGTTTTTGTTTTTCCAGAAAATCCAGCAGTTAAGAGTCAGCTTTCACTCACCATGGGTCAGTTCAAAGGAAGAGATTTTAGAACAGCCTCACCAGGAACAGGGTCTCAAGTTCAGTCTCCACTCCAAAGAATGAAGAACTGTCTCCATTCTCCACTTCTTAAAAGAATGAAGAACTCTCTCTCACAGAAAGTGACAGCTCCTTTTAAAGATGCTTCTTTTGTGTCACTTCCTGTGTCTTCCCCTAATTTTACGTCTACCAATCACAGTTGAAGCTTTGCTTTAAGACTACCATGGGGCAGGTAGTTTAATTCTTATTTGTCACCCGCTATTACACACATGAGTCACAGACCTCCCACTTAATGATTAAGTGGTATGTTTACACTTTTGGTGATTAGATCTAAAAATTGGCAGATCTCCATACTCAACTTTTAAGTAGGGTATTTACACTTTTGGTGATTAAATCTAAAAATAGGCAGGGGTTACAATTTTAATCTTCATAATCAGAGGAGAATTAATTTTATTTTTCACAATACCAAAAAAAGAAACCAACTAACAAATGAACAAAGAAGTCACTAAGCAGATAAGTTAAATAATTCATTTTTTGTTTATTAAAAATAGTTATGTATTACAATTATACATTTTTGCTATTTAAATTATAAATACTGCAAAATTATGCTTTTTTTCTCAAAGTGACACACCACTTGAGTTATACTCAGTTTTTTGGCGAATTTCGACACACTAACCTCAAAATGTTGCCCATCACTGGTCTATGATGTGTGCTGAAATGCCAAGTAATTGTAAACAATCCAAAGAACATGGAAAAAAATTAGTATGGGGTCACATTTCAATTAAGACATATGGATTGCTTAGATTTATAATTATGAGAAAATTCTTCATATATACATAACCTAAGTCCTTGATTGGGGGTCCCTGTGGTTTCCCAGTCACACATGTGGAGTGAGAAATTAGGGTGTTATTCTCAAGGTAATAATCATTAATATCTAAGTTAGTAAAGTTGGCCCCTGCCATCAAGCTCCCTTCAAGACAAGACTACCTCACACATCACCCCCCACCCCCCGCCCTCCTTTCTCCCTATAGAATAAAAGACACTTGCCTTGGGGGGATTCCAGAATTTGAACTGTCTTAGACCCTTTTGTCTTGGGAGTTTCTCTCAGAAGGTCAAGCCCTGTGTCAGGAATGATACTCATGTACCTACTGGAAAACATCTAGCCTACCCTAGGCAATCCAGCCCTGAACCCCTCTCTTTGTATAATATTCCTATCCTTTATTTCTAGATTAAAACCTCTGTCTCCAACCATTGTAAAAATGTTATAATCCCTTCAGGGAGGTTTGATTATATCAAGATTCTCCTATAAATAAAGATTTTTCTGTGAATTTTTGGACTGTTGTCTTAGGTCAATGACTTGAGACAATGTTCCCCCCACCCACCTATCACCCCCCAATTTCTCTCCCTCAATAAAGCATTACATTTTAAGTGGTGGTTTTCCCTGGTCATATTTTGAATAGCAGTTAAAGAAACTATACCTTGAAATTTTCAATTTTTACTTCACACACACACACACACACACACACACACACACACACAGGACTAGGTTCAAATAATACTCAGTTTCCACAACTAGTATTGTCTTTAGAGTCTTGGGCAGAAAGGAGCAAAATTTGACTGAAAGTTGCCCTGAGGTGTTTAAGATATCATAAGCATCCCACTTACATGGTGGCTTTCTCTTCCCTCCTCCCCCCCCTTGTGGGCAGAGTAAATCATGGACAAAGCCATGCAGACCAAAATGGACAGTGAGCAAAGTGGCATCAGTTCCTTGGAAAGAGCAGGGCAACAACCACTCAAACAAATGGCCCCTTCCTTAGTAAATAATCAAGATAAAAAGCATTCCTGAAAATTCCTACCTACTTCCTCACCACCTTACCTCTTCACCTTACTTTTCTCCCTTCCTTCCTTCCTTGCTTCTTCTTTTACTAGCTATTCCATTACTATATTCTCTTATAATAAAACTTGTGCCTTCAGCATGGAGTCAGTCTGAACTGTCAATTCTTTGGATGAAACCCCAATTTCACCTTGCTTATATCATTCTCAAGGGACATAATTTAAAGCACCACTATGGAGTTCACTATTCTGAGTATGATCAATAATCAAGCAAAATAAGATATAGTAAGAAATTTGAAATCTGCACTTCAGAATCAACAAGAAATGTTTGTAAAAACCCATGAAGACAGTCAGAGTATGGTCAAAGCAATTTTTGGTTTGTTTGTTTTTTCAGAACTTGGAGGTGTGGAAGTTTAACATTAGCCTATACCTTCTTTTTTGGCACCCCAAGCCAACCTTTGGATTTTAAAGAGAAAAAAGTTTACTCTTAAGATTGAAGTTAGGGGGCAGCTGGGTAGCTCAGTAGATTGAGAACCAGACCTAGAGATGGGAGGTCCTAGGTTCAAATCTGGCCTCAGACACTTCCCAGCTGTGTGACCCTGGGCAAGTCACTTGACCCCCATTGCCTAGCCCTTACCACTCTTCTGCCTTGGAGCCAGTACACAGTATTGACTCCAAGATGGAAGGTAAGGGTTTTAAAAAAAAAAAGATTGAAGTTACAAGGTGCTTTTTTTCCCATCCTCTTGTCCAGTAAGGAGACAAAGTTTTTTTGTTTATCGGTAAACAAGCCTTTTTAAGTAGAGAAAAGTAGGCATACCCACTGTGTGGCCTCACTACACATTTTCCAACTTCTGATGTCTGGAAGATACAATTCTTGCTCAGAGTGAGGTCAACATGTTCCAATTAAAAGGGTTTGGGAAAGGGACATCAGGAAAACAACAAATTAGAATACCAGGAGGAAATGGGAACTTTTTTTCCTGGGAATCCAGAGTGAGTAGGTATGTGGTCCTGGCTCTCAGGAGGGAAGGCAACTGACCACATGTGACTGGTACCTTCTCCTTTTCTGTCCCACTTTTTAATATTTAATAATTATAAATAATCAAAATACAATCTATTGAGAATTTCAATCAAGACACAGCTAAATATTCAAAGTGTTGTAGTGAAGGTTAATTTGTAAAGGAATCTATGGTGAAAGTCACTGAAATCTTTGTCTTGAAAAAGCTAAAATTTTTCAGAATGCTTCATTATCAAGAAACTCTACTGCTGAAATGATTAATGAATGGGAAACAAATGAAAATTGGAAAATTGTCTAACACTTTTTCTTTGGATTGATAAAAATATGAATATTAATAAATTGGCTTAAGTAGCTATATTTATAGTTGTTATTCAGTCATGTATAATTCTTCATTACCTTTTTTGAGATTTTCTTGGCAAAGGTACTAGAGTAGTTTGCCTTTTCCATTTCCAGCTTATTTTATAGATGAGGAAATTGAGGCATTTAACTGAGGTTAAGTCAGTTATCCAGAATCACATAGCTAGTGTGTAATTGGAAATCTTGTGCCTTTGAACTACATTTCCCAGGAGCCCACTGACTTCCTGTCATTACATACTGACATAGACAGGAGATAAATAGGGTGGTCTTCTGTGGCTAGCTTTTTTTCTTCCTGGGTCGGGATATTGGTGGAGCAAACTGTTTGAGCAGGTTAGATTTGCCACGGGCATGTGGTTTTATTTTGTTACCTTTTTATTTTGTTACTTCTAGTGATCATTAATAAATCTTATAAAATATAATACTTGAAATTATTATATATTAATTTTAATTTTTACACTAGTGAGAATCCAAGGCCAGATTTGGACTCAGGAAGATGTCTTCTTAATTCTAGGCCAGAACTCTATCCTACCACATAGCCACATAGCTGCCCCAGTATTTATTTGAGCATGTGACAAAAAGCTAAATGTGAGTGAATAGCCTGGGAAGCCAAATAGATTTGCAGCTAAAATATTGGCTAAGAAGAATGACATTGTTCCTAGTGGTATCATTCATAAAGCTCACTACATTATACACCAAGCAGTATTGTACTCAGAAGTAGAAGAAATGACACATGTGTTAAAGTTTGATTTTAAAAAATAGTGAATTCTATACATTCTTTTTTTTTTTAAACCCCTACCTTCCATCTTGGAGTCAATACTGTGTATTGGCTCCAAGGCAGAAGAGTGATAAGGGCTAGGCAATGGGGGTCAAGTGACTTGCCCAGGGTCACACAGCTGGGAAGTGGCTGAGGCCATATTTGAACCCAGGACCTCCCATCTCTAGGCCTGGCTCTCAATCCACTGAGCTACCCAGCTGCCCCTGAATTCTATACATTCTTGAAGATAGTCAATGATAGTTTTCTTCATTACTTTTGGAAACTGAAAGTGAGCAAGAAGGTATACTTTATCAAACAGAAGTTTGTTGGCTTTTCTGTCTTAAGGGTTTGAAGTAAATAAAGGGGCTTTATCATGGAATCAAAATGTTTTTAATAAGGTGAATCACAAGATCAAATTCATTATAAGAATTGGTTTCAGAATTGTCAGACATTCATTGTATATATTACAAGGCATTTAAATGAATTGAACTTAAAGCTTTAGGGTCAAAATCAGGCTGGAATATATATAATTCTGGAAGATGGTGTTTAATATAAGAATTGATCTTTGAGAAAGGCAACCAAAGATTATGATTTGACTCATTTTCCTATAAGTAAAAATAATCATTTGCTTTGCCTCAGATTTGAAAGGAGATTTGAAAGATCCAAAATGTGTGAAAAACAATTTTTTTTTTACTTTTCCACACTCCATTTTTTTATGTTGAGAGAGCAAAAAGTAACATCAAATAGAACTTTTTGAAATTCAGTGTAACATAGTGCTAAAAGTATAATGAAGTTAGTGTTCCAGATTTTATTCTTGTTTGGCAAGACATTTGTTGAAATGTGCATGTTTGCCTCAAGAATCTTAGCAATGTTTGATAGGACATACCTGTGCAGTTATTTTCACTCCTGAAGATTATTAAAATTTCACATGAGGTGAGATTAACAAGTTAAAATGTATCATCTCTGTTGAAAATTACATCATCACAAAAGTTTATGCCTAAATTTGATAAAATAACTTCTACCAAAAGACATTACATTTCTAGTAAACAATATTAAAATACTTTTTAATCTTTTTGTAGTGATCTTTTGTGATGATTTTGACCTATTCAAAAATATTAAGGGGGCAGCTGGGTAGCTCAGTGGATTGAGAGCCAGTCCTAGAGATGGGAGGTTCTAGGTTCAAATCTGGCCTCAGATACTTCCCAGCTGTGTGACCCTGGGCAAGTCACTTGACCCCCATTGCCTACCCTTACCACTCTTCTGCCTTGGAGCCAATACACAGTATTGACTCCAAGATGGAAGGTAAAGGTTTAAAAAAATATATTAAAAGAAAAGTTTATATTTCTTTTATCTATAACCAGTTTCTATTTGATTTTATGGGTACCAGACCTAGAATCAGGAAGATTTGAGTACATATCTGGCCTTATACACTATGGGGACCTTGAAAAAGTTCCATAACCTGTGTTTTGTGGAAAGGAAAACTGAATCAACTTCTGGACTTTCTGCCACTGAGTTAGAGCAAATAGAAGTTGGAAGGTTAGAGTGAAATTGATGGACAGCAATGACAGTTGGTGGGGGAGAGGGACTGGGAGAGTGACAGTTGCTCTCGAGGTCTCTCTTTCCTGCCCCTCGGACTGGAAGGAGTGCTCTCTCCCTGTCTTGGGATAGAAATATCTCTATTTCTGGGTGTTTCCCAACTGTGTGCTCCACCTGGATTCCTATGGTCCTGTCATCGAACAAAAGGATTTAAGGGGAGTGGTTTGAACTGTAAGGCCTGTCTTTAGGGGTGTCAGCCCGAAGAGACAAGCCCAAACAGCTCTGAAGATCAGAACCTTTTCTTTCTCTTGCTGTCTATCGCTAAAGACTTTGAACTTAAGAAAACTAGCACAGATTAGCATAGACAGGAATAAAAGAAACCCTCCACCAGCCTGGGAGGCCTGGCCTTAGTTCAAAACCTGAGAGAGACTCAAACCCAAACTAGGGAAATCTCAATTCCCTCTTCCCTGATACCTTCCCAATCCAAATTTGTTATTAAAATTCATCTTTATTTAAATAAACCAGTCAGATAAGAGGACTATCATTTCAGGGGAACATAGAGGAAGCTGAACCTAAGGAGAGCCATTCAAGCATAGTCGGTCCTTATCGGACTCCTGCTGGGTGACCTTGGTATAGAGGGAGACTTGTCCCTCAGGGTGTCTGATTACCTGCCCTGGGGTATATTCAATATCAATCAATAAAGAAGACATCCCCTCAGGCTATCATAGTTGGCCCATTTCTCCAGAACCCCATTTTTCAAAGATAACCTCTCAGCAGGGAGTATCTCTCTCCTTTTACCTCACCAGCATCCATATTCCCTCTATCCCTTCAACTCCTCCATTCCCTGTTACAAAACCTTCCTTATCCCCTGTACTTCTTCAATCTCCTCTACAATCCCTTTAACTATTACAGTTTGCCTCACTTTCCTCATCTATAGAATGGAGATCATAATAGCTCCCATCTCCCAGGGTTGTTGTGAGAATCTAATGAAATAATAATTTATAAAATATTTAGTATAATGCCTGATGCATTATTAACTGTTATTCATCAAACAAAGTATCAAATTCTAACAATAATGTTTTTCATATATTAGTCATGTCTAATACCTTCCTGATTTTAATGTATTGATATATTCATTTTAAAAAGATATATGTAAATATGTATGGTGTTCTAAATGAATACTGGGTGGCAGGAATCCTTATTTTAGTGGTTCCCATTTCTATTTGAGTTAGATACCACCTACTAGATTGTTTGCTCTTTTGTCAATTTCAAATCATATATTCCAATAGTCCAACTTCTATTACCAAGAAAGTCTAAATTATTCTATAGCTTACATATAGATTTAGAATTATAAACTGTTTGAATAGTATAGATCAGAGGCAAATGACTTTTTCTTAATAGCTGTTGATTAGTTCTACAAAGAACATAATTTGCAGTTTATGACTGTATTCTGCTTTAAGTTTTTGTTACTGAATGACTGTCATTTGTGTTTTATGCATTTTTTATAGTGAAGAGAAAAAATAAATAGCTGTCCTATACTTGATATTTCCTACTTTCTCTAGATCCAGTACTTGTCTAGAAGGGATGTCTTTCTAGATGTTCATTTTTTTTGCCTGGGGACATCTTAGATATGAGACATACGTAAGCTTTGTTATAGAGATTGTCCTCTGATGTAACTGCCTACAGCTACAAATTAATATTTTTGTGGGTAGACACCTGAGAAGGAGAATGAAAACTGAGGGAAAATGGGTAAAGGAAGGAGAGAGAGAGAGAAACAGAGAGAGACAGAGAGAGACAGAGACAGAGACAGAGACAGAGACAGAGAGATTTGGAAATACAATAATCAAGAAGTAACATGATCATAAGTCTGACACATGAGCACATAGGTTACAATATCAATATGTCAAAAATACTTGGTATAAGGGAGAGCAGATTAAAGGAGAACAAGATAAAAAGAGCAAGAGAAGAAGAAACAAGAAAATGAGATAAAGGAAAATATACAGTAATCATAACTATGAATGTAAATAGGATGAGTTCACCCATAAAATGGAATTAGATAGCAAAATGAATTAGAAACCAGAATCAAACAATATACCATTATAAGAGACACACCTGAAATAGAAAGAGATACACACAGAATGTAATTAAAGGGCTGGAACAGAATCTAATATTCTTTAACTGAATTAAAAAAGATGGGGTTAGCAATCATGATCTTAGACAAAGCAAAAGCACAAATAGATCTAATTAAAAGAAATAATTAGAGAAAATAGATTTTGCTAACAGGTACCATAGACAATGAAATAATAACAAAAACTTCTATGAGTTTCTCTGCCAAAGGCCTTATTTCTCAAATATATAAAGAATTGAGTCAAATTTATAGAAATAAGAGTCATTCCTCAATTGTGTGTAATTTGAATCTATTACCCTAAAAACTACAATTCCCTAAAAATGATGCAAAATTACAATTCCCAGCACCCTACTCCCTTCCTGTTATTACATGCTGAAGTAGACAGGATATAAATTGGGTGTAGTTCCATCTCTCTGCTCTTTTTTCCTTCCTGTCATGGCTTTGGTGGAACAGGGATTTTTGAGCAGGTAGAAAAACACAGTGATGTGGTTCTATTTTGTCAGATAACAAACTTTATAAAATAGTACTTGAAGTATTGGACATTATTTTAAATCCTACAATTGATAAATGGCTAAAGGACATGACCAGGTAGTTTTCAGAGGAAGAAATCAAAGCTATCTATATTCATATGAAAAATTGTTCCAAAAATATTGATTAGAGAAATTCAAGTAAAACAACTCTAAGGAACCACCTTACACCTATTAGAAATGACAAGTGCTAGAGAAGATGAGGGAAATATATACATTAATGAATTGTTGGTAGAATAGGGAACTGGTCCATCCATTCAAGGGAACAACTTGGAACATTTCCCACAGGGCTATAAAATTGTGCATGCCCTTTGGCCCATCAATATCACTACTAGGTTCTAAAGAGATCATATGTTCAAAAATGTTTATAATAGCCCTTTTGTGGCAGCAAAGAGTTAGAAATTAAAGGATTCTCATCAGTTGGGGAATGGCTGAACAAATTCTGGCATATGATTGTGATGGAGTTCTATTATGCTATAAGAAATAATGAAGGATGAGGCAGCTGGGTAACTCAGTGGGTTGAGAGCCAGTTCCAGAGTTGAGAGGTCCTGTGTTCAAATCTGGTCTCAGACTCTTCTTAGCTATGTGACCCTGGGCAAGCCACTTAATCTCCATTGCCTAGCCCATACCATTCTTCTACCTTAGAACCAATACAGAGTATTGGTTCTAAGATAGAAAGTAGGGGTTTTAATTAAAAACAAACAAACAAGTGATGAGGGAGGGTGGTTTCAGAAAAACACAGGAAAACCTTAATGAATTAATGAAAACTGAAGGGGAAGAGATCATTGTGCAGAATGACATCAATATTGTAATGATGACCAACTATAAAAGACACTTTGATCAATAAAATAACCCAAGAACAACTTGAAAGGATCCTTGATGAAAAAATGCTCTCCACCTCCAGAGAGAGAATTCTTCTTACAAAACTAAAGTATAATTTTACCGTTTTTTTGGCAATATGACTAATGTGGAAATAGGTTTTGCATGATTTCTCGTGTTTAACTGATATCATATTGCTTGCCTTCTCAGTGGGTGGGTTAGGGGGCAAGAGGAAGGGAGAGAATTTGGAACTAAACATTTTAAGAGAAAAAAATGTTTAAAATAATTAAATAATAAATTAAAAAGACTAAAAGTCAGCAGCTAAAAAATTAGGAAGGTACAAAAAGCCATGAAGTAGGAGGTAATAAGCACAGTGTTCTGCTCTGTGGTTTATTGTAAGACTCTATGGCTTACAAGACTCATCCACAGGGTCGGCCAGTCCTGTGACATCCTGTTTGGGGTAACGAAAAATGAAGAGTAACAAAAGAAGAGATGGACACTATATGAAAAGAGAGAAATAGTGCCCATTTTATTTGCTTCACACAGAACTTTTATAGGCAAAGACTACTTAGACAAAAAAACCTACAGGAATGTACAACTCTACATTCCAGAAACCCTAATCTTGATCAAGGGATAGTCAGGTGTTCGAAGGTCAGCCTACATTCTTCCTTTAATTCAAATACAAACAAAGGGGAAGGGGACAGACGAGGGGATAGGCGCCCACCTAATCGCAATTAGCCCTTCATAAATTTTATCCCGCAGCCTTCTTGTTTACTGTTCCATCCTTGGTCCCAAGATGGGCGAAGGTCAATCCTCATCTTTGTCTGAAGCAAAGACAAGCAAGTCCACAACTTTATCTTAAGCAAATACAAATAAAGAAAAGAGGAGGTATTCCTCGACTACAATTCCCCCTATTTGTTTTGCAAAAGACTTCTGTGGAGAGCCAAGATTCGGCCAATTTTGCCCAAGCTAGACAAAAGGAGTTGGAACAGACAGGGAAGAAGGACCGCTAAGATAACTATGAACAATATGAAGGTTAATATGGTTATACTCATTTGAATCCAATTGTATAACCAATCAGCGATATGTTCGGGGCGAAGGTCCTCAGCTAAAGAGTTATCCATCTCATCAATGATATGGTTCAATTGTTGGATGTCCTCTGAGATGTTACTCTTTAACCAAAGACCTTGTAAATCACTTCTAATTTTTTCGAATGCATCAGACATGTTAGCTTTAACAGGAAGAAGGCAAAAGGCTGAATAGCGATAATCACACCTTAATTTACCCTTGATAGCTAAAATTTCTACTTGATTGGTAAATAACAATACATCTTTAGATATTTGTTGTAAAGCATAAAAAACCCTTGTATTAATATCCTGCTGCAAGTGTAAAACCTGGGTTACATTCTGTGCTAGCCCATGTAAGTATTCTGCATCATGTTCCAGGGTCCGTACATTAGCTACACTTTGTGCTAGTGAAACACTACTGACAGTTGTGGCTGTTATAGCGGCTATAAGAGCTACAATTCCTAAAACTAAGCAAGAAATACATCTTCTTTTCTTAGGGCTGATTAGTTGAGACAATTATTCCATTCCTCTATCTGCCGGTGAGTGATACCACCCCCCTGAGTGTTTGCCTTGAATGCCTAATGTAACACTTCTAGTTACTGGATTTTGGACTTTTCCATTATAAGTAACATTAACATAATGAGACATATTTACTTTATCCAATGCCAGGGCTATCTTTCCATAATCAGTCAAAATCTGTGTGAAATTAGCAAAATGTAACCAATTAGCTCTGGGGGCATCACCCACAAAGGTGAGCTGTATCCAAAAAACAATCATGAAATTTATAAGAATCCAATTTCTTTCCAATACACCCTGTGTTGTTATACCAGTACACCCAAACCATATTTTTCCAATGAATACATGATGCCCTTTTAGATCTACATGACAGCAAGGGCAGAAACATATTAACAGTGTCTCTTTGTTCATATCCCATCACATATGGACAAATAGGTCTTTCTTGTCCCCAAATACTATCACAAGATTCCCCTAGCCAACCTAGATATTGCAGTTGGCCATAATCTTCATATTTTTCCCTTTTATCTACACGATAAGGTCCTATCCAGAAAGAGTCTGACAGGTCAGGATGACCATAATAATGCACCTGCAGAGATCTGAGGGGCAGGCATGCAGGATGGTCTCTTGTGAGGCACACTGAGGGTGCCTCAACTAGTCCAGTCCAATTGAAAGGCACAAACAAATTGTTGGCCTGATTGTTGTCCTTAGCTTGTCTCTCAAAATGGTAAATGCCAGGAATATCAGTTAGTTTTTGTATATAAGATGACTTCTGGTAAAGTGTGTCCCATGCTGACATACTCTACCCAAGATGGTTGTTCCCCAAAGACCATCTCTTTACTCCAGTAGCTTCACTTAAAGTCTGGAATAGAAGCAGAAGCAGAAGCAGAAGAGTCAGTATCTTATGGAGATGTTGTCAAGTCTCCTTGTGAGGCTTCCTGCATCCTCTCCTTGTCCTTCTCTTTATGGTCAATTTCTTGAACTCAGCAGGGAGGGAGCCATACTCTGTCTTTACCTGTGGGGACACAAACAGAACCTCGGCCTTGCAGGACCACTGGGTGGTCCTTGCCAAGTTTGATTATCAGCTTTCCACATGCCAAGTTTTTGTTCTGGGGCAGGGAGCACCGGAGCGGTGCCTGAATTTCATTCATAAGAAAATGCAGAGAAAAATTTTTCATCTCTGGATATATTATTGGAAGTAAAGATCAAATTATTTATAGTATATACAGCTATTGCCAATCATCGATGTGGGATGCTGTCTCCCCCTTTTTGTTTTAAAAGAAATGTTTTTTAAGATCTGATTACTGTGCTCCACAATAGTTTGTCCTTGTGGATTGTGTGGGATACCTGTGAGGTGAGTAGCCCAAGTGTGGCAAAAAAGAAAAAATTGTTTGGAAGTATAATCAGTTCCATTATCTGTTTTAAATGTTCTGGGGGGACCAGTCATTTAACACAATTAGGACACTTTTTATTTAGAGTAAAGGTTCCTGAAATAACCAAAAAGCTAGTCAAACAGCTGTTAATTCATTTTGTTGGGTAGAAGAATAAGGAGTGGTAAAAATGACAGGTGAACTACCTTCCTTCTACACTCCTGTCTTGTAATTAGCATTTGCATCAACACAAACATTAGGTCCTGATACCGGACAATATCTTAGAATATTAGGAAAAACAATAGGATGTTGTGACAAAAAAGAAAATAAGCCTTGTGGAGTGTAGGTGGTAATAGCAATGGGGTACACTAATAGTAAAGACTAAATATTTCTGTAGTATATCTTTAGCAATGGGTACCTGGACTTCATGAGGATACTATCCTAAACCTGAGACCACATGTTCTACGCCTTTCCATATTAATTGAGCCATAAGACAGTCATAACTCTGTAAAGCCTTTCCCATTTTGCTTTTTAGATGTAACCATTCAATGACTCTTTGTTTCTCAGTTAAGGCACCTGTTGGTAACATTAAAGTTGCAAAAATAGTCACTTTCACAGCTAATTGAGGCTGATAATGGTTATCTTCTACTATCTCTAAAGCAAAAGAGGCCTCAGGTGTCAAAGTTCCAGGGGAATTCAAGTCAGAGCTCCCTTCCAGTATTTTGAATAAAGGTTGTAATTCAGTTGTAGTAAGAAATGAATATTGCCTGACACAATTGATATCACCTAACAATTTCTGATAATCATTAAAGCAGTCCTTTCTTAATTGTATTTTTGAGGCATAACAGATGTTGCCTATAACTGAGCCCCTAGATAGAGTACGGGACTTGTTTTGTGAATCTTTTCTTGAGTAATAGCTAAATGGTATTTTTGCAAGGTAATTTCCAATTGACTATAGATAGCACTTGCTTATTTGAGATTCATCTTCAGCCATGATAAGAATATCATCCATATAATGGATGATGTACAGAGCAGGAAAGTGTAGTCTTACAGAATGAAGGGCTGAAGCTACATCTTGTTGGCTGAATAATCTTATCATTCTGGACATGGGATGTTTGCACTAAAATTCACAGCTTCAAACAAGCTACTTGGTCAGACCAGGCCTGGCAAAGTTTGTTTGTTTGAGTGTCTTAAAACCTCTGAATCTACAATTAAAATACACTTATCTTAAGTTCTTTCACACAGAGGTTGTTAACTCTTTGAGATCCCTATTGCAGTTCATAAGTATTAGTGTGGAACTTCTTTCTCCTTCCTGTGTGCAAGGAAGGGGTTAATAGCTTCTGAGCAATTGATCCTAAGGCTCCTTGGCTCAATTTAGATCTATTACTTAACAGCCTTGTCCCATCCTTCTTTAACAAGTGAGCTTACTATAATATTGAATTTATCAAACCTCTTTCATAATAATTTACTCTCAGTGGATTTTAGTTTAAACTCCACAACTCCCAAATAACTTTGATTAAGTCCTTTAGCAATGTTTCAGTGTGTAACCAAACTGAAGCACAAAGCATTTACGTGCACTCCTCAAAACCTGTCTAAAGTAGAATAAAACCTACAGTTTAGTTTTCGTTTAGCCTAAAATATTGCTATATTCCTGATTAAATTCCATCAACATTATTACAATTATATCTAATTCATACTAGAATTTAAGAATATCAGTTAGTATCTCTATTCATTACTCTTATTGCAGTGGAACACTTCATAAAACGAATCCAGACACCTCCAAATTCAATTATAAACTTATATAGATAGGTTATAAGATATAAAGTTATTTCCTTTCACATAAAGATTCTTATTTGACAATCAAACATAGTTTGATCACAAACATAGTTATGTGAGGTCAGAGATCCTTAGGTTTGTCCTCAGAGGCTGGTTACTTTCACAGTTACTTAATCACGTCCCTAGTTAGCTATATGTTACCTGGCATTCCAGCCGGACCTCTTTGATATTCCTAAAGTTCCTTTTGTTACCTGACCTTCCTAATTCTTATCCTTCAGCTAATTAGAGTCTTTTTTTTTTTTTTTGCAGCCAGCAAAAACTGTTTGACCTCCTGAGGGGGAGGGGGCTGGGTCTGTTTCCTAAAAAAAACTTAGGAAGGGATAAATCCCCTTTATCTACTTCAATTAATTATTTTCTCTTATTGGGACTACTTCATTATTTCTTCTGGCTTCCCCTCTTTACCATTATTGTAAGTAGAGGAAAGGCACTATATGGAATTGTATTCAATCTTCATGACAAGCCCTCTTGATTTCAGGGCTGGTTAAATTTGTCTTGTTAAGGACATACAGTTTGTATATCATATACCCTTAACCTATTTAGGTGGAAAACTTAATTCTCTTCATAATACAAATGCATACATATTCTGTATTCACTCAGCATCACTAATTTCCAGCATTCAGTATCTGAATACATACATGTTCATCTCTAGGTTACAAATTCCTTCCTATGCATTTTTCACATTTAAAAACAATTCATTTAACCTTGATCAAAAACATCATATAGAAATTCTCTCTTGCAAAATACCAAATTCTTAATACTAGTATTATAAAATTCCATGAACAGATTACTTAAACTTCTTGTGTGTCATATGATTTCTTGTTACTATTCCTGACAGCACATGCATTAAAATAAATCTGATTTGAAAAAATCCCGAATTTAATTTCTAGAATAAGTTCTTCTCAACAACAGGATGACTTTTACATATATAAAGTAGCCAGTGCAATTTTTTGTCCTTATAGAATAAAATATTCCCTCTCTGTGTCAGTCTGGCTATCAGCCACATTTAGACAATTCTCAAATTCACTGAAACCATTATGCATAGCAATATTTAATAAAACAAACTTCTAACCAGGAGTTTTGTTGTGCTCAATAAAATCTGATTAATATTTCACATTTAACTGACAAATAATTGCACGAAATTAAATTTAGATCATATCAAAATCATTAACAATCCTCCCAAATTGCATACATCAAACCATAGGATTAAACTTAAGTGAAAAATAGCCTCTAATTGTGGAGTAAAAATCTCCCTTTTTCTGCTCTGAATTTTTCTCTTTTTCGCTCCTTTGGGGGCCCATCCAAAGGAAGAAAGAGGAAAAAATCATTGAACAGGTATTTGCTTTTGTCCTCTGCTGAGGACTTTTGACAGACAAGTTCAATCTTGCAACTATCCCATTTTACATTCTTTTTGTGTGTCCAATTTAAGAATACATAGAGATGAGACTTTGACAAAGACAACAAAAAACAGAAACACACAACATTGTGACAAGCATGCTTTGAGAAAAAAAATCAGTGTTTTAGGATCCATTCTAAAGAAAAAATATAATTTCCCTCTCACCCTTAGAGTATCTCGTATGCTCACCACCGAGGGGATCTCCGTAGCATTGAAACTGCATGACCAGCACACAGCGTCGGGGGTTCTCCAAAGAGAACCGAAGGAAAGGTTCCAAGAAAAGAAAAGAATGGGGGGAATGGGGTCCCCAATAAGGGACAGTTTAAACTAAAAAGCGAAAGAGAGAAAAAGTTGGGGAACAGAGGAGGCCCACAAATACTGCACTCTCTCTGTTCGATTCTTCTGCCCATCCGAGCTGCAGTCTCGGGGCAAAAGCTGTTAACTCTTCGTCATCCTTTGACCAGCAAAGGAATCGGGGTTACGAATGAAAGTCCCTGTCCGGGCAGCCATTTGTAAGACTCTACGGCTTACAAGACTCATCCACAGGGTCGGCCAGTCCTGTGACATCCTGTTTGGGGTAACGAAAAATGAAGAGTAACAAAAGAAGAGATGGACACTATATGAAAAGAGAGAAATAGTGCCCATTTTATTTGCTTCACACAGAACTTTTATAGGCAAAGACTACTTAGACAAAAAAACCTACAGGAATGTACAACTCTACATTCCAGAAACCCTAATCTTGATCAAGGGATAGTCAGGTGTTCGAAGGTCAGCCTACATTCTTCCTTTAATTCAAATACAAACAAAGGGGAAGGGGACAGACGAGGGGATAGGCGCCCACCTAATCGCAATTAGCCCTTCATAAATTTTATCCCGCAGCCTTCTTGTTTACTGTTCCATCCTTGGTCCCAAGATGGGCGAAGGTCAATCCTCATCTTTGTCTGAAGCAAAGACAAGCAAGTCCACAACTTTATCTTAAGCAAATACAAATAAAGAAAAGAGGAGGTATTCCTCGACTACAGTTTATCTCATAATAAGGAGTAGTTGTATAATAAACCTTTGATGTGCTATCAAATTTCTCTAAGGGTCAGGTGGGAGGAACTGCCTGCTGTGCCTCAGGTGGCCTCTATTTTGAACAACTTCTTTTCTCTAGGTAGAACATCTTTGTTATTTTTCAAATATTTTAATGACTCCCTTGAACACAATTGTACAACAAACAGCTAAAGAACAATCTCATATTAGCAGAGAAATGTTGACCCTAATAGAACCTAAGTACCTCACATGGGAATATGCCACATACATTTTTTTCTTCCACAAAAACAGACAGAAATTTTAGGCATACAATGTAATTGGTTAGGAATAGCTTCTGACTATTGGCATAGGGCAATGTTGGGAAGGAGTGCCCAGAGGTCAAATTCAAGCTGTCTGTGAGCCCCCCCCCCCCCACTGGAGACACTGAAGGAGGAAGTGCTTGCTTTGGAAGGTTGGATAGAGGGGCAGGGAATGCAAAAAATGTCCTCAGACACTGGGAAGAGGGGAAATGGAACAGCTCCCCATGTGCCCCCTGAGTGCCAGCTGGGCACATGTGCCAATACTTCAACACTAGTATAGGGCTTCTGTTAGAAGAGTTGCCAAATTATAGTGAGCTTCTCTTGCATAGAGACTCCACAGATTCATGGGAATGCAAGGAAACTTAAAGACAGAATGGTGATATATTACCAGCATTAGAACACTGGATCCCCCAAAGAAGGTTGTGAGACTTTCCATGGGGTTTCTTTATGTCTCTAGTCTGATCTTCTCTCCTACAACTCAAATTGGCTTATTTGCTGTTTTCCATTTAAAACATTCCATCTCCTTTCTTTGTGTTTTTACACAGGCTGTCCCCCAAGCAAGGGGCAGCTAACTGGTACAGAGGATAGTGCTGGCCCTGAAGTGAGGAAGACTTATCTTCCCAAGCTCAAATCTGGCCTCAGACACTAACAAACTGTGTGACTGCAGGCAAGTCACTTAACCCTGTTTGCCTCTGTTTTCTCATTCGAAAAATAAGCTATAAAAGGAAATGGCAAACCAATGCAGTATCGTTGCCAGGAATACCTCAAATGAGATCATGAAGAGTCATTCATGATTGCAAACAATTGAATAACAACAAAACAGCATCCTCCCCAAAACCTGGAATACTCCCTTTCCCTCTGCTTCTTAGAGGCCCTCCTTCTCTATGTTACTGCTACATTATTCTCAGATTTGCACTTCTTAGAGGGTTATTTAGAGTGTGTATAGATATTACCTGCCTTGTTCCAATCCACCATATAGAATTTTGGAAGTCTAACCACCAGTCGTGTGTAATAGGGACTAGCACTGTGTGAGGATGAAAAGGCTTCCAAATAGCTGTAGAGCCAGAAGAACTGATGACTTTGGAGCTGTGGAGCTGAAACTAAGTATACAAATGGAGAGATATAGTCATCTCTTAATTCCTATTCCTTGATGGGTGAGAGTGAGGAGGACTGCCTTGAGCTTTGAGGGAAGCAGCAGCTGGCAATATTCTCCCACCTGGCTGCCACATGTTTGTGTGTGCACACAGAGCTTCTGTTTCTTTTGTGCTTCCTCTTTCCTGATCTTAAGTCATCCTGAGAAGGGAGTTCAGGAGACCAAGAGGACCCACTAAATGTTCTATCAAAGATTCCACCTACCACCAAAGCCCTTTTTGGATTCTTAACTAGTGGTCCTACATGGACCTCTTCCTTCTAAACTGCTTCTGAGAAACCAACCCCCTAGAAAGACGCTACCCAAATGTCTATCTTCCTTACTTCCTCCTATGTCCTTCCTAGGTGGTTGCCACCATCAAACCCAGTATATGGGAGCGCTGTCCCAGGTACCACTCTCCATGAGACTAACTCTAAATACCTGAACAGACTCTATCTCCAGAATCTCCTGTGCTCTGTCCACAGTAGGTACTTATATGCTTGTTGAATTGAATTAAACTGTTTTTCCTTGTGCTGACTATCCTCTGAACTTACTGGGAATGGGAAAGACTTGAAGACATCAAAACTAGGCAACTGGAAAGAAAATAATAACCCACGTTTCTAGGGCATTTTTAGATTTACCAAGTATCTCCCTCATAACACCTCACTGAGGAAGAGAGACGCATAATATATCTTTGTTGTATAGAAACAGAAGCAAAGATTCAGAGGTTAAATGGACAAAAATATTGACTCTAAAGTTAGAGGATTTAAGCTCAGACACTGTCTCTGATGCTTAGAACTGTGTGACCCTGGACAAAAGTTACTTCATATCCTGGGACCGAGAAGTTTCTGCATCTGTGAAATGAGGAAGTTTAACTGGATAGCCTCTGCCATCCCTTCCAGCTCCAAATATATGATCTTATGACATCAAATGAGATATTTTTAAAGCACTTAGCACAGTGCCATGTATGTAGTAAGCAGTATAAAAATGCTTATTTCCTTCCTTTTCCCCCTTCTCTTATGAGTCTTCTCTGTTCATGTAGCAAATACAGCTCTGAGAAAGGATTAGGACCAGGTCTCCCTGACTCCAAGTACATCACTGGAGTGAGCCACTACTTCAAAGTTTCCTCCAGTACTAGTTTGGTAATCAACATAAGGGAGTTGAATAAAATATTACAGTAGTTATATAGAGTCCACTGAAAACTGTGTCATTATAAAGGAAGCATATTTAGTTTGTGGCATCCAAGAGCTTACACTTTAATGGGAAAGAAAAGAAAAAACAAGAAATAAAATCATGGAGCCAGCTATGTAGCACAGAGGATAGAATGTCAGGCCTGGAGTCAGGAGGACTTGAGTTCAAATATAGCCTCGGTCACTTCCATTGTGACTCTGCACAAGTCACTTAACTCAAATTGCCTAGCCCTTACCTCTCTTTTGCCTTGAAATCAACACATAGAATCTATTCTAAGACAAATGGTAAAGGCTTTTAAAAAAAAGGAAGGAGGGAGGGAAAGAGAGAGGGATGGAGGAAGTATGAAACTGAATTAAAAAATAACAAAATATACACATAGCCTCTTATAGTAGTAAAGCATTAGATTTGCAGAAATTCTGCTGGTATTGAGGAAGAAGAGGACTATTTGCAGGGCGGGGTTCCCTTAAAATTTTCATATTCCTAGAGAAAAGGAATGATTTTTTTGAACAGGCAAAGCTAAAATGGGAATGATCTATTTGCTAGGAATCTCTCACTGGTGGGAATAGAATGAAACAGACTGCAGGGGGTGGTTACCAGGGTACCCTCTAAAAGGGAAGTCAAAGGAATGACAGCCTTTGCCTAGCACTGCAATTTAGTGCTAGAGAATTCACAAATTTGATGAAGAGGCTCAAAAGGAAAAAGAAAATGAAGTAAAGTGCTTCAAATTCCTCTGTGAAGCAACCCTTTTAGTTAGAAACATCAGTAGATTTGGAAACCAACTGCATGGTAGGTGAGAGGTACAAAAAGAGGGTCCTTAACCCCAATAATCTCTCTCTCCCTCCTCTCTCATATCTTCTTAAGGGGCTTTGTTTGGCTGTTTCTTTAATTATTGATTCTATATGTAAATGGGGAAAATAATATTAAAATATTATTGACAGTAGCTTAAGAATCATTTGCCCAGTCCAGATGTCTTGAACTCAGTGAATGCAATTATGTACTCTCTTATTGTGGCATGAAGGCTCTGGAAAGAGAACCAGTTTGGGAGTCAGAAATATTTGATTTAAAATCCCACTTCTGACATATTGGTTGTGTAATATCTTGATACTCTAGGCAAATTTTTAAGACAGAGAATCTGGATCCATTTCAGAGGGCAGGGAGTCCATGAATTTTTTTCCTAATTCACTTTAATTTTTTTTCAGTCACATGTAGAAATAAGTTTTGACAATTATTTTCCAACATTTTAGGATTCAGGCTTTTTCCCTCTCTCTCTTCCCCCTCTCCCTCCATGAGGTGATAGTTTGAAAGAGGTTATACCAATACTATCATGCAATACATATTTCCATATTGTTCATGTCTTGATAGAAGGCCCATACCACACATATAATAAAAATCTCATGAAGGAAATAAAGTAGAAGATAGCATGCTTTGATCTGTAATCAGACTCCAATAGCTATTTTTTTTTTTGGCTGTGGATAGCATTTTCATCGAGTCCCTAGTGGTTATCTTGGAAACCTGCTTTGCTGATAATGCTTTAGTCTTTCATAGTTAATCATCATAATATTTCTGTTACTATATACATTGTTCTCCTGGTTCTGCTCACTTAACTTTGCCTTTGTTTATGTAAGTCTTTCTAGGTTTTTTTTTTTAACTCATCCTGATATTTGTCATTTCTTATGGCATAATAGTATTCCATTACAACCATGTACCACAACTTGTTCATCCATTCTGCAAGTGATGAACTACCCTTGTGTTTCTAACTCTTTGCCACTACAAAAAAAGGCTACTAAAATATTTTGATACAGGTAGGTCCTTTCCCCTTATCTCTGATCTTTTTGGGATATAGACCTAGTAGTGGCATTACTGGGTCAAAGAGTATGCATAGTTTTATGGCCCTTGGGATCTGGTTCCATTACTCTTCAGCATAGTTGTATCAGTTCACAGTTCCCACCAATAGTATATTAGTATTACAATTTTCCCATATCCCTGCCAACATTTATTATTTTCCTTTTTGTTCCTTTTAGACAATCTAATATGTGTGAGGTACTATCTCAGAGTTGTCATGACTTGATTTTTTCTAATCAATAGTGATTTGGAGCATTTTTCCCCTTTGATTATGGATAGTTTTAATTTCTTCCTCTGAGAACTGCCTGTTCATATACTTTAATCATTTTTTCACTTGAGAAATGCTTTGGATTCTTATTCAGATCTCTATATATTTGAGAAATAAGGCTTTTGTCAGAGACATTTGCTATACTTTCCACCCAAAATTTGTTGTTTCCCTTCTAATTTTGGTTGCATTGGTTTTGCGTGGACAAACCCTTTTAAATTTAATGTAACCAAAGTGATCTATTCATTTTTTGCAATATTCTTTATATCTCATTTGCTCATAAATTCTTCCCTTAGCCATGTCTGACAGGTAAGCATTTCTATGTTCCCCCTAATTTGTTTATGGCATCATCTTTTGTTTCTAGATCAAGTATCCATTTTGACTTCATCCATGCCTAATTTCTGGCATACTGTTTCCAATATCGCAGCAGTTTTTGTCAAATAATGATTTTTCCTTGGATCTTTGGGTTTATCAAACACTAAGTTGCTATGAACAAGTGTTGATTAAGAAATCTATTCTATTGATCCACCTCTCTATTTCTTAGCCAATACCAGATTGTTTTGATAATTATTGCTTTTATTGTACAGTTTGAGATCTGGTACAGCTAGGTCCATGAATTTTGTTTACTGTTTTGCTTACTACATCTCAATAAAATTGATTTCCTTTGTAATCTTATGCATTTTGTTTCATACATTTAAAACCATTTTTCTGAGAAGGGAGTTCATGAGCTTCAACAGCCTTCTAAAGGTGTCCATGACACAAAAAAAGATAAGAATAGAGTGAGAACTTCTGCTTAGATTATAAGTTGTAGAAAAGATGGTGACTTACATGTAGGGAAAAGGAAGTTCTCTCATCTTGGAGTTCCCTATACTAATGAAATCACAGGACCAATCCCTTTCTCTCTCTTTATTCAACTGCCTGCAGACACAGAGGAAAGGCTCAGAGTCAGGTTCTAAAATGGATCTGACAGGAAGAAAGAAGTGAGACACATGGCATATTGTTTGAGAAATAAAGACAACAGTGGACTGGAGCTGCTTGGACTTGCTTGAGAGAGGAGCCAGTTGTTACATTTCCAATATGAGCATTTACACATCAGAAATCAGTAACTTCTAAAAATCAGGATTTGATGTATTGTTTTGTTGATTGTGTGGACTTAAGAAAGTGATAGATAAATGTTAATAATGCAGATTAAACACAAAAATGTGGTGCATATTTTTTTAGAGAGTTGGGTGTTAAACATTTATCAGCACACAATTAAGCATAGGGACCCCAGTGGAGTTCTTGTATAACTAATGGGTCAGGAGAATACTGGGCAGCCAGAGACAAGTTTGCTTATTTCTGCAAACCCTTATAGTACTCTCATCTTTGGACAATAGAACTAAATCAACTTTGAGCAATTTTTTCCTGGCATAGAGGCAGATGGGAATGATAAGAGCATAAAGAATACTAGCTCTGAAATCAAAGGGCCTGGATTTGAATCCTTCTTATGTGACTGTGGTCAACACTTTTCTGGACTCATGCTCCTCAGTGAGGGGTTTGGATTAGATCAGAGGTGCCAAACAAATGGGTTGCACTGAGGGAGCAACACTCCCAAGATGTTGAACCAGATTAAAATATAAATTGGGAAATATTGAACAAAATAAATTAAAATACAATAGAACATAGATAATGTTACTATGTAGTTTTCTAAGTCAATATGCATGGGTATATCCAATTTATTGGCTTCTTTCTCTTTCAGTTTGACACTACTGAACTAGATAATATTTCAGATTCTTTCCAGATCCAAATTCTAATTTCTTGACCAGAGGTCTCTTGTTGTACAGTAAGTCACTGGTTTTAAAAATAGAAGTCTTGTATCAAATGATAGGCCAGCCATGTAATAGGAAAAATAATCCTTATTTCTGTGAAATTGATTATTGATTAATAGTTAAGAGTTTTAGTTAATCCCTGGAAAAATATCAATGGATAAAGTTTTATTTAATTGCGTATGCCTTAGTAGAGTTTGTAAAAGTACCCAAATTAGGTACCCAAATTTTAAGGGCTACGAATTGGTCCTGCCTCTTGAAGGAGATAAGGAATTGATGTATGAGTCAACCTGATCAGAAAATGTTTTGCCCAAAACTGGATCTTCCTCGTATTGAATGGTAGTTGTTATGCTTTATTTCTGCTAACTGTGCACTCTGGATACCCTTCTTGCCAATTAGGGTGATAGAAAACCCACCCTTCACTTTTAGTATTAGACCAGTCAAAGTCTTAGTTTAATTTGCATCACTGGACTTTATGTAACCAACAAACTGTGGCGCTGTATAAAGCGCCACGTCAGAGTGTAAAGTGTGTCTCCAGTCACTGAGGAGCCATTACCCTTTATTTTTGGCAGCTGTTAACCTTGCTAATAAATCATAATACTCAGAACTTTGTGTTTTGGACCCTCTTCCTTGCATATTTTTATGGCAACAGTATTAAATGGACTTTTAGAAGACTTTCCTTTAAGGTTTAAATCTTTTGATGCTTGGTGGCCACCTGGGATTGAGGACAAACACAGTGCCCCGTGTACTGAATGTTTCTCTTAAGGAAGCATCCAGGAAAATCACTAGGATAATTACATTTAGGTCAAAGCAGTCACTGATAGCTTCCTTCAGGACTCAGCTCAAGTGCCATAACCTATATGAGGCCAGTCCTGATTCTCCTAGCAGCTAACGTCCATCCCAAAATAATTTTACACTTACTTTATATACATTTGTATTTATTTATCCATGTACACATAATTCTTTGCCAATAGAATTTACATTCTTTGAGGTCAGGGACAGTGTCATTTTTATCTCCGTATCCCCAGTATTTAGTATAGTACATGGCACATAGAAGGCATTTTAAAATGCTTGTCGAAATAATCAATGAAGAGAAGTAGACAGAAAGCTGGCCTCAGAGTTAGGAAGATGGGTTCAGATTCTACCTTTGATGCTTTTTAGCTGTGTGACCCTGGAAATACTACGTAACTCTTCAATAACCCAAGCAAACCTATAAGGCTTGAAATCACACAGCAAGTTGCCAATCTGCATTGGAAGACTAAGTCTTTCATCCTGGGAAATCTCGAGTCCAGTTTTAAAAAAATATTTATTGAAACAATGGCCAAACAAATCAAATAAACTTCTCTCCACAATAGATTGCTTGAACAGAGGTTATCAAAGAAAGTATTGCTTTTGCCTGTCACCCCATTATCTGAAGGATATCCTGATGGTGGTTTTCCCCTTCATCTTATCTGCCACCTGTAGTCACCTAGTGTTCTCTACCCATATCTTGGCACTGACTTCAAGGGCAACTGTCTTGGGGGCATCTCCTTGGCAGTTCACATTTAAATGATTTCTTAATCCCTGGTTGTCTAGTTTCCCCACAAAAGTAAAAACTGTCTTTGGCTTAAAATAAATTTATTAAAGGCCATTAGAAATAATTACCCCTTTGAGATAGGTGACATTTTAGCTTCCTCTATTTAAATGCCTCTCAATTTGACCTTTCTTCGTTTTCCCCTATCTTTTGGGTGCAAAAGCTTCTGGAGTATATGTTTAAGTAGTGATGGAGTCCACCATCAGCCTAGAATATAAATTCCACAGGAGATGCAAAGAGACATTATTCCTCAACCAAAACTAAGTTTCTGAGCCTCTAGTCAAATTGTTAGACAATATTCTGGATGATTTTAGCATTTCCTCCTCAGTGCTTTCATAATTAAGTGTTAATTCATAAGTCAGAGAGCTTACATATAGACTATTAGGCTATCCAAATCTAGTATGAATGACAGTGGAATAGACATATGTCTATTCACTCAAGTCTGAAAGATTCTAAATCATTAGCAACGTGTCTTTATTGAGTGTTTACAGGTATACCAAATTCAAATGCAGTCAATTCTTGATTATGCTAATGGGGATAGAAGTGGAGGGGGGGGGGATTATGGAGATTACCTAGAATATCAGATGACTTAAAATAATTTATATTTAGCTATACCATTCATTTTTATACTTACAATTCAGCATGGATGTGCCAGCCATTATGGAAATTCATGATATTTTATGCAAAGTCATGAAGTCACATTTTGAAGATATATATATATAGCAGGAGGACTTGTAATAGATATTCTGAGGGTGTAATTGATTGATACTGGATAACTAATGAATCAAGTTTGCCTACCCTCCTCCTTTTATGTCTCCCTTCCTTTCCCCTTTCAATCTTCCTTCCTCCCCTCTTCAGAAGCCTTTCAGCTTCCCCTCCCCCTTCTCTTCAGTTTCATTCAGTATGAACTATGATGCTTTAGAGAAAATACTCTTTTCTCTTCTTTAACTCAAGTAAGGGTTTATTCATGGAATACAGGAAAGGATGGAAAATAAGGTAGGAGGGATAGGGTTCCCTGTTCTCTAAATGAGGATTAGGAGCATATTGAGGGAAATGGCAAATTCTGTCACAACTGTGAACAGATTCAGAGAGATGTGAGGACCACTATGTCTTCTTTCTTCTTCTCTGTCAATCAGCCAAGTAACCTCAACTTGATTAATTCAAGTCCAGAGACACAAATAGTTTCTTCACCACCAGCCAAAACCAAAAGCTTAATCCAAAAGCCTCTCAGCCCAGTTCAGACTGGCTTGGCTCCAACTGTCTTTCCCAGTAACATTCCAATGGAATCCTCATTTTGATTGACAGCTTCTGTCCTCAATTTTCTATCTTGCATGCATGCCTCTTCAACAGACTCCTATTGGTTGTTTCTGGGTTCATGATGTTCAAGATAATCATTTATCAAAACCCACAATGCAGAAGCTTCCTTCCTGTCTCCACAGCTAGAATGAAACATGATGTCATAGAAAGACAAAGGACAAACTTTTCGATTAAAATTGTATACAATGTAAATAGCAGAATTAGATTAAGGCAACAAACATTAAACACTTAGTATGTGCTAGGCATTGTGCTAAGTTCTGGGGAAGCAAATCCAAGTTTAAAGAAAGAAAATCCCTGCCCTCAATGAACTTCAGTTCTAAATGGAGGATAAGAAGCAAAAACAAGCTGAAAAGGGAAATAGAGCAAGGAAGTGTACTAGCATAGGGACATTGAGGCAATGTCCAGAAAGTCAGAGGCAGAGCCAGGAGAGGAACAAAATTGTGTCAGCACAGGTCTCTCCTCAAAACAGAGGCAACCAGAAGGAACTTCTCTTTGCTTTTAACCTCACTGATCACCTCCAACTCCCTGAAGTTCTCTGCTTCTTGATTTCTAGAACTCTATACTATCTTGGTTTTTTTCCTACTTCTCTGACCATTTTTCTCTCTCCTTTGCTCACATTTCCTCTTGTGAACTCCCAAGTTCCTTGATTCTATCCCTTCAATATCCACCATGGGCATGGGTATATATGCTGCTCTTATTGTTGTCATCCAGTTCTTTTTCAATTGTGTCCAATTTTTTATGACCCTATTTGGAGTTTTCTTGGCAAAATACTGGTGTGGTTTGCCATTTCCTTCATTAGCTCATTTTACAAATGAGGAAACTGAGGCAAACAGGGTTAAGTGACTTGCTCAGGGATACACAGCTAGTAAGTGTCTAAGGCTAGATTTGAACTCAGAAAATGAGTCTTTCTGATGCCAAGTCCTACACTCTATCCACTGTGCCACCTAGCTGCCTCAAGTAATTTAGAAGCAGTTCAATTAAAATTTCATGGGACAAAATCCTATCCCAATGTTTCACTGTGGTATGAGGTGACCATCCAAAACTATGCCAATGGCAAAAGCTAGCAATTACTGGTATGATGGAACAGCCTTGAATAGAATACTGGTGACTGCTTTCTAAGGGCCAATATAGCTAAATCTGATAACCTGTGAAACAAAAGGGGGGAAAAAAACTGTACACAATGGTCCATGATCCATTTTTGCTTTTGTGGTAATACAGGACAAAAAAGGGGGCAAAATATGTTAAGGATTACCATTTATAGACCATTGATTAACATTTCATTAACTGGTATTCTAAATGTGAAAGGCTTATTCAGTTATTGATGATTGAATACTACTATACCTGGAAAAGGAGTATTTACCCTTTCTGTGTCACAGATCTCTCTGGTAGTCTGGTAAAGCCATTGGCTCTTTCTCAGTTTAATTTATATATTAAACAAAATACATAGGACTATACATGGGAAATGTGAAGACTGAATTTGGCTATCTCCTGATTGTAACAATGAAGGTACTTAGCTCTTCCTTAATAGTGAAGATAAAATTGTAATCCCTGGTCTATTTTTAGATTTTAATCTGCAAAGTGTTAACTCAGTATTTAAAGTAGATCTACCCATTTTAACTACCAAAAGGTATTACAAAACTACAAACTACAAAAAACAGGTGTTAACTAACCACAAAAGGTATAACTAACTAAAAAAGGTGTGAACACCCATTTCATACAGTAAGTGGGCAGTCCTGGAAAAGAGCTTCTGCTATGATTGGTAGAAGTAAAAATTTAGGGGAGGTGACACAAGAGAAAAAGGTCTTTAAATAGAGGCAAAAGAGGCACTTAGAGATGGATTGATAGATATTCAGTCAGTCAGAGTTGAACTGGATAGAATAGTCACTCAGACTTGGAGTGAAGACACTTCACTGTGGAACTGGACCCCTGGAGGAGCTCTTGCAGGAGACCTCAGACTGCTTTCCTTTCTGACTTAGTTTCCTTGCCCTTTCTGGAGGTGTGAACCTCTGAGAAAGGTCCATCCTCTTGAGATTCTTTTCCCTTGGCTGGGGCTTAGAATTTCTACTTGGCTCAGAGGAAGCCAGAGCTCTGCCTCTCTCTCCCCTTTTCTATCTTCCCTAATATCTTCCCTCTATGGTAAATAAACTGCCATAAATTCCATTCTACTTTAGTAATTTATCTTGGGATTTAGAAATTAAATCCCTGGTGACCACCAATTAATATATTCAAATCCAACCATGATAAATTTACCAATTAAATATATTAAGTCCAACCAATAATAAATTTAACAGAAACCAAAGTTAGTGAAAATAAATATGCAATTTTCCCCCCCCATCTAGGTCATGGACCCTCTTAAACCTATCCATCTGTCCTTTGGGATCCATTAATCCTAGCTTAAGAACCCCTGCATTAGATATAGACATCACTATTAATAAAACTAGAAGATGAAAACAAAAGGATGGCTTTAAGTTTCTTCTTGGGGGATAAGATAATTCTTTTCTTTTAAATTTATTTATTTATTTAATTAATGTAGAATATTTTCCCAAAGTTTCATGATTAAGATAATTCTTGAGAGATATAATAGTAATAATGTTCAGTAACCATCCAATTATTAATGACTAGTAAGATATAACATGGTAAAGAATTCATTCTCATTTATGGTGTTATCACTATCATGAAGGGTGTCTAGAAGAGAGAGTAAAGTCCTTGGGATGATTCTATCTTCAGCTTGACATGGTGCTCATTGCTTCAAACTCTAAAACATTACAAAGCCTCTTGAGTAAGATCCATAGTCTCAAAAGTTTGGCCCAACTTGGACCAGAAAAACCAGGTGGATGAAGAATGTTTATTGTCCACACAGTGATATACAGAGCTCTCTCAGTATATATATCTTGGTAATGGAGTGAAGAAGGAATATACATTTGGCCCAGAATTGAATAGCATGCCTGCAGCTAGGAAATGAACAGTGTTTTTAATGACCCTAGGTATCTTCCTGGAACAGACATATTTTTAATTCCTGTATTCTTCAGATGATACTCTATGATTGCAAAATATAAATATACCATGGTGCCCCTCCCTCCACCAAAAGAAGTCTTAGATTACCCAAAGGGCAATGGGGAGAAATATGGTGGGCATGAGGAAGCTGCAACAAATTTCAACAAAGAATTAGACAGAAGAATCTGGATAATACCAATAAAAAGCATAATCTTAAACAAGGTTAGGTGATTTAGGTAGAGCACTGAATAGAATGCGGAGCCTGGAGTTAAGAATACTCCTGTTCCTGAGTTCAAATTTGGTTTTGGATATTTACTAGCTATGTGACCATAGGCAAGTCACAAACAAGTTAACCTTGTTTGCCTTAGTTTCCTCATCTGTCAAATGAACTGGAGAAGGAAATGGCAAGTTATTCTAATATCTTTGCCAAGAAAATATCAAATGGGTGATAGAGTCTGAGATGACTGAAACAATTGAACAACAACAAAGAAGGTTTGTCAATAGCCAACAAGCATTTATTAAGTCCTCCTATATGACAGATGGGCCGGTATTAATGGGCAAACCTTGTGCTCCATTGATACCCATGCAACTTCAAGCGTTTTATGGTAGAGGTTCTAACATTTTTTTGTATCCTGCATCCCTCTGGCTATCTGGTGAAACCTGTGGATCCATTCTTAGAATAATGTTTTCAAATGTATAAAATACATGGGATTGCAAAAGAAACTACTTATACTGAAATAAAGATAATTTTCCCCATTCAATTTCATAGAATCCCTAAAAATCTATTTATTTACAACATCATACTGTGAACCCTTGATTTTGTAAAGATTAAATTAAATCTCTCCCATCATTGTGAAGATTAAATTAACGCCCCTGCCCATTTTTAGATTTAATCACCAAAAGTGTAAACACCTTACTTACAGTTGAGTGGGGAGATCTGTGACCCACATGTGCAATAGTGGGTGATGAATCAGAATCAATTGACTGCCCCCTGGACAGTCCTAAGCAAGGCTTTAGACTATGATTTATCCACGTAAAAAGTAGAGGAAGGCACAGAAGTGATGCAAAAGAAAGTGTCTTTAAAAGGGAGTTACAACTTCCTGTGGAGAGACCTTCAGACATCTCCTTCAGAAAGATCTTCAGAAAGAACTTTGACTTCTTCTGGAGTACTGAGTTCAAGTTGGAGGCTGGTAAAGAATATGCTGACTAGACCTGAGACCCTGTATGTGGTGAGACGGTCCTTGAATCTCTCCCCTATGGACTGACATGTGGTGAGTGAAAGAGTTGACTCCTATCCTGGATTTTCTGAAGAGACTAGTCTCAGGAGAGACCTATCCTCTTGAGAGAGGCTCCCTGCATCCCCAGGTCCTTTCTAGTTAAGAACTAAACTCCTTGCCTGTTTTTGTGCCAGGGGTTGGAGCAAAAGACTTAGTGTTTAAGCTAGATATCTTACCCTATCCTCTCTCTCATTTTCTAACTTCACTCTTTCTATATTTGTAAGTAAATTGTAAATAAATCTCATTAGAATTAATTAAATTCCTGGTGACCCTAGCTTAAATAATCCAGTCCAACATTTTTATAATTAACTCCTTTCCCCCCTTACAATCTATAGAAACTAGCACACATGATAATCCCCTTTAACCCAGGCAACTGGTTAATCTTAAAAATCTTAAAAAATCTTAAAAAATCTTAAAAAAATCTCCAGGATTTTATTTTTATTTTTTACATTTTGTTTTATTTTTCCCCTCAATTACATATTAAAATAGTTTCCAACATTTTCCAAAGAATTTTGAGTCTCAAATTCTCTCCCCTCAGTGGAATTGTGAGTCAGTCATGAGAAGGTGTGGGGGAAAGGGAGGGGAAGTATATGATTCTTGTAACCAAGGAATAATGTTCTAAACTGATCAATTAAATAAAACTAAAAAAATAAATTAATAAAATAAACTCTTATCTTTCAAATTCTATCCCTTCCCCACTCCCACTGAGATGATAAGCAATTTCATATAGAATTTACATGCGCAATCATGTAAAGCATTTTTCCATAGTAATCTTTTTGTAGAAGGAATCTCAGAAAACAAAAATTAAGAAACTAAAATAAAAAAAAAATTAGAACACTAGAGTTTTGCTTGGAACAATCTTGTGGTGAGTGATTAAAGACTGACTTAGTTTTCTCTCTTAAAAGAAAGGCCTAGGCCATTGGCCTAGGCCCTAGCCTTCCTATTATTTCCTCTTACTCTGTCTCTCTCCCTTTCCTTAATTCTTTAATTTGTATTAATTAAAATCTCCATAAAACCCAGCTGACTTGGGTATTTCATATTTGGGAATTTTTCCTATGGCAACCATTTATTTTTTATTTAAATCAAGACACTAAAAATTATCTTTATGCTTTTGGCAATTCAAAGTCTTGAACCCATATTTTTGAGGTCACAGTTTATGACAACCACTCTTTTTGCCTGTCACAGTAGTGATAAAGGATATACTCTGGCTTGTGACTAGAGAGATACTAGGAGAAACCTCAGAGTGCCTAGATATAATGGAGATAGAAATACTTCTGAGAGATAGAGAGATACTTCTAGAAGGGATATTCTGTGGTTGCCTATTGATCACTAATGATGGCTAATTGATTAATATTTTTCCTACCCTCATCCTCCCTCAACCCTTCTTTTCACATCCCTCTTCTGAAGCCTTTGGCTTTACCCCTCCCCTCTGAGTGGACTATAAGATTTATGAAGAAAAAACTCTTTTTCTCTTCCTTTATCAAGTAAGGGGGTTTATTGGGAACAACAGGATGGAGGACCGAGGTAAGATGAGGTGAGAGGGATAGGGTTGTCCCTAGTCTATAAGGAGGATTAGGAGGATTTTGGGAAATGTCACAACTGTGACACAAAGTCTGTCAGGAGATGGAGGACAACTGTTTAATCTTCTTTCTTGTTCCTTCAAACTCAAATATACAATCAGTTCTTCAGGTTCAACTACCACCATCAGCCACACAAAACCTTCTTCTTGCCTCCCCTCTCCAAAGCCAAGAGACTTCAGCCTAGGACAGAAGCTAACAGGGGACCTGTTCCCAGCGTCTTCCTTCTTCAGCCTGGCTTGACTCTCCAACTGACTTTCCTGCGAACATTTTATTTGGAATGTTCTTTCTTGATTGACAACGGAGGTCCTTAGCTTTCTGTCTTGCATGCATGAAGTTCTCTCTTCCTTCATGCCTCTTCCACATCAGCTAAAGGGGACATGGAGAATAAAAGTTACAGAGGTTGAGAAGGTGCTCTGGGGCTGATGGAGTACTCATGTTTAATCATCCAAAGAAGAGTATTAATTGATATAATGCAAGAATAAACTGTGGTAGATCAGAATGGAAACAGAGCTAGTTGTACAGAAGGTTTGGAAACATTCGGAAACCTATAGCATAGGGAGCATTTGTTGTTTTTTTTTTTGTCAGAGATATTTTCACTTTTCACTAGATCTTAGAAATCTAGAAAGGTGACAAGTACCTTAGGGCAATTGCAGTTTAGAGGACTTGTGAAGAACTTGAGTTCTTCTAAACACATTGGAAATTACACTGAAACTGTGAAACTCTGAAAAGAGGTGAGATTTTGCTTGCTCCAGGAAACAACCTGGTTTTTACAGGTATTTAGGGGAGATTTTCCAAGAATTTTCTATTTAGGATAGTTCTTTTCCAGGGAAAACACTTTGCACTGTCTGGTCAAATGATCTGAGTTAGAAATCCCAGGTCTATCACTTAATAGCTGTGGCACTTTGGGCAAATCACTTAACTATTCTGTGCCTAGGTTTCCTCATCTGTACCTAGTTTTCAGAATTGTAGCAAGTATCAGATGAATATGAATGAGAAGGAAGATATGTAAACCACAAAGCACCATATAAATGTTATTAATTACATGGTGCTTTCTTTATTTAAACTTGAAAAAGCAGATGACCCAATTATCATTGACTCCATTTTGTAGTTGAGGAAAATAAAAGTCAGAGAATTAAAAACCTTGCATATGGTCACATAGTTAATAAGTATCTCATGAGGATTGGAACTCAAGTCCTCTAATCCTAAATTCAGGTGCTTTCCCCCTATACCAAATCCATTCTCTGCCTTTTAAATCTATTTTCTGGGCATGCACATCTTTATATCAAATGCTTAAATAAAATTAAAATATAGCAAACCCAGCTTCAATGAATAAGAATTTTGATTTGAGGTTAAAAAAAGGTAAAAAGAAGGAAATAGGGGAGACAGTTAATCATCAGAATAAGCCAGACTTGGGTTCACAGGCTTCTCCTCATGTTGGATGCTCCATCTTTATTTTGTTCAGTCATGGATTCCTTTATGACTTCAACTCTAGAACTTTTTCCATAGTAATAAAGTCCTTCAATTTAAACAAAACTTTGGCAGAATCTTGTAGCAAAATCCTCTAAAATTATTACTTTTCCTTTCTTTTAACAAACAATAATATATCCAACCCAACAAAAAACTTGGGGTATTTCAGGGTTCCTTGCAACATAGCTAGAGAAACATTACCTTCTTGGATGAGACCTTTGGAAGCTATCCTCTACTTATCAATGCTCAGGGCTTCTAGATTCACTTCTTCCTTATCAAAAGGCACTTCGGGAAAGAATCTCTTTAGTCCCTAAATGGGTGAAGTAGATAGGGTGTGGGCCCTAAAATCAGAAGGAACCAGATCAAATCCTGGCTTAGACATTTACTAGCTGTGTGACCCTGGGCAAGTTTTCTAATTCCTCTGGGTCTCCCCCTTCTTATTTGTAAAATGGGTGGGATGTATTGCCTGGTCTCTTAGGTTTTCTTCCAGCTCTAAAGCTATGATCCTATACTAGATAAGCTTTTTAATGTCTAAGCAGTTTTCTGTGTGAGAGTCAGTTCCTAATAATAAGAGCAGAGTAGTAACTATGCCTTTGAAGAAAAAGCCTGGTATTTATTAATAGTTCCTAGTTTTTGGGTTGATAACTTGGGATTGGCAAAGTTATCAATGGCTGTTCTTATCAATAGATACCTATTCTGATAGTTTGTGTTGTTAAACAATTCCTGATCTTTGCCTTCTAAAGGGACCAGAAGATCTCAGGACTTAGGTACTTCTTGTCACATTCACCTTCACCTATATATTCTTTAGGAGATTTTTTCTTTCTTTTTTTTTTAAACCCTTACCTTCTGTCTTGGAGTCAATACCATGTATTGGCTCCAAGGCAGAAGAGTGGTAAAGGCTAGGCAATGGGGGTCAAGTGACTTGCCCAGGGTCACACAGCTGGGAAGTGTCTGAGGCCAGATTTGAACCTAGGACCTCCCATCTCTAGGCCTGGCTCTCAATCCACTGAGCTACACAGCTGCCCCCATTTTTTTTTTAACTAGCATTTACTAATAAGGCCAAGAATAGTTGCCATATATATTGTTCTTTAATGTCTACAAAATTTTTAAAAATACGCAATATTCTCTCATTTGGTCATCATAATAGCTAATATTTGTAGGATTTTACTATACTAAATGTATTATGATTATTGACTCATTTGATCTCCATAACAACTTTGCATGGAAGGTGCTATTTTTATTCCCATTTTATAGATGAGGAAATGGAGGCAGACAGAGGTTAATTGACTTGCCCAGAGTCACAAATCTAGGAAGTGTCTGAGGCTGGATTTGTACTGGAAATGGCTTAAAGCAGCTCAAAAGAACTGATTGTTAAGGTTTCAGTGTGAACATTTCTAGCTCAGAGATTGTCAAATGCTACAAATCAGGTCCTGATTTATTGTTTTGTTGATTATCTACATTTAAAGAAGTGATGGAGAAATGTAAATAATTCAGATTAATCTGCAACTTTTTTTTGGAGAACTAGTTGTTAAAAACTTACCCACATATTCCTGATCAAAAGTTATGCACAATTTAGTAACTTTGGGGATAGGTCCAAATTATGTGCAGAATAACTAGATCAATTCATAATTCTACCAATAGTGCATTAATGTTTTAATGTTTGGTTTCACACAGTCCCTTCAGTATTTGTCTTACTCCTTTTTTCTTTTCAACTTTTCTAGATAAAACCGCAGTTTTGCTTTAATTTGCATTTGTTTAATTTTTGAGTGATTTGTAGCAATTTTTTATATGACTACTGATAGTTTAGACTTCTTCCTTCGAAAAGTGATTGCTCATCAGCTGGGAATTCAAGGTGTAGTTATCTTTGATTGCCTTTCCACCTTTTTTTATGCATCTTTCATTTAAATTTGAGCTCATTAGAGAGTACCCTATGAAGTTACATCAATTGCTTTAGATGCTACCTCTTTTTTCCTCATCAGAACTATTTGAGATTATTATAATTTTATTTCAGAGAAACTATCCTTCCTCCATGGAGAAAGAAATGGCAAACTATGCCAGTATCTGGCCGAGAAAACCACCAAATGGAGGTCACAAAGAATCAGACATGACTGAAACAACAAAATCCTTCCTCTTAAAGTGTTTTACCTTTCAATATCTCAAGCCATGAATTTAAGCTTATATTTTCTATGGTAATTTAAAAACTATATCATTTTAAGAGAACGTCATAGTAGGCATTTTGCTATACTTTCTGTAAGTTGTAGTCCATGCCTAGCAATTTGTTCTTTTTCTTGAATTACTTTAAGTATTATGTACTATTTTGCAATAATGATACATTTCTATTCTATCTCCCTGCTTCTGTACAGATCATCAGAATTTCTCCCATTTCTGGGAATTCCCTAACACCTCACTTATTGATTGGCATCCCATTCTTTGCTCCTTTCCTTCTTATTTTTGTAATAGAGAAGGTAAAAGGATGGGTTCAAACTAGTTATAAATATATAATAAAAGGTTTTTTTTTAATTAAAGAGAGAAGGATGGGACAGGAATCAGGGAATGACTTACTTCTAAACCCCACTAAATAATTAAACCCTAAACTTTCTCAATTATTCTAAACTATCTAATTAAATGAGAAATTAAAGATAAAGAGGGATTTTTTTCTTACTTCTTTTTTTTTATTTTTTTTAACATTGTTTTATTCGGTCATTTCCAAACATTATTCATTGGAAACAAAGATCATTTTCTTTTCTTCCCTCCTCCCTCCCCCCACCTCTCCCATAGCCGATGTGCGATTCCACTGGGTATCACATGTGTTCTTGATTTGAACCCATTTCCATGTTGTTGGTATCTGAATTAGAGTGTTCATTTAGAATCTCTCCTCAGTCATTTCCTCTCAGCCCCTGTAGTCAAGCAGTTGCTTTTCATCGGTGTTTTTACTCCCACAGTTTATCCTCTGCTTGTGGATAGTGTTGATAAAGAGGGATTTGTAAAGTCCACAGGGCCCAAGATTCTCACAACACCAGAGTCCTCCTTTGGGTCAAACAGCCTCAGGATGAAGAGTCCTGCACAGGATTCAAGGGGGAATGAGGATTAACACACACACACTGTCCACCAGTGTGGGGGTAATCCCCCACTCAACTACTCCTTGCAGATGGTTCAATTCCCTGGCAGCTCCAAAGTTGTTTTTCTTCAGAGAGAGACACCTCCACATCTTCTCTATCTTCTTCCAGAGTCCACCAACTCTCTCACCAGCAACTGACTCTGTGTCCAGTTCCAGTCCTGGGAGTTCTGAGTGGAATGATGGCCCTGCAACATCTCTTGCATTCAGCTTTGCAAAATCCCCTTACTATGTTTTTAATAGACATTTCTTGGCTCTAATTAGGTTGCACAGCAATACTTTGTCCTCTCAGACAATAATATTTTGCATCTTATTTTTTAAAAATCCAAGCTGAAAGTCACTCCAGACAAAATAAAATACTTAGGAATCTATCTGCCAAGACAAACACAGGAACTGTAGGAACACAACTACAAAACACTCTCCACACAATTAAAACTAGATCTAAACAATTGGAAAAACACTGATTGCTCATGGGTAGGATGAGCTAATATAATAAAAATGACAATCCTACTCAAATTAATCTATTTATTCAGTGCCATACCCATTGAACTACCAAAAAACTTTTTTACTGAATTAGAAAAAAACATAACAAAGTTCATTCGGAAGAACAAAAGATCAAGGATATCCAGGAAAATCATGAAAAAAAATGCAAAGGAAGGAGGACTTGCAGTCCCAGATCTCAGACTATACTATAAAGCAGTGGTTATCAAAACAATATGGTACTGGCTAAGAGACAGAAAGGAAGATCAGTGGAATAGACTTGGAGTAAATGACCTCAGCAAGACAGTCTATGGTAAACCCAAAGATCCCAGTTTTGGGGACCAAAACCTACTTTTTGATAAAAACTGCTGGGAAAATTGGAAGACAGTATGGGAGAAATTAGGTTTGGATCAACATCTCACACCCTACACAAGATAAACTCAGAATGGGTGAATGACCTGAATATAAAGAAGGAAACTATAAGCAAATTAGGTGAACACGGAATAGTATACTTGTCAGATCTTTGGGAAAGGAAAGACTTTAAAACCAAGCAAGAGCTAAAAAAAAAACACAAAATGTAAAATCAATCATTTTGATTACATCAAATTAAAAAGGGTTTGTACAAACAAAACTAATGCATCCAAAATTAGAAGGGAAGCAACAAATTGGGAAACAATCTTCATTACAAAAACCTCTGACAAAGGTCTAATTACTCAAATTTATAAAGAGCTAAACCAGTTATACAAAAAATCAAGCCATTCTCCAATTGAAAAATGGGCAAGGGACATGAATAGGCAATTTCCAGTTAAAGAAATCAAAACTATTAATAAGGACATGAAAAGGTATTCTAAATCTCTTATAATCAGAGAGATGCAAATCAAAACAACTCTGAGGTATCACCTCACACCTAGAAGATTGACTAACATGACAGCAAAGGAAAGTAATGAATGATGGAGGGGATGTGGCAAAGTGGGGACATTAATTCATTGCTGGTGGAGTTGTGAATTGATCCAACCATTCTGGAGGGTAATTTGGAACTATTCTCAAAGGGCGATAAAAGATTGTCTGCCCTTTGATCCAGCCATAGCACTGCTGGGTTTGTACCCCAAAAAGATAATAAGGAAAAGACTTGTACAAGAATATTCATACCTGCACTTTTTGTGGTGGCCAAAAATTGGAAAATGAGGGGATGTCCTTCAATTGGGGAATGGCTGAACAAATTGTGGTATATGTTGGTGATGAAATACTATTGTGCTCAAAGGAATAATAAAGTGGAGGAATTCCATGGGGACTGGAACAACCTCCAGGAAGTGATGCAGAGTGAGAGGAGCAGAGCCAGGAAAACATTGTACACAGAGACTGATCCACTGTGGTACAATCGAATGTAACAGACTTCTCCATTAGTGTCAATGCAATGACCCTGAACAACTTGGAGGAACCAAGAGAAAAACCACTATCCACATCCAGAGGAAACATTGCGGGAGTAAAAACACCGAAGAAAAACAACTGCTTGAATACATGGGTTGAAGGGATATGTTTGGGGATGTAGACGCTAAATGAATATCCTAGTGTAAACAACAACATGGAAATAAGTTCTGATCAAGGACACAAGTAATACCCAATGAAATTGCATGTTGGCTGTGGGAAGAGTGGGTGGAGGGGAGGGAGGGAAACAATGTGATTATTGTAACCAAGGAATAATGTTCTAAATTGACTGAATAAAATTAAAGTAAATAAATGAATAAAAATAAAAATCTAAATGGTCTATATATATCTTAAGAGTTTCTTGCATCTAGTGATCATAACAAAAAAAAAATTTTTTTTTTAGTTGGTTCTCCCTGTCTCACCCAGACTGGAAGTATAGTAGGTACCCATGACCCAATTCCACTACTAATCATCAATGAGGCTTTGACCTATTCCATTTTACCTTAGACAATCTGATGATCCTATGCATTAGGGCTCACCATATTGATGCCAAAGGTAATGAGGTAACTTCATTGGCTTCAGAAGCCTGAGCTCAAGCAATCTGTCATCCTCAGCCTCTCCCAGCAGCAGAGAATACAGACATGTGCCACCATGATCTGCAACTGTGTGCTGGAACTTCCTTAAATTCCCTAGAGGAATATTATATTTTCAGCATGAATATTTACACTTTAGAAATCTGTAAACACTGAATATCAGGGCTTGATTTCAGGTTTTGTTGACTGACTAAACTTAAGAAAGCAATGAAGAAAATGTTAATGATGAAGATTAAACTTAAAAGTGTGTCCTTAAAAGTGTACATTTCCCACCCCAGGCCCCAAATTGACTACCAAGAATTTACCAGCATATCCCAAATTCATAGTTCTTCCTAAACTTATGACCCATCATCCCACTGGTGGTATCCTTGATGACAAATAGCAATAGGACCCAAATGTTCTCTACTTCTGCTTTTTTATTATATCCTAGTTTCTTTCTGGGCCTGTGGATCAATACTTATTTGGGAGTGTGTAATTGGAAATAATGTTCCTTTGAACTGCATTTCCCAGGAGCCCACTGACTTCCTGTTGTTACCTGCATAGACAGGAGATAAATAGGGTGGTCTTCTGTGGCTAGTTTTCTTTGCTTCCTGGGTTGGGACATTGGTGGAACAAGCTGTTTGAGCAGGTAGATTAGCCATGGGCATGTGCTTTTTATTTTGTAACTTCTAGTAAACATTACTAAATATTACAAAATATAATATTTGAAGTTATTATATATTAATTTTAATTTTTACAGGAGGAAGGATAATGTAGTGGAGAGAAGTTTGGTTCTGAAACTGGTTCTGAAGTTTGAAGAGTTGGATTTGAATCTTGGCTGTATTACTAGCTATATATTCTTGATCTTTGACTCTCAGATTCCTTAGTTATAAAATAAAGGTACTGGATAAAAGTTCCTCTAAAGTTCTTTCCAGTTCTAAATCTATGATTTCATATTATCTGATGCCCCCACTGAAGTCCAAGTCCTGAGATCCTATAATGTTCACAGCTAGTCTATATAAAAATACAGCTACAATTGCTGCACTATTATTAATCATTAATGGTCATGTTATCTATTACTGGAAAGACAATTTCCCCCTTGTTTTATAATAGTATACTTAAATAAAAATGACCATTCACCTAAAATAATTCATCTCCTCAGTGTCATACCTATCAAATCACTCAAAAATATTTCATAGATGCAGTAGTAAATAACCATAATAACCTAGTGTTAGACAAATGCAAAGATTCAAGCATTTGGAAGAACTCATTATTTGACAAAAACTGGGAAAACTGGAAAACAGTATGGCAGAAACCAGGCATTGACCAATAAATGTATACATGATTTAGAAATAAAGAATAATATCATTAACAAATTTAATGGACACAAAATAGTTTACTTGTAAGACATATGGCTAAGGGAAGAATTTGTGTCCAAACAAAATATAGAGAACATTGTGAGATATAAAACAGATAACTTTGACTACATTAAATTGAAAAGTTTTTGCACAAACAAAACCAATCAAAACCAATGGTAAATGAAATTAAGTAGCCTTTGGGAGTGGCATGTGGGGAGGGACATGCATTAGAAAAAAGAGATTTTTCTTAAACTAAGTATATAATTTTTTTTAAATTGTGTATCAGAAAAATTAAGCCAAAAGAAGAGAGGATGAAAATTTAGAGGGAAAAAAAAAGATTAGAAGGGAAACAAAAAAGGGGAAATTTTTTTTTGGTGACAAATGTCTCTGACAATCACCTCATTTCTCAAATATACAGAGAAATAATTCAAATTTAAAGGAATAAAAGTCATTCCCAATTGATAAATGGTCAAACCATATGAACATGCATTCTCAGATTAAGAAATAAAAACTATATTTATATTTAAAAACACCCCAAATCACTATTAATTTAAAAAATGCAAAGTAAAATATTCTGAGGTACCACCTCATCTCATCAAACTTGTTAATACGATGGAAAAAAAAGAAAATGATAAATGTTTGAGGGGATTGTGATAGAGGCTGGCACTAGAGAAAAAGTGCTGGACTGAAGAGTATGTGAAATTGATCACATCGATGGGGGAGGAGCCTCAGGAGTGAATTTCCAGAGGAGAGAAGACTCTGGCAGGAAAGCAGTGAGGGTCTCTCAGTCTTAAGACATTGAAGAGAGAAGGTGTTTAAAGACTTTCTCCTGAGGGTTACCCATTTTTCCTGTTAGTTAGTGATTGGAAATCTTTCCCCCCAACACTTCTCAATTGAAGGGATTTTCTGAAGAGAAACCTGAGCAGACTTTACCTCAGCTCCTGTTCCCTAGGGGTGAGTCAACCTGACTTTCTCTCAGGGGGCTCAGGCTGCCAAGACCTGAGTTCCCCCCAAACTTGAGGAGGGAGGAAAAGGGTTTAGATAGAGACAGGGACCCCCTTTCTCCCACTTTCCTTTTCCCATTATCCCCTGCCTGTTATTCCTTTTGTATTACCTGAGTGAGTTAACATTAAAAGTTATCTGTTCCCCAAGCTGAGTGTGAGTGAATGGATCAAGGGGAGACCTTTTGGGTCTCGAGTAGTGGAGGGGGGACAAGAGGGATAAGAGTGAATTGGAGAGAGCAGCTTTAGCTAAGGAGGGAAGGTAGAAGGGGGAAAATCTTTAAACCCCCTCTCCTCTCTCTGAACCAACCCATTATAGCTTCTGTCTCCCCTGAACCCCACTTTGTGAGAAGGGGGCATTTCTCCTCTATTCCTTTCTCTCCATACCTCAGGGTCCAAGTCTCCTCCCATCAGGGTACATCCCTTACATCCCTTCTCTCATCTCTTCTTTTTTATTTTTTTAAGACAGGATGTGGAAAAATTGGGACACTAACACACTATTGGTAGATCCATGAATTGATACATCCATTTTAGAGAGTTCTTTGAAACCATGCTCAAAGAACTATACCCTTTGATCCAGCAATACCACTACTAGGTCTTTATCTCAAAGAGATCAAACATAGGAGAAAAGGACATATTTTCACAAAAAAAATATTTATAGCAATTCTTTTTGTCATAATAAAGAACTAGAAATTGAAGGGATGTTCATCAATTGACCAAACATATTGTGGCATATAATTATAAAAGCATACTATTGTGCCATAAGAAATGACAAACAAGATGGTCATGAAAAAACCTGGAAAGACTCCTTTGAACTGATGCAAAGTGATGTGAACAGAATCAGGAGAACATCATGCATAGTAACAAAAATAAAGTGCCATGATCACTTGTGTATAATTGAAAATCTGTTCTCCTAAAAAACTACCTTTCCCAGGAGCCCACTGACTTCCTGTCATTACATACTTCCTGTAGACAGGGTATATTAGGCAGTGACATGGAGGGTCCCAGGCTTTTGGCTTCCTGGGTTGCAAACATGGTGATAAGCAAGAATTTTTGAACAGGCTGATTAGCCATGGGCACATGGTTTTTATTTTGTTACCTTTTTATTCTTTATTTCTAATGATCATTTAATAAATCTCCTCAAATTTAATATTTGAAACTATTTTAGATTAATTTTAATTTTTACAATGATGGCAACCACTGGAGTTGGAGAAAAAACTCCCAATTTTTTAAGATAGCCTAGATAAACTTTTTAAGCCAAATTTCTCCTGCCATGACCTTTCACCCTACCCCAACCCCCTCACAAACTCTGAGAACTCTGAACTCTCTTCAAAGCTGCTTCCCTGCTCCTGCCTGTTGTAACCGTGAAAATGTGGGTTTCAAAACTGTGAATTGCCAAAACTGTAAAGATAATTTTTAGTGTCTTGATTTAAATAAAAAATAAGTGGTCGCCATGGAAAAATTTCCCAAATATGAAAAATACCCAAGTCAGCTGGGTTTTATGGAGATTTTTTAATTAATATAAATGAAAGAATTAAGGGAAGAAAAAGAGTAGAGAGATGAGTTTATAGTAGGAAGGGCCTACTATAGGGCTATACTATATATACACAAGATTTGTCCCAAGCAAAACTCCAGTCCTTCACTGAAGTCCTCAACTCCTGAACTGAGTTCAGAGATCTAGCTCCAAACTCCTCCACCTCCAGAGAGAACTCCCTGAACTAAGTTCAGAGAGCTCCTTTTAAAGAGAAATTTCTCTTATGTCACTTCCCCTAAATCTTCACATCTACCAATCACAGTAGACGTTTTCCCTAGGACTGACCATTCTTAGTTCACATATGAGTAGACTAAAACTTCACACCTCTTTGCTAAGCTTGCCCTTTGTAAATTGCTTGATCTTTTAGTGATTAATTTAACCTTCATAGGTACTTAGCACCCTTTTGTATTAGGTCTAAAAATAGACCTAGCTTAATGTTCTAGCTTTACTATAAGTATGGGTTGGGGACTTTTTCTCATTGTTCCATCAGTAGTTTACAACTTTATCTTCCCCTAAAGTATGCCTAAGTATGGGTGGAGTTCCCAATACATTCCTGACCAAGTACCTTCATCGTTTAAAATCCTTAACCAAATGTTCCAAGGTAGAGTCTGAGAAATTTTAAGATTCACACTGTTTGCTTGTTTGTTAGTTTTTTTCTTTCCCCACTTTTTGCTGGTCACCCACCCTGCCTGCCTGGCTGCTTTGGTTTGAGGAACTTAGCTGGAGACTTTTGATGGAGAAGAGATAAGCTCTTTCTTTCTTTCTTTCTTTCTTTCTTTCTTTCTTTCTTTCTTTCTTTCTTTCTTTCTTTCTTTCTTTCTTTCTTCCTTCCTTCCTTTCTTTCTTCCTTCCTTCCTTTCTTTCTTTCTTTCTTTCTTCCTTCCTTCCTTTCTTTCTTCCTTCCTTCCTTCCTTTCTTTCTTTCTTTCTTTCTTTCTTTCTTTCTTTCTTTCTTTCTTTCTTTCTTTCTTTCTTTCTTTCTTTCTTTCTTTCTTTCTTTCTTTCTTTCTTTCTTTCTTTCTTTCTTTCTTTCTTTCTTTCTTTCTTTCTTTCTTTCTTTCTTTCTTTCTTTCTTTCTTTCTTTCTTTCTTTCTTTCTTTCTTTTTCTCTCTCTCTCTCTCTCTCTCTTTCTTTCTTTCTTTCTTTCTTTCTTTCTTTCTTTCTTTCTTTCTTTCTTTCTTTCTTTCTTTCTTTCTTTCTTTCTTTCTTTCTTTCTTTCTTTCTTCCCTGTAAATCTTGAAATTTCTCAGACTTGTGAATGTTAAAAATTTCCACATTGAGGAATCCTCCATTGGAACAAATTCCCTACTGGGAAACATTCCCCATTTTGATGTGAGAACTCGCCAGGATCAGAAATGGGAGGACCTCTACTCCACCCGTACTTAAGACTGCTTTAGGGGAGAAAACTCCTTGCTAAACAATGAAAGTACTTGGACCCATGCTTATAATAAGGCAAGGAGTTCTTTGAGCCATGCCTGTTTTTTAGAATTGATACAATGAGATGCCAGGTACCTAAAAGGGTCGGGCAAGTTTTCTCTTAATGAGATTAGTTGACTCAGCTGTGTTTTCACTGGTTCAGACTTACTGAGATTAGTCGACACAGCAGCATTTTTTCTGGTTCAGATTTACTGAGGAGATTAGTCAACTTAGCAGGAATTCAGATGGACAGTCCTTTGGAAAACGTCTACAGTGATTGGTAGATGTAAGGACTTAGGGGAGGTGACATAGGAGAAAAACCCCTATATAAGAAAAAGCAGAATCTCTTGAGAAAAAAATCCTTTTGGAGGATCTCTGATGAGGATCACTTGGGAAGAATCTCTTGAGAGAGGCTCTGGAGAAGGGAAGCTCTTGAAGGACAATCTCTAAGGAGGTCTCGCTGGAGCTCCTCTGAGGGGACTCTATCCCTCTGGAAGCTCTGGAGAGAGGCCCTTTGGAACAGTCTCTGGCTGGAAGGCCCTTTAAGGAGGACTCTGGCTGGAACTCTCTCTGGTGAAGTCAGCTGAGATGGAGCTGGCCTGATGTCACTAGAATCCTTGCTTAGACAGACCTTGTGGTGAGTGTTAAAAGACTGACTGACTGATCTCTCTCTCTTAAGACTCAGGTCTAGGCCATGTTGGCTTAAGGCCCTTCATACTTATTTCCTTTTTCTCTCTCTCTTTTCTTTAATTTCACATTTGTATTAATTAAAATCTCTATAAAACCCAGTTGACTTGGGTATTTGAATAATTGGGAATATTTCCCTGGTGACCACCTTATATTTGATTTAAAAACCTAGACACTATAGTGAAACATATTTTCTGCGGTCACAATTTACTCACCCTCTCTTATATCTATCACAATTTATATCTTCCACCATTTTAACTCACTACAGTTTACAACATCACTCTTTTAACTATTACAGTTTAAGGCCTTCAACCATTTTAAATCTAACAACCCTTACCTTCTGAGTGGTAAGGGCTAGGCAATGGGGGTCAAGTGACTTGCCCAGGGTCAGCTAGGAAGTGGCTGAGGCCAGATTTGAACCTAGGACCTCCCGTCTCTAGGTCTGGCTCTCAATCCACTGAGCTACCCAGCTGTCCCCTATGCCCCTTCTTTCACCTATCAGTATGAGTCAGCAGTCCTTGCTGCTGCTTCTGGCATTACTGTTGCTGATCCAGTCTCCTGGGTTTTGATGGATAAATGATAACTAATAGATCTGGTAGTTATCTTCTTTTGCTTATGTGAGATTTAAAATGGTTTAGGTCGTAAACTGTAGTGATTAAAATAGTGGAAGATATAAATTGTGATAGATATAAGAGAGGGTGAGTAAATTTGACCGCAGAAAATATGTTTCACTATAGTGTCTTGGTTTTAAAATCAAATATAAGGTGGTCGGCAGGGAAATATTCCCAATTATTCAAATACCCAAGTCAATTGGGTTTTATAGAGATTTTAATTAATAATATAATGAGGAATTAGAGAAAGAGAGAAAGAGTAAGAAAAGAATCAGTTTTTTAACACTCACCACAAGATCTGTCTAAGTAAGGATTTCTAATGACACCAGGCCAGCAGCATCTCAGCTACTTTCACCAGCTCACTCCTCCATCTGAATGTTTCAGAATCAGTCTCCTCAGAATGAGTCTCTCCAATCTGAATGTTTCAGAATGACTTACCAGCTCTTCCCTGAGCTCTTATTTTTAAGGGCAAAATCTCCTATGTCACCTTCCCTAAGTCCTTACATCTACCAATCACAGTAGACGTTTTTCTAAAAGACAGCCCATTTTTAGTCCACACTTAAGAAGGTGTGGATTTTTGAGTAATTCACACCAGGAAAGCTCTGAGTAAGTTTTCCAGTTCTTTGTTCCTTGTAAATTCACAAATTGCTTGACCTTTATAGGTGCTTAGCTTAAGAAAAGTATGGGTTTAAGTACTTTTCATTGTTCAGAAAAGAGTTTACAACTTTATCTTCCCCTAGGGCAGACCCAAGTAGGTAAAGTAGAATTCTCACATTCCTGCTTTAAGTAGAGTTCACTGCCCAAATGGGGAATGGTCTTAATCCAATCTTATGAAGTAGGGTCTGGGAAATTTTAAGGTTTACACTTATCTTCCTCCCTTTTATACCTCCCTTCCTCCCTCTTCCAATCTCCCTTCTTTCCCTCTTTTCCCCTTCAGTTTCCCCTTTCCCCGTTTTCTTCAGCCTCCTTCTAAGTCACTTAGGGTGAGCTATGATGTTTCAGAGGAAATACTCTTTTCTCTTCTTTTTTCTCAAGTAAGGGTTTATTGGGGGAAAACAGGAAAGATAGAGGATAACATAAGAGGCTTGGAGGTTTCCCTATTATCTACAGTAAGTTTTAGGTTGGAAGATATTGAGAGAAATGGCAATTCAGCCACTACCATGAAACAGTGCTAGTCAGAGAGAGATATATGGACTATTGTCCTTCTTCTTTTTCTGCCTTCAAATCAGCCAAGTCACCTCCAACTTGATCATCCCAAGTCCCAGAGATAAACCCAGCTTCTTCCTTCAGGGTCACCACTATCAACCAAAAGACCAGAAATCCAGTCCGCAGTTGGCTCTTGCCTTTAACTGTTTCCCAGTCACATTCCAAATGGAATTTTCCTTTGATTGACAGCTGATCAATCTCCAGCTTCTTGTCTTGCTGCATTTTTTTGTAATTTCTTTCTTCTCCACAGTTATTCCAGCCATCTGCTCCTGATCTCATAATCCTCCTGCTTCATCCCCAGTCCAGGCCCTGACTACTGTTTCTGATCCTGTAGTGCTACTGGTAGCTGCTGCCCTGTCTTCAGAACTCACAAACTGGGAGTCCTTGGAGCAGCTTTCCCGGCAGCTGGCAAAAACTGGGGTGTGTTTTCCTTAGCCAATAATTTGCTTCCAAACTCCCTGTCCACATGAAGGGGAAGCAAACTATTCCCTAGTGTTTTACCTAAAGGGGGAGGGGAAGGAAGGTTACTCTTCCAAACAGGAAGGAACATTATAAGTATGATGCACTTTATGAAAGAGCAGTGCATTACCTATATCAAATAGCTCCTAGTTTTAGGATGTTTTTTCTTCCTACCATTCCTCAGTGCACTGGTCCTTTTGATTATCTTGTCTGAAATTCAGGGGAGAAATTCATCTTCCTACAATCTTTTGCCATTTGGCCCTGCCAACCTCTATAATACATCCAATTTGAGATTTCTCCACACTATGCTCAGCAAGGAATTCTCCCTCACTATGAGCGATCCCAGCAGTATGATGAAAGGAATTGAAATGGATAGAGAAAGGAACTTGAAAGAGACTAGAGGTAAATTTTTTGAGCCATTTCAGACTCCATTGTTTTATGAAAGTCTCTGTATCTTATTGTATTTTGCTCATTGTCTGTTTTAAGATTTAATTTTGTTGATTTAAATTCATATATTAATCTGATCAATATTATTCTGTTACACTGAATCATTTTAATCTACTGTGTTTTAACTATTAGATATATTCTGCTACCTTTCCCCTATAACTATACTGAGCAAAATATTGTAAAAACCCATAAACATCCCTTTTTTCCATTTTGCTTTTGTTAAATTGTCACATAGATGAAGGATGGGCTCTGTCAACCTGGCTAACAAAAGTCTGGAGAATTTAATGAGCTAAATATCTCAAATTGATTTTAAGGGGTCTTCAGACATAATTTTTAGATTTTTTTTCAATACCTCTGACTGATCTTGCCTGCCTCTGAGTTATTCATAACAAGAGGTAAAGGGTCTATTTAGTAGCTGAGGTGAAGTGCAATTATAATCCTTACCTCTATATTTATAAAAATGTAAATGGATGAGACATAACAGTCTAATACCAGAGGAACTGGGAAATTATTCCTAGGGTGTAGTACCCCTGGATGGCTCCCAAGAGGAAGAATCTCCCATTTGTAACTCTTCAGCTTACTCTACCCTTCCACCAGAATGATATTGATTCTTAGTGATGTTTTTAGACCCAGCATCAACAGTACAGATATTTGTGTCTTTTCTAGACTCCCCTACCCCATTTTCTAATGATGGCAGTAATAGAATATTGTTTTAAAAATATCTCAGCCAAGGTTGAAAGATTGCTACACTGGAAAAGCTTGTGACAAATATCCATTAGCTTCTACATTTTTTTAAAATGTCACACAGCAACTCATGTAAAGTATGATAGTTGGTTTGTTTACTATTGTCATTAAATGGGCTATTATAACTGGGGATTTTGATACTTCTTGAATGTGCATTTCATGCTGTACTACTTTTCTTTATAAAAAGTATTACTTTGTAAAAATCATTTGCATTCACACAGTGGTTCAGCCAAGTTAAGAAGGAAATGGATCTCATTTTTTGGTGAGAAGCCTTTGTATCCTACTTTTTCTTAGCTGACACAGTGTGTCAATGATTGTAAACTATATATTTTTTATTTTTAAAACTTTCTTATTGTTTTTGCTTGCATGTGCATAGTATTTTAGTATTATTTTTCTCTCCTTTTTGTATTTGAAGCATATGTCACCAGTACTGAAAATATTTTCTTTAATTTTTTTATTTTACAGTAATATAAGTTTAAAATACAGTTGCCCTAGTGTCAATACATACCCCAAAAGCTTTAGACTATAAAAATGATGCCATTGATTGTTTAAAAAAAATTTATGTGCCTTTGCTTAATGATTTTGTCTGATTCCAGGAGAAGGGAATACAAAAAGAGTCATTGCACAGAGCCAAAGAAGCACAAAGCTAAACTGCATAATGCCAATCAAGCACAACGTCAAAGAGACCAACCAATCCTAATGGGATTGATAAAAATTTTGAGCCAAGACAAGAGGACTTGTACTTGTTTGGGGTTCGAGGTTGCAGCTGTTTTGACATACATCAAAGGCAGATCTTCCTTGTCCCACATTCTACCAAGTATCTCCATTCTGGCTCAGTCATGACTCCCATTTGCTGCTAACATCTAGTCCCTTTTCTGTCTTTCATAGTGTGGCAAACTTTCGATAATCTGGGCTACTGATTGGGTAAGTGCATAATTACATAAATCACTTTAATTGGGCCCTGATTAAAGGACCTGTTATAGGTTTATTTTCCTTTTCTTAGAATTTTTACACATAAGACTTTGATATTATATATTTCATCCAAAAGTTATTTTTTCTCTTTTATTTGGATTTCTTTTTGATGTTTTTGATTTCTCTTGCCAATTGATTCATATACCTCATAACTCAGTCATGCATCCCCAAGTGATCCCTATGTTTTTCAACATCCTCTTCAGGGGGGAATGTATTATTATTCTGAAATGCAAAATTTAAATTCTTTGGAGACTTTAGAATAAGAAACATGCTACCTCTCCAAATTCAGAAAGTGAACTATTTGGAGAAGGCACCATGAAGATGCCTGCACAGACCACACATTGCACCAGAAGATCCAGAGTGAACTTTGGGATGTGGTGATTTGAGCTGTGTGGGGTTGAAATGCATTTGTTTATATCAAGAATTTCAAGCGAACTGGACCAACTGAACCTTCATGGGAAGGACCATTCCAAATATTATTAACTACTCCAACATCTATAAAGATTGGAGAAAGAGACTCTTGGATTCACTGCTCACATGTGAAGAAAGCATCGTCTGCTGAGACTGATTGACTCTATCCTATCATATGAATTGTGACTCTATCTTATCATATGAATTGGAGATAATAATCCATAGACAAATGGATGATGTTTTTTTTCAAGAATATATTGAATTACTGATTTTTTTTCTTATTTTTTCTTATTTCTTTTATTTTATTTTTTTGATCAGAATATTTGATTTTTTTTCTCATTTTTTGTACTGAAGGTACACATAATTAATACTAATATTATTTTTCCCTGCAGTAATACAAGTTAATATATATACTCTTGCTATAATATCAATATATGCCTAAAAGCTTGAAACTATGGGAACCTGCCATTTATTGATAAAATATTATAGGACTGTGATTAATGTTTGTGTCTGATTCCAGGAAAAGGGATAAAAACAAGGAGCACAGACAAAACCTGAATAGTGCCAATAGAGCACACATGAAATATTAAAGTGAGACTCGAGGTTGCGATGCTTAACTTATGTTTAAGTCGTAGGACTTCCTTGTATCTACACTCTTTTTGAAATACTCAAACAAGTGCAAAGCTTGACTATCATGCTGGCTCCCTATATCCCTCAGGAAAAAATCAGACAAGGGAATGACATTTCCCCATCAAAATAGAATTCTAATTCTTTTCTTCTTATATTATGGCAACTTCCTGTAGTCTTGGCTACAAATGGCTAAGTGAAATATTACTGCATTCTGTCCTACATACTTGTGGGATAGAAATTACTTTAAACTGGACCTATACAAGGTCTATTTTGAATTTTTCTTATGTTTTTGATTATTTTTCTATTCTTTTGATAATTGACACATACACCCCCATAACTGAACATTGCATTCTGAGCTAAACTTGATTTTTTTTTTAAATACTTACTTCAGGGGGGATTGTATTTTAATGTAAAATCTAAGAATTTTTGAATTTTTTTTGTTTGAGATTGTATTTTTATAAAAATCCAAGAATTTTGTTTAAGATTTTACTTTTATAAAAAAAATCCAAAGATTTTTGATTCTGTTTGAGAAAAGATCTTCAAGAAAGAAGCTTGAAACTTTTATATCCAGAGAATGAACTGTTGCAGAAAGATGCCGAAAACCTACACTTCATCAAGAAGATCAAGAATGAACTTTGGATGTGATTGATAGGACTGAACTTTTGATTGAACATTTATTGTAACTGTACACATTTATGCCAAAAGGGACTTCCCCTAATTTGGCTTTCTGTCAATGCGCCTAGCAAACATTGGTTTTGCTTTCTTTTCTTTTCTATTTCCTCTCTCACTATTCTAATTTCTCTTAGAAAATTGAATATTGTGTATATCTTTAGTTAGAAGTGAATTTAGAACTACAAAATAATTATGTTAAATGATCAATGGGGAGACTAGTCTCCCAATGATCATCAGGGGGGATTGTAAACCTCAAAATTTCTTAGACTTATAAATGTTGGAAATTTCACCATTGGGAAATTTCATACTTGAAAAATTCCCTATTGATAGTGGGTCTTGGCTATTGGAATGTGAACCCCATTGGCATGAGAGTTTCCTCCTCTTCCCTTCTTAAGATTACTTTAGGACAGAAACCTTTTGCTGAACAATGGAAAGGACTTTGACCTATGCTTAAGCATAGAACAGGAATTTCTTTGAGTCATGATTGATTTTAGAATTGATACAATGGAGATACTTGGAATCAATCTCCACCCTATTCAGTCCTAACAGGATTGAGTAAGGGCTGCAGCCTAGATCAAAATTTAATTATTCCAATCTCTACCCTACTCAGGTTAACAGGATTTAGAAAGGGCTGTAGCAAAGGATCAAAGATTTAATTATTTGAAAATATGACCTTCAACAGACATGTGCAAAGCCAGAGACCTCTGGGCGGTCCTGGGTTAAGCTAGAGCCTCCATTGGCACAGGGAAATTGATGGACAGGTGATTGGTAGATGTGAGGACTGAGGGGAGGGAACTTGGATGGTTTCCTTAAGGATAGGGGGGCTGAAGACTGGAGGTTTTTTTGAGAAGTTGGTCGGTGTGGTTGGTGTGTGCTCTGAGAAGCTTGCTCTGAAGGAAGCTGAAAGTGGGGGCCTCTGAGACTGTTTCTCCATTTTGGTCACGTGAGTAATAGGGACTGATCTCTTTTCTTTGCCCCAGCTATCTAAGGGCTTGGGCCTTTTGGCCCAGCCTAAACAGAAGGGGTATTTAAGCCCTATTCCCTTCTCTCCCTTTTCTCTCTCTATCTCTAATTACTTCCTCCTATTGTAATTAAACTCCATAAAGGATTGACTACTGACTTAAGTTTTCATTTAGGAATTACATAGCTGAATTCCTTGGCGACCTTAAATTAATATATATCAGTCTTTTAAAGTGATTTCCTTGTCACAGTATGCATACTCTGATGCCAAAGGGAACTGCCCCCAACTGACTTCTTGTCAATGAGTGTAGCAATCATTGGTTTTGTTCTCTTTTCCTTTTATCCCCAAATTATTGTAACTTAAAAATTGGTTACATTTACAAAATCCATTGAACAGATCAGTGTTCCATGGATCTCAGTGGGGAACGTATACTTGAAAATCTGTTACCCTAAAAAATAAGAACTACATTTCCCGAGAGCCCACTGACTTCCTGTCATTATGTACTTCCTATAGACAGGGGATATTAGGTAGTGACATGGAGGGTCTTGGGCTCTTTGGCTTCCTGTCATGACCATGGTGGTGGTAAGCATGGGGGTGTTGAACAGGCTGACTAGCCATGGGCACATGGTTTTATTTGTTACCTTCTTATTTCTTTACTTCTAATGATCATTAATAAATCTCTTAAAATACAATATTTTTTGCTATTTGTGACCATGAAAATATGGGTTTCAAGACTACGAATTGCCCAAACTGTAAAGATAATTTTTAGCATCTTGATTTTATATCAAAAATAAGTGGTTGCCATGGGGAAAATTCCCAAATATGAAATACCCAAGTCAGCTGGGTTTTATGGAGATTTTAATTAATATAAATGAAGGAATTAAGGAAAGGGAAAGAGACAGAGTAAGAGGAAATAGTAGGAAAAGTCTAGGGCCTTCTCTTTAAGAGAGAAACTAGGGGGGCAGCTGGGTAGCTCAGTGGATTGAGAGCCAGGCCTAGAGACGGGAGGTCCTAGGTTCAAATCTGGCCTCAGACACTTCCCAGCTGTGTGACCCTGGGCAAGTCATTTGACCCCCATTGCCTAGCCCTTACCACTCTTCTGCCTTGGAGCCAATACATGGTATTGACTCCAAGGCGGAAGGTAAGGGTTTAAATTAAAAAAAAAAAAAGAGAGAGAGAGAAACTAAGTCAGTCTTTAAATCACTACAAGATCTTTCCAAGCAAAACTCTAGTGTTCAGAAACCCAGCAGCCTCCTCTGACCTCCAATTCAGCTATCAAAGCTGAACTAATCCCAGAGCCCTCCAGCTCCTTCCTTTTAAAGAAAATTTTCTCTTGTGTCACCTCCCCTAAATTTTTACATCTACCAATCACAGTAGACGCTTTCCCTAGGACAATCCATTCTTAGTTTTTAGTTCTCACCTTCTCTGGGTAGATTATATCTTCTGAGTACTTCACACCTCTTTGCTAAACTTGCCCCTTGCAAGTTGCCTGACCTTTTAGTGATTAATTTGACCTTTATAGGTACTTAGCACCCTTTTGCATTAGATCTAAAAATAGATCTAGCTTAAGGTTTTGGCCTCACTATAAATATGAGTTAAGTACCTTCATTGTTCACTAAGGAGTTTTACAACTTTATCTTCCCCTAAAGTATGCCTAAGTATGGGTGGAGTAATTTTAAAGTTCCCAATACATTCCTGATCAAGTACCTCCATTGTTTAAATGGGGAATAACCTTAATCATAACCTTAAGATAATGTTCCAAGGTAGAGTCTGAGAAATTTTAAGATTCACATATTTGAGATTAATTTTAATTTTTACACTTTTGAATGACTTAAATATTATTAGCAATGCAAGGATCCAAGACAACTCCAAAGAATTCATGACAAAAAAGCATTCCACTACCATAGAAAGAGTTTATAATGTCTGATAGTGGATTAAGGCAAGTCATATTTCACTTAATTTCCTTCATGAGTTTTTTTTTTCTTATGTAAGCAATATGTATCTTCTTTCATAATATGACAAACATGGAAATATGTATTTCATGATAACACATGTATAACCTATAATATATTACTTGCCATTTTGGGGAGGAAGAAAGGGAAGGAAGGAGAGAACATGAATTGCAAAATGGCAGAAAATTATTATTAAAAATTATATCTATTGGGAGCAGTTAGGTGACTCAATAGATTGAGAGTCAGGTCTAGAGATGGGAACTCTTGGATTCAAATCTGGCCTCAGACCCTTCCCAGATTTGTGACCCTAGACATGTCACTTATCCCCCATTGCCTACCCCTTTCTATTCTTTTGCCTTGGAACCAACATTTAATATTCATTCTGAGATGGAAGGTAAGAGTTTTTAAAAAGTTGTGTCTCCCAGCAAAGGAAAGTAATGAATGCTGGAGGGGATGTGGCAAAGTAGGGACATCAATTCATTGCTGGTGGGGTTGTGAATTGATCCAACCATTCAGGAGGGCAATTTGGAACTATGTCCAAAGGGCGATAAAAGACTATCTGCCTTTTGATCCAGCCATAGCACTGTTGGGTTTGTACCCCAAAGAGATAATAAGTAAAAAGACTTGTACAAGAATATTCATAGCCGTGTTCTTGCAGTGGCCAAAAATTGGAAAATGAGGGGATGTCCTTCAATTGGGGAATGGCTGAACAAATTGTGGTATATGTTGGTGATGGAATACTATTGTGCTAAAAGGGATAATAAAGTGGAGGAATTCCATGGAGACTGGAACAACCTCCAGGAAGTGATGCAGAGTGAGAGGAGCAGAACCAGGAAAACATTGTACACAGAGACTGATACAGTGTGGTACAATCAAATGTAATGGTCTTCTCCATTAGTGTCAATGCAATGACCCTGAACAATCTGCAGGGATCTAGGAAAAAAAAAACACTATCCACAAGCAAAGGACAAACTGTGGGAAAAAAAAACATCGAGGAAAAGCAATTGCTTTACTACAGGGGTTTAGGGGATATGATTGAGGAGAGACTCTAAATGAACACCCTATTGCAAATACCAACAATGGGTTTGAATCAAGGACACATGTGATACCCAGTGGAATTGTGTGTCGGCTATGGGAGGGTGGGGTGGGGGGAGGAAAAGAAAATGATCTTTGTTTCCAATGACTAATGTTTGAAAATGACCAAATAAAATAATGTTTAAAAGGGGAAAAAATTGTATTGACATGTAATCTGGAAAAAGTAAAAATATATGTATTTTAAATTTTTAAAAAATTGTGTCTCCTTGTAACTGGGGAAAAATTTTTTTAAGTTTATATTTAAAAAATAATGACAACATTTTATTTATGACTTCACCTTTACAAACTATTAATGCCCTCAATACAAATAAAGTAATTTCAGGAAAGATATTTTGGTAGACTTGTTATGTTTTTGATAATAAGAGTACAGATCTATAAAGAACTTAGTGATCTTTACTATTTAAGTTACAAATTTATTTGCTTTTCAGATAAATTGAGTCTAAGCCAAAGTAAAAAAGGACCCTTGAAAATATAATTTTTTTTAAAATTGTTAAAAGATTTTCACGACTAAAGAGGCAGTAATACTTCATATTGTATGGTTGCCTTTATCCTTTATTTAATATCCAACTCTTGGCCTTTCTTTCTCCTATAATTTTTTTTTTTATGATATAGCCTTTTATATTTATGTCATTGCTGGGAGCCATCAGGCCATGATGTCTTGACAAAGTCACACGTGGAAGCCAAGAGATCACAAAGTGGCTCTTTGGCAGGATGGAATTGCCCACTCAGTCCCTTCTGTATGACCTTTCTCATCAACATCCCTTATTAATGGAATTGACATGACTATTGTCCTCTCCCTAGTGTCCAAAAAAGTAATATAAGAGCAAAATGCTTGCACACTATTTCCCCAAAATATCAGATTCACAAAAATAAACCTAAAAGACCATCATGGGTTAACTTTTGCTTAGGTATATAATTCCTATCAGAAGCTGTGCTCACAAGCAGTGCCCAGAAATCCTCTACTCCCATGCACTGAAACTTATTCTCCTAAGCCAGTACATAAGTCATTCATAAGGAGAGGCCTATACAATATGTTTCAGTACACCATGCCTCAGTGACTTGATTTATCGACCAAAACTCTTCTTGAAAAACTCCCTAACAAACTGAAAAATGATCAGCCTAATATTAAATCTCAATTGTTTTCAGTACCCCTCTGATCTCTCAGCCTCACTGCTATGATTGTTAATTGTCTTTAGGGTTTCTGATTGATTATCTATTTTTATTAAAGGTAATAAGTGATTTCCCTTGATTGTCTATAAGCTCAAGCACCTCACAGGTTAATGAGAAAATTAAATCACCTGTAACAAAATCATTTATCTTGTGCAAAACCTTTGCATATCCTGTCAGAATCAATAGTTACAATATAAGTGTATAGAATGATCTCAGAATGTTAATCAAAGAATTTGTTAAAAGTTAATGTATCACTTATCCAATTATCTTTATCTGAACACATATGTTGAATAATGTAGCTGTGTGCCAAGAAAATGAGTATAAAAATAAAAGCTAAACCTGGGCATGGTGAAGCCGCCATTTCATGCAGAGCCTTGGCCCAGGCAGATACATACACACAGTTGCCTTCCATCTTTCATTTCTGCCTACACCGTTCCACCTACCAAGGACCCCTGAAGCTGCAAGCAGGGCTGGATCTGAGCGTGCAACATGTCATCTATCTATTTGGAAGTTATTTTAATATATGGTATAAGATGTTAGTCTCACCCCTTTTTCTGCTAGTTTTCCCCAAAGTTTTTGTCAGATATGGAATCTTTACCCAAGTACATAGTGGATATCCATATTTTCAGACTGTGAGAAAGAAGAACTACAAAAGAAAAAAAAGATTTCACAGATAGGAGGAAAAATAAGAGCTCTCTTGGGAGGTAGTAGGTTCTCCTTCACTGAACACCTTCAGGTATTTTCATAGGATATGATGGAGAAGATATCAAGAAGGAGGGGGTGTTTAAATGTATATGTATGTATATATATACACATATACATAACCCTGATTATATACTTTGTATATATAATCTTTATCATATACAATGTAATTTGCACATAAAATATTTATTATATAGTATGTATATGTAAGTATGTATATATACAAACTTAAACTGTATGAAAATTGGGAAGAGTTCTTTGGATTTTACGTCAAGGAGGTTATTAGTTCCAGTGGAATGGTGGAGAGATATGCTGTTCTACATATACTTAGCTTTTAGTGCTAATGTAAAGTACTCAAACATTCAATTAAAATTTAGTTTGAGCACAACAAAACACTACCACTCAGTAATTGTTGAATAAAGGCTCTTTATTACCTTTTTTAAAATTCTGATTTAACAAACATTAAATGAAATGAACATTTCTATATGCAAAGTAGAAGAGAATGAGAGAATTGCAGATGGAATAGCAAATCTCTATTACATACAGCTTGTTTCTCCTTTTAAGTATATGATAAATTAAACATATAACTTTATAAATTGTTCTGCTTGACTATGTTTCCTTCTGGCCTTCCTTCTGTTCTTTTCTGTGCATTAAAAAGTGATTTAATGACCATTTTTTCTTTCGGGGGGGGGGGGGAGGTTGGGGAGAATCAAGTCTGTTTTTGGCTTCTGCTGCCCTCTCATTTTCTCTCTCTCCACTGGGGGGGGGGGGGGGGGGAAGAAAACAAAAACAAAAACAAACCCTTGCAACAATATTCAAAGTCAAACAAAGTAAATTGTCATATTGGCTGTATCCTCAAATTTATATCTTATTCTGTACCTTGATCCTATTATCTTTCTAACAAGAGATGGGGAGCATGTTTTATCATTGGTCCTTTGAAACTGTGGTTAGTTATTGCAATGATTAGAATTCTTAAGTTTTTCAAAGTTATTTGTCTTTACAATGTTGTTATCGTATCAATTGTTCTACATTTGCTCACTTCACTCTGCTTCAATTCGTATAAGTCTTTTTTGTCTATTTCACTGTTTCTTAGAGTAATAATATTCCATAATATTCAGTTTTCAGTTCTCTGACATAACAAAAATATATACTATAAATATTTTAAGTGCAAGTCCTTTTTGTCCTTCTTTGGTCGACAGGTCTACTAATAGTACCACTGAGGTAAAGTGGAAACCAACGAGTTAGGGACTTGTGGGCATAGTTCCAAATTGTTTTTTACCAAATGAGCAGACCAATTAACAGCTTTACTAACAGTACAGCAACATAGAAAGTCAAGTGTAAAACAGTATTGTCTTCCCACAGTTCCTCTAACAAACTGGCATTTAAATTCCTTTTTTTATCATCTTTGACAATCTTATGAGATTGTTGTAGACTCTCTGGGTTGTATTAATTTGACTTGCCCTAGTCATTAGTTATTTGAGCATTTTTCATGTGATTTTGATAGCTTGGATTTTTCATTTTAGAACTAAGGTTGTTTATTATCAATTAGCATGAATCTATGTGTGCATTTCAGCCACATACCCACCTCTGAGCTCCAATTTATAATGTATTTATAGAGAACTCTCTTTCTGTACAGGAATTTATTTGCCATGCAGGGTTGTCAGTACTTTACAAGGTTGCAGTCTGAAATGACGCCACCATGGCAAATGGATTGTCAGTCTTCCACAACAGTTTGAAAGCATTATGGCTAAGCATAGTGCTGCTGGGAGGGACATTAGTTGGAGGATATGGGACAGCTTATGAAATTCCCTCTTTAGGAGGGAGGTGGCACAAAGGAGTGGCTAAATGTGAAGATTATTATTGTGGTTTGTAATAGTATTAGTCAGCAAAAACCAGACTTGACTCAATCAGTCATTATCTTTACAGAATAATCCAATCAAGGAGTCAGATTTAGAACTGGAACAAACCTTAGAGGTCCTCCAGACCAGTGGTGTCAAACTCAAATAGAAATAGGATCACTAATCTATACATAAAGATTCCTGCTAGTAGCTTATTGACTCAGTGTTAAAAGGCAATGCTATCTTTAGAAGCTATGAAATGAATAATTTTTTGATTACATTAAATTAAAAAGTTTCTAAAAACAAAAAACAAAATTAGAAAGCTGGGAAAAATGTTTGCAATAAATATCTCTGATAAAAGTTTCATTTCTCAAATATATAGAGAAGTAATTTAAAAATGTAAAAATATAAGTCATTCTCAAATTGATAAATGGTCAAAGGATAAAAACAGGCAATTTTCAGATGAAGAAATCATAGCTATAGTTGTATGAAAAAATGTTCTAAATCACTTTTGATTCAAGAAATACAAATTAAAACAACTCTGAGGTACCATCTCACACCTATCAAACTAGTCAATATGACAGAAAAGGAAAATGATTAATGGTGGAGGAAATCCAAGAATATTGGGACACAAAAACACTGTTGGTAGAGTTGTGATCTGAACCAACCATTCTGGAGAGCAATTTGGAGCTGAACCCAAAAGACTTTAAAACAGTGCATACCCTTTGATCCAGCAATACCATTACTAGATCTGTATCCCAAAGAGATTTAAAAAAAAAAAGAGGAAAAAGGATCTATTTGTACAAAAATATTTATTGTAGCTTTTTTTCTGGTTATAGCAAACAATTGGAAACTGAGCTGGTATTCCTTCAACTGGGGAATAGCTAACCACTGGTGACATATGATTGTGGTGGAATTCTATTATGCTATAAAAAATGACAAGCAGAATGATTTTGGAAAAATCTGCATAGATTTATACGAATTGATGCAAAGTAAAGTGAGAAGAACCAGAAGAACAATGTACATGGTGACAGCAATATTTTTTGATGAGCAACTGTGAAAGAACTAGTTATTTTCAGTAGTGCAGTGATCCAGGACAATCACAGACACTCATGATGAAAACTACCATCGGCCCTCCAAGAAAGAACTGATAGTGTCTGAATGTAGACTGAAACATACCATAGTTCACTTTCTTCTTTTTTTTATTTGAGGTCTCCATTTGAGGTCAAAATGACTAATAAGAAAAAGTGTATTAAATTATTCCATATGTAAAATCTATATCAGGGGGCAACTGGGTGGCTCAGTGGATTGAGAACCAGTCCTAGAGACGGGAGGTCCTAGGTTCAAATCTGGCTTCAGACACTTCCCAGCTGTGTTACCCTGGGCAAGTCACTTAAGCCCCATTGCCTAGCCCTTACCATTCTTCTGCCTTGGAACAAATACATAGTATTGATTCCAAGACAGAAAGTAAGGGTTTAAACTTTTTTTAAAAAATCTATATCAGATTCCTTACCATTTCAGGGAGAGGGAAAGGACAGGAAGGAAAGATAGAGGTGGGTGGGAAGTAGGAAAATAATTTGGAACTCAAAAAAATTTTAATGGTAAAAATTATTTTATATATAATTGAGGAAAATAAAATATTATTTAAAAATGTTAAATTTCAAATAAAAAGGAGATGCTATGTTTTATTATATTTTTCTTTATTTTGTTAAATATTTCCCAATACATTTTAACTGTCTTGGGCTATACTTGGAAATGTTGGGGCTGCATGCTACCTGTAGACCATGTCATTTAACAACTCTCTGATCTTGACCAACCCTCATATTGTACAGAAGAGGAAACTCAGGCCACCAGAGAAATTAAGTGGCATGTATAAGGTCATAGAAGTCATAAGTAGCTAAATCAGGTTTGAAACCTAGGTCCTCTGACCCCAAATCTACTCTTTCTACCACAAAAAAATATTCAACTAGGCTCTCACCATGATCTTCCAGTTATGTTATGAACAGGCAAATCATAATATAAAGCTTAACAACCAATAGTATAAATAATAAAAGCTTATATAAAAGTATTTAACGACCAATCAAAACCCAGAATTAATAATTAAAAAAAAAAGGTTGCAAAAGTATAATCAATCACATGTAAGTAAGGCGGGGGCAAGTAATATATTTAGTTCTAACTCTCCAATCTGGACCACATGTGGGACAAATGAACAGAAAGATGATTCCTAGAATTGACTGGTGATATCCATGAATGGGAGTATTCTGGGCCAAGAAACAGAGAGAATTCTTGGAAACAAAAAAATCTGGGAATACAGCGAGTGTCCATTGAAGAAGAAAATGGCTAAACAAACTGATAATGCGTGAGTGTAATGGACTATGGAATACTACTATTTAAGAAAAAATGAATTTAGAGAAAACATTGGAAGATATATAGGATCTGATACAACTCACAAATAAGCATAATCAGGAAAACAAGACACAATGCAATTACGAGGACTCCAAAGGCACCCTAAATGATGGCCAAGCTAATTGTCAGGAGCCATTTTGCTTCTGAAGAACAAATGATGATTTTCACCTTTTCTTAGGCCATGAGAAGCAAATCAATATTTAAAGTCTCTCTCCACCCTCTGAAGGTCAGGAGGTTATGGGGAACATGGGCTACATTTGTACCCTTTAAAAAGTAGGAAATTACAAGCAGAGCATGTTACACATGCTGTCAATTAATAAACATTTATTAAGAGGCTACCATGTGAGGCCAGCTAGATGGCTCAGTGGATGGAGAGCTAGTCCCAGAGATAGGAAGTCCTGGGTTCAAAACTGGCCTCAGACATTTCCTAGCTGGGTGACCCTGGAGAAGTCACTTAACTTCTCTCATCTAGCCCTTACTGTTCTTCTGCCTTGGAACCAATACACATTATTGATTCTAAGATGGAAGGTAAGAGTTTAAAAAAGAGAGAAAGGGACTCCTCTGGACCAGGCACTGTGTTAAGTGCTGAGGATGCAAAAGAGGCAAAAGACAATCTCTGCCCTGAAGGCGTTCCCAAGCCATCAAATGCCATGATTTAATTGTTTGGTTTTGCTTACTTGGGTTTTGTTGTTATAAGAAAGGATTAAGGATAGGAGGTGTAGTTAATAGGAAATAATTGAGGTATAAAAAATTAAGACAAAAAAAGTTTTTAATATGTGGCTAACAGAATGCTTCATGGATGTAGATTTCTGAAAGCAGCTCTTAGGGTATGGCCTGAATATAGCATCTTCCATCATCCTGAGAGGAAGAGAGAGGCATGTTGGGTATATATGGAGGCCAGTAAAAAGGCTTGTTTGTTTCTTTTCCCCAGAAGGCTGAGGAGTCACTCTTTTATTTCTTCTTTTGATAAAACGACTGGAGGAAAAAAGTTTTTCTCCCACGAAGAAGATGAGAGATGTAATAGAGGCTGTGGTGGGTCTCTGACCACAAAGATTTTGGAGAAGCAGCATCCTGAATAGAGAGAAGCTGACAAATAGTAATTGTGACTAGGAAGAGTAGTGCCTAAGGCAGGGATGACGAACCTTTTAGAGACCGAGTGCCCAAACTGCAACCCTCACACACATGTGAGCTCCCCCTCTATAGGAATGAGATTATAGAAAGATAAACTTGTATAAGATTAAGTTTAAAAAATAAGGATGTTGTCTCCAAGGAGCTGCCAAATGCAGGCTCATGCCAAGAATGCTGCAGAAGGGTTTAGAATGCACACAGAGAGAGGGGGGAGCTGTGTGTGAGGTACTGACATGACAATTCCCTTCCTTGGCAGTTAAGAGGAAAGAGCTTTTTCTTCTGTGGCTTTGAATTATAACTTGGGTTTGACAAAGAAACCTTAAACCCTATCTTTGGAGGTTCCTTTCTCACTGGAAGAAACCCCTGAAAGAAGATTCATTCAAACTTGCTGCTTTACCAACTTTGACTGAAAGGAAGATTACCTGAAGACCCTGCTGTTTGGGGCTCTCAAATTTTACCCCAGAGTCAGACTCAACTTTGAGTGAGCTCAGCCATTGTGGGCTCATTCTTAGCAATTCTGGAGACAACTCCTGATACAAATAATCAAACCAATGACTACTAGTCAGGTAGAGCAGTTAGCTTTTGGTGGGAATATATATTAGCTAGGGACAGGCAGCTCCATGTAATAGCAAGTACTGAAGAGTCCATCTTGCGATGGGCATAGTTTGGGGGGGGGGGTGGAGTATTAGTTTTTTAGTGCCAGGGAATCCCTGTGTTTTGATCCTTATATTCCACCTTTGACTTATAAATAAATATAGATTTTTTTTCCTATAAGATAGTCTCCAAGACTTTGTGTAGGCTGGTCCAGAGAAGGAAGGTTCACTGCCTTCCCTTCACAAAAAGGAATTGGAATACTCTGTAGACAGTAAACAGAGTATCCAAATTAATTTCCTACCTGAAATATCATCTTCTATACACATTATTTCATCATCCCTTACCCCAGACAGGGGAGGATTCCCATTGGGCTGTTGGGCAGAGGGGAGGGTGATGGGAGAAATGTCCTCAGGTGCATGGAAAGGGAGAGGGGAGCAGCCCCGCTGGCACACATGCCATAGGTTCACCAACACAAGCTAAGGCAAGCCAAGCCAGGAACTTCATGAAAAGGCTGTAAAATATTCAACCAGCATTTGTTAAATGCTCACTTGTGTCAATGTGGAATCTAGAAGCCCCCAAACGTAGCCTAGTAAGATTCGATGATCCCCAGTTTGTTAGCTTACAGGTGAAAAGCCCCAAGTTCCCTCTCATCCTCAGTCCCCATGTTCCCCTTGAAAGATATTTAAGCTTCCCACTTTAATGGCTCTTTGGAATTGTCAATCTAGCACAGTTGGCTCTCCCAGAGGTCAGTGACCAAAGCAACCAGGGTCTTGGGACTCTGCATGTGTGTGTAGTGCGCAGCTCTGTGTGGAAGCCTTGAGGAAAGCACTGAACCCCTTTCCTTAATTAAAGGGTGGATTTTCTGACTACTTAATAGTACTGTGTTTTTTTCCCAGTTAACACTAGGTAGTAGTGAGTCAAAGAAGAATCAAGCAATCCCTACACTCATGGAGCTTATATTCTAAAAGGGGTATGGTGGGGGGAAACGACATATATGCACATAAATATATGCAAAAATACATGAAAAATAAATGCAGAGTTTTCAGTAGTGAAGAGGAGGAACACAAGTACCTAGAGAAATCAGGAAAGGCCTCTTGTTGGAAGTAGCACTTAAGGTAAGGTATGCATAGAAATCAACTGTATGAAGTGGACAAATAGGAAAGCGGGTCTAACTGAACATTCAGAGAGACAGAGAGACAGAGAGACAGAGACAGAGAGAGACAGAGAGAGACAGAGAGAGACAGAGAGACAGAGAGAGAAAGAGAGAGAACCCATGCCTTTCTGCCACAGTTTGTGGGACCCTGAATTCCAAATCAATTTGAGATTAAGAATTAAAATGTACTTTTTCAGGAATGTCAGAACTTGTTTTCTGCTCTTCTATTATTTATTTTTGTTTTGTTTCAGTGCCTGAGAAACAATATAAATCCATTTCAGAATTTCCCTTTAAAAAAAATATTTTAAAAATTAGATTAGGACAATCAGGCCAAGAAAAGCAAATCAGCATTTAAAATCTTCCCCCACCCTCTGAGGGTCAGGAGATTATGGGACAAGTGGGCTACATTCATACACTCTAAACTGCCTATTTTAAAAAGAAATTCTCTATCTTCAATAAAAATGAAAAAGCAGTAGTATTGTGGCAAGCACACTGGACTAGAAGTCAAAGAGACAGGGTTCAAGTCAAGTCATGTATCTTTGGACAAATCTCTGAGCCTTTCTGAATCTCATTTTCTTCATCTGGAAAGGGAGGATAAGAGGATTTTCCTGTTTGCTTCTGTCTCTTTCATTTAACCAGTGAGATGATGTAGGTGAAGCATAAGGATAAGAGGATTTCCCAGTTTGCCTCTGATGCTTTCATCTAGTCAATGAAAAAATATAGGTGAAGCATTCTATAAACTATGGAGAATTAGTAAATTATTATAATTATATTATGATGCCTGATTTCTCTACCATGCCTCAGGAAGCTCGTTATTGGGATACCTTTATCTTTCTACAAGATATCATCAGTTGGTATTCTACTTTATCTTTATCCCTTCCCTGCCTCTCTGAATAGACGATATGACCTTCAAATACTACCTTGGAATCCTCCTCCATTCTCTCACCATAAACACACTCTTTAGCTTCCTTTTATGTATTATTTTCCCCTAGAAGATTGCGAGCCCCCTGAGGGAAGGGACCCTATATTTTTCTTGTTTTTATCCTTAATGCTCACTGGCACACAGTAGATGCTTAATAAATGCTTGTTGTCTTTTGACTAATTCTAGGACCTTCTCTAAGGGGGGAAAGGGTAAAAACCACCTGTTCTGAGTGACAAAGGAAACAAAAAGAAAAATTCTCCAATGAGGGTTCAGACATAGGCAAGTAGAGTTGAAGCAGCTAGCTGTGGTCCAAGAAGGGAAGAAGTAGGAAAGGGAGCAAGATGGAAGAGGGAAGGGGGAAGGAAGGGATGGCATGCAGGCGAGTGACCCAGTGAGAATCCGATTGCACCAGACCTGGATTTGCTGCAAAACAAAGCTGGTTCATCCCTTCCCACGCGTGGCCTAGGATCTTTTGCTAAGCCAAGATTTCTGGTTTGTGCATTAGATTGTTTTCCCCATCTCGCCCTTCAAAGTTGGTGCTTCTGGTTGCTGAGGAGACCAGCTTCCTAGGAAAGATCTGCTCCTGACATCAGCAGAAACAGGGAGGACCTCCTCTTTTCCCCAGCAACTGTAACTCTGCCACCCTGCAAATACCATAGAGAGCTCACAGGGGTATTATTGCTTCTGTTTTAAATCAATCCGCTCTTGTATATAAAAGATCATTGGAATGCACTCTGTTCAGAGTACAAAAGATGAAGCCGCACCCAGAGGCCAAGCCTGGCTGACCCTATTTCCAAAGCTGTGCTGAGCTGGGAGAGGTTCATTTCAAATTCCTTAGAATGGCTTGTCTAGCAGAACTGCACCCAAAGGTTAAATAGGCATCTGGGTGACTCTTAGTCTATCCCATTGTGTCTAGACTTTCATTTATTTCAATGGTTTGGGAAATGGGGTTCCCCCTTGAGGTTGAGGCTACAGATTTTACTTCTAGAGTTTTTGTTTTGTTTTGAAAAGAGTTTGGTTTTTTAAGGCAATGGGGCACAGTTGACAAATACTACACACACACACAAGGAAGAAGAGAATCTCAGAGAGCAGATGATGCAAATTCCTGTTTTTCAATCATAGCTTTGGTTGAGGTGACTCAGTGAAAAGAATTCCTTGGTTCACTCAAATTAAAAAAAAAAAAAGATTTCTTAATAGGACAATCTTCTCTCACCTTTCAGCATCCACATCAGGGGAAGATTGCACCATCCGCTTGCCTTCTGCCAAACCACCTTCTTTCCACAATCAGGTAGGTTCTTTGCTGTTGCTCTTAGTGGAAAAGAGCCGCCATCCTTGCCTGACCCATCCGATTGGAGTGAAGTTCTACCTCCTAAACAAGGAAGGCCATACACAGGGCCAGCCCTAGACAAAATTAGAAAGTAGCCCCCGTTTCCTCCTTTCTTCCTTTTCTCTCTCCCCATCCAAGACATTTCATTTTCCCTGCCGTCCCCCCTCAAGGAATGCAGTGCTTCATGTAAAGTCTATATCAGATTGCTTGCCACCTCATGGAGGAAAGTAGGAAGAGAATGAATTTGGTATTAACACAAAAAGAAAAAGAATATTTAAAAAATGTTTTTTACATGAATGGGGGGAAATAAAATATTATTTTAAAAAAAGAAATGCGGTGATAGCAGTTTCTTTGATTCTTACAATTGGGTGGAAAGTAGCTCTGATAAGCCACTAATACTTTAGTATGAATTAGGAAAGCTTGCTATCTGTAATGCAGTGGGTAAAGGACCCAATTTGGTATTATAAGACTTGAATTGAATACTGACTTTGCTAAGTAATAAACTAGGATCTTGTACAAATCATTTAAATTTTAAATTTAAGGGGGCAGCTGGGTGGCTCAGTGGATTGAGAGCCAGGCCCAGAGACAGGAGGTCCTGGGTTCAAATGTGACCTCAGATGCTTCCTAGCTGTGTGACCCTGGGCAAGTCACTTAACCCTCATTGCCTAGCCCTTACCACTCTTCTACCTTAGAACCAATACACAGTATTGATTCTAAGACATAAGGTAAGGATTTAAAAAAATTTTTTTTTCATTTAAAATTTTAAATTTCCTCATTGTTGAAAAAACATTGTTTAATTGTTCTCCCTTTCTCTTAATTAACAGCTGACTACTAATTGTTGTCAATTAGTCAGCTAGTGTTTATTTTTATTTTTTAACCCCTTACCTTCCATCTTAGATACTTATAAACTTACTTAGATACTCATAAAGATACTTAGAAACAATACTGTGTATTGTTTCCAAGGCAGACGAGCAGTAAGGGCTAGGCAATGGGGGTTGGTTAAGTGACTTGCCCAGGGTCACACAGCTAGGAAGTGTCTGTCATTTACAGAGAACTACAATGTGCCAGGTACCTGTGCTAAGTGCTGGGAATACCAAGAGAGGCAAAAGGCAGTCCCTTGCCCTCAGGGAGCTCACAGTCTTGCTCTAGAGGGGGAGGCACTGAGATTAAGAAAGACAAAAAAGGGCTTCTGGCAGCAGAATTCTGGACCATCCATTGAGACTTGAAGGCAGCCAGGAAAGATTAAAGGAGATAATGTCCATTAACTGATACATAAATATCATTATCGTTACTGAAGAAGCATCCCAGAGGAGAAGAAAGGACACACTTGTCTGGGAATCAGATGGGAAAAGAGAAAGAGAACAAGCATTTACTGAGCACCTGCTGTGTGCCATGCACTGGGCTAAACACTTTACAAATATTATCTCCCTTAATCCTCCAACAACCCTGCAAAGTAGGTGCTATTATTGTTCCCATTTAAGTGACTTATCCAGTCATACACTAAGTATCTGGGGCTGAATTTAAATTCACATTTTCTTCATTTCAAGTTCAGCACTCTATCCTCTGTGCCATCTGGATCTGAAAACCTGGGTCTGCATCCTGACTGTGATTTTTTAAAAAACAAATCTTTGCTTTCTGTCTTGGAAATAACACTAAGTATATTGATTCCAGGCTAGGAAATTGTGGTTAAGTGACTTGTCCAAGGTCACATAGGACTGTGATCCTCCACTGTTGAATGACCCTGGGCAAATGACTTTGATTTCTCATTACCTCAGTTTTCTCATCTGTAGTATGAGAATATTTTCTCACAGAATCAAAGAGAAGAAAGTGTTTTACAAACTATGAAGTGCTTTTCATCAATGCATTTAGTTTAAAAAAAATTTTAAAGACCACAAGAAAAGGAAAACAAAGTAATTTTAAAATTAATTTTAGAGCCGGAAGGTAAGGGTAGGGAGTTTCCTGTTCCTCTTCAAGTGATATCATATAGGTGTGAGAATTTACTAGTCTGAACCCCACTTCTTTTGAAGTTGCAACACCCCATTTTTTTATTACATTACGAATAAGGCCTGAGGCTTCTCTGTGGAAGGAGGGCATATGCACACTCTGGGAGGATGCCAGAAACCTCCTGGCTCCCAGGCATTAGGAAGATGCTGGCCTCTTGTTCCTCATTATCCTTGGCCTCTGGAAGACCAAGCTCAGATCCATCCAGACTGAGATCAAGTCCTCCCAATCAGAGAGACCCAGAAAAGTGATGTGGAATCAGGAGGCAGCTGGGAGAGCACCAGCAGACGAGTGCTGGCTAGGGGAGCCCCAGGGGTCTGAGGTCTGGCTGAGAAGTTGGCACAATCAGCAGGGGAAAGAGGCTTGAGAAGGAAATAGTTAGCCACATGTGGCTGATGCCTTTTCTTTTTTTGACCTGCTTTTTATTATTTAATAAATAATTATAAATTAAGATCCAGTCTCCAGAGAATTTTAATATTAATATAGGGAACTGTTTATTTAGCCTAATAATAATAGTATTTTGTTCATAATGGTTGCTTAAAACACATCAATTGAGTTCATCGATTATTATGGTGGATAAAGCAAGCACTGGCCCTGGAGTCAGAAAGATCTGGGTTGGATTTCTGCCCCAGACACTTACCAGCTTCCCAGTGTGGTCCTGGCTATAACCTCCCTCCATTTCTTCATCTATTAAATGGAGATAATAATTTTGACAGTTTATCTCAAAAGACTGTTGTGTGAGTCAAAGGAGATAACAGTTTGTAAATCTCTCTGCAATGTTATATAAATGTCAGTTGTCTTTATTTTTATTATATAGTCTTTGGCATTTAAGAATGCCTCACACTCATCATCTCCTCTCAGCCTCAAGACAACCCTCTTCAGGTAGCTAGGCTATGATTATAATGGCTGATACTTGGTCACAGAAATAGGAATTTGCAAAGCACTTTATTTATAAATATATATTAATATTTATTTATTATAATATTTCATTTGGTCCTCATAGTAATCCTGGGAGGCAAGTACTATTATTTCACATAAATAAATTTCACATAAAAATGCCAATTTTACAGGTGAGGAAACCAAGGCAGGCAGCAGTTAAGTGACTTGTTCAGGGTCACACAGCTAGTAAGTCTCTAAATCAGGTTTGCACTTAAATCTTCCTTTTTTCTGGGACTAACACTCTCTTCACTACCTCACAGAATCACAGGTTGACAGAAAGGACTTCAGAGACCATCTGGTCCAAACTCTTTGTTTTATGCATGAAAAAACTAAAATCTAGAATTACTCAGGGTTCAGTGGCTAATTAGCATCAGGGCTTGGTTTGGAACCCAGATCTCCTGGCTTGAGTTCCACTTCACCATACACTATGCCATGGAAAGGAATAATAATGGAACTAGACTTGTTATTTCACTTTCATAATTGAGATGGTGAAACTTTCTAGACTAACTCAAGTCAGTACCTTCTTGGGAATTTAGGGTGGGTCACAGAGCTGTAGCTAGGTGGAACACACAGTACACAGAGTGTACAAGTCTGAAGTCAGGAAGCTCTACTGGGTTCAAATCCAACCTGACACTTACTAGCTATGGGACCCTGGGCAAGCCAATCAAACATGTTTGCCTCTGTTTCTTCATCTGTAAAATGAGCTGGAGAAGGAAATGGCAAACCACTCCAGGGTCTCTGCCAAGAAAAACCCAAATGGAATCCAGAAGAGTGGGACAGACTGAAAGAACTGAACCACAACCACAGCAGAGTTGCCTGGGGATACCAAGAGATTAAATAACTCAGCCAGGATCATTCAGCCAGCCTGTGGCAGAAGCAGGTCTTGAATTAAGGTTGTTGTCGACATAGCTCTAATGAGTTCAGGTTTGATGAGAATGAAATGAGGCTTTTGAAAGTTTTTGTACATTTAATAAAGGGGATTGACTTTGCCTGAACACAACAAAAATATGCAGTGATACGCTTAGATCCTCAGGATGTCATCAGTGTCTCATATGACCTTAAGCACCTATCTAATCTGAGAGGAACAGACTCTATATGGCAGGGACTTTTTCTATGTATTGATTCCCAAGGGCTAGACAATGGGGGTTAAGTGACTTGCCCAAGGTCACACAGCTAGGACGAGGTGTCTTACACCCATGATGAAACAAAACTATCTGTTGGGGAAGCTGGGGCCAGTCAGGTCCCAGAGGCAACACTGTGTTGCTAAGTGCTGTGGAAGGAAGTTGCATCTCAGAATCTGGAGCCAACTGGGTTCTAAAGACAGCTTTGTCCTACCACACAGTTATTAATGACTCTGAGGTCAGTTTTCTCTCCACACTAGACCATATTATCTCTCATGTGTCATAGAAACCCAAGCCAAAATATCACACGGTCATGTGTAGATGCCTGACTTGTGGGTGAACAGATGCATCGGCCAGAGGGTAGCTTGTCCTCGTGACTCCCTGGGTCAATGCCCAGTCATGTTTAACTTTTTAAACTGTGATCTAGAAAAACAACTTTTCTTTGGATAATCCTGATGCCCTGTGAAGAAATGGAACCAGCCATACTCCAGAGCGTGGTTGCAGGCTTAAGGTTAGGACCTGTAATTTCAATGCTATAGAGATCCTAGGTTCAGAAACTCCCTTTACCATCATGCCTTCTCAGTAATGTGTAATCTCTCTCTCTCTCTCTCTCTCTCTCTCTCCCCTCTCTCTTTCTCTCTCTCTCTCTCTCTCTGTCTGTCTCTCTCATCATTATCTTCTGCCTTAGAGTCAATGCTGTATATTGGTTCCAAGGCAGAAGAGAGGTATGGGCTAGGCCTGTGATGGTGAACCTTTTATTTTTTTTAAACCCTTACCTTCCATCTTTGAATCAATAGTGTGTATTGGTTCCAAGGCAGAAGAGTGGTAAGGGCTAGGCAATGGGGGTTAAGTGACTTGTCCAGGGTCACACAGCTAGGAAGTGTCTAAGGACAGATTTAAACCCAGGACCTCCCATCCCTAGGCCAGGCTCTCAATCCACTGAGCTACCCAGCTGCCCCCATGAACCTTTTAGAGATAGAGTGCCAGGCTGCACCCCCTGACCACATACCATTCCCCTCCCCACACCCCTCTTACTCCACACAGGGGAGAGAAAAAATCACTCCCATTGGGATACTGGATGGATGAAGTGAAGAATGTCCTTAGTAAGGGTAGAAAGGGGGAGGGGAGTGGCCAGAGTGCTCTGCTTCCCTCCAACTCTGCCATCTGTGATCCACCCAACTCACCCCCTGTGTACTTCCATTGGGCTGCTGGGCAGAGGGGTGGGATTGTGAAAAATGTCCTCAGGCATGGTGGAGAGGGGGAGGGGAGTAGCTCTGCCTTTCTTGTAACAAACTGGGTTGGGGGGCAGCCATATGCCCATAGAGAGAGCTCTGCATGTCATCTTTGGCACCTGTGCCACAGGTTCACCATCACTAGGCTAGGCAATGGGAGTTAAGTCAGTTGCCCAGGGTCGCATAGCTAGTGTAAGGGGGGAAAAGGGGTTAATTTATATAAAGGTTGGACTGGATTATTTAAGAGTTTGGTCATCAGGAATTTATATTAATTGCAAAGAGACTTATTTACAATTTATTTACAAAATGGAGAAAGAGTAAAGTAAGGAAAATCAGAGAGAAGATAGGGTAAAATATCTACCCTAAGCACTAAGTAATTTACTTCCAGCCTCTAACCCAACCCAAGCAGGGAGAGTTGGTTCTTAGCTGTCCTAGGACCTGGGGAAAAACTCTCTCAAGAGGCTAGTCTCTCCTGAGGCTAGTTTCTTCAGAAAATATCCAGGAAAGGAGTCAGCTCTTTCACTCACCACATGTCAGTCCAACAGTCTCATCAGGAACGGGGTCTCAGGTCCAGTCCACAAATTTCTCCTTTAGCCTCCACTCCAAAGAATGAAGTCTCTCTCACAGGAAGTGACCTCTCCTTTTTTTAAAATATGCTTCTTTTGCATCACTTCCTATGAATTCCTCCACTTTTTATGTGGACAAATCATAGTCTAAAAACTTTCTTAGGACTACCCAGGAGGCAGTGCAGTCAGTCAATTCTGATTCATTACCCACTATTGCACACATGGGTCACAGACATCCCGCTTAATAATTAAGTGGGATGTTTACATTTTTGGTGATTAGATCTAAAAAATGGACATATCTTCCCACTCAACTTTAAGTAGGGTGTTCTAAAAATTGGCAGGGGTTACAATTTTAATCCTCACAATCCCCCTGATGATCATTGGGAGACTAGTCTCCCCACTGATCATTTGATATAATCATCTTGTACCCCTAAAAATTTCTAACTACAGATGTATACAATATTTCACCTTCTAAGAGGAAAACTACAATAGTTAGAGATAATAGGGAAATAGAAAAGAGAGAAAGCAAAACCAATGTTTTGCTAGGAGCATTTACAAAAAGCCAATTAGGGGGCAGTCCCCTTTGACATACAAATGGCCCCATTTGTACATTTACAATAAATGTTCAACCCCCTTCAGTTCAATCAATTGTACCCAAAAGTTCATTCTGGATCATCTTGATGCAGTGTAGATTTCTGCAGGCATCTTTCTACAAATAATTCATTCTCTGGATTCTAGGAGTTAGCAAACTTCTTTTCCTGAAATTTTTCTAAAACAAAATTTTAAATCTTGAATTTTTATGAAAATACAATACAATCTTCCCTGAAAAGGGAAGTTCACCAATACCCAGATCAATGTAAAGTGGTTAAATTATGGGGTGTATGAGTCAATTATCAAAAGAAAAATTAAAAACATAAAAAGAAAAATAAATAGAAGAAAAATTAAACTTTGGGAGAAATAAATTCAAAATCAGAATCAAAATATCAAAAACTATGTATAAAAATTTCTGAATAAAACAAGAATAAATTCATAACAGGCCCTTGTATTAGGGTCCAATTAAAGTAAATTTCTGGCTCACAAATATGTGGGGGGAAAATGCAGTAATATTGTATTTACCCATTATAAGTCAAGACTACAGGAAATTGCCATACTATAAGAGAGAAAAAAAGGACTAGATTTTTGTGTAAAAGGGAAGAGTCATTCCCTGGTCTGATCTTTTGTCATTTCTCAGGGATATGGGAGTCAGAACAGCCAATTGTTAGGTACTTTCATAGAAATTATTTTACAAGGAGTATGGTGCAAGGAGTTCTATGTCTTAACATATGTCAAGTGCCTCAACCTTGAGTCTCACACTAGGTTCAAGTCCTTTCATTTTGGCATAGAAGTTCATCAATCCTACCTATATTGGTTTATTTCTTTTTGACCTGTGTGCTCTTTATTGGCACTATTCAGGTTAAGTTCAGGCTTCTATGGCACTGTATATATGAAGTTTGTGTCAGATTTGAGCCTAGGCCCATGATGGCAAATCTATGACACATGTGTCAGCACTGATATATGTAGCCATTTTCAATGACATGCAGCCATATGTGGGCTCAGTGCACCCTGGGGCCCAGGAGCTGCGCTCCCGCAGCTGTGATGATGGCCATGCCCTGGCCCAGCCCAGGGGGGTGGGCTACTCCATGTGCTGACCACAGGGGTAGGGGGCAAGTGGCGGGCAGTGTATGCCAGGCGACTGGGGTGTGTGGGGCTCCTGCAGGGGTGGGAAGAAGGAGCACTCATGGGCAGGTAGGCTGGCGGGAGGCAGCTACTGCTCTTGTAGTGCCCCTGGGCCAGCCAGCTAGGGAGGGGTGGAGGGGGTAGGGGTGGGGGCCTGTGGAATAATGGACGGGGCTCCAGCCCACATGCAAAGGAGGAATGCCTGGAACTGATTACCAGACATTTTTATGACCCTGAAAAATATAGCAATGGCTTTACTCACAATTTTTCCCTCTACATATTTTTGTGAGACCTTATTCTCAATGTTAAATAATATCAAAACCAACAAAAGAGACAGTTTGATAGATGAAGTTAGTAGCACTTGCTTGGGCTTGAAGTGTACAAAATACCAACCTTCAATTGAAGATTTAGCCAATGAAATTCAGCAACAAAAAGGTCACTAATAGGCAGGTTAGTTAAAGAATTTCTCCTCCGCCTCACTTATCTTATTTCACAGCACCCCACACAAGTTCAATAATATCAAGACCAACAAAAGAAACCGACTGACAGATGAACAAAGAAGTCACTAGGCAAATAAGTTAAATAATTAGTTTTTGGTTTATTAAATACAGTTATATATTACAATTCTACATTTTTGTTATTTAAACTATAAATATCACAAAATTATGTGTTGTTTTTTTCTCAAAGTAATACACCACTTGAGTTATGCTAGGTTTTTTGGCAAATTTTGATACACCAAGCTCAATCCTCTGAGCCACCCAGCGGCCCCCCTAGCAATCTGTAGTCTTGGGAAGCCACTTAGAATATTTGAAGGTGACTTGATTTGTCCAGCAGTGTCAGTATGTATCAAAGCTGAGATTTGCACCCAGACCTTTCTAGATTTCAGGATCATTTTCTCAATGGCCACAGTCTATCTCTGTAGGACTGCATGGATTTATGGGAATTCTATCAAAAGGGGCAATGTGGTTTCCTCTGGCTCAGAGAGGAATAATGGCAAACTCTGGGAGATGGGATGGACTGCCTGCTTTGCTGGGACTTTTAGAGAAAGACAGAAGCACAAAGGAATGAGCAAGTGGCAGGTGAGCTGGCAAACATGATGGGTGATGAGAGAGGGAGCAAGAAGCCTCTGCAGACACTTGCGATGCCAATTCCGAGATTGCCTGGCTGTGCCCTGTCTCTTCTGAGTGCCCGAAGAAGAGGAACTCCTTCCAACTTCTTGAACCTGCTTCTGTGGCAACTGCTTTATTTCATTAAGGCAGTTTCTTTTTCCTGACTTTTTGTTTCATATAAATACATCTCTAATTAATCATAATTACTTGTGATGTGTGGTATCTATACATATATGTATGTGGATATACATACATATACATGACAGAAAAAGTACGAATGGAGGATCCCAATGATGAGCTGGAAATTACATCAGAAATTTAAATCTCTGTCTAAAGCATTAAGGTTTATCCCTACCCAAAAGCTCCTTAAGCTGAAAATATAAGAAAAATCTTATAGTCATGGTCCTATTGTTGGTGTTCAGTCATTTCAGTGACATCTTACTCTTCCTGACCCCATTTGGTGTTTTCTTGGCAGAGATACTGGAGTGGTTTGCCATTTCCTTTTCTGGTTCATTTTACAGATGAGGAAACTGAGGGAAACAGGTAAAGTGACTCACCCAGAATCCCCCAGAAATTATCTGAGAGTGGATTTGAATTTATGTCTTCCTGACTCTAGATCCAGTTCTCTCTACATTGTACCACCTAGCATTGATTCTATAGTATAAATAATTGACTCATAGTTTCATAGGTGAACTACAGGAGGCAGATAGGTAACACAATGGAGAGAGAGCTGAGCCTGAAATCAGCAAGACCTGAGTTCAAATTCAGTCTCAGGTACTTAATAAGTCAATAAGTGACCTTGGGAAAATTGCTTAACCTCAGTTTCCTCAATGATAAAATATATGTAATAGCACCTATCTCATAAAGTTGTTTTGAGAATCAATATTTATAAAGTTTCTACCCAGCATATAGTCAAGGCTTAATAAGCACTTATTTCCTTCCAAGAATAAGGAAACTCCTACTACCAGGACAGGTCAGTACCTCCTCTTCAGTTTATAGTCTTAGAGTTGCCTAGAGCATTTTTATCCCCTACCTTCAGTCTAGGAAAGTATACTAAGTACTAATGCCAATTCTAAGACAGAAGAGCAGTAAGGGCTGGGCAATTAGGATTAAGTAATTTAGTGTCTGAGGCCACATTTGAACCCAGGTCCCCCCAATTCCAGACCTGACACTCTACTCACCATACCTAAAACATTTATGAAGTAAAGTGACTTTCCTATGATCATACTGCCAGTAGGCGTCAGAGGAAGGGCTCGAACTCAGCTCTTCCCAGTTCCAAGGCCAACTCTTGATCAACTGTGCTCTATTGCCTGTAATTATACAGATGTCCTAGCTGGGAGGATTGACTCACCCCTTTGCTGATAATCATTATCCTAACTAGAACCGGATAGGGCAACTTAAACCTAGGCACCTCAGGTAAATCTCCTCTCTCCTAGGAAAGAGCCTAGAAAAAATGGGGACCAGTGGGAAGGCCAGGCATCTGGGTAGAACCAGAGAGGAGAAAAAGGGAAAAGGATTCAAGGAAGAATCTGCCCCTCGGGAAGGAATAATCCAGTTTTCACCCTAAATGTTCAAACCCTACTAGATAGTGACACCTTCTGGTTATACAGAGCATCATAACACTAGCTCACATTCATTTAGTCTAGCAGCTAGGTGGCTCACTTGGGGTAGTGCTGGACCTGGAGTCAGGAAGACCCGAGTTCAAATTTGATCTCAGATGTTTACTCTCTGTATGATTCAGGGCAAATCACTTACTCGGTCTACTTCAGTTTCCTCATCTCTAAAATGGGGGAAATAACTGCTACTTCCCAGGGGTGCTCTAATGATCAAATAAGATATTAGTAAAGCACCTTGCAAACCTTAAAAGTTTGCAATTATTTCTAAAAAATACATTCTCATTACTATTACTTAAGTTTTTGAAAGAATTATGGGAAAACATGGAAAGACCACTGGATCTGGGGTCAGAGGAACTGAGTTAACCTGAGATCTGTGTGACCTTAAATTATTTCCCCTTTTGGAGGGATTCAAATACTTTAAGCATCAAAATGAGGGGATTGAATAAATGATCTCCAAGGTCCATTCTAGGTCAAGATCCCACAATTCCTATCCAGCCTTTTTAAGAAGAACCCTTAGTTTTGCTTCAAAAATAGAACAAAACGTAAATAGACCTTGAATTGCCAGAGGAAAAAAGGAAACTAGAATGTTGGGGTCAGAATAATAAATAATAAATGTATATATAATACTTTATAGGCACTATCTCATTCGAGATTCATAAATAAAACAGGCGCTAGGGCTTGGGCCTGGGATTTCATTGGGTATAAGGAACTCCCAGATGAGGAAATTCCCTCTGACAGTACAAATTGGTGCCTTTTCTGAACTTATGATAGTTTTAGGGAGTTGCCCAGAGATCTAAGGAGTGAAGAACCTGCCCAGCCCAGGATTATGTAATCCTGAATTTATGTCAACAAGCAAGACCCAGGGCTTCCTGGATCCAGACTCTCTGCCATGCTTCCTCTCCATGAGATAAGTATTAGTGGTATTATCTCCACTCTGCAGATGAGGATAACTGAGCCTTGAAGACATCGCCCAAAGACACATGGTTAATCTGGCCTTTCCTAATCCTCCTTAATCTTTGTGCCTTTCTCCTGAGATTACCTCAAATGTATCCTGCTATATATAACTTGTTTATCCAGAGTTGTTATTTATGGAATATATGTAGCATAAATGTAGCAAAAATAAAAGTACAATACTTGTCAGTTGTTTTTCAGTCATGTCTGAGTCTTTGTAGCCCCATTTGGGATTTTCTTGGCAAAGATAGCATAGTAGCTTGCCATTTCCTTTTCCAACTCATTTTATAGATGAGGAAACTGAGGCAATCAGGGTTAAGTGACTTGTCCAGGGTCACACAGCTAGTAAGCCACTGAGGTCTCATTTGAACTTGGGAAAATGAGTCTTCCTAACTCTGGGCCCACTTAGATGCCCTAATTTGTAACACCATCTTTGTGTGTGTATATATATATATATTATATATATATATATATATATAATATATGTATATCTACACATATATAATTGTATATTCACATAATCTTTATTTATTCACAGTTATTTGCATGTGATCTCTTCCATTAGATTATCAGCAACTTGCAAATAGCACTGTTGGGTTTTATTTCCTTTTTTTGGTACCCCTAGGGCTGAGCACAATGTCTGGCACATAGCAAATGTTTAATAAATACTAATTGGCTAGCTGGCTGGTGGTCTTGCTTCTCACATACTATCACTCACTTTGGAGCAGGAGGATGACATGCTCCAAACTATATATTATTAAAATAATTTTGCAAGGCCTTTTAGAGACTCTGAGGTCGAGCCTCAATGAAAGATGAGGAGACTTGGGCAGGGAGCAGTGAAATGGTTGGCATAAATTCACCCAAGGGTACAATCAGGACTAGAATCCAGGTCTCTCAATGTCTGGGCCAGCACTCTCACCCTATACTGTACTACCACCCTGAGGAAATGATAGGAAATCTCCCTATTGGAGTGTCCATTTTATAATTTACCATTAACAAATAAAAAAGCTCTTCATGGATTTTGCTTGGAAAACCAGAGGTGCAATTTATACCACTGAAGAAAAGCCAATGCTCTCAGCTATTCTTCCCAAAAGCAAGGGTTTTAAAATATATTTAATAGATATAAACTTATTGTTGAGAGCTAGACAGTCAAATCAATAACTATTTCTTAAGTCCCTATGTTGTTTAGGAACCTTAAGTACCTACTTTGCTAATCAATTAACAAACAGTTATTAAAGTGCCTACTATGTATGATCCAGGACAATTCTGAGAGACTTATGAGAAAGAACAGTATCCACATTCAGAGGAAGAACTGTGGGAGTAGAAACACAAGAAAAACAACTGTTTGATCACATAGGGTGATGGGGATATGATTGGGAATGTAGACTCTAAACGATCACCGAAGTGCAAATATCAATAATATGGAAATAGGTCTGGATCAATGACACATAGAAAACCCAGTGGAAGAGCTCATTGGCTACAGGAGAGGGTTGGGGGAGGAGAGGGAAAGAACACGAATCATATAACCATGGAAAAACATTCCTAATCAATTAATTAATTAATTAATTGAAATTTTCAACAACAAAAAAAGTACCTGAAATTTCATTGATATAAGGAACTCCAAGAGGGGTAAACTCCCTCTGACAATACAAGCTGGTGCTTTTTTTGAGCTCTGCTAAGTTCTGGAGACACAAAATGAGGCAATAGGCCATCCCCTGCTTTCAAAGAGCTCACAATAAAAAATAGAGAAGACAATGAGCAAACAAATATGTACAAACAAGCTATATACAGAATAAATAGGAAATAATTAACAAAGAGGAAGCACCTGAATTAAGAAAGGCTTTCTGTAGAAGATGGGATTTTTGTTGGGACTTAAAAGAAGTCAGGAAAATCAGTTGACAGAGTTGAGTAGGGAAAAGGATTGAGGAATGGGAGACAGCCAGAGAAAATGCCCAGAGCCAAAAGATGGTGGGTCTTATTTATGGAACAGCCAGGAGGCCAGGGTCACTGGATCAAAGAGTAGTACATTTTGGTGAACAAGGTGTAAGAAGATTGGAGAGGTAGGAGGAGTTTATTAAATGGAGGTGTGTAACTAGAGCAGGGGTCCCTATACTTTTTATACAGGGGGTCAGTTCACTGTCCCTCAGACCATTGGAGGGCCGGACTATTAAAAAAAAACAACTATGAACAAATCTGTATACTGCTGTCTGGGATAGCTGAGGCTGCGGTGCTAGCTGTGATGGACCTGTCACACTTTGCACAGGCCCATCATGGCCACCACTATACCTGGCAGCAGTAAAAACAGTGCGGAATCCCTTCCCCAAGATTGCCACTCACCATGCTGATGTTCCATTATGCAACTACATAATCCTTTGTGTGGCGCCTTGTTCTCATTCAGTTACTCTCAGAACAAGGCACCACACAAAGGATTATGTCACCAGAAGTAGTACTGTACATGAGCAATGCCACACTTTTCATCCTGTGCTCCTCTCACTCACCATCAATGAAAGAGGTGCCCCTTCCAGAAGTGCGGTGGGGGCCAGATAAGTGCCCTCAGGGGTCACTAGTGCTTTATGAAGCAACTAGAGGATGGACTAGAAAAAGGTAGAGAGAGAAATTTATAGGGTTATAGAATTTTAAAGCAGGAAGGGACCTTAGAGGGAATCTAGTCCAATTCCCTCATTTCACAAATAAACAAACTAAAATTCAGACTAAGTGATTTGTCCAGAACCACTTAAAAGGTATGAGGCAGAGCCCAGAACTTGGCTCTTTTGACTCCAGATCCAATATTCTTAACCTTTCATTCCAGAGGTACGATAACAATTATCGTAGCTGACATCACTAATTTCCCCTCCCAATCAGAGAGCCTACAAGCAGGAAGACAATAATAATAATAATGAAAATAGTAAAAATTGACTTTTATAAAAGAAAAAAAAACAATCCTTGCCTTCTGTCTTGGATACTAAGTATTGGTTCTAAGGCAGAAGAGTAGTAGAAAGGCTAGGCAACTGGGATTAAGTGACTTGCTCATGGTCCTGTTGTGGGGGGTTTGAGGTGAAACCCTGGAGTTCAGGAAGGGCACCCTTTGTGAGAATGCAAGACTCCATAACTCAGCTTAGAAATAAAAAAGAGAAATTTATTAATTTAGAAAGCAATGTTGAATTTGGCTGGGAGGACAGCATAGAGGGAAAGCTGCCTCCTAGAGGACATCAATTCTGGGGTCTTTATAGTGATGAGGAGGGTATGCACTCAGGATCAGCCTTAAGACATAGGGGATGACCCTCATAGCTTAGGGGACAGATAGATGTCTTAGATACAACCTCCAATGGTATCAAAGCATAGCCTAGGGGTGTATCTCTATGTCCAACTCTAAAAATAAAGGACATCTAAGGAAGATAATCCTCTCAAGGGTCTTTCTTATCATTAGCCTTTGAAGTGCAGGCCCACTCTTTCTTTAGCCTTAACAAGAATGCATGGAAGCAAAAGAATTTTCCTGCCTACAGTTTGGCCTGAAAGACTTCTATAATTTGGGGGTTACAAGGTAAACCTATGGTTCCCCATCAGTCACACAGCTAGAAGTATCTGAGACCAGATTTGAGCCCAGGTCCTCTCATCTCCAGGCCTGGTGCTCTATCCACTGTGATACCCAGTCATCCCTTTTCATATAGGGCATTAAATTTTGCAAAGCGCTTTCCACATATTACATTATTTGAGTCTGAAAACCTCCAATATTTTACAATGAGAAAACTGAGGCTGAAGAAATTAAGTGACTTGTCTATAGTCAGGCAGCTACTAAGTGTTAGAGATCTAATTTGAATCTAGCTCTTCCTGGTTTCTAAACTGGAGTGATAATGACTTGGGTTAGCATGGTGACAATGGAAAGGATGAGTGAAAGAAATGATAAAGACATTGTGAAGAGGAGTCTAGTAGACTGCTGCTAAAAGTATAAGTTATCACAATGTTTAAGGAGCAGCTAGAGTGGCAGTCAGGAAGACTTCATCTTCTTGACTTCAAATCCAGCCTCAGAAACAAGCTGTGTGGCCCTGTGTTGTGGGGTGCAGAGGTGTACCTCTGGGGTTCGGGAAGGATACCTTTTGCAAGAATGCAAGACTCCAAAACTTAACTTAAAAGTAAAGAGAGATTTATTAGTAATGTTGAATTTTTGGCAAGCAAGACTGTATGAGTGGAGCAACCTGGGAGGTTGCTCCCAGAATTCCTCCGTTCTGGAGTTTTTATATTCAATGAGGACTTGACTCTGGGACAAGGGGTTGGGGAGGAGGTTTTCCTGAAGGCAAGGGGGTGGTTCTCATGATTTGGAAGACAGATGGATGAGGTATGTCTCTTTGTCCATGTCAAATCTATGGGACAATCAAAGGAGAATAATCCTCTCAGGTCAGATGTTTTGGGTTGGGAGTCAGAGGGTCTAAGGGAGCAAAGGAATTGCCCTGATAATAGTTTGTCTGAGTTTCTGGGGGTACAATGCCCATGACATCTGGACAAGTCACTTAACCCAACCTGTCTCAGTCTCCTCATCTGTAAAATGAGCTGGAGAAGGAAATGACAAACCACTTCAGTATCTTTGCCAAGAAAAACTCAAATGGGGTCACAAAGAACTGTACATGATAGAAATGACTAAACAAAAACAATGTTCATGACCTTATTTTCTAGCCTTAAAGATACTTCTTTTGTATTTGTAAAGATAATTATATTGCCGTAACAATATTAAATCAAAACAACAAATGTTTGTTAAATGCTTACCATGTATTAGAAATCACAGGCTATGTTTTCAGTATCTTATATGACTGTATGATATCTTCTCCTTAGGCAACAAAGCCAATCAGAGTAGTGCATGTCACAGGGTCTGGGTTCAAATCTTCTTTCTGACACTTCCTATTTGTGGGTTCTTAGGTACATCATGGCTTGCCAGAGCCTCATTTTCCTCACTTGTAAAAGCTCAGTGTTAGAATAGGTGATCTCTGAGCACCTTCACCATTTTAGATCTAGGCTTCTATGATTTCAGTTCTCTATAAGCTTATACAATAATGTTGGTTATTTCAGGTGTTATTCAGTCATTTTTCAGTTGTATCCAGCTCTTCATGACCCATTTGGGGTTTTCTTGGTAAAGATTCTGGAGTGGTTTGCCATTTTTCTTCTCAAATTCATTTTACAGATGAGGAAACTGAGGCAAACAAGGTGAAGTAACTTGCCCATCGTCACATAGCTAGTAAGCATCTAATATCAGATTTGAACTCAGGAAAGGGAGTCTTGCTAATTCCAGGCCCAGTACTCTATTCACTGTATCTCCTAGTTGCCCAATATTAGTGATACATATTGAGAAAAAACAGACATTAGAACATCCTCCATTATAAAAATAAAGAAATAAGTGTTTCAATGCTAAATATATCTTTTCTGCAATATATTTAAATCTGAATAATGCCTGTAATGAAACAGACAACTTCAAAAGCAAGAGAATATGAAGGGGAAGGAGGACATTCAAATCAATAATCTTTGAATTCCTCTTATCTATTGGTCCTTCCTCTGCTGCCTAAAGCCTCCCCCATCCTTAAAAAAAAAATCCCTCATTAGACCCTGTTATCTCCTATTATCTTGTTTGTCCTCTCTCCACCAAACTCCTAGAAAAAAGCTTTTGATGCTCAGTTTCCATTTCTCTCCTCATGTTCACTTCTCACCCTTTTCAATCTGACTTCAAACCTCATCACTCTACTAAAAATGCTCTCTCCAGTTACCCCTGATGTCTTTGCAGAGCTGAGCCTTTGGGATCCTTCCTTCAACCCACCTGCATTTGGGTTCTCAAAGGACAGCTATCTATTCCTCTCTCTCTCCCAGAGAAAGGTAGATAGAGAAACTGATAGGATTATAGCATTTTAAATCCAAAGGTTTGATACAAAACTGTATTTTTTTTAAACCCTTATCTTCAGTCTTAGAATCAATACTGTATATTGGCTACCAGGCAGAAAAGTGATTAAGGCTAGGCAATGGGGGTTAAGTGACTTGCCCAGGGTCACCCAGCTATGAAGGGTTTGAGGTCACATTTGAACCCAGGATCTCCTATCTCAAGGCTTGCTCTCAATCCTGCTCTAGGCATAGTTCTGAGGAGTGGAAGACTTGTCTAATATTCTCATTTCAGAGTCCCCATCTGGTGTCTTCCTTCTCATATCATAGACTTACTAACATCAATTAGCTTTTGTAAAGAGAGATTTACTGAGAAGATAGAGCAAGAACCAAAACATAAAAGCCTCTCCAAGGGCAAGTCCACTGTCCTCTAACACTTGGTACTTGAGAGAGTGGACTCAAACTGAAAGTGACTGCTATTAAACAGTTTTGACTTTACAAATTGCTTAGGAATATAGTACAGCCAGGGGATGAGTCCTTCCCTCGCTCACAGGGCACATCTCAGCTGCCGGGCCAGTTTGCTGCTATATTAGATCAGGCAGGTTGCTCCAGGGGCTGCAAGTTCCTCTTTAGACTGTCCTGCTTTGGCTCCCAACACTCTGCAATGGATTTCTTTAGCTCTTTTGAAGCTCACAAGTCAGTCTTGTCTCTAATAGTCTACCTAAGCTCAGGGAAACAATACAGCCATCCCCTGCGATGTAACCCCTGAAGTATTTACATGTGTTTGAATTTACACCATTTGAAGTTGTAATTAAATAAAATATAGTAACTGGTTCCAGGCTAATGGAAATATGCAATATGAATTCAAATAATCTGACCACTTCAAGAGATAATTATTTGTACTAATTTGGAACTAAATGTATATGGAGACTGAAATAGATTGGCACCATGTGTTCATGGTGATGTACTTTCACTTAGTCTTTCATCATTATTTTTTTTAAACCCTTACCTTCCATCTTACTGTATATTAGTTCCAAGGCAGAAGAGTGGCAAGGGCTAGGCATTGGGGGTTATGGGACTTGCCCAGGGTCACACAGCTGGGAAATAGCTGGGAAATTAGTATCTGTGTCCTAGAACTACGATTCCCAGCACCCCACCCTCCTCCTGTTGTTATGTGTTGATGTAGGCAGAATATAAATTCTGTGTAGTTCAGCCTCTTATTCTTTTCTCTTCCTGTGGTAGGAGCTGTAGATGCAGGGTTTTTGAACAGGTAGAAAAACTAGTCACGTGGTTTTATTTTCTTAGATAATTACCCTTTTATTCCTTTACTTCTAGTGATTATTAATGAACTTTATAAAATATAATACTTGGAGGAATGGACATTAATTTAAATCCTACATATCTGAGACCAGATTTGAACCTAAGACCTCCTGTCTCTAGGCTTGGTTCTCTATCCACTGAGCCATTTAGCTGCCCTCTAATTACTTTTAGTTATTTATTTAAAATACTTCTCATTTATTTAAATTAAAAACATTTTTAATTTAAAGTAATAAAATTATTTATTTAAAAATATTTGAATATTTAATTATTATTTCTTTATTTTAGACTCCCAAATCTACACATTCTCTTGACAATTGAACAAGCATTTATGAAGGGCCCAATCTTCTAGATTCCATGTTGACAGCACTGAGATCAAATGATATACTTCCTGCCCTCAAGGAACTTATAGTCAATTGGCAAACAACATTTACACACATAAGTAAATGTAATATGTATGGTGGTAAAAGAGAACAGTGAATGTTAAATAGTTCAAGAAATATATGTTTCAGTAGTAGGAGCAGCTGGGTGGCTCAGTGGATTGAGAGCCAGGTCTAGAGACAGGAGGTACTGAATTCAAATGTGGCCTCAGACAATTCTTTGATGCTGGCAAGTCACTTTCTCCCCATTGCTTAACCCTTATCATTCTTCTGCCTTGGAACCAATACATACTATTGATACTAAAATGGAAGGTAAGAGCTCTTATTAAAACTTCCAGTGGCATACAAATCTTACACTTACTAAATTCAACAAATAAACATACACTGCTTTATAATTGAAGCCTCTTATTGAAATAGCTTGTGGGAACCACCTAGGATTCATTTCCAGCCCTTCTCCTCTTGTCCTAAAGGAGCCATCTGATCAGAGGAAGTCACCTGGAAGAGAAGAGAGCAGCCACAGCCTCATGACACCATGATTCTATAATTTTCTACCCGATTGGTCCTTTGCCTCTCCTCACCCTCTGCTCTCTTAGTCCAGTTCATTCAGAGTCACCACTGGGCTCCTTTCTCCTTTGACCTCTACTGTCATTCTTTCCCCTCACTTCAGGCTACCTTGCCCTCTGTCCATCCTCCTCTGACTTCTCCTACTCTTTTGTTAGCAACATCTTTTTATCCTTCCATGAAAGTTGGCATCATTTGGGTGGAGGGACCATATCCTAAAGCTCTTTGCCCACTGAGCCAGCTTGATACCACCTAAGCCCCCAGGACAGGCAGTTTAGGCTAGGGTTTTTTCCTTAGAATGTATTGAAACTGTCTTCAAGACTTACCAGGATCAACAGGCTAAGGCTTGGGCCATAGATAAAACCTTCTGGTCACCTGGGTGCAAATATGGCTGGGATAGAAAGGACTCCATCTAGGTCCTTCTTCAGGTTTCTGACAAAAGGCTAGCAGAATGATGTGCCAGGGTATACCAAAGAGCTGTGCTCAGATACATCCTCAATGAATATTTGTCCTCTGTTTTGATTGTCTTCTCTCTGCCATGGCTCAGTAAACTTCCTTTTGTTAACTGTTGACTGTCCTTTGAGTCAGTGTCTCATTCCAAACTCAGACATGAGCCACTGACTTTTAAAATATCAATAACTCTAGAAGAGAGACTTTTAACATCAGGGTCAGGAACTTGTTTTACATATATCTTCATATGTATGTATAACTAGATGTGTATATGTATGTATTTGCATATATGTACACTATTAATTCTATGGTTGGACCTGAATATATTAATTGGTGGTCGCCAGAGATTTAATTTCTAAATCCCAAAATGAATTAGTAAAGTAAAATGTAATTTATGGTAGTTTATTTTACAATAGAGGGAGGATATTAAGGAAGAGAGAAAAGGGAAGATAGAGAGAGAGAGAAAGCTCTGGCTTCCTCTGAGCCAGGTAGAAATTCTAAGCCCCAGCCAGGGGAAAGGAGTCTCAAGATGATGAGCCTTTCTCAGAGGTTCACACCTCCAGAAAGGCAAGGAAACTAAGTTAGTCTTTCACTCACCACAGTGACTGTCTAAAAGGAAAGAAGTCTGAGGTCTCCTGCATGAGCTCCTCCAGAGGTCCAGTTCCTCAGCCAAGTGTCTTCACTCCAAGTCTGGGTGTCTGTCTTCCAGTCTCTCCTCAAGTGTCTGTCTTCCAGTCCAACTCCAACTTCTTCTTCCAGTCTCTCTTCCAAGTGACTCTTCACTCCAAGCCCAAGTGACTGATTCAGTCCAACTCTGAGTGACTGAATCTTGATATATTGATTCATCCTTGTGTGCCTCTGTTTCCTCTATTTAAAGATGTTTTTCTCTTGTGTCACCTCCCCTAAATTTTACATCTACCAATCACAGCAGATTCTCCTTTCCAGGACTGCCCACTCAATGTATGAAATGGGTGTTGTAAACCTCAAAATTTCTTAGACTTATAAATGTTGGAAATTTCACCATTGGGAAATTTCATACTTGAAAAATTTCCTATTGATAGTGGTTCTTGGCTATTGGAATGTGAACCCCATTGGCATGAGAGTTTCCCCCTCCTCCCTTCTTAAGATTACTTTAGGACAGAAACCTTTTGCTGAACAATGGAAAGGACTTTGACCTATGCTTAAGCATAGAACATGAATTTCTTTGAGTCATGATTGATTTTGGAATTGATACAATGGAGATACTTGGAATCAATCTCCACCCTACTCAGTCCTAACAGGATTGAGGAAGGGCTGCAGCATAGATCAAAATTTAATTATTCCAATCTCTACCCTACTCAGGTTAACAGGATTTAGGAAGGGCTGTAGCAAAGGATCAAAGATTTAATTATTTGAAAATATGACCTTCAACAGACATGTGCAAAGCCAGAGACCTCTGGGCGGTCCTGGGTTAAGCTAGAGCCTCCATTGGCACAGGGAAATTGATGGACAGTGATTGGGAGATGTGAGAACTGAGGGAAGGCAACTTGGATGGTTTCCTTAAAGAGAGAGGGGGTCTAAAGACTCAGGGGGGGGGGGGTTTTAGGAGTTTGTCGGAGTGGTTGCAGTGTGCTCTGAGAAGCTTGCTCTGAAGGAAGCTGAAGGTGGGGGCTCTGAGACTGTTTCTCCATTTTGGTCACGTGAGTAATAGGGACTGATCTCCTTTCTTTGCCCCAGCTATCTAAGGGCTTGGGCCTTTTGGCCCAGCCTAAACAGAAGGGGTATTTAAGCCCTATTCCCTTCTCTCCCCTTTCTCTCTACCTCTATCTCTCTATCTCTAATTCCTTTCTTCCTCCTGTTTGTAATTAAAACTCCATAAAAGGTTGACGGCTGACTTGAGTTTTCATTTAGGAATTACATAGCTGAATTCCTTGGCGACCTTAAATTAATATATATCAGTCTTTTAAAAGTGATTTCCTTGTCACATTGTGGCTGACCACACGGGAGTCTAAAGAATCCTCTCAATAAACTTCTGAAATTCCTTGCCTTTTTACTATATGTCTCACCACTTAGTCCCTTAAAAAAAAAAAAAAAACTTGGCTTAAAGACACAGCTGCTAGAACACGTGAGTATAAAAAAACTTTTTTTCTCTTCTCTTTTCTCCTTAAGTTAAATTGGAATCAGCAGTTTTTTCTTTTTCTTCCCTTTAATCTTAAGGGACAGCTGGGTAGCTCAGCGGATTGAGAGCCAGGCCTAGAGAAAGAAGGTCCTGGGTTCAAATCGGACCTCAGATACTTCCCAGCTGTGTGACTCTGATAGACAGAAAACAGCTGTTTTAAATCTCAGCAACAGGACTCTAAACTCCTGGCTGGAAGAGCTGTTTCTAAATATCCTTTCCCTTAAGGAACAACTTCCTGGATTAGAAAAAAAAAAAAACCCTGTGGAAAGTTTGTGGCTTTGCCCTGCTCCCCACGTGTTTTGTGAAATTACAAAATATATATAAAAAAAAATGAGTACTACATTCTTTGACAATTATATGGCAGCTGAAGAAGTAGGGGCATTGAGGAATGCAGGATACCTCCAAATTTTTATATTAATAGGTACTGTCATTTTTGTACTCCTCAATACTATATTTAGAGAAGAAAAAATAAAAAAAATTGAGGATAAAATAAAAAAATGAGGATAAAATAAAACAAAATGAGGATAAAATAGAAAATATTGAGGATAAAATAGAAAATATTGAGGATAAAATAGAAAAAATTGAGGATAAAATAGAAAAAAATTGAGGATAAAATAGGAAATATTGAGGATAAAATAGAAAAAATTGAGGATAAAATAGGAAATATTGAGAATAAAATAGGAAATATTGAGGATAAAATGGGAAATATGGAGGATAAAATAGGAAAAATTGAGGATAAAATGCAAGCCAAATTAGAAGATCTAAAAAGTTTCTTACAGGATCAATTGGCAAACAACCACTCTACCAGAAACAGACCTGTTTCTGAACCTTTGAATGAGGAAATTTCCTTCCCTGAAATAGAGATGGAAAACACCTTCCCTATAGCCCAGTTAACAGACTGCTTCTCTCGTGCAGTGCAAATCTTGACTGAATTTAATCCCCAAAACCCTTCCCCTGCAATCCCAGTTTCTCATGTTCCCTCTCCTACAGAAAACCAAATTCCAACGCAAAGGAGATCTTGTCCTCCTAGAGAAACCTGTCCTTGTCAAACTGACCCTCAGGTACAAAATTCAACTAGAGGCCTGTTTCCTCTAAGAGAAGTACCTGAAATAGGACGGAATGGGGATGTGGTGACTTTAAGACATAGGATACCGTTTACTCCCCAAGAAATAAATGAATTTACACGAAATATCCCCACATATGAACAAGATCCTTTTCTAGTAACAAAAAAGATGGGAGACATATTTTTTCAGTATAATCCGTCTTACAAGGACGTTGAGAACTTACTACAGGCTTTTTTAAGTGAACGTGAAAAAAATAAAATAATTGCTCATGTCAACAAAACCCGGGGGCGTAATGCAGCACATTGGCCATCTCAGGATCCCGAATGGGACTATAACAATCCTGAGGATTATCTACAACTATACCATTGTAGAGAGGCCATCCTCACGGCTATGAAGGAATGTGCAGACAGTATAGATAAGTGGATGGAACTGGAAAAAATTAAGCAAAAGGATGAAGAAACACCCTCCAGATTTATGGATAGAATTATCAAGTTTGGGGACAGATACTTAGATTGGGACTTAACTAAAGAGAGTAGTTTAAGACAAGTTAGAAGAATCTTTGTAAACAATTCTTGCAAAGCAATTAAGAATTATTTTAGAACACAATGCCCAAGATGGTCAGATATGGACCTTGAAGAATTGCGAAAAACAGCTATATATGTTTTAAAGGGAAACAAAGAAAAGGAGGAAGAAAATAATGATGACATGGAGGAAATGAAGAAAAAAATAAGATATTTAATAGATAGGATAACTAAATTAGAAAGTGGGCATGATAATGAACCAACGACAATTGCCCCTCTCCAGAAATCCAATTATCAATCCATTACTTGCCACTTCTGTGGGAAGAAGGGCCACAATATGATAGATTGTAGAACCTTTCTTAAGATGTTTGGAAGGAATACACAGTTTAATAATAGTTTTAGAAATAATAACTATAGAAATGATGATAATGGTTATAGAAACCAGAATTCTAGAAATTATAATAATGACTATGGAAATAACTATAATGAATATAGAAATAAGAACTTTAGAAACCAGAATTATAGAAATAGGAATTGGGAAATTAATGACAATGCTCAAATTGAAGAAAATTATAATGATAATGAACAACAACAATATATGAGAAATGGCACTCGTCCAAAAAATACTCGAGGTACTAATGACCCTCAGAGAGGTGCCCTTCAGGGGGGTGCCCAAGGAATATCCCAAACACAATGATGGTGCCAGGGGGGGGCTGGGGCACAGGAATCAGAGGATACAACCTTTGATTTCCCGGACCCTGATGTCCTACTACCCGTTGTCCCTATCCACTGCCCTCCCCATACTAATGAACCCCATGTTACCTTAAAGGTGGGTAACACCTATTATGATTGTCTATTAGACACCGGAGCTTCCTGGTCTGTATTAAAGAGAACACCTGATTTACAATGTTATTCTATTGGCTCAGAGAATGTAATGGGAGTATCAGGAATAACCCAAAGAGTTAAAAGACTTCCTCCTAGAATGGTGTCTGTAGGACCCCTAGAGGTACAACACTCCTTCCTTTTGATGCCTGACTCCCCTTTAAATTTGCTGGGGAGGGACCTTCTATGCAAACTCAGAGCCACAATAACCTGCTCCCCAGATGGCTCATTATCATTAGAAGTACCAGAGGAATCTTTAAATTTACTCCCTGTACTTCTCTCAGAAAACCAGGAGGCAAAAGAGCCTTACATTTTTGAAATACCTAAAGATATACCGGAGTCTCTTTGGGCCACATCTTCTTCTGATGTAGGCTTACTTAAATCTGCTGTTCCTGTGCAGATAAAAACTAAATCTAGCCCACCTCCTTCTATCCCTCAGTATCCCCTCTCAAAGGAGGCAATTGAGGGTATTACACCAGTTATTAACTCATTAATAGAACAGGGAATAATAATCCCTTGCAAATCTGAATACAACACGCCCATCCTGCCAATTAAAAAACCAAAAAAAGGGCCCGATGGCAAGCACATCTATAGATTCGTACAGGATCTAAGGGCAGTGAATAATCACGTTATAAAGAGACACTCCGTAGTTTCTAACATACATACTATTATTTCATCTATTCCTAGCACAGCTACATACTTTACAGTAGTAGACTTGTGTTCAGATTTCTTTTCCATACCAATACATGAAAACTCCAGGCATATTTTTGCTTTCACCTGGAAGGGCTCACAATATACCTGGTGTCGGCTGCCACAGGGTTATGTCGAAAGTCCGAGCTTATTTGAGCAAATTTTGAGCCAAGACACAGACAATATAACATTTAAAAATAGCAAATTAATCAAATATGTAGATGATCTACTCTTGGCTTCAACAGATGCAAAAACATGTCAAGAAGATAGCAAACACCTTCTTTTGGAATTGCACAAAAGAGGACATAAAATCTCTAAGGATAAAGTTCAATGGTGTCTCCAAAAAGTAGAATATTTGGGATTCATCTTGACTGCGGGTGCTCGTTATATTTCTCCAAAACGAATTGAGAACATTCAAAAATTGAGTGCTCCTACCACTAAGAAACAGCTGAGAGCAATTTTAGGAGCAACAGGGTTTTGTAGACAATGGATTCCTTGCTATGGGGAAATCACTAAACCCCGTATAGCATTAACAAAGGATTTGGTTCCTGAACCCCTCAAATTAGAGCCTGAACACTTGTCAGCTCTATCAGATCTAAAAAAGGCTATCATGTCTGCCCCTGCTCTAGGCATCCCAGATTACAACAAGCCATTTACTTTATATGTGCATGAGCGAAGAGGAGTAGCCTCTGGTGTGTTAACTCAGACTTTGGGACCTTCTCAGTGCCCAATTGCTTATTATTCTGCCCAACTAGATCCAGTAGCAGCAGGAGCACCACCATGCCTTAGAGGAGTAGCTGCTACAGCCTTACTAGTAACAAAAACCGTTGATTTAGTATTGGGATGTCCATTAACAATAATGTGCCCACATGAGATAGAAGCATTATTGATAAAACATAGAACACAGGCATTCTCGGATCAGAGAATTACAAGGTATGAAATAACCTTATTAAATAGTGAAAATATTACCTTGAAACGCTGTTCAACTCTTAACCCTGCCACCTTGCTTCCAGATTTACCCACTTCAGGAGAACCATTACATAACTGTGAAACATTAGTGTCCATGGCAGAAAAGCCTCAAGATAATCTCTTGGACACTCCCTTAGACAATGCAGATCTGATTTTATTTACCGATGGTTCCTCTTTTATGAGGGATGGCATACGTTACACTGGAGCTGCCGTAATCTCAGAATTTGCCACTGAATGGTCAGCTTCACTACCTTCTAACATTAGCGCTCAAGGAGCAGAACTCATAGCTCTAAAACAAGCTTGTATAATTGCCAAGGATAAAAAGGCAACAATTTATACGGATTCTAGATATGCTTTCGGCATTTGTCACTCAGTCGGGATGCTATGGCTCCAAAGAGGATTTTTAACCTCAGCTGGAAAATCCATAGCTAATGCAGAAATTATTAATGAAGTTCTTTCTGCTCTCCAGCTTCCTGAAGCCCTAGCTGTAGTTCATTGCTCTGCCCATACAGGTGGCTCTGACCCTGTCTCTAGAGGAAATGACCGAGCAGATGCCGCTGCAAAACTAGCAGCCATAGAAGGACCTGGATTAATTTTAACATTAACAACCACTGATAATTTAAATTTATCACTTTCCTATAATGAAAAGGAAGTGGAAAAATGGCAACAAAAATTTAAAGCAAAACAAATTAATGGAGTATGGGTGTCATCTGAAGAAAAACCCCTGCTCCCTAGAAGTTTCTATAACCAAATTTGCCAATCTATTCATAAAAATGGTCATTTTGGCACCCAGGGCATCGTGGACTCTGTCAAGAGAGTATGGATAGCCCCTGGTATAACTACTGTAGCCTCTAAAGTATGTTCAGCCTGCCGTATTTGCCAGGCATATAACCAACATGCATATCGTTGAAAAGCCTTTGGGGGACGTCCTCTGGCTTACACACCTTTTGAACATCTACAGATAGATTTCATAACAATGCCAAAGGCTGGACGTTATAAATTTTGTCTAGTAATTGTAGATCAACTAACCAGATGGCCGGAAGCATTTCCTATGACCCGAGCCACAGCAGATTTTGTTGCAAAGATACTTTTAAAAGAAATTATTCCTCGTTTTGGCCTACCAGCACGTATTGACTCCAATAGAGGGAGTCATTTTACCGATTCTGCCTTAAATCAAATATATTCTTGCTTGGGGATAACTCCAAAATTCCATGTTCCATATCACCCCCAGAGCTCAGGCCAAGTGGAGAGGATGAATAAAGAACTTAAGACTATGATTGGCAAATTATGCACTGAGACCCATTTAAAATGGCCTGAAATTCTCCCTCTGGCCCTATTTTATCTTAGAAGCAGGCCTAGAGGAGACTTACATATTTCACCATTTGAGATGCTTTTTGGACATCCGCCTATACAGGCTAAGCCTTTCTCCCCGGCTTATACATCGCTATTGGGGGGGATATTACTATTGCTTCCTATATACAGGAGTTACAGCACAAACTACGTGAACTTCATGAATCCGGAGCTGCAGTACAAGCCGGACTATTAGACTTTTCTCTGCATGACCTGAACCCAGGAGATAAAGTTTATATCAAGAATTTCAAGCGAACTGGAGCAACTCAACCTTCATGGGAAGGACCATTCCAAATATTATTAACTACTCCAACATCTATAAAGATTGGAGAAAGAGACTCTTGGATTCACTGCTCACATGTGAAGAAAGCATCTTCTGCTGAGACTGATTGACTCTATCCTATCATATGAATTGTGACTCTATCTTATCATATGAATTGGAGATAATAATCCATAGACAAATGGATGTTTTTTTTTCAAGAATATATTGAATTACTGATATTTTTCTTATTTTTTCTTATTTCTTTTCTTTTATTTTTTTTATCAGAATATTTGATTTTTTTTCTCATTTTTTGTACTGAAGGTACACATAATTAATACTAATATTATTTTTCCCTGCAGTAATACAAGTTAATATATATACTCTTGCTATAATATCAATATATGCCTAAAAGCTTTAAACTATGGGAACCTGCCATTTATTGATAAAATATTATTAATGTTTGTGTCTGATTCCAGGAAAAGGGATAAAAACAAGGAGCACAGACAAAACCTGAATAGTGCCAATAGAGCACACATGAAATATTAAAGTGAGACTCGAGGTTGCGACGCTTAACTTATGTTTAAGTCGTAGGACTTCCTTGTATCTACACTCTTTTCGAAATACTCAAACAAGTAGAAAGCTTGACTATCATGCTGGCTCCCTATATCCCTGAGGAAAAATCAGACAAGGGAATGACATTTCCCCATCAAAATAGAATTCTAATTCTTTTCTTCTTATATTATGGCAACTTCCTGTAGTCTTGGCTACAAATGGCTAAGTGAAATATTACTGCATTCTGTCCTACATACTTGTGGGATAGAAATTACTTTAAACTGGACCTATACAAGGTCTATTTTGAATTTTTCTTATGTTTTTGATTATTTTTCTATTCTTTTGATAATTGACACATACACCCCCATAACTGAACATTGCATTCTGAGCTAAACTTGATATTTTTTTTTTAATATTTACTTCAGGGGGGATTGTATTTTAATTTAAAATCTAAGAATTTTTGAATTTTTTTTTGTTTGAGATTGTATTTTTATAAAAATCCAAGAATTTTGTTTAAGATTTTACTTTTATAAAAAAATTCAAAGATTTTGATTCTGTTTGAGAAAAGATCTTCAAGAAAGAAGCTTGAAATTTTTATATCCAGAGAATGAACTGTTGCAGAAAGATGCCGAAAACCTACACTTCATCAAGAAGATCAAGAATGAACTTTGGATGTGATTGATTGGACTGAACTTTTGATTGAACATTTATTGTAACTGTACACATTTATGCCAAAAGGGACTGCCCCTAATTTGGCTTTCTGTCAATGCGCCTAGCAAACATTGGTTTTGCTTTCTTTTCTTTTCTATTTCCTCTCTCACTATTCTAATTTCTCTTAGAAAATTGAATATTGTGTATATCTTTAGTTAGAAGTGAATTTAGAACTACAAAATGATTATGTTAAATGATCAATGGGGAGACTAGTCTCCCAATGATCATCAGGGGGGATTGTAAACCTCAAAATTTCTTAGACTTATAAATGTTGGAAATTACACCATTGGGAAATTTCATACTTGAAAAATTTCCTATTGATAGTGGGTCTTGGCTATTGGAATGTGAACCCCATTGGCATGAGAGTTTCCCCCTCCTCCCTTCTTAAGATTACTTTAGGACAGAAACCTTTTGCTGAACAATGGAAAGGACTTTGACCTATGCTTAAGCATAGAACATGAATTTCTTTGAGTCATGATTGATTTTGGAATTGATACAATGGAGATACTTGGAATCAATCTCCACCCTACTCAGTCCTAACAGGATTGAGGAAGGGCTGCAGCATAGATCAAAATTTAATTATTCCAATCTCTACCCTACTCAGGTTAACAGGATTTAGGAAGGGCTGTAGCAAAGGATCAAAGATTTAATTATTTGAAAATATGACCTTCAACAGACATGTGCAAAGCCAGAGGCCTCTGGGCGGTCCTGGGTTAAGCTAGAGCCTCCATTGGCACAGGGAAATTGATGGACAGTGATTGGGAGCTTCACCCAAGACCACCCAGAGGTCTGTCCTTTTTGCACATGTCTGTTGAAGGCCATATTCTCAAATAATTAAATCTTGAGTTTTGCTGCAGCCCTTCCTAAATCCTGTTACCCTGAGTAGGGTGGAGATTGTAGTTTCCAAGACCTGATTCTGTTATTCCAAGTATCTCTATTGTTATTGATCAGGAAATAGCTAAATCCCATCTTCTTTTTTTTTTAAAATATATTTTATTTGATCATTTCCAAGCATTATTCGTTAATAGATCATTTTCTTTTCCTCCCCCCCACCCCCCATAGCCGACGCGTAAGTCCACTGGGCATTAGATGTTTTCTTGATTTGAACCCATTGCTTTGTTGATAGTATTTGCATTAGAGTGTTCATTTAAAGTCTATCCTCTGTCATGTCCCCTCAACCTCTGTATTCAGGCAGTTGCTTTTTCTCGGTGTTTCCACTCCCATAGTTTATCCTTTGCTTATGAATGGTGTTTTTTTTCTCCTGGATCCCTGAAAGTTGTTCAGGGACATTACACCGCCCCTAATGGAGAAGTCCATTACGTTCGATTATACCACAGTGTATTAGTCTCTGTGTACAATGTTCTCCTGGTTCTGCTCCTCTCGCTCTGCATCACTTCCTGGAGGTTGTTCCAGTCTCCATGGAACTTCTCCACTTTATTATTCCTTTGAGCACAATAGTATTCCATCACCAACATATACCACAGTTTGTTCAGCCATTCCCCAATTGATGGGCATCCCCTCGTTTTCCAGTTTTGGGCCACCACAAAGAGCGCAGCTATGAATATTTTTGTACAAGTCTTTGTGTCCATTATCTCTTTGGGGTACAGACCCAGCAGTGCTATGGCTGGGTCAAAGGGTAGATATTCTTTTGTCGCCCTTTGGGCATAGTTCCAAATTGCCCTCCAGAATGGTTGGATCAGTTCACAACTCCACCAGCAATGAATTAATGTCCCTACTTTGCCACATCCCCTCCAGCATTCATTACTTTCCTTTGCTGTTATGTTAGCCAATCTGCTAGGTGTGAGGTGATACCTCAGAGTTGTTTTGATTTGCATCTCTCTGATTATAAGAGATGTAGAACACTTCTTCATGTGCTTGTTAATAGTTTTGATTTCTTTATCTGAGAACTGCCTATCCATTTCCCTTGCCCATTTATCAATTGGAGAATGGCTTGATTTTTTGTACAATTGATTTAGCTCATTATAAATATGAGTAATTAAACCTTTGTCAGAGGTTTCTATGAAGATTTTTTCCCAATTTGTTGTTTCCCTTCTGATTTTAGTTATATTGGTTTTGTTTGTACAAAAGCTTTTTAGTTTGATGTAGTCAAAATTATTTATTTTACATTTTGTGATTCTTTCTATATCTTGCTTGGTTTTAAAGCCTTTCCCCTCCCAAAGGTCTGACATGTATACTATTCTGTGTTTACCCAATTTACTTATGGTTTCCTTCTTTATGTTTAAGTCACTCACCCATTTTGAATTTATCTTGGTGTAGGGTGTGAGGTGTTGATCTATTCCTAGTCTCTCCCACACTGTCTTCCAATTTTCCCAGCAGTTTTTATCGAATAGTGGATTTTTGTCCCAAAAGCTGGGATCTTTGGGTTTATCGTATACTGTCTTGCTGAGGTCGTTTTCCCCCAGTCTATTCCACTGATCTTCCTTTCTGTTTCTTAGCCAGTACCAAATTGTTTTGATGACTGCTGCTTTGTAATATAGTTTGAGGTCTGGGACTGCAAGGCCCCCATCATATGTGTTTTTTTTCATTATTTCCCTGGATATCCTTGATCTTTTGTTCTTCCAAATGAACTTTGTTATGGTTTTTTCTAAATCAGTGAAGAAGTATTTTGGTAGTTCAATGGGTATGGCACTAAATAGATAAATAAGTTTGGGTAGGATGGTCATTTTTATTATATTGGCTCGTCCTATCCATGAGCAGTTAATGTTTTTCCAATTGTTCAAGTCTAGTTTTAGTTGTGTGGCGAGTGTTTTGTAGTTGTGTTCATATAGTTCCTGTGTTTGTCTTGGGAGATAGATTCCTAGGTATTTTATTTTGTCTAAGGTGATTTTGAATGGGATTTCTCTTTCTAGTTCTTGCTGCTGAGATGTGTTGGAGATATATAGAAAAGCTGATGATTTATGTGGGTTTATTTTGTATCCTGCAACTTTGCTAAAGTTGTTGATTATTTCAATTAGCTTTTTGGTTGAATCTCTAGGATTCTTTAAGTAGACCATCATGTCATCCGCAAAGAGTGATAACTTGGTCTCCTCCTTGCCTATTCTGATGCCTTCAATTTCTTTATCTTCTCTAATTGCTACTGCTAGTGTTTCTAGTACAATGTCAAATAGTAGAGGTGATAATGGGCATCCTTGTTTCACTCCTGATCTTATTGGGAATGCATCTAGTTTATCCCTATTGCAGATGATATTAGCTGTTGGTTTTAGATATATACTGTTTATTATTGTTAGGAATGACCCTTCTATTCCTATGCTTTCTAGTGTTTTTAATAGGAATGGGTGTTGTATTTTATCAAAGGCTTTTTCTGCATCTATTGAGATAATCATGTGGTTCTTGCTAGTTTGCTTGTTGATGTGGTCAATTATGTGGATGGTTTTCCTAATGTTGAACCAGCCCTGCATCCCTGGTATGAATCCTACTTGATCATGGTGAATGATCCTTCTGATCACTTGCTGGAGTCTTTTTGCTAGTATCCTATTTAAAATTTTTGCATCTATATTCATTAGGGAGATTGGTCTATAGTTTTCTTTCTCTGTTTTTGACCTGCCTGGTTTTGGAATCAGTACCATGTTTGTGTCGTAAAAGGAGTTTGGTAGAACTCCCTCTTTGCTTATTATGTCAAATAGTTTGTATAGTATTGGGGTTAACTGTTCTCTGAATGTTTGATAGAATTCACAGGTGAATCCATCAGGCCCTGGGGATTTTTTCTTAGGAAGTTCTTTGATGGCTTGATGGATTTCAATTTCTGATATGGGATTATTTAAGAATTCTATTTCCTCTTCTGTTAGTCTAGGCAGTTTGTATTTTTGTATATATTCATCCATTTCTCCTAAATTGGTGTATTTATTGCCATATAATTGGGCAAAGTAATTTCTAATGATTGCCTTAATTTCCTCCTCATTGGAGGTGCTGTCCCCCTTTTCATCTTTAATGCTGTGAATTTGCTTTTCTTCCTTCCTTTTTTTAATTAGATTGACCAGTACTTTGTCTATTTTGTTTGTTTTTTCAAAGTACCAGCTTCTTGTCTTATTTATTAAATCAATAGTTCTATCACTTTCGATTTTATTAATTTCTCCCTTAATTTTTAGGATTTCTAATTTGGTTTTCTGCTGGGGGTTTTTAATTTGATCGCTTTCGAGTTTTTTCAATTGCATTTCCAATTGATTGATCTCTGCTCTCCCTTGTTTGTTAATATGAGCTTTCAGGGATATGAATTTGCCTCTGATTACCGCTTTGGCTGCATCCCAAAAGGTTTGAAAGGATGTTTCGCCATTGTCATTTTCCTTGATGAAATTATTGTTTCTATGATTTCTTCTTTAGCTAAACGGTTTTGGAGTATCATATTGTTTAATTTCCAATTGGTTTTAGATTTGGTTTTCCATGTACCATTACTAATCATTATTTTTATTGCCTTGTGATCTGAGAAGGCTGCATTCATTATTTCTGCTTTTTTGCATTTGTGTGCTATGTTTCTGTGACCTAATGTATGGTCAATTTTTGTGAATGTGCCATGTGGTGCTGAGAAGAAGGTGTATTCCTTTTTATCCCTATTTATTTTTCTCCATATGTCTATTAATTCTAATTTTTCTAAGATTTCATTCACTTCTTTTACCTCTTTCTTATTTATTTTTTGATTTGATTTATCTAAATTTGATAATGGTTGGTTTAAGTCTCCCACTAGTATGGTTTTATTGTCTATTTCTTCCTTCAATTCTCCTAGTTTCTCCATTAGAAATTTGGGTGCTATATTATTTGGTGCATACATGTTGATTAATGATATTTCCTCATTGTCTAGAGTCCCTTTTAACAAAATATAATTACCTTCCCTATCCCTTTTGATCAGGTCTATTTTTGCATTGGCTTTATCAGATATCATGATTACCACTCCTGCCTTCTTTCTATCAGTTGAGGCCCAGAAGGTCTTACTCCATCCTTTAATTCTGACCTTGTGGGTGTCAACCCGCCTCATGTGTGTTTCTTGAAGACAACATATGGTAGGGTTTTGGATTCTAATCCATTCAGCTATTCGTCTACATTTTATGGGTGAGTTCATCCCATTCACGTTCAAAGTTATGATTGTCATTTGTGGACTCCCTGGCATTTTGATTGCCTTCCCTAATTCTAACCTTTTCTTCTTCGGCTCTACCTTTTAGTCCAGTGATTTACTTTGAATCAGTCCCCCTTGTCCCCTCCCTTGATGTTTCCCTTTTTAGTCCCTCCCTTTTTGTTCCCTCCCCCTCCCCCCTCTCTTTCCCTCCCTTTTTGTTCTCCCTCTCCCCCTCCCCCCCTTGGTTTTCCCTTCTCCTTACCCTTGTTGGGTAAGATAGAATTCAAGATCCCAATGGATCTGGATGCTTTTCCCTCTCAAAGTTGATTTCCCTGAGATTGAGGTTTAAGTAACCCCCCCCCCTCTTCCTCTCCTTCTTATAGGAGTTTTCTTCCCCTCCCCTTCCCCTGTGAATCTTTGTGTGAGAACCATTATTCTATTTGGTCTTTCTTTACCCCCTATTTATACATTACATTTTCCCCACATATTAGTATACATAGGTTGATATAAATGTAGTCCTTATAGAAGAGAGTTTGAGTAAAAGAAGATAACATTTTTCCCCTTTCCTTAATATTTACCTTTTCAGGTATTCCTTGCTCTTTGATTTTCGGTATCAAACTTTCCACAGAGCTCTGGTCTTTTCTTTGCAAAAAGTTGGAAGTCTTCTATTTTGTTGAATGCCCATACTTTCCCTTGGAAGTATATAGTCAGTTTTGCTGGGTAGCTGATTCTTGGTTGGAGACCCAGCTCTCTTGCCTTTCTGAAGATCATGTTCCATGCCTTACGATCATTCAGCGTAGAACTTGCAAGGTCTTGTGTGACCCTGATTGGCATTCCTTTATATCTAAATTGTCTTTTTCTGGCTTCCTGTAGGATTTTTTCTTTTGTTTGATAGCTTTGGAATTTGGCAATTACATTCCTGGGAGTTGTCTTTTGGGGGTTTAGTGTAGAAGGTGTTCTGTGAGCTCTGTCAGTGGATGTATTGCCCCCTTGTTCTAGAATCTCTGGGCAATTTTCTTTGATTATATCTTGTATCACCATGTCCAGTTTGGTGTTTATTTCTGGCTTTTCTGGGAGTCCAATTATTCTTAAATTTTCTCTTCTCCCCCTGTTTTCCAGATCTATCACCTTGTCGGTGAGATATTTTATGTTCTCTTCTAATTTCTTGGTGTTTTGGCTTTGCTTTATTAGTTCTTGCTTTAAAGCCTGGTTTTCTTTTACAGTTTGGTCAAACTGGTTTTGTAGATGCGTGAATTTCTTTTGCATCATTTCCCACTTTTCCTCCCAGAGGGCTTCCATCTTTTTGGTCCTTTCTGATTCAAATTCTTCATGGGTTTGTGGAGAGTTTCTATTTCCTTTGGAAGATTTTGGAGAATTTTCTTGTATATCTTCTTCTATCTGCTCTGTATTTTGTATTTTGGCTCCATAGAATGTGTCCAGAGTCGCCCCTTTCTTCTTATTTTTCTTGGTATTTTGGGGCTTCTGTGCTTCTGTGGAATTTGTCATCTCTGAACGTGGAGGATTGGCTTTTCTTGTCTTTGTCTGGTGATCAGAGGCTTTAGTCCTGGGCAGATGTTGGTTCTATGAGCGTTCCCTGGGTTAAACTGAATATGCCTCACTGGAACTGGAATGGAAGGGTCGGACCACGAGGCCACACTCTCCCCCTGGCTTGATTTCCAGAGGTTGCCTTCAGAATCCCTGGCCGTGAGGCTGTTTCGTCGGCCTGCGGGGGGGATGGGCTGCCGCTTCCCCAAGCTCCGAGAGCACAGACTTTCACTGAGACTTGGATAGCAGGATCCAGCCCGTGAGGCTGTCTTGCCCGCCCTGAGGGTTGCTGTTGTTTTGACCAGCTCTCTGCAGCGGAGGCCCCAGGCAGTAACTTTCACCCGGACCTACCGGCTCTTTGCAGCGGAAGCCCCAGGCAGTAACTTTCACCCGGACTGGGACTTGGGTAGAAGACCCTGAGGGTTGTTGTTCCTCAGACCCTGCTCTCTGAGCCCGGCGCGGCTGCCGCTTCCGGGAGCCTTGGACTCTGTGCTCCTACCCCTGAGGTCCGAGGGATCTCGGGTTCTGGCTTTTAAGGGGAGCCGTACCTTTTGAACTGGGTCCAGGTCCAGGAGGAGGGTTCCCAGGGTCTGTGCTGTTGATCGTTTTGAATTTCGGCGCCTTAGGAGCTTCTAGTTTGAGATCGGTCGGGAAGGGTTTTCCGGAGATCTGAACTTCAGCTTTCTCTAAGCCGCCATCTTAACCGGAAGTCCTCTAAATCCCATCTTCTAAAGAATGGTCTGAATAGGGTTGAGTAGTTTTGAAATTCACACTCATTTAAATGAAAGACAATGTGCAGGTATACTCAGGTGGGTATCATTATGTATGCTTTAGTGGTCTGGTTCTATTTATGTTTGATATCATTGTTCTGGATAGTCACAGAGAGTTTGGGCTGAAAGGATCCTAAGAAATTATCTGCTCAAATTATTTCATCCTACAGATAAGGAAACTGAGATCCAGAGAAGAGGGGAAACATGTCCAAGTTCACAAATATAGTATGTAGTAGAGATGGGAACTTTGGTCAGTCTTTCCATCTCCTGACAATAATTAAAACTTGGCTTTTCCCAGAAGACATGTCATCCCTCACCACCTGTTCTAGTGCTGATTGTTCCCACTCTCATAAAGAGGTATTCACAGGGCCAGGATGTAGGATTGGCAGATTTGCCACTCCTCATTGAAACTTCAAAATCCGTAACTTGCCACTATCAACTAATGACCTCTTTTCAGAAGTGGATGGGAAACCAGTTTATAACTACTCAGGATAACTAATTGTTAAATTTTTAATGTAAGCATTTATTTCTAGACAAATGCTGCAAATCAGAATTTGATGATTATCTAGACTTAAGAAGTGATGATAGATTAAATTTAAAAGTGTATATGCACACAGAACTCTTTGTTAGACATTTATAGGTCAGATTAAATTGCCTATAAGGTGCCTTCCAATGCAATTTGTGTGTCACTTGGGGCCACCCACCTTATAGATTAAATTCACATTAAGAGTATTTGGCATGTCTTTTTGGATCATGTTCCTACCCAGGGTTTTCACTGGAAAGACAGGATTTAATATCTTATTTTAAAAGGTATCTCAGCTTCCATACAAACTGACCCAAATCATAAAATATAGAATAGGTTTAATATAGCCTGAGAGGAAAATATAAAGAACTAATATCCATAGCCATAAACAGTTCAAACAAATAACTGTCTCCCACCTCTGGTGATCTCTACCTTTGCCCCCAGGAAATTCACTTTCACTTAAAATGTCCTCTTAGGGTTAAGGCTCTCCTATCTAGAAAAAAAAATTCTGATTTTCCAGGAAGTTAGCTTACCTTCCCTTGGGACATATGCAATTCTTCCAGATTTATAATGCCATCCTGAGTTTGAAGTTATCTCCTAATTAATATGGGGAAAGAAATCAAGATTTCTAGAATGTCAAACAATTCCCCTTTTGTAGCTTTTGATTCCCCTCTAGATCATCACAGTCCACATGACTCACATTACCAGTGAGGAAAGCGCCTCCAGGAGGTGACTCCTTATGATTCTACTCCTCCTTCCCCATCTGGATCACACATATGATAGGGCCCCCAGGCCTCCTTCCAAGTCTGAGTGACGCTGGAGCCTTTATCTTCTCTCCTCTTTGTCAAGGCTCCATTTCTCTGACAATGGTTCCTTCTTTCCTAGGGGTCTCATGTTTATACAGATCTCTCTCCAGTTGCTGATGTGTTTGTACTTGTCTCTTTGGCAGGCTTTATCCCATTTGGAACCACTTCTTTGATGAATATGGTGCCCTGAAAGGGCCATGTGGATGCCTGCAAAAAAATGAAAAAGGTCTATATCCAACCCCTAAACTCCACTTTTTCCTGACAGATCTTTCTGTATGAATTTGATCTCTTTAACAGGTCAACCCCATGGGCAGTTTCAGTTTCATTGATAGACTCGTCAATAGAGCAATAAGCACTCAGCACAAGTAGAATTCTCACATTATGTAGAGGATTCCTATTTTGTCAGAGAAATAGACAAGGGAGAAGTTCATCGTCCTGGGACATGCCTGAGCATGTCTTCTACACAATTCTGTTATTCTCTAGTTCCACTGAATCCCAACTGTTAAATTTTGAATCTGCAAGCCTCGACAAGTCTTCATTTATACAACCAGCCTTATTTCCTAACCCACTGTACATTCTTTTAAGGTGAAAGGAAGGATGTTAAATAAGGGCAGACCTTATAATTACAGTTTTCATATTTCTTCCCTCTTTTATTCTGTAAACAAAAGGCAGGGACCCAACTAATACAGTTTTACTGTTGCTTTTAGTAATCTTGCTCCAGGGTTGAAGTTGCTTCTATCTTATATTTATTTCCATTCTAAAAGCTGAACATTTAGGTGTTTATTGTCCTTTAACAGAAGCCCTAGAGAGTCCTAATTTTATATCTACCATTACCTGTTACCTCGTTACCAGGTTACCTTTCCAAGTTTAATTCATAAAGCAGAATTATTGTGTAGAATCAGATGTGAGATGCTTTTTCCTCTTTAAAATAATTTTACAACAGGTCAACAAAAGCTGTGCTCTGCCAACACATTTTGCTTCTGTTGCCAGTCACCAACAAACCAAACCAAGTTACAAAAATTTTAATCATCCATTTGTTCTAACCCTATGGCAAAATTTACACTGACTGCAAAGACCTCTGAAGTTCCCTTCTATTCAAGCTTGCCACAGTCAACACCATTGCTTCATTTGTGAGGGAAGACCTGCCACCCCTCTCTTCTCGCCTTGTGTCCTTTATTTCTCTTCTCTGTCTCTACCATTCTGCAGCTCTGTCTGTCTCTGTCTGCCCCCTTGTCTCTCCACCAAGCATATTGAGCTTCAGTCTCTAATTATGAAAATGAAGTCCTAGGGTAAAAACTTCTCTCTTCTTGATACCTCCAGAACAGAAATAAATTACTCTCCTAATATACTAGCTCTCATATAAAATCAGTTCTGCCCAAGAAACAAATCACTACTATTTGAGTTGTCCCCTTAGCCTGTTGGGTAGGAAGGAATGGGAAGAGAGCCATGTAGAAGTGTGCCAACAGTTGGCCAAAGGGTTTCAGTAAGAGCCCTTGGCTATCTTCAGTTTGAATCCACTCTAAACTATATGATAAGCATACTAATTCCAAATTTTTTACACAAAAATGGGTTCTTACAGAGAAAAAAATTCAAGCCTATGTGGGAGGCTTTGCTTTATTTCAATTTCTCCCATATCTGATTATTTTCTTTTGGTTGGGGCTGCAGAAAGATCTTCTCTGGAAAAAATGGAGAATATCAGTATTTGTCTTCACTTAAGGGGTCAACTGAGTGGCTCAGTAGATTGAGAGCCAGACCCAGAGATGGGAGGTCCTAGGTTCAAATCTGACCTCAGACATTTCCTGGCTGTGTGACCCTGGGCAAGTCACTTATCCCCATCACCTAGCCCTTACCACTCTTTTGCCTTAGAACTAATACACAGTGTTGATTCTAAGACGAAAGGTAAGGGTTTTTAAAAAATAAGTAAATAAAAATTTAAAAAGACCTACAGAGTTCACCTGATTCCTAGAGAAATAAGCTGCCACTTTCCTGTCACTGGGAACTTTTTTCAACACAAGGATCATGGAGGGAACTGCCTGTTTATTCTTTCCATTGTCTCTGCCTAGGTGTTTGTTTCCCTTTAATTCATATTTCCTCCAGAGGAAGGACATTTAGGGACAAGCTATTTCTGGTCTACATAAGCTTGACTTTGATCTTATTTCACATTACTATTCATCATTAATCTACACTACCCATGAATTCTCTGCATGATAATCCTGATGAAGCGACCTAGACTCAGCTTGAAGACTTCTATAGATAGGAAACTCTTTCTCTCTCTTGAGGAAGTCCGGGACATTTTTGGAAAGTTCTAAAGGTTGGGGAACTTTTCCTTCCTCCTAACCTAACACTGCTTCCTGTTATTTCCACTCATTCCTCCTACTCCTGCCCTCTAACAGACTAGAATCTTTCTTTTCCATGACAACCCCTCAAATACCTTCAGTCAGCTGTCACATTCCCCACCTCGTCTTCTCTTTGGAACAAATATTGCCACCTCCTTTAAATGATCTCCTTTCAGGATAGTTTCAAGACTCTTCACCATTTGGCTTATCCTCCTCTGGACATGGTCAGTGTTTTTCCTAAAGAGTGGTGCCCATAACAAAAATAACAACAATATATAATATTTACATAGTACTTTATGGTTTGCAAAGCACTTTGAATGTATTCTTTCATTTGATCCTCACAACAGCCCTGAGAGTTAGGTGCCATTATTATTTTGATTTTACAATTGAGGAAATTGAGGCAGATAAAGATTAGATGATTTGCCCAGGGTTACACAACTAGTAAGTGAATAAGGCTGGATTTGAACCTAGGCTTCCTGACTCCAGGGCCAGTGTTCTATCAGCTATACCACCTAGCTGCCCCAACATAGCTCCTACCTAGTAAGAAATATGTATAGGCAAACAGAACAAGTCAACCCTATTGACTATATCTGAAACTGGATCCCTTATTGTCCATTATCTCTCTACCCTGTACTTCTCTAACTCTTCTCTTTGCTCACATTGTTCCTTATTCCTGGAATCACATGCCCTCCTATTGAATTTCTCTCTGTCCCTTAAAGACCAATTCAAATGCTACTTCCACCAGGAAGACTTCTTTGATTGTTCTTTCAGTAAAAATCTCTTCCCATTTAGATCCCAAATAACACTTTGTCTTACATCTCTCTAATGGACTTATCATATCTGTGTATGTGTGCCCCTACTAGACTGTAAGCTCCAAGAAGTTAGGGTTGGTATCTTTATCTAAATTTGAGACTCCCCTGGGTCTAACCAAGTAGATTTTTTATCTTTGTTGAATGGAACAGAACCCTAGTGTTCCACATGATATGATTAATATTACAAAAAATGGAGATTAACAATATTTCCTCTCAAAACAAATAAATATGAATTTAGGTCTATGCCAACAATTATGGAGGGCCATTTGGGGGGGCATGAAAATGAATGTGATTTTTAAAAATTTTATCATAAATATTACCCAAACCTCCCTTTATCCCATAGTTCATATCTTCAGCTTCCTTGGAACAATATGAGTTCTACCAGCATATTTCAAGCTGCGAAGCAGTCACTGTCTCAAATTAATCTGGAAAATGCTACATAATGGATTCAAATTTAAATGGGGGCTAGATAATAAAGTCAGCATTTAAGGCAAAGATTACTTGTGATTAGAATTAGCCTTCAAAAGAGTTTAAATGGCTATACAGAACATTGCAGTATTGATCAGTGGAGAAATGGAACCACAATGGTAGCATAGCAGGAAGAAGTATTGCCCAGCTCCTCTAAGAAAACCCTTCCATAAAGATCTAGAAAATGTACCGACACAATCTGGAATAGAAAATCTAAGGAAAGAAAACCACAGTGTGTCATTTTTCAAGCCCAGGGCAGCATAGAGACACAGATGAAAGGTCTGTGGAGGCTGGTCATGGGATATTGCCGGGGGACCACTCACAGGGAATGCTTTATTGCTCAGGGACTGAAAGAGGACTGAGTCTGTACCCAAGAGAAAGAAGACATCCCAGACCCATCCTGGAGCACCTTATCCTTCCCAGGGATGTAGAGACAAGTGTCAACTGGTGGCTCTGCTGATCACTACTCCGTTCCAGGTCAAAAATTCAGGGCAAACTAAAGAAGGCATTTATGTATCTCTGGATGACTTTCTAGGGTGAGGGGCCATCATGGGCTGTAGACTGAATTCTGAGTTAGGAACAATTTCTTTTCTTTTTTTTTTTTAAATAAACATTATTTTATTCGGTCATTTCCAAACATTATTCATTGGAAACAAAAATCATTTTCTTTTCCTCCGCCCTCCTCCCACCACCTCTCCCATAGCTGACACATGATTCCACTGGTTATCACATGTGTTCTTGACTCGAACCCATTTCCATGTTGTTGGTATTTGCATTAGAGTATTCATTTAGAGTCTCTCCTCAGTCATATCCCCTTCCCCCCTGTAGTCAAGCAGTTGCTTTTCCTTGGTGTTTTTACTCCCACAGTTTATCCTCTGCTTGTGGATAGTGTTTTTTAGATCCCTGCAGATTGTTCAGGGACATTGCATTGACACTAATGGAGAAGTCCATTACCTTCGATTGTACCACAGTGTATCAGTCTCTGTGTACAATGTCCTCCTGGTTCTGCTCCTTTTGCTCTGCGTCACTTCCTGGAGGTTGTTCCAGTCTCCATGGAATTCCTCCACTTTATTATTACTAGGGACAATTTCAAAGACAAATGGTAGCTATGTCATTCTGATCCCAGGAGCCAGCAGAGACTCAATTCTAGTCTCCAACCCAATTGAAGCCTGCAGAGCAATAATCAGGAAACAAATCCCAGACCAAAGGGGAGACAGTCATTCTGAATAGATAGTTTTATAGCTGGCTGAGAGAGGCCATATCCAGAAACAATTGAGGGGCAGGTGTACACAGGGCATGCTGAAGCAAGCTCCTACCTGTTAAACTGTGAGCATTTGCATCATAGAAATTGCCAGTGCATGGAATCAAGGCTGGACTTTTTCTTTTGTTGATTATTTAAACATAAGAAAGTGACACAGAAAGCACTAAGGCAGATTAAGCTTAAAATTGTACCATCCCTGCATCCCTGCATCTCTGCATCCCCCATACCCAGAAGGACAGCTGCTAAACATTTACTAGAACATCCCTGAGCCTAAAGGAATGTCGCTCAGACATAAGGGCAGGTTAGGAAACTGCTGAGCTCAGACCAGGAAAATGGTTATCATACTTTGCCCCCAGATCATACCACTCTGAGAGTGCTGAAAGATCCCAAAAAAGCTTTTGAAAGGTCCGCAGACTAAGTTGTTCCTGAGATCCTGGAATCACACAATATTCAATAGACCAAGAGAGTAGTAGAAGGACCATAGGTTCTAGGTCAAATAAAAAATGCTGCAAACACAGAGGGGCAGCTGGGTGGTTCAGTGGATTGAGAGCCAGCCCTGGAGACAGGAGGTTCAGATCTGTTCTCAGACACTTCCTAGCTGTGTGACCCTGGGCAAGTCACTTAACCCCCATTACCTAGCCCTGACCCTCTGCCTGGAAGCCAATATGCAATATTGATTCTAAGATAGAAGGTAAGAGTTTAAAAAACAACAACACTGCAAGTATCCAGAAAGAATTCAGGTACCAAGGAGTCAGTTAGGCTCACACAAAATTTTGTAGTCACCATCATGAAGAAAGAAATGGAGATCTTAGAATATAGTATTTCAAAAGGTAAAAGATGTAGGCCTGCAACCAAGAATAATTTAACCAGCAGAACTGAGTATAATCCTATAAAAGAAAAAAAAATCAGATGTTATATGTGTCACCTGAGAACTCTGTTGTCATCAAGAGTCACAGGAATCTAATTAGACAGATTAGAGAATGGTTGCATTATTATTATTTTTTTAACTCTTATCTTCTGTCCTAGAATCAATACTGTATATTGGTTCCAAGGGGGAGAATTATAAGGGATAAGGCAATGGGCATCGTTATTTGTCCAGGGTCACATAGCTAGGAAATTACTGAGGTCAGATCTCTAGGCCTGGCTCTCTATCCACCGAGTCACCTAGCTGCCCTGTTTGTATTATGTCTTAATGATTTTAAAAGAAGAATTAAGAAGGAAGAGAAAGGGAAATGCAATATAAGGGAAGAAGAGAGAAAGAATGGGGAGAATTATCTCATAATTGGGGTGTGTAAGCAGAAGTCTATCCAAAGAGGAAGGAATGGGGGGGGGGAGCAGATGAAACTAGAACCTCAAATCTCTTCTGAACTGGTTAAAAGAGGAAGAATATGCATGAACACACAGCGTTATCTGTAATGAGAATAAGCTAGAAGTGAAGAAAGGATATCCATTATCACCATTGCAGTTTGACATAGTGCTAGAAATACTCATTACTGCAATAAGAAAAAGAAATTGAGGGAATAGGCATAGGCAAAAAAGAAACAAAATTATCACTTTTTGCAGATGACAACATTTTACAAAAAGAATTCTAGAAAGCCAATAAAAAAACTCATTCAAACAATTAACAACTTCAGCAAAGCTGTAAAATATAAAATACATTCACACAAATCAATCCAATAAAATTCAACAAGAGATAGAAAGAGTCTATCTAAAATTATTACCAAAATATAAAATATTTGAGATTCAACTTGCCAAGACATATATAGGAACCATTACAAAACACTCTATATACAAATACATCTAAATAATTGGAGCAATATTAATTGCTTATGAAAAGACTAAGCCAAGATAATAAAAATGACAATTTTACCCAATTGAATTCATGTGTTCAATACCATAGCATTATTAATCCAACTACCAAAGAATTACTTTAGAGAGTCTGAAAAAATAAGAGTTAGTTTATAGGAAAAAAATGTCAATGGGTCCCAGGAGTGACAGATCTCAGATTACACTAAAAAGTAATAATCATCAAAACAATTTGGTACTAATTGAATGTAATGAACTTCTCTACTAGCAGCAATTCAATGATCTAGGACAATTCTGGGGGACTTATGAGAAAGATGCTCTCCACATCCAGAGAAAGAACTGTGGGAGTAGAAACACAGGAGAAAAACAACTGCTTGATCCCATGGGTCGAGGGGGATATGATTGGGGATGTAGACTCTAAAGGATCCCGCTAGTGCAAATATCAATAATGTGGAAATAGGTCTTGACCAATGACACATGTAAAACCCAGAGGAATTGTGTGTTGGCTACGGGGGAGAGGGGCAGAGGGGAAGGAAAGGACATGAATCATGTAACCATGGAAAAATATTCTAAATTAATTAAATAAAAATTTTCAATTAAAAAAATAATTTGGTACTGGGTAAGAAAGAGAGAGTTAGCTAGGTGGCAGAGTGGATAAAGCACTGGACCTGGAATCAGAAAGACCTGAATTCAAATCTTATCTCAGACACTCACTAGTTGTGTAATCCTGGGCAAGTCATTTAGCCTCTGTTTGCTTCAATCCACTGGAGAAGTAAATGGCAAACCACTCCATTATCTTTGCCAAGAAAACCCCACATGGGGTCACAAAGAGTCAGACATGAATGAATGACTGAACAACATCAAAAACAAAGAAACAGACTGATTGATCAGATTAGATACACAATATACAGAAGCTAACAAATACAGTGGTCTACTGTTTGATAAGTCTAACAGATCTTCATTATTAGTATAAGAACTCACTCTTTGACAAAAACTGGTAGGAAAACTGAAAAGCAGTCTGAAAGAAACTAGGCATAGACCAATCTTTCAAAGTATAGACCAAGACAAATTCCTAATGAGTACATGACTTAAACGTAAAGAGTGATATAAGTAAGAGGAACAAGTAAGAAATTATCTATTAGATCTCAAATAGGGGAAGGTTTCATGAAAAACAGAATATAGAAGATCAAATTTTGTTTTCATAAATGGACAATTTTGATAACATAAAATTGAAAAGGTTTTGCACAAATAAAACCTTGAGCACAAGCTAAAATTAGAAGAGATGCAAGAAGTTAGAGGGAAAAAATTCTTTATAGCAAGCTTTTCTGATGAAGGCTTCATTCCAAGATACACATGGAGCTGATTCAAATTTATAAGAACAAATGTCATTCCCTAATTGATGCATAGTCAAAGGATATAATAGGCAGCTTTCAGAGGAAGAAATCCACGCTATCAATAGTCATATTAAAAATGTTCTAACCACTCATAATTAGAGAAATAAGAACTTTGAGATTCCACCTTACATCCATCAGATTGGCAAAGCTGACAAAAAATAAAAATGATAAATCCTAGATGAGCTGTTGAAAATAAGCACAAAAATAGACCCTTATTGGAACTGTGAACTAGTCTAGCCATTCTGGGGAGCAATTTGGAACTATGCAATTAAATTATGGATACAACTAGGTCTATACCCCTAAAGAGAGCAAAGAAAGAGGAAGGAGACTCGCATACACAAAAGAATCTATAGCACTTTTTATGTTGCCAAAGAAATGGAAACTAAACAGGGACCTATCAAGTGGGGAATAGTTTAAAAAGTTATAGTAGGGGACAGTTAGGTGGCTCAGTGGATTGAGAGCCAGGTCTAGAGATGGGAGATCCTGAATTCAAATCTGATCTCAGACATTTCCTACTGCATGACCCTGGGAAAGTCACTTAACTCCCTTAGTCCAGCCTTTATATACAATATTGCTACTAAGATGGAAGGTAAGGGTTTAAAAAAAGTATATGAATGTGATGGAATACTATTGTATTATAAGAAATTATGAAGGGAAAATCTGGGAAGGCTTGTATGACCTGATTGAGGATAACTGACTAGAACCAGGAGAACAATCTTACAAAAACAAAACTGTAACTACAATCATGCTGTCTTTACATTTTACATTTGCATTTATAATACTATCACAAAAGCAGTTTTGAAAGATTTAGGAACTCTGAGCAACACAATGACCAATCACTATTCTACAAGACTCAAGATAAAACATGATGCTCAACTTCTGACAGCAGTCATGGGACAGCTAGGTCTGGAGTTGGGAAGATCTGAATTCAAATCTGTTCTCAGACACTCACTAGCTATGTGACTCTGAGCAAGTCACTTACCCTCTGTTTGCCTTGATCTATTGGAAAAGGAAATGGCAAACCAATGTAAAAATGGAGATTTGAACCTAGGACTCCAACCCCCAGAAGTCCTTGCTCCACTTCCCAGGATGCTTTGTAACCTCACTGAATTCTCACCTGGGCTGAGAGCAAGTAACACCAGTCCATTATCTTTATCAAAAAAACTCTACATGGAGTCACAAAGAGTCATTTGGCATCAGATACTTCCTACCTGTGTGACCCTGGGCAAGTCACTTAATCCAACTGCCCTTCTGCCTTGGAACCAATAGATTCTAAGACAAAAGGTAAGGGTTTTAAAAAAAAAAAGTCATGGACCCACGGGTTAAGGCTGTTTTTTTGTTTTTTGTTTTTAGACATAGTCAATGTGGGAATTTATTTTGCTTAACTAACCATGTTTATAACAGGGGTTTTGTTTTTCTTGCTTTCTCACGGTGGAGGGTGGAGAGAAAGAGAAGTAGGACGGAGAGAATTGGGAGCTGAAACTAAAATAAATTTTAAGTACAGTTACAGTGTTTTTTAAAAGTTATCCCTAGAATGGGCTTTGAAAGCCAGGCAAAAGGTCTCTTTAAAAGAAGGTGGGGTATATCAGAGAGCAGATGGATTTGAAATGGTTGTTATGGAATAGTTGGGTGTAGATTTTTATTTTTCACTGTAACCAGCTGAGTTTTTGATAAGGATGGAGGCAAGAATTCCTACACAAGCAGAAAAAAAATAGGTAAAGTCTTAGCTGACTGGGAACAATGTTTAGGGGGAAAACACTCTTGAAAAAGTTCCACACACAAATGGGATTTTATTAGAGATCTATGATGCCATATGATTCTTTCTTCATGAGGCAAGAAAGATTATAAGGAAGTCCAAGGAAAGTAAGGTAAGTGTAGGCACTTCTTGCTGGTGAAAAATATGCGCAGTTCCTAGCATTAAGTCTACCAGCCCAAGCAAAATCAATAGATTGCCCATTAGTACGTCAAATGGGAGAGTCACATTCTGTGTGGCTGAGACGCTTACACCATGAGAGGCTTCTAGGAGCTAAGGTTGACTGAGGAAGCAACATATTCAAGTCTCCCACCTCACACTTTCTTTCTCTGCAATATACACCCATGAGTGGGATGGCTGTGGAATTGCCTGAAATTATTCATGTTGTTCTCTATCTGCTGGATTTAACTACAACCTCTGACACATGCTGGCTGCATGGCTGTGGATAAGTCACTTATCCTCTTAATGATCTGGCAGCTAAGACATTACTTTCAGAGATTTGAAACTGGGAGTTTTCTATGCTAATGAAATCACAACTTAAACTATTTCTGTCGGTTTCTCTTTCCTTTCTCCATATCTCCTTCCCTTTCTCTTTCTCTCTCTTCTCTCCCTCCCTTGCACTCTTATTCCCTCTCCTTCTCTCTCTTTCTCTCTCCTCTTTCACTCTCCCCCTTTTTTCTCTCCCTCTCCCTCCCTACTATCTCTTTATCCTTTTTTGGTTTTTGGTAGCAAAAGTTTTGTGAGCTTGTAAAACTCTGCTATGGGCCAAAGGTTGGGAAAGAATCTCCTAGAATAGTGATGGTAAACCTTTTAGAGATGGAGTGCCAGGCCCCATCCCCTCTCTAGACCGAGTGCCATGTCATACCCCCCCCCAAGTGCCAGGTGTACCCCCCCTCCTTACCCCATATAGAGGAGAAAGGAAACACTCTCATTGGGCTGCTGGGCAGAAGGTGGGCGATGTGAGGAGTGTCCTCAGCAAGTATAGGGGGAGGAGTGGCCCTGAGTGCTCTTCTCCCCTCCACCTCTGCCACCTGTGAGCCAACCACCTTACTTGCTATGCGCTCCCATTGGCTGCAGGGCAGAGGGGTGGAACGTGCAAAAATGTCATCAGGCATGGTGGGGATGGGGAGGGGAACAGCTCCACCTGAGTCTCTTTGCCTTTTTAGTAATGAGCCCTGGGGTGGGGTGGGGGAGCATTCGTGCCCAATGAGAGCACTCTGCATGCCATCTTTGGCACCTGTGCCAAAGGTTTGTCATCACTGTCCTAGAAGCATCTACAAACGGGCATTAGTTGATGTTCTTTTTATTGCTGATAGTTATGATAATTATTAGAACCAGGGGGCCTAGGAGCCCCATCCTGAGAGCATGCAGAGTTGCCATTGGGGAGAAATGTTTTGCAACTTCTATTCTAACTCCATCTTCTCAGTAAATGTCTTTATAAAAGATAATGTTAATCAATTAAGCTAATTGGTGTTAATTGGTTAAGTAATACTAGGTCACTAAACACAGGAGGTTACTAATGATATAAGGAAAATACTAATTGTAACTAGTAATTGATAGGGGAGAGAACACACTGGAATGGGTCCTTGAGCTGGTGGTATTAGATATAGAGTTCCCTAGCATTTTTTTTAACCCTTACCTTCTTTCTTAGTATCAATTTTAAGACGGAAGATTGGTCAGGGCTAGGCAATAGGGGTTAAGAGGCTTGCCCAGGACTACACAGCTAGGAAGTGTCTGAGGCCATATTTGAACCTTTTGCCCTCCCAATTCCAGGCCTGGTTTTCTATCCACTGTGCTACCTAGCTGTCCCCAGGAATTAATTAATTTATATAATGCTTATATGCCAGGCACTATGTTTTACATATGTTTTATTTACATTTATTATCTCACTTGATCCTCCTCACAATAGCCTTGGAAGGCAGGTATTATTATTATTAACTCCATTTTATATATGAGGAAACTGAGGCAGGCAAGGGTTAAGTAACTTGTCCAGGGTCCCATAACTGGTAAGTGTCTGAAGCCATATTTGAACTCAGATCTTCATGAATCCAGGCCTGGTGGCTAAACAGCCTAAACATGGTTCTGATGCTTCAATGACATGAAGTATCTAGTGGCTCAAAATGACCACCATGATGACTGCCAAGTTGTTTAACTTGGTCTTTTGGGACTTGGGATCTTATACTTTACTGTTGTAATTTAAAACCCAACAGCAAAACTCTTTCCCTTTATTATTATCAATTTTGATTCAATCATTAAAGGAATATTGCTTTATTCTTTTAAAAAACACTTCAATAATGGGATTTAAATCTATTTCTGTGATAGCTATGTATGACCCAATTAGTCTATGTAGCTAATGCTAATCTATTTCCAAGCCAGTTTGTAGGTTGTGATATCTAGGGTAAGAGAGTGATGCTCTGGTAAAGAGAAACTATAAAACTGAAGTCTATACTGAAGATATATGAAGAAGGGTCTGCAAATAGTAGGTGCTTAATTAATGCTTATTGAACTGAATGGAACAGATCTTGATGTTCCACATGATACAATTTCTATCCAGGAAGAAGGGAGTGATTTGAGCTTTACTTGAAAGGGAGAAAATATGGAACTTAGAATCTTAAGAGTTTGAAGGAATGTTCCGAGCTCATCTAGGTCAACCTAAACCTGAAGCATGACTCCTCACTCTGAAATGTTAACACTTATCAAATGTGTAGCCTCTACTGGAACACTTTCAGTGACAAAGAAATCCTTGTAACTCAAGGGATCTATTCTATTCTTATAGAGTTCTGGTGGTTAAGAGGCTGCATGAAGCAATAGAAAGGATGCTAGATTTGGAGATAAAGGATCTGCGTTGTGGTGTAAGAAGATGAGGCAGTATGATAGAATGCAAAGAGCCCTGGCTCAGCTGACAACGGACCTGGATTCAAATCTCAGCTCTGCAATTAACTACCCATATGATCTTAACCAAATTACTTGTCTGGGTAGGCTTCAGTTTTCTGATCTGGAAGAGAGAAGTAAAATGTTATCTTTCAGCTCTAATTTTATGACCCTAAATTATATTGAGCCCAAATTTGCCTCTATAGAGATTCCAGGCTCTTGGTCCTAGTTTATTAGCACCAATGGGCCAGCCATTCTGTCTCTTCTTCCTTATTCTAATTCTGAGGAAGTCTTTTTAAGTCATGTAATTACCTGTAATCATAGTTCCTTTCCTTCATTTTAGGACTTTTCACACTTGCAGCATTTAAGGACATGTTGAGATACTTGGATTGCTAGAAGTGAGAAAGTGAAGCCCAGCTCTCCTCCTCCGGTCCTCCTAATCAGGCTGCATGCCCCAAAATAACTGTTGCTCATTCTGAACTTCACCGTTCTGAAAGAGTCAGTCCTTGATGAGTCTCTCAACTCAGACAGAAAAGTGTTTGGCACGAATTGGGAACACAAAGTTTTTATCATGTACCTCAAGTTCTCATCCCTGCTCCCACTGCAAACCATTTTTTACTTATTCCCTTTTGTAAAAAATGTAAATTATTTGTGAGCTTGGAAGCACTTTCTGTCAGTGAATTGTTCAGCCAGCTTTTAGTCTGTATTGATATGGCACTCGTTTCTGAATTATATAGTTAGATGACTTTCACTTACTACTGCAAGGGGGAAAACATCTCTCTCTGTCTCTGTCTCTGTCTCTGTCTCTCTGCTTCTCTCTCTCTCTGCTTCTCTGTCTTTCTCTTTCTCATTCTTTCTGCCTTTGTATTTCTCCTCTCTCTCTCTGGTTCTAAGTCTCACCACTCTTCCAAAATCCTTGTGAGGCAATATCGCATAATGGATAGGGAATTAACCTTGAAGCCAGCAAAGCCTGCCGTCTAGGTTCCAGTCCTACCTTTGCTATTGCTAAGTACTGATTGTGGGATTCTGAACATCACTTAAACTTTCAGTGTTCCAGGCAACTCTCTAAGAGAGAAGGTGTCCATATGCATTAAAAAAAAAAAAAACTTTATCAGCTGTCTTAGAATCAAAACTAAATATTATCCATAGGTAGAAGAGCAGCAAAGGTTGGGCAATTTGGGTTAAGTGATTCAACCAGAGTCATACAGCTAGGAAGTATCTAAAGTAAAATTTGAACCCAGAACCTCCTGTTTCCAGACCTGGCTCTCTATTTCCAGAGCCACCTAGTTGCCTCTCCACATGCATTTGGTAGAGGAAACTTCCTCAGGGTAGTTTGTTTTGCTATTAAATAATAAACAGGTCCAGTCATTACCTGTACTCCTTTAAGGGAGAGAGTGATAGATAAATAGATGCAGATGGATAGGGAGATGATAGATAGATAGATGGATAGATAGATAGATGGATAGATAGATAGATAGATAGATAGGTAGATAGATAGATAGATAGGTAGGTAGGTAGAAAATACACACACACACACAAATGATTGTTTAAGGGAAGAACTCAGTGTCTGGTACCTTATCTTGCCAGCTAATCAGCAGAATCTTCCTAAGACGATTCAGTTTCCTGGCATGGCTCTGGTACCCTGTTCAGCTTTCACAAGCATACATCAATGAGGTTGGCACAATGGCTCTGTAGACCTTCAGGATGGTAGGCAACCTAATACCTCCCCTACTTTCTTTCAGTGCCTCCCAGATGTTGAGCCAACCTCATCCTCTACCTGGACATCCTTAGAAAGTATGCTGCTAAAGTAAGTGAACTTTTCCATAGCATTCACAATTTCTCCATTTACTGTGATCACTGGTTCCATATTGAACGGTTGGTGTACTTAATTTAATGATCATTAAGTATAATTTATGATTGTTCATTTAAGCTCATAATAAAAGGCAAAATTTATTTAAAAATAAAAAGCATTGTATTTGAGGTCCAGAGAAGGCAAGGGACTTGTTCAAGTCTAAAGGGCTGGTGAACTGGCAAAGCCTAAATGACCTTGGTCATTCTAACCTTTCCATCATGCCACAGTGCCTTTCTATATCACTTTGCTTCTGGTATCATATCAAGGAATCTTGGCAAGTAAACAGATGCCTAATGAAACAGTGTTTGCATCCATGTTGCCCATATCTATCTTCACAGTTCTCTACTTACACATCCTTTGTTTTACTCCTCATTAAAATGTTGGGAAATGTGTAAATTTTGAGTTATGTAGCACAAATGGATTTGAAATTCAATTTGTGTTTGCTTGTTAGGAAGAATTCCTTAGATTCACAATTCACCTAATCAATCTACCCTTTCCTTTTCCTGTCCAAAGCCCCTATTACCATTATAACAAGTCTCTGCTGTGCCATGTTTGATTCTGGCTTTCCATGGACAGGGAGGGGCTGCTTTTGTCTCTATTAGTTAGTGCTATGATTTTATAATGTCTTATAATCAAAAAGGGGGTTGAGTTTAGGCTGTGCTAAGTTCTAGTTGTTTGACCCTGGGCAAGTCACTTTTGGTCTTAAGTTTCTTTATTTGTAAAATTAGTGTTTCACCTCTTATACATATGAAGTCATGCAAAACATCTTGCTATATTTTCAAAAACAAAGCAAGAAAAATAAAGGGGAAAACAGATGCTTTAATTGAATACTCTGAATCTGTCAGTTCTCTATCTAGATAGCATTTCTTAGAATGAGTCCTTTGGAGATGTGTCCTCCTTACTAGTGATGAGGTACCCCATAGGAGAATGCACCCCATTCATGCATGAGGGTATATTGTCAACCTGTTTGCTATGATTGTTTGTTGATGTGTTTTAAAAACCTTTACCTTCAGTCTTGAATCAATAATGTGTTTTGGTTCCAAGACAGAAGATCAGTAAGAACTAGACAACGGGGGTTAAGTGACTTGCCCAGGGTCACACAGTTAGGTAGTGTCTGAGGCTAGATATGAACCCAGGACCTCTCATCTCTAGGCCTGGCTCAATTCACTGAGCTACTCAGCTGCCCCCTTGTTATAATGTTTGATTAAATATTTTCTAAAATATTATTGGATCCTCTGGTTGCCTAGGTAAAATGAAACACATAGTAGAAGCTTTCAAACTATGGTTTTGAGTGGATGCTTTCCCACAAAGTACCAGTTAGTTTTCTAGGGGAGCACTGTGAAGAGGGGCTCTGGTTGCTACATTAAGATGGTAGCTAGGAAGCTCAGTGGATTGAGAACCAGGGCTAGAGACGGGAGGTCCTGGGTTCAAATCTGGCCTCAGACACTTCCTAGCTGTGTTATATAATAGAAAATCTGTTACCCTAAAAAAAAAGAACTACATTTCCAGGAGCCCACTGACTTCCTATCATTATGTTCTTCCTGTAGGTAGGGGATATTAGGCGAGGAGATGGAAGGTCCCACCTCTTTACTTCCAGTCCTAAGTTTGGTAGTGGTAAGGCGGGTGTTTGAACTGGCTGATCAGCCATGGGCATGTGGTCTTTATTTTGTATTTTCTTTATTCCTTGACTTCTAATGGTCATTAATAAATCTCTTAAAATATAATATTTTTATTAGAGATTTAATTTTTACAGTGTGATCCTGGGCAAGTAATTTAATTCCCATTGCCTAGCCCTTAACAGTTCTTCTGCCTTGAAACCAATACATAGTATTAATTCTAAGAAGAAGGAAAGAATTTTTGTTTTTGTTTTTAAAAAGATCATCATTAAGGAAGAAAATCAGGATGAATACAAAAATAAGTTAATTTGTGTCTTTACACTTTTTTTTCTGAATTTTCATGACCATATTCTCACTATCACTCCTTCCTATTATCATAAACAAGAAATGACCATAACAAAAAATTGAAGCTAGAACCCCTAAAAATGATACTTAAGAACAGAACTGTGCTCTCCTGGAGCTAAAGAAATACCATATCCTTTGCCAAAAAGGAGTGGGCATCAATCATGTGTTTGATCTAGTTCTCATGGTGCATCACTCTCCCATCCATCTGATTCAGACCCATCTTGGTTTGGATTGTGTCTTATGATATAATTCCTATTGAACTTGGGTGACTCTAAACTTATGCTTAGGAATATGATGGAAAGCATTGTTAACCCTTTTGAAAGGAAGGTGCATAGTATTACATGTTGACAGGCTGAAGGCAGTATGATTGCTCAGAGGAAGAATCAACTTGGCATTCATGGTCAAGACTTTTTATTTGGATTATTTTGAATGGAAATTAGTTCTCCTTCCACGTGACAAGTAAATTTAGACGGCAGAACTCTCCCTTTGCAAGTTTATATTGGCTCAGCAATCTGCACATGTTGGAGACACGTGCTTAAGCACACACACACACACACACACACACAAGGCAAAACTATGGGACAATTTATTGGTCATAAAAGAAGAGTCTGTCTTAATAATCATTCCAGACATGATATGGGAGGAGTCTTCAGATGATGGATTTGAATATATAAAGGCAAAAGGCAAAAAAAATTTCCAGACAACAGGAGGCCATAACTTTTGCTGTTCACCAAGGCAATGGCTTATGTAAGAGTTATAAGACAATCTGGGCATTTCTTCACATTAGGAGTTGTCATCTTTACTGAACTTGTGTAACTTCTCTGAGAATATGGCGTGCTGTTTATACTATGTATTTGTTTTAGAGTCAAAGATCTGTTCAATTTTCTTTTTCTTAAAATTAACCAATCCAGAAATTTCAAAAAATGGGCTTTCATTTCCCTGATGCCATCATTTTAAAACTTTCATAAATATTTTATTCCTTAGGAGGCTTCAGGTAGAAATGGATCAGTTGATCTGTAAGGCTACCTACTTCAGAGATCTATTTATCTTTCTGATTGTGTTAAGAGTATCATCTTTCTAACGTCTGTCCTCCCTTCTTCCTTTCCTGGAAAAAGTAGGAGACCCTTTCTCATCGTATTCCTAGTGGGGGTGATATTCATTCAGTATGGAGAGCCTTCATGCTCCACTTGTATCTATGCAAAGTTGAGGACCATTTGCAGTTTCCCACCTTGATGCAGCAAATTCATGGGAGGACATGAATGGGAATCACATAGGGCAGGCAAAAGTGAATGGTTTGTGATCAGTTTTCTTGAATACCCACATTGATGGAATTACTGATTTGGTGGATTCTGGAGAATGACAAAGGCTGTCTTCCAGGCACAGATCCATCATGAAAGTAGCCACAACTTGTTTGTGATATTGGTATTTTCAAATGGCCAGAGATCCCCATTGGGGAGCTTCCCTTCTTCATCAGAGAAGTGTCCAGTCAAGGGCAGTTTTCTCCAATATGCCCATGGCAAAGTCCGTGCTTGGCAGGTATGTTGGAGTCACACTGGGTCATACTACCCTAGGAAACCTCCTGGAATGGGGGAAGGAAAGACAATGGCAAGCCTGGGCACTGGAAACATTTCCATATCAAAGGGCACCGGTGAAGTCACTATGGTCACCTGGTTATAGGCTGCTCCTGCTTTACCATTCTAAGTGTGACCTCTCCCTATAATCCCTATAAGCCCATGCATTACTTATATCAGCTCCTTCTAGAACTCTGAGATGGGGAGAGAGTTAGATCCTGGAGTGGGTATTATAGTCAGGATCCCATGTAAAAGTTAAAATTAAATCTCAATAATAATATTATATTTTAAGAGATTTATTAATGATCATTAAAAATTAAGGATTAAAGAAGATACAAAATAAAGACCAGCCCATGGCTGGTCAGCCATTTTTTAGTCAACCCCACTCACCACCATCAATGCTGATTCTACATCAGAGAGAGAGAGCCTACAAAGTCCACTACCTTTATCCTCTGTCTACAGGAAGTACGTAATGACAGGAAGTCAGTGGGCTCTTGGGATATGTAGTTCTTTTTTTAGGGGTAACAGATTTTCAATCATACAGCATCCAAAAGAGAATAAAGGACAGCTCAGAGGGACCATCGCAGACGCAATTATTGCTGACTTTATAACACATGGACATCACCTAGATCTTTAAAGTGCCTAAGATCTCAAATAAGTTTGTCACTTAGCCTGGTACACAAAACTTCTTAGAGACAGATGCAGATGCCACAGGGGAACAAAACACAGGGAAAGTATAAAATGGAGATTTGAACCCCAGACTTCAATCCTCAGAAGTCCTTGGTACTTCCCAGAATTCCCTATAATCTCACCTGAGTCCCCACCTGGGGGAGATCACAATTTGTATTTAAACTGGCTGTAATGCCCACTTCGGCCTCTCTCTTCCTCTACTTGGAGATGGCAAGAATGTAGTGAGTAGGCTGTGAATGGGCTAATCAGCCTAGACACATGTTTTATTATTCTGTATCCTTGATTTCTAATAATCTTTAATAAACCTCATAAAATATAATACTTTTATTACAGGAAACTAATTTAATTAATACAAAAGTCACTCAGATAACTAAGCCTCTGAGGCTGCTTTGCCTAGCCGCAAAGAGACCTCCCTTTGCTGTTCTCCTATCTCCCAAAAGACACAAGAGTACTATCACAGCATAAATAGGCCAGCATAAAATAAACAGAAATTCTGTCTAGGCTTTGGCTTCTTTTCTCTCTTGTCTACAGGTAACTTCGGAATTGAGGGAGACACTTGTGTCTTCATTAGAACACTGGCAACAGCTACTGTCTCACAAATCATCAGCCCTGACTTCCCAAATGTGAAAAAATTAACATTTTATTACGTTATCTTTCCCCCAAAATTTCAATCTTAAGTTTGAGTTCCTCTTTATTAATTGTGAAATAAATGTAACTACTGGAGAAGAATCCTTTTTTGGTCTTTTTTGGTCTCCCTGTAATACAGAAGCTTTTGGGGTAGTAGTCATGATTTTGATTATCCTTTCATAATTTTTATCTTTCAAATTTTAGGGCAAATATGAAATAGAAGAGTAAGTCACATACCATCTCATGTTACAAAATAATCAACTTTAATAGAATAGTCATTTATAAAGATTGTTACTATATTCATTTGAACTAGCAACATTAATCCTATTTTTACCAGAAGACATAAACTCTTGTTTTGATCATACTGTTACATTTAAACAGTAGAAAAGACACAGAGAAATGAAGTAATTACTCAGGTAATTTACTCACTACAGAAGCCAGGTTTTTATATGAAATCTCCAGGCAATTGTGCTTAAATAGAATTGTGTATTGTGTTTTTTAAATCTTGTTATATTCCAAATAATTGAGTGGCATAAAGATTTCTGGACCACTGTTTTTCAAAATGTAATTCTTTAGTTGGAAAAAATAATAGCCTTTCAAATTAAACTCAGACTTAAATAAAAACCGATTTCTAACACTGAAGGGAGGGGGAAAGTCAATCATAAATCTTCTAACAGAATTTGTTATTACATAGGATTTTACTTGTATTAGAATAGACTGTGAGCCCACTTTAATCTACTTCTCTGCTCTTTGGCTATTCATAAAGCCTCAGAGAAAAACCCTATATATAACATATGTTATATATATAATGTATAACCCAGTGGAATTGCTTGTCAACTCCAGGAGGGGGGAGGGAAGAGGGGAGGGAGACAACAGGAATCATGTAACCGTGGAAGATTTTTTTAAAATAAAATTTAAAATAATTTTAAAATACCAGGCCTAGAGACAGGAGGTCCTAGGTTCAAATCTGGCCTCAGACACTTCCCAGCTGTGTGACCCTGGGCAAGTCACTTAACTCCCATTGCCTAGCCCTTACCACTCTTCTGCCTTGGAACCAATACACAGTATTGACTCCAAGACAGAAGGTAAGGGTTTTATTAAAAAAATAATAATAATTAAAATATATAGAGAGCACAATATATGTATGCATATATATTTAACCTTTCTTCCCCAATTCCCATATCCATCAAGGAATCATAAAAAAAAATATAGTATGACAGTCCCAAGTGAATCAAACTCATCCTCTCTCACTCACTTCCTAAGATCAAGGTTTGCTGTCATTTCCAGATGTGAAGACTATGGGGGGGGGGGGGGGCCTCAACTATACCAGTCATGGAGATCCTTAAAGACAATAGTGAGTATGGAGGGCAGTTTCTGGAAGAAACTAAGAACACACAATTTCAAGGCTCAGACCACCATCTATTCTGATGTCCACAGGTCATCCATGACATCACAAAATAAGGATCATTCTAGGTTCTTCTGAACCCATACTGAATCCCAAACTACTGGGCACTGTTAGATTTTATGGTTGGACTGAATATTTAATTGGTTGCCAGGGATTTAATTTCTAAATCCCAAAAATGAATGAATAAAGTAAAATGGAATTTATGGTAGTTTATTTTTACAATAGAGGAAAGATATTAAGGAAGAGAGAAAAGGGGGAGAGAGACAGAGATAGAGACAGAGAGAGAGAGAGAGAGAAATAGCGCTCTGGCTTCCTCTTGAGCCAGGTAGAAATTCTAAGGCTAATGGGCCTTTCCCTCCAGAAAGGGCAAGGAAGGAAGTCAGTCTTTACACTCACCATGTTGTCAGTTCAATCAGTACATTCTTTTATCAGCCTCAACTTCAGCAGGCTTCACTCCAAGTGATTCCTTTCAAGTCTCTCTTCACTCCAAGTTGGAGTGTCTGTTTCCACTTTTAAAGACCTTTTCCTCTTGTGTCACATCCCTTCAATTTTATGTCTACCAGTCACAGCCAACGCTTCACTCCAGGACTGCCCACTCTTTCACACATGGGTCACAGACCTCCCACTTAATGTATGAAATGGTTGTTCACACCATTTTGTGGTTAAAATCCAAAATGAGTAGATTTACATATTCAACTTTAAGTACTGTGTTTACACTTTGGGGATTAAAATCTAAAAATAGGGGATTACAACTTAATCTTCACAATCAAGGAAGAGCTAAGTACCTTCATTGTTACAATCAGGGGAGAGTCAAATCCAATCTTCACAGCATCCATATCTGGATGTATCCCCAAATCACTCCTACTAAGTCACTCATGCTATATTATCCCTTATCCATTATCTCACTACTCATAATTCATCCTAATACACTTGCCTTGCAATGCTCAAGCACTCTGACTACAATGTCAAATCTCCAAACTGATGGAAACATTATCTATCCATCCATGCTTTGTTCTCCAGACTCCCCATCCTCGATTTTTAAAAGGGGTCTGATCTCCCACTGCTATGCCATGAGAGGCTTTCTTCCAATGAAATGTTTTCTCTTTGAATATTATGGTCATACTTGAGAGATACAACCATAGACCATTATTCAACAATCCCTTTAGCAGCATCAAGTGTGACGTAAGGAGGGAATGCTCAACAAGGGGATATTCCACCCAAAGTTTAAATGGAAGAAGAGAAATTCCCTATCATGTCACTCAATTGTGGGAAGTTAACAATGATCTCTTAACTGCTGGAATCACATACTAGCAGAGCAGAGACAAACTCAGATAGTTAGTTTTGGGTAGTGACTGAACTGAAACAGAGAGGCATGATGTTTAGTCACCAGGTTAGAGATTACATGGCATGACTATGAATCAGGTCTAAATCTGTGCTTGGATGTGGGGCCCCAGAAGTAACTCTGGGTTTGGGGAGGATAATTGGGGTTTGGAACTCAGGAGATGGGGTAAATCCCTGATGGAAAAAAGGATTTCTAGAGTAAGGATCTTGAAAACTTGATTGATGAGAGCGAGGAATAAGAAGGTGGTTATCCTTGTCAGATATTCTACATTGAAATTGTTTTGTTCCATTGTTGTATCTGAATGGTAGTCTCTTTAGAGGAAAAAATATATACAAATCCAAAGAGAAGCTAGGGGGCAATGGATAGAACACTCATAGGACCTGGACCTGAGTTCAAATGTAGCCTCAGATACTTATCAACTGTGTCACCCTGGAGCCAGTCACTTAACTGCTGTCTCCCTCAGTTTCCCCAGCTGGGGATAATAATAGATAGCACCTTCTTCATAGGTTTAGCAGGTTCAATTATATGTGAAAACTGCTTTACAAACTTTAAACACTATTGTAAGTGTATTATTAAGGAGCACAAGTCAAAATTGAAACTTTAGCCATCTGACTCCAAAATATGTTCTTCCCATCCCTCTGCCTCATAAGGTCCTTTCTTGCTCTAAATGCTACATGACTGTTTAATTTTAGCATTTTGTCAAGATAATTTTAGGGTTGTGACTTAAAATCTATATTTAATTGGTCACCAGGGAAATCCCAAATAAAATACCAAAGTCAGTCTGGAAATTTATGGTAACTTAATTAATGTGGAGGGAAGGAATTTAAGGAGGGAAAAGGATATAGGATTCCTCCTGCCTGGCCTGTTCCCGGGGGAGTTTAAAATTCCCGCCTCTAGGTCTCTGAAGAAGATTAGAGGCTTTTAAGGGGATAAAGTTGGAAAAGTAAAGGAGGAAACTCAGCCAGACACTCACCACCGAACCAGACAAATAGCTTGTAGCCATGCTAAGATGCCAGAAGGCTCAGCATGCTGCTCTCAGTTAACTCTCCACCGCCAATAAGGTGCCGGAGAGAGCAAAAATCCCAAATATATAGACCTTTCACCCTTGTGTCTCCTCCTCTAAATTTTCATGTCTACCAATCATATCAAAGGCTTTTCCCCAGGACTGCCCATACTTTTAGTTCTCATCTTCTTTGATTTGATTATATCTTTAGAGTTACTTACCACTAGTTTGTTAAGTTCACCTTTTGTGAGTTACTGAACCTTTTTGTGATTAATTTAACATTTATAGATACTTAACACTTTTTTGTATTAAGATCTAAAAATAGACTTAGCTTAAAGTTATAGCTTCCCTATAAGGTGAGAACTAAGTACCTTCATTGTTCAATCAGGAGATTACAACTTTAGCTTCCCCTAAAGTATAGTCTAAGTAGGGTGGAGTAATTTAGAGTTTCCAAAACATTCCTGATTTTGTTAAACTAAGTATCTTCATTGTAACAAACAGGAAATAGCTAAATCCAATCTTCACAGTTTGCATAGATGGCCTGCTACATTTGCTTGGATAAATGGATTTTTATGAGATAACTTTTACACAATATATTAGGACAAAATAGCAAGGAACAAAAAGATACTGAACTTGACAACCATACAACTGTGTACAAACTAAAATGAATGGGGACTTACATATCCTATTACTATTAAACACTGAAGTGATGAGATCATGTCAAAAAAATTTCTCTGTTCATCTAAAGACATGCTTCCTTTTTAAGTTCTCCAAAGTATTCCCAGAGAAGGAACTGACAACCTGGATTTTGGAAAAACTCTGATGCAAAGTGTTTTTTTCAGCACTGTGTTTGGAAGAAAAGGTAGTTTTGAGAGAGTGAATTTGTTCAAAAGACTGCATTTTATAATAGAGTAACATTATAAAGCTGGGAACAACAAGGTGGGTGTGGAATAAGCTTGGTGCCCATCCCTTGGATGGGTCAGTCATGGAACCTCTGTGGGCCTCTTTAAAAAGCTAAAGCTACTTGAGTGACCTACTTCCCAGGATGTTATGAAACAACTGACATGATTGCAAAGGGGCTTTCTAGTGATAAAAAATTATAGAAATGAAAGCTAAAACTACTTTCAAATGTGATTATATCTTCCCCTCTCTTTGTTGAAGAGGCAGGGGATTATGGATTATAAAAATTGTCAGACATGGTTGACATGTTGCTTAGTTTTGCAGGCCTGCTTTATTTCCTGCTTTTAAAATGTTTCTTACAAAAACATAATTCACTGGATAAAGGAAAGGTGAAGGTTATATTGCAAAATAAACTGACATTAAAAATTATCAAAAGTAAATTTTAAAAGAGTAAATGCGCCTTTTTGGTATTAATATAAAGTCACAAACTGAAGGGTGGGCTAATTGAGTTCATTTCAATGTCTTCATAAACCTTCTGAGGGCATATTTAAGATTTACAGAAAACCAGAGATTTATTAACAACACTACAGTATTGGTGCTTGATAAGCAGCTTAGTAGGAATATACATTTTGCCAGATTTCCCCAACAAATGGATTAGCCTGTCATAAACCTTCAGCAATGCTTCATTCCTAAGGTTATAGTCAGTGGTATATATGTATGTATGTATGTATGTATGTATGTGTAGAATCCTCCTCTCTGCTTTGAGAATCCCAAAAATCCCTCCAGCCCCATGCTCTATCATCTGGGCATTGGGACAATATAAGGTAAAGAAGAGAGTGTGCCGCTGCTCTAAGATTTTGGAGACCTGGGTTCTAGTTGCCACTGCCTGAGCTATTACAGATCACTGTGAACCACTCTAGATCTCAGTATCTTCATTTGTGAAAGGGAAGGGATTGAGGAGGTGACTTCTACATTTCTTTTTAACCTACTCTGTATTTAGTTTGCTAAACTACAGTGACTTTGCCTGTGAAGATTAAATTTAATTCTCCTCTGATTGTGAAAATTAAATTAACTCCCCTGCCCATTTTTAGATATAATCACCAAAAGTATAAACATCTCACTTAATCATTTAGTGGAAAGGTCTGTGACCCATGTGTGCAATAGTGAGTGATGAATCAGAATTAAACTGACTATCCCTGGGCAATCCTAAAGCAAAGCTTCAACTGTGATTGGAAGATGTAAAATTTGGGCAAGGCACAGGAGGTGACTTTTGAAATGAGTCCAGCAGGAGGGTTCCTTGGCTCTGTCTTGTTGTTAGGTTTGATTTTCAGTCCCCTAGGAACATTCAGTTTGTGATCGGTAAGGAAGGGTATTCAGAGGTCTGAACTTCTGCTCCTTCTAGGTCGCCATCTTGACTCTGCCTCAGGAAGTGACGCAAAAGAAAGTGTCTTTAAAAGGGAGTTACAACTTCCAGTGGAGCAGAATTTGTGGGAGATTCATCTGAGATTGGCCTGAGATGTTCAGCTGGTGAAGAATCTGCTGACTGGATCCTGAGACCCTTTATGTGGTGAGATTGTTCTTAAATCTCTCCCTTTCGACTGACATGTGGTGAGTAAAAAGAGCTGACTCCTTTCCTGGATTTTCTGAAGAGACTAGCCTCAGGAGAGACCTATCCTCTTGAGAGAGGCTCTCAGAATTCCCAGGTCCTCGGCTACAAGGGCCAAAGCCTCTCTGGTTAAGCACTAAACTCCCTCCCCTGCATGTTTTTGAGCCAGGGGTTGGAATAAATTATTTAGTGCTCAGGCTAGATATCTTACCCTATCCTCTTCTCTGATTTTCTTACTTCACTCTTTCTATATTTTGTAAATAAATCTCTTTGGAATAAAATTACTGGTGACCCTATTCTTAAATAATCCAGTCCAACCTTTTTATATGATAACCCCTTTTTCTCCCTTACATGCCTTAAGATAGTAAAGGGCAAAATCTAAGAGGCATCATGGACTCACTTCCTTCTGTTTATTTATTGTTTTTTAAACCTTTATCTTGTGTCTTAGACTCAATACTGTGTACTGGTTTCAAGGCAGAAGAGTAGAAAGGGCCAGGCAATGGGAGTTAAATTTGTCCAGGTTATATGCTAGAAAGTCTCCGAGTTCACATTTGAACCAAGGACCTCCCATCTCTAGGCCTGGCTCTCTATGTACTGAACGAGCCACCTAGCTGCCCCCCTTCTCTTCATTTATTTACAAGTTTACAGGATTAGAGCTAAGGTCCAAGGGACTTTGGAGTCTTTCATTCTACAGATGAGGAAAACTGTAGCTCAAAGAAATCACATTTTTGACTTCACCAAAATCATACAGTTAATCAGTAGCAGAGGAAGGATTTGAATCAAAGTCCTTTGACTTCATTTAGTGATCTTTCTACAGTACCAAACTATTCCAAACCCTGAAATAAATGTCCCCTAGTATACAAGGGAGAACTGGGCTCACCAGATATAACTCACAAATTAAAAAGAATGTGTTTTCAGTAGTGAGTTGTGATATTGAATTTCACCTTAACCATTATTCATTTTATTGTTCATTGCAGAAAAACAAGACATTTAAATAAAATATTCCAGAAAAGAATACTATGATTTACAGTTCAAGTGTAAAGTTTCATCATAATTTTCCATTGTGTTTCGCCAGTGTATACTACATCACTGATCAATTCATAATTACTCTGAGTAGAATAACACAGCATGGTGGTCTTCATAAATATTTCTATTGTTCCTTTTTCACATTCAACATGATGTCTAACAATCATTAAAAATATATAAATCTATTCTTCCTTACACAAAGGAAATACAAAGCCATGAAATATACAAATTAAACATACATTTAACATTTATGAAAAAGAGCAACATTTATACTGAAGAGACATGCTGGAAAAAAACAAGCTATCAGTTTTACATAATTGTCACTCTTCATTCTGTACACAAAAAAAGACAGTATAAAAGAAGATAATAGGACTGCGGACTCTTATGACAGTGCTTCTCTTAATAGTGTACAAACTTTAGAATTAATAAAATCACAACCGACTTTATCCCTATAACTTAAATCAAGTGTTTCATGTAAGAAATAAATTTACTTTCTATGTCACAAGCATCCAAATTTCCATTTAATACTGTTTGTGAATTTCCATTTATACATATAAGAATAAAACTGTCCAAAATGCAGATTTTTCACATCAAAAAACACAACCTGGTTATTTAATCATAATTCCGCTGTTGTGTTTAACCTATTGCATCCTTAGATAACTTCACAAACATTTATTAAAAACAGAGAATATACTTCCTATGGATCAAGTGAGGCTTTATTAAGATGGTAGTAAATGCTTTTTTTTAGGAGAGCGTAGAAGTAGAAGTTTTCAGTTTAATTATATTCAGAAGATCTGCTGTTCAAATAATATTTTTTCAAAACCAGTTGGAGGAATATGATAAAAGTCACTGAATTGGCAATCCAAAATCGCACTGTCATCAACTAAAGGATAGAAACAAACATGAAATCAGAACTTATTATCTTCATACAGTTTAAGCATAATAGAAATGATTTTGAAATAATGTATGATTTCTTATGATGAATAACATTAATAGAAAACAAAAGGTATAGAAGGTTTTGATTTGTAGACTAAATACAAACCACAAAGCCATTGTACATATTAATATTCCAATCTGTAAAATCACATAAACTTATTTTATCTAAACCCTGACTATCTGCCTTAGTTCTAAGGTAGAGGAGTGGTGAGGACGAGGCAATGGGTGTTAAGTGACTTGCCCAGGGCCACATAGTGAGGGCCAGATTTGAACCCAAGACCTCCAATAGCCCTCACTCTATCCACTGAGCCCCAGCTCCCCCTGAATCTTAGTTTTCTTAAAACTGTTTAAATCTTTTTATTGCTATCTTTTATTTTTATATATAATCATTTTCCAAAATGCAAAATTACTTTCAAAAGGCACATTTAAACTGGCTTATGGTTGTAGCCAATGATGGTGTGAAGATTGGATTTAGCTCTCCCCTGATTGTAACAATGAAGGTACGTAAGTTCTCCCTTGACAGTGAAGATAAAACTATAATCCCTGGTCTATTTTTAGATCTTAATCCCCAAAGTGATAACTCGTTATTTAAAGTAGATCTATCCATTTTAACTACAAAAAGGTGTTTACTAACCAAAAAGGTGGTAATTAACCACAAAAAGGTGTTAACTAACTACAAAAGGTGTGACACCATTTCATACATTGAGTGGGCAGTCCTAAAGAGGAGCATCTGCTATGACTGGTAGACATAAAATTTAGGGGAGGTGACACAAGAGAAAAAGGTCTTTAAATAGAGGAGACAGAGACACAAAGATTAATCAAGAATGATTCACTCAGAGTTGGACTGGAAGAGATCAGACACTCAGACTTGGAGTGAAGATTCAGCAACTTGGGCTTTTTATATATATAGTGACTTGGGATTTCTCCTTTTATCTCTTCCTTAATATATTTCCTCTACTGTAAAAATAAACTACCATAAATTCCATTTTACTTAAGTAATTCATTTTGGTACTTTAGAAATTAAATCCCTGATGACCACCAATTGAATATTTGATCCAACCATAAATTTAATAATGGCTAAAAAACAAAAGGGCCCTATTCTGTGACTTGTAACTGGGTGAGTCTAATGTTCTAGTATTTAAGACATGGCTAAAGGTGAAACAGGTAAAACGGCACAAAGGAAGGGTTGGCATCATTTTCAACCACATTAAAAGATATGTGATTTTCAAAAAAGGGAAACTTGCTTTCTACGTAAATTAGAACTGATAAACTGCAAGGAATGTGCACAGTGGTAGAGCTCAAAGACCCAAGATTAGGTTTTTCTACATGGTCCCATATCTTCCCATACTTCTGACCCTTCCACATGCAAGTGAAGGAAATGCACAATTCTGAGACTGTCATGGCTTATCCCACAGCTATGACTCAGAATGAGATATTAGTGGTAATAGTGGAGTTAAATCATACATTAATATGTTCAAAAATACTTCGTAGCTTTCACTTGTAAGCCACAAAGATTTATATCATTTAGAGGATGTCCTCTCCTTTTAAAAATGGACATAATTTATATATTTTTAAAATTTCTACCATCATGTAATTTACTGTCACAAGTCAAAGCTATAGCACCTCCATTCAGTTGGAATGGTCTTAGAACATAAAAAGGACTTCAATAAATCAGTATGTACTGTCTACTTGTCTTTGCCACATATTCAAGGCTAGCTGGAAAGACTGAAAAAACTTACTTTCAAAAGGTAAAATTCTGAGTTTTGCTTATGAAGAATAATTAGGATGAAATTATTAAACTATTTTTCAATTGGACAGAAATACACATCTCAGTTTACATGAATGCCACATAAAGAGAAGTAGTAAAGAGTTAGCAACCTTCAAGTCAGGAAGACCTGAGTTCGAATACTGATTCTGCCATATAATATGTGGCTGTAAGCAAGTCAATTGAGCTTCTTAGGCAATGAATCAATTAACCAGCATTTATTGGGGTTTACTATGTACTAGATAGGAGGCAGTTAGGTGGGCCAAAGGATAGAGAGCTGGATCTGGGGTCAAGAAGACTGAATTCAAATCTAGCCCCAGACATGATGTGTGGCCCTGGGCAAGTCACTTAACCTCTTCTGCCTTAATTCACTAGAGAAGGAAACAGAAAACCACTTTAGTATCTTTGCCAAGAAAACTCTATGGACAGAGTCCAAAGGGTCATAAAGAATTGGACATGACTTAACAACTGAAAAAAAAAAAACCATACCAGATACCATAAGTACCATGGACGCAAAAAAGGGACAACAAAAATGTGTTCCTGCCTTCAGGGGATTTATATTTTAGTGAAAAGTCAAAACGTACATAACTAGATCAATTTAAGTTATATATAGAGCAGATGGAAGGGAGTCTAGAGGGAAGGTACTTGGGGGGACTAGGAAAAGTCTCCTGAAGAAGGTTCAGCTGAGTCTAAAAGAAAATCAGCTGTGGGGTATATTGAATTTGAAATGTCTCCAATCCATCCAGTTTAAAATGTGTCAAAGGCAGTTGGTGATATGGGATTAGGGCTTTGGACAATTCTCTAAGACGGTAAGTTAGCGATGTTTACTAGTAGGAATTTTCCCATTAGGTTCTTCCTGAATCAATTACAGACCCTTCTCTTCCATTCAAAAAAAAGGATGCCTCAAAATTCTACTTCAAAAGTTCATGATATCATTGGCATCATTACTTCTATACAAGTAGATCACAATTCCTTTGCTTTTTTGTAAATTTAAATGCCTTAATTGGTTTCTGTGGTCAAAAAAACAACAAAAAAAACCATCACCTGCTAGCCATCTGGTGATGAGCCTCTTGAAACAGCAGTCTTACCCAATCTGGTCTGACCCTTATACTTAAAGCTTTTTCACCTTGGTAAAACTCTATAGGGATTATGTTCTTCTCATACAACTGTCAATGATCTGGGGCCATCTCCATTCCAATATGAAGCCTTGTATCAGGGCTAAAGGAGGGCCAAATAATTATACAACTTTATCTCAACACAGCCAATCTAAGAAGCAGAATTAACAGCAAAGAAAATTTTATTCATTGTAATTGCTTATAAAATTAATCCTAACACTCTAATGCAAATATTATCAACATAGCAATGGGTTCAAATCAAGAAAACATGTAATGCCCAGTGGATTTATGCGTTGGCTATGGGGGGTGGGGGGAGGAAAAGAAAATGATCTATGTCTTTAATGAATAATGCTTGGAAATGATCAAATAAAATATAATAATTAAAAAATAAAAAAAATAAAAAATAAAATTAATCCTAAATCAGCAATATCAGGTTTGACTTATCAGATCAAACAGATTTCCTATTATATTACACACACACAGAACAATTGGATGGAATTACTTCTTTGTTTCTCCAAAACACACACACAAAAACCTATTTCATACAAATCTAGTTTAAGGTCAGATTCTAGTGCTCCAAGGAAAAATCTTTTTGGACTGACTTTCAGATGTTAAAATCACTGAAAACTTTACTGGTTAAAAAAAAAAAAGGACCAATGATAAATATAGCTACTGAGTAAAGTAAAAATATTCCATGTTCTGGTTGTATTTTGAAACATTTATGTCACTATGTTTATTTCAGATGACCTTGTCATTAAATTAATATAACTGAAATTGTTAACTGATAGGCACTACTCCAAGAATATCTTAAAATTCTGTTTTCTTTATGGCCCTAATCTAACAGACTCTAAGGAAAAGGATTAAATAAACCACTCTTGGGAATTGCTAAATCATATGCTACAAGAACACAAAAATGGTATAGTTGATTTACGCTAATCCTACATGAAATAAAGACAAGTATATAATAAATTCTTAATTATCCAAGATAATAGGAGTGAGCATTAGTATGGGAAAAATTTTTCTTAAGTGTATAATCTACTTGAGATTTTCTTTGCTCCATCTGAGATTAAGAAAACAGAGACCTGAAAAGCTAGAAAAGCAAAGGGAGTCAAAGTGGTTAATGCCAACATTTTTCTTATTTCCTTTGATACAGGCATTTTCTTAAGTTGAATTAGGCACTAAAGAAAAAGGGATCATACATGTATATAGTTTGGCAGGAAGCTGCACTGGTTCCAAAATACAAGATGAGGAAAGCCCTATCTAAGAGAACACACCTAAGTCCCCCAAGGGTTATGTAACCAACCAATTTATAGAAAACTGATGTGCAGGTTATCTACAATTGACCATATATGCAGGTATTCTTAAATGAACCACAACAGTTTGTTAAATATTATAATCAAAGGTAGAATCACCTCAATTTCAAAGCACACTTCTGTAATTAACTTTGATTTTTCCTTGACAATATTTTGGGGCCAGCAATCTCTAATTGCATAATTCTACTCCTGTTCCTTAAAATGATACATCTGGATTACTGGTCTATATCCAAATTGCCTCTTTAAATGGCACTAACAACTTCCCCAAATACTGATCTGAGTATATCTGAGTATCCTCTTATGGCACTTAACCAGCTAATGCCTCAAATTAAAATTCTTCTTTATGAAGCTTAAGCCTTCTAACAAATTTTTTTCTGATTTCTCTAAGTTGCCAAAAATATTGCCAGCTACAGTTATGTAAACCCAGTTGGGCTCTAGATGTGTTTTACCCCACTCTCCCTTAGATTCCCAGGTGCGTCCTTCTACCTGAGAATGTGCATAGGGATTTTGTGCTGTTTTTTCTCAGGGATGACTCTTTGCCATTGTGAGTATACTGAATTGCCCTTTTGTAACTTTCTAGTCTGCTATACATGATGAATTGCAGAGAGTGAATGCTCAATTGACATCTGTCATCATGAAGGACAAATTCTAGAAGGTAATTTCAGATTTAAACAAGAGGGTTTCAACTCTGAAATTCTAAGAGCCCATGACTAAATTTTCCCTTTCTTCAATTCACTGTTAGACACCAGCCTAACAAGGTCAAGATTTGATTCAAAATTGTTTTTAATGTGTTGAGAAAATGTACAAAATAGAAAAATGACAAAAGAAAGAGACTTCAAAGTTATCATTAATTCATCTCTTTAATCTTCTACATGCTGAGATTTATTTTCATTTCCATGGGTGGAGAAGTTTCTTGAAAACACCAATGATCTTCAAAATACTTTATTCTACATGACAACAATGAAGGAAAGAATTATGCCTAAGAATGGAATTTTCCTACTTTTGTGGTATTGAATAAGGGCTTAAGACACTAATTGGTCTTAACGTGTCTTCTTCTCATAAAACAGTATAGTAGTAACAAAGTGCTCTTAAGCTAGAAGGTTAAAGGCTACTTAAGAGCTAATAAAATTTAAACAGATGAGTGCAATTTTGCTTAACTGTTATAATACATTTTTACCTGACACACTTAATATACTAGTTAATAAACTAGCCAATAAATACATTAAGGGTTCAATAAAGAGTAGCAACTATACCACTGTTTGATTCAACAAGTGCCTACTATGTGCGAGACACTGAGAAGCAAACATTTTACTGGGCAGAAGGGAGGGAGGGCAGCACAGCACACATCAGAGATAAATGCAATTGGTATACCAAGTACATACAAAGTAATCTGAAGCTCAAGGTGGGGCTCATACAAAGGCACAGAGGTGGAAATGGAATGTCACACCCCATGATGTGGAGCAGGGAGGTTTGGCCAGAGTCTTTAATGCGTGACAAGGGGTCAGGCTGGAGACAAACTGGCAAGGGCTGCCACTGCCAAACAGAGGAGTTTGTATTTTACCCTGGTAGCAGCAGAGAAGTTGGAGCTTTTTCATCAGAGAAGTGGCACAGTCAAGACCTAGGCTTTAGAAAAATCAGTTGAAGGCAATGAATGAGGCAGCTACGTGGCTCAGTGGATAGAGAGCCAGGCCTACAATCAAGAGGACCTGGGTTCAAATCCTAGCCATTCGACCCTGGGCAAGTTACCTAACTCCCAACTGCCTAGCCCTTAGCAGACTCCTGACTTGGAACAAATACTTGTGTCTATTCTAAGACAGAAGGTAAAGGTTTAAAAAAAAAGAGAGAGAGAGACAAAAAAACAAACAAAAAAACTCAACATGCAGCTCTGGGGAAAGTTGGATTGAGGGAGGAGCCCAGAGGTTACTGGGTAAGGGCCATGAAGAAGGCTTGATGAGGGCAGATGTGGTCAGTATGGTGGAGGCAGATCAACAAAACTTCTCAACTCTAATAAGGATCTAAATCCCCCCTCCCCAATTTGTTTTTTGAAGAATACACACTCTTTGTACAGATCTTATGGCACTGACAATTTTAAAGAAGCTTCTAAAAAGCCAGGCGGGGTGTCTCTGTGTAGTTTTTGCCTGAAGGTTCCTTTTATCCTGATAAGTGATAAGTGGGTTATTATTATTATAATTTTTTTAAAACTCACATACTAACATAGCATAGTACCTGGCACACAATGGGTGATGCTTACTGATGATTTACCCACTACCCAAATTGTTAATGCAGGTGCTAACTGATATTTTAATTAGTGGCATGTAACTATTTCACAGGATCCTACACAGAATTTGAGCTGGAAAGAATTTTAAGAGTATATTCCTCTCATTTTTCAAATGAGGAAACTGAGGGCCAGGAGGGTCAAGTGAGTTGCCCAGTGTCACACAGCTAGTCTGAGGCAGGATTATAATCTGGATCTTCCTGACCCCAACTCAAGAGTCCATCCATTCCACTCCATACTTTGTCCATGACCATTTTAGGCAAGATTAAGAATTCCAAAATATCACCAACCAATAACACAAATTTAAACTGTCTTTAGGAAAAACTTTGCAAAGGAATTTTCATTTATTCTACGTCTCTCTTAAATACCCACAAATAATACCCACAAACAACAATGATAATCTGTATGAGATCCCTAGGACAAAAGTTATATCTCAGAAAAAAACAAACAACCCTCCAGTTTTTTGTTTTTTTTTTACGATGAAAGAGTGGGTTAAATGAGTAAGCCTCAGCTCTTCAAACCAGAAGGTTCAAGTACGAATGCTGAGTGATCACTGACTATACAAATTCAATCTAAGCAAAATTGCTTGTGAAGCACTCCTTACTTATAATATGCTTTTGTTCCATCATATTAAATTTTTTTCCCTGTTAATCTGTTGGGCACCCCACACTTCCTTGTCTGAAATGCCCTTCTCTGTCCCACCACCTTTTCTTCCACTGTATTCCCATTCATACTCTAAAGCCCAACAAAATGTCCCTTCATCCTGGAGGCCTTCCTTGACCTTCCTCGTGGGTAATAACTTCAAAGAATCACAGACTAGAGTCTGGAAAGGGGCCTCCAAGACTAACGAGGAGTTCTATACCTGAGATGAGGAAGCTGAGGTCTGTGGAGGGTGAGTGACATGTCTGACTTCACACAGGTGGTAACCATCGGAGAGGGGATTTCAACCCTGGTCATCTGACTGGTTTCGTAAAATATTATGTGTGTGTGTGTGCCATATATTCCTGCTAGACTTCAAGTTTCACACAGGCAGATCCCCACAATCCTTTGTATCTCAATAAGTATCTAGGATGACACTCTACAGAGTTTATAATAAATAAAAGTTTATTCAATTTTTGAAATGGAACAGCAATATAATTCATATGAGAACTTGATACTTGATGTCAGAAACATTGTGATAAAACTCAAATTTCCTAAGGAAAGAGATTCAGATTATATTTTTAACATTCATTCAACTAACATTGAAAAAGGCCCTGTGCCATGTCCTTTGGAGGTAACAAGATGAATTGGACATTGTCTCTGCTCTAAGAAGTGCTGTTCACTTAGGATCCATGTCCCAGAAGAGATGCATGAACAAAGTGCTAGAGAAATTTAGAGAATAAGGACGGGTTTCTAGTGAGAAAGCCTGGTGAAAGTTTCATTGAGTTAGGATTCAAGCTAAAATGAATAGGATTTTAATAGGCAGAAACAAAGAGAAGGACATTTCTGAGGAAAGAAGTAAAGGCAAAGACACAGGGAAATCCTGAGTGTGTGTATGGCAGACCAAGTAGTTAGCAAAAGCACAAGGTATATGAAGAAGAACAGTGTGAGCAGATACTGCAAGTTAAGGTGAGACCACTAGAAAAGAGACCTGAATGTTACTCTAAGAGTTTGGACTCAACGTGACAATTATCAGTTGGAAGTCAATGATGGTTTTTGTAGAGGGTAGGGGAATGACTTGTACAGAATGATAGACTAAGAACTTCAATTTAGTAGATATGTGTATGATCAATTGAAAGGAAAAAACTTATCAGGAGACTATGGCAATAATCCATGTGAGAGTTGACAGTCCTGAACTAAAGTTCAGGCAACACTACAGAAAAGTGAGGACGCAACAAGAGACGACTTCCAGGATGCTGACTATCTGGACAGAGATCACTCTTATTACTGAGTGAAAAACTATGAGGTTTTGAGCCTGAATGACTAGGAAAATGTCTTGTCTTGGCCATTTAAATAATATTAACTTTCATTAATTATTATTATCATTGTTAAAGTGGCTAAAATAAGACATTGAGGACCCAAGAGTTTTAAAAGAACTTTAACTTACACAATTTCATTTAATATTCACAAAAGTTCTGTGTGAGGCAGGTGGGGGGGAAATATCCCTATTTTACAAAGAGGAAAATAAAGTTCATCAAAGTCTAGTGACTTGTTCAAGGATATACAACCACTTGTGGCAAAACAGGATGTGAACCCCAAACTTGCTGTCTACTCCATGAATTTTACATATAGCACATGGAAAACACATTATGTACCTTTGCCAAAAAATTATTATATTCCTGAAATCAAGCTGAGTTTTGCATGGTAATACATGTATAAGCCAGATCAAATCATTTGTTAGCTCCAGAAATGGGGAGGGAAGAGAGGAAGGGAGACAATTTGGATCATATAATTTCTGAAAACATGTGGAAATTTGTTTTTACATGTAATTGGTAAAATAAAATATCTATAATAAAATTAAGTTTAACTCATTAATTTCAACTTGTGCTTCTGAACTTAGCTTTATTAATAGTCACTTCCATGCCTTTTTATACGATTCTATTTTATAACTGGTCATGACAAAATTACTTGGAATCAGTCCAAAGGGTTCAAAATGACTTCCATTTTCCAAGATAACAAATGAAAGGCCAAAAAAAAAAGAGGATGATGTGAAGCTGATGTACTAGCTGAAACTAATTAGTCAGTCAGAGAGGCCCAGTATTTGGAATGAGGGCAGAATAGAGCTATATTCATAGCTTAAGCAATATCATTTGGGACAATGTTGACAGATAAATCAAAAATAGAATTAGAGGAAAGCAAAGCTGTATCATTAAACTGAATTTCTTCATTTTATAGATCAAAAAACTGAGGCCCAAAGAAATTTAGTGGCTTGTCAAAGATCAGTGGAATAGAAGCCAAGTATCTCAATTCTCAGACAAGAGCTTCTTCTACCATGCTCTATTGCCTCAACAATGAGGAAAAGCTAAACAACCAAATGGTTTGATCACCACTTACTTTACTGCTTCCTCAATCAAATGACCCACTATAATATTTGATTTAGCTTTCATAACTAAGACAAGAATTATGGGATCAAAATGAGTCATTATGACTCTTAGAACACTAAGAACTGCCCTTCAATACTATAAGAAATAACATATTGCTAATACCATGGTTCATCCTTCCCAGTATTTTCGTGAAGTTAATGGCATTAAAGGATATTGCAGGAAGTAAGAGGAGAAGGGATGGAGAGTATGGTAGTTTTCTTCCATTAATTTAACCTTGAAAGGTTAGGAACTTTCAGTTCTTTTAATGTCTATCTAACTTACCATAATTCAAAAATCCATGTTTCTAAAACATTTTGGAACCGATTTAAATTTTAAGTTCCATAAGGTACAGGTAGTCCCTCTAATTTTATGATAAACCCTATGATAATACACATATAACTCTTTGGAATTGTTTGTCAACTCCAGGAGTAGGGAGGGGAGAGGGGAGGGAGACAACGTGAAGTATGTACCATGGAAAATGTATGTGTAAATTTATTACTGGAATACAAAAAAGAAAAAACATTTTAAAATGAGAAACTCAATTGATACTGTTTAATTAGTGGTTATAGTTTTTAACTACCACCCATTTAGACCTATAATTTCTATAATTGGGCTACATCCCTAGTGCTGAATAGAAAGAGGGAATGTGGAAGCAAAGAGGCAATTTTCCTAGCTGGTATTTTGAAAACATCCCAAGACTCAAATCAAATACATTTCTTCCCATTTTGAGAGACTATAGTTGTAAACTGTAGAAGAGAAACCATTTCAAGAGGGATAGAATTCCTTGGAAATTGATTCCTGAAAATTCAAAAACAGATGAATTCTGGGCAGCACATTTTTGGAAGGTCAATGACAAGCCAGAGTGATAAGACTAGTAAGAATTTATCAGTCTGGTCTTACAAATCTAGTAAAATGGCTCTAAAATAAAAAGAATGGGAGAGGAAAAAGCTAAGCCCAATAGAAGAAATACAATGAAGGAATGAAGGAAGAATAGTTGGGACACCTAGAAGTTCAGAAGAGATAAAGAATGTCAGAAATTAGTCAGTAGTAAAACATTTGGTCTCAAAAGTCTATTCATAAATGCAATTAGAGAAAGCAGGACCTAAAGGAAGGGAAGTTTGATTTTATAAGTACCATGTCTCTGGGTAAATACATCCTATTCAAAAGAAAAAGGACAGGTAAAAAGGCAGGGGCATTGTATATTTGGAACTATATTAAATATATATTAAAAGAAATTAAACCTGGAAACCAGAAAGGGGGAAACTTGGTAGAGAGCATTTAGGTAAAGCTCAAAGGAGCAAGAAAGAATAAATTGTCTTCTATAGACTACTAAAACATAAAAGAAAAAGAAATGAATTGTTCAGGAACAGATCACATGCCTGGCACAGAGGCATAATAGATATGAGTGATGGGAGATTCAATCAACTATGCAGTCATGTGCTGGAGCTGTCTCTAGTCAAAGCTATTTTAATGACATAACTTTATCCTTCAAAAAGCAAAGGAAGCAAAAAGGGGCAATCCTATTCTGATCTAATTCTCACTAAAATGGAGAAAACAGATGGCTCTTTGGGATGAAGAAGGGGAAATGACACAGGGGAAATTTAGGCAATGTGGAAACAAAAGATATCAATTTTAAAAAGAGGAAATGGCTGCTGGTCTGTAAATAATTGGAACTTTTCATCCTAAAGTTTGTGATAAAGTTGTTTTAAAAGTTAGTCATACTCTCTATTTTTTGAGAAATGGGTTCATAGGCTCAGAGGAAGAGCAGAGACTAAATGAACAAAATTCTAACGGGAAATTAGCACAGGAGGCATGGGACACTCAAGCATGAAATTCTGAAGACACAAAATGAAACAATTTTGAGGAAGAAAAATGGGAGATGTCTGAAGATACCACTGTGGATGCATAGTAACTCATCAACCAAATTAAATTTTAAAAAAATGCACACATATAGTGTCAGGAATTTCAAAGCTCAGGATGAAATGAACCTAGTTGGGAAAGCTGAGGCAATGAAAGGAGAAGTTTTGTGTTTTTAAGATATAGTGGGGGTAAATCAGGGAACTGTTTAAAACCAAAATGAGATGCCTCAGGAATAGCACGCATCCTGACACTGGAAGTTCTGAAGCAGAAGCTGGATGACCACTTATTAGTGATGGGGTTCATGCTTTGAGAAAGGGGTTATGATTCTACAGTATCCTTGAGTGCCTTTTTCTTCACTTTTCCTCCCCTCAATGTAGGGAGAATGAGAGTGAAAGAGAGGGGGAAGGAGAGTAGGAGGAAAAGGAAGAAGAGGAGGAGGAGGAAGGAGAAAGACAGGGAGAAAAAGATAAGATAGGAGAGAGAGGGGAGTAGATGGGAAGAGGGAGAGAGGTCAATGGAAGAACCACAAATGCCTGGTGCAATGCTAATGTTCCTGCTTGCATGAAATGTAGATGATTAAGAAAGCCACATGCAGAATGGGGACAGTCACACTTGTGGAAAAAAGTGAACTTATCCCCTAAATTGACTGCTGCATTTCACCTCATGATCTCCTGCAGTAAACCAAGAATCCAATGATCAAATGTCCTTGCTATCAAATACAAAGTAACCAATGTAACCAACATTTAATTTTATGGTTTCTCAAAGAAAGATGTATATAAAGGGTATACCAAAGGTCTTATTGATGTTAATGCAATAAGACTTTGGGGCCGCTGTTTGTCCTCAAAGAGACTCTTTGGTAATTACAGTCCCATTCTCAGTTCTAAAATAATCTTTGTTCTGAGTTTGCCCTAAATTGTTGTGTAATCCTACTATTACTAGGTTCTGTTAAATGACTGCTGTATTCTTCCTTAGATGATTATTAAAATGTTCTACTGAATATTCTATACAACTTACATATATAGTACATACAACAGTTATAAAATTAACATAAATGCTAAACAAAAAAGGGCAGCTAGGTGGTGCAGTGGATTGTGCCAGGCCTGAAGCACTGGGGAGGACTCTTCCAGAGTTTAAATCTGGCCTCAGACACTTACTAGCTGGGTGGCACCAAGAGCACTATCATTGCTCCAGGTATTTTAGTCCCTCCATTGATCTCAGAGTGTGCTCTGAGTAAAAGATTTTTTTCTTTTTCTGCTTTTTCCCTCCCTTTTCCGCTTCCCCTTCCCCTCCCCTCACTCTCCTCTCTATCCCTCCACCTCCTTTTTCTCCCCTTCTTTTCTCCTCTGAGGGGAAAAGAAATGAGTCACTTAACCCTTTTTGCCTTAGTTTCCTCATCTGTAAGATGACCTGTAGAAGAAAATGGCAAATCAGTGTCTTTGCTAAGAAAACCCCAAATGGGATTGCAAAGGGTTAGACATAATTGAAACAACTAAACAACAATAAAAAGCTGAACAAAAATTTAAATACTTAGCTTACCATATACAACAGGATACACTGTCCCTCGTATACCTGATGCTGGACAGTGCATATTCTTTCCATTCAAATACACATTTAATTCTACATGGTCATACGTAATACCCTAGGGAGAAAGTGAAAAATGTTTGTCTTTTAATACACAATTTTTAATATGCAATAGATCTAACTGATATATCCCTTACAATCAAGTTGAAAATGGTAGGATATAATTCTCCACATTCCCATAAAAAATACATCTTCCAAAAAACACACTGGATCTTTTGTTGTCGGGAGGCACAGAAATACAAAAAACTAAGCAAGAAAGAGTCACGTGACTAGAGGATCTAACACTAATGCTTTCATTAAGAATTAAAAAGACTTTAAATTTTGCTAATTGAATCAAACAATTTAATTGCATTAAAGTTGGTTTAAAACTAAAAAAAAAAGATATCAAACACTCCCATTTTAAGTTTTAACAAAATAGCTATATGATATGAATTTTTATACTTTATGTTTCTAAAAAATTATATAAAAGTAACAAACAAGTAGAGATCTTCTAAAGTTCAAGATGAAAATTACTGGTTTCCATGCTTACGAACTGACTTCCATTGGATAATACTCATTTTGGGTAGTTTTCAAAGTGTGAAACATGTTTCTGTAAGCCTCAATTTATTATACTGGTTTATACACTGAGGTTTTATTTTTGCTTAAAGGCAATATGGTATAGTAGAAAGTGAATCACATTAAGAACCAGGGGAGAGACGAGCTAAAATTCAAACATTTCCTGCTTTTTTAATCCTGAGTAAGTCATTGACACCTCTCAGCCTTAATTTCCTCATCTATAAAATTCAGTTGATAAAGCTTAAAATCTAGTGTAAAAATCAATTCAGATAAAAGCGACTTAAGTGGCACAGTGACTAGAACACCAGGTCTGGGGCCAGGAAGCCCATGGTTCAATCAAATCTGGCCTCAGAACCCTTCTAGCTGAATTACCCTAAGCAAATCACTTAACTGTTTCCCAAGCCCTTGTCCTTCTGTCTTAAGAGTAGTTAGTATGGCAGAAAATAATATTTTAAAAATATCAATTGAGAATATGAGTACGGGATCACAGTTTTAAAAATGGAAGGAACCTTAGAAGCCATTGGGCCATCTAGTCCAACATTTTATAGATAAGGAAATTGAGACCAAGGGAGGTTTCCAGAGCCACAAAATAAGTATCAGAGCTGGGATCTGAACCCAAGTCCTTTGAAATTAATTAGTTTCCAAAAGATCAGATATATTATATAGCTTTTGTGGTTCAAAGTAAGCTGGGAAAACTAAAGCCACAAAAAGAGAAAAAAATAAGAGTAGCCTGGAATATGAAATGGAAAAAAAAAACACCTTATCTTACACTTTTGTTTCCCAAAAAACTATAATCATAGAAGTGACTAAGAAGTAATTTTTTTCTAAGTAAATTAATTTCAAATAGACCACATAAAAAGGCTATTTTCTGTGACTTCTTGATAAATAGGGATGAAATACGTTTGTGAAAAAAAGTCACTTTATAGCTCTTTTCAAAATTCTTATAATTCCTTTAAATGTTTCTTTTATTTAAAGTTTTACAAATTATGTTCTTGTGAGCATGAATTTCTTGTAATTGGAAAGAGGTGCTGGTTCTTTTAAAAGAAAGAAGTTTGGTCCTTTTTAAAAGCAAGTAGTTAATCTCTTCTGGAAAAAAGAGTTAATTGATAAAGGAACAACTATCTGAAGAAAGAACACAAATACCAGATGAGATTCAAGGCAGGAATGGAAATTTGCCTGACAATGAGAAAGAATCATCCTCAACAGGCCTCATGGTCTCTCTCTACAAATTATACATTAGCAATTATTTTGTGGGGCTGCTTAAGGGATGTCTATAGAAAATGTCCTACAGTACCAGGAGCTAATGTCATGGCCTGCCCACCTTCTGCCTATTCTAGATAATATACCAAGGATTAGTGGGCAGTGACTTATGCCACCCTTGGAATTTGCTTTTGGAATACAATTCCAAGTGAAGAGAATCAAAACAAAGTAGTAAATAAGTGTTATTACTCTAATCTTTGAGTAAACAATGATGGATTAGTGAAAAATGTACTTAGTACTCAGTACATACTTGAGGATGTATTAAATTTTGCTCCATATTAAATATGATCTATTTAGATTAAATTAATTAGTGGTAAAATTTAATAACACTCAGTTATAGCTAACTCTTTTTTGGTAAGGAATTCTATTTTTATATAAAAAAACAAAATTTTCTTTTTACATCTATAAAAAAAAAAATCTAGCTGTTTAATCTGAAACCATAACAAAAACACCACTGCCCACATGGTGGCAGCACAGTCTAATTGTAGGCAAAATAAGTAGCAAGAAATAAATAGAATCTAGAGGGCTAGTCTCACAAACTCAAATTTATAAAGTGAGGACATAACAACACCAAAGTAAAAAGGGGACAAGGAAGTAAGACACATGATATATCTCTGAGTCTAAGCCAATTCTTTTAGAAAAAATTATTAATTTTAAATTAACAAGTATTTATTTCCTCCCCTCTACCCCTCAAAATAAAACCAAAATCTTTATAATGATCTAAAACAGTTCTTTATGGTCTATAAGTTTTATGACTTTGACATCAATGACACAAAAACAGCTCCACTACATGTATTATATAGAACTTTTGGGTGAAAATTTTATATAAATACATGTTGTCAGTAAAGATTTTCTAAACTGAAATTGAAAATGTGTTTTTAGAATAGAATTTACATTCCTCAAAAATTACATACAAGAAAGAAAACAATAGTCTAAGGAATTCACCTTGAGTATCTATTGTTAATAGCAGAGTTCTTAAGGATTAAATGGTGAAGAAATACATTTCTAGAAGTCATTTGACCAAATACAGAATCTTAATGTTCTTGAACTTGATGCAGAATATATAAGCTGAAACATTTTCCACACATGAAAATGTTTTTCTGGCCCTGCAAAACATTCTACTTTTCTGATGCTACTGTTGGCAATTGGGTAAAATTTGTTCTTAACTATTATAAACATTTAGGATATGAAGATGAAGTTACCATAACATGGAAGGATAACAAGTAACAAATGTTTTACTCTTCTAATTCCTTGACCCATCTCATATATACTTTGCCTTCGTTGGTCCTCCTTCTATCCAAACTGGCACAAAAACTCAAGGTCTGATTTGATAATGTTGAATGGCTTGCTAATGGTTGGTTAAATCTGGCAGTCTGTGATATCAGTCAGCACAACTTCAGAACTCGACTTTCATGGCAAGGGAGCAAAGACAGGAAGGCAAGACAAAGTTAAGGATAAGGTTCAATGAGTCAACAACAAAAAAAAAACCATTTGTTACTTATTACCCTTTCTTATGTTTTAACTTCATCTTTGTAGTATAAACAAGTTGACAGTATCCATTTAACTTTAAGATTCTGTCCTTAAAAATAACCAATTGAGAAAGGATGTTCCATGCTGTGGACATCTGGCAATGATCTAAATAAATGAAACCCAAACCCAGAACCAATTACTGTATAATATTTAAGTGGGGAAACCAGTAAAAGTAGATATTTAGAAATGGTTAAAACACTTCATCTCTTAAAAAAGAAAACTTTCCCCATATCTCCCTAAAAACAAATAAATAAATAAATAAATAAATGAATGACATTCAATAAGCCTTTATACAAAGACTTAAAAACAGCTTTTTCATTAACAGCAAAATGGAGGAAACATCATCTATCCTAAATTGGCTTCCATACTTTTTTCTTTGTTCTTTTGATACCTTCTTAGATTTTACCTTACCTGAATTTCTTTTGCTGTAAGTCTTGCCTCATTTCTTAAATGTTTCCTATGAGCTAATATTTAATGATGTTATAAGAGCAAAAAATACAAGGTCAATATTAAATCCTTCCTAAACATAAGTGTCTCTGTTTTAGGAAGTCTACTCCTAGTAGCTCCTAACTATTAAACAATCTGTGCTAACTAGTAATAAGAAATAGTTGGAAAGCAAAGAAAACAGTAAAAATGGCAAATAGTTTGGGTTTGTATCTGCAACAAAATAACTACAAATCAGTTTTAAAATCACAATACTATGACTTTACAGAATTTTGAAAATTTGATGAAGAGAATTTTAATCCTTTGAAGACCAATTTCTCTGATAAGCTGGTATGATCCTCTAAAAGATGCTAATTAAGAAAGTTAAGTAAAATATTATAGATGCAAATTAAGCAAAATTTTATAGATATTTCTTAAACAAGTTCCTAGTCTCAGAAGTATTTATGACACCCTAACACGAGACTCAGTAACTTCTGTAAAATGTTATGGCAAGGTGCACTTTTTTCTTTCAAGAATGCCAAATCTAGATAAAGGCTGTTTAATACATGTCAGAACCTGCCATTGATCCTCCCAAGCAGGGAGTACTTTGTGCCAAAGAATCAAGGCCCAGAGTAATCTTAAAGGCAAAGGGAATTTAGAATGATAAGAGCAAACATTACAACTACTATTTTTGACACAGGGACATAGGTTGCTAACCCCTATCATTGAGTATTGACATTCAATTACAATTTCCTCAGACAAAAATATGGATTGTCTTAAAGTAATCTAAATATATTATTGTGAAAACAAATTTCATAAATAAACTTACTACTACATCTCCTTCCTGTGGAAGATTATTTGCTGGCAGCCTATTCTTTTCCTCATTGTTGTGGTAGAGAGCTCCATCATTCCTCATCACAAGGCTATGAACATCTCGGCCAAGAGGAATCTGATTCAAATTAACTTTCTGTGTTGCCACTCCAATGCCCCAAATCCCTAAGAACATAATATTGGAAATGATTCACTGAACTGAAGAATAAAAATGAAGAAATGGGTCAAATTTTCAGGTGTACTTATTTTGAAAGAAATAGTAATACCTTGAAAAATTAAACAATGTTATCTCAATAAATCTCAAGTACCAATAAATCTATTCATTTAAAAAAATTAGAAACCTCACTCTATATTATGTTTGTAATCAATGGTTCTGAACCTTTTGTTTAAAATAATTTTGAAGATTTCCATGATAGTACCTGTACTACATATAGTGTTGGAGTTAAAGCTCAAAATGACGGTATGTAGTTTTTTATAGTAGCAAAGATCTTAAGAGAGTATATGTCTGTTGACTGGGTAATGGTAATAAAGCTTTTTGTCATATAAATAGAATAGTATTGAACTTTAAAAAATGATGAAGATTAAGAATACAGAGAATCATGGAGAGACTTAAATTTATTAAAATGAAGAAAATAGAAATAGGAAAACAATCTATACACTGATTACAATAATACAAATGCAAGAAATAGCCACATGGTGGAGTAGAGAGGGAACCAGGTCTGAAATCAGAAAGATCAGAAAAATTGACATTCCAATCTGACCTCCAACACTTACTATGTGACCCTGGGCAAGTCACTTAACCCTTCCTGCTTCAGTTTTTTCATCTGCAAAATGAGTTGGAGAAGGCAATGGCAAACCACTTCATTATCTTTGCTAAGAAAACCCAAAATGGGGTCACAAACAATCAGGCACAGCTTAAAAAAATGAGTGGACAATAAAAATGCAAACAAAATCAAATAAAATGAAAATGAATGTTGTGGATTTATAATAATCAAGAAGCTTAACTCTGAAGACTCTATCTTCTTTCTTTGTAGAGATGAGGGACTAATATGAACAACTTTGTGGAACTTTTTTCCTTTTTTTTTTAAACAAGGGATAGCTTTTTGGGAGATGGAAAGAGATATACTGGGAAATGAAGTGGATGTAAAAATAAACTATATCACAAGGCATCTAGGTGGTTCAGTATATAGTGAGTCAAATCTATAGGCAGGAGGTCTTAGATTTAGATCTGGCCTCAGACACTTCCTAGCTATATGATACTTAACCTTAATTGCCCTCTTCTTCCCACTCTTTTGCCTTAGAACCAACACTTAGTATCAATTCTAAGATGAAAGGTAAAGGGTTTTTTGTTTTTTGTTTTTTTTTTAACCCTTACCTTCCGTCTTGGAGTCAATACTGTGTTTTGGCTCCAAGGCAGAAGAGTGGTAAGGGCTAGGCAATGGGGGTCAAGTGACTTGCCCAGGGTCACATAGCTGGGAAGTGGCTGAGGCCAAATTTGAACCTAGGACCTCCCGTCTCTAGGCCTGGTCATTTTTTTTTAAGTTAAATTAATTAGAAAATAAATAGGGAGCAGATGGGTGGCTCAGTGGCTTGAGATCCCAGGCTTAAAATAAACAAATAATCAAATCAACAAATAAATAAATAAATGAACCGAGTTGCAGTTTCTGTTTGGTCAGTGGTATGCAGAGGTTCTCTCTCTCACCCTCCGTCCCCAGCATTCCAAGGTAGTCGTTGGGTGCAAGTCTCGAGTTGTCAGCTCTTGTTTGCTCTCCTGTCTGCCTTGAGCCTTTAGGAATCTCTTTCTTTCTCTCTCCCCATTCCACCCTCCCCTCACTCCCAGCTGGACCGGGGGAACCTTTGCCCTGATCTTGACAGCGGCCCCCTTGGACTCTCAGCCTGGGCCACCTCCCATGTCCGGAGCCAGCAGCACAATAAAGCACCTGCCTTATTTCTGCTGGGAGACGGTGGTGAGGGGCTTCAGCCAGGGCTCCAAGCAGCTGGGCATCCCCACAGCTAACTTTCCTGAGCAAGTTGTTGATAATCTTCCAAATGATTTATCTTGTGGAATTTACTATGGTTGGGCCTCTGTTGGAAATGGAAGTGTCCATAAGATGGTTTTAAGCATAGGATGGAACCCATACTACAGGAATCTAAAAGAATCTGTGGAAACTCACATTATACATACCTTCAAAGAGGACTACCAGAGAACTTTAGTTCAATTGATGCTCTTATTTCAGCAATTCAAGATGATATTGAAGAAGCTAAGAAACAGCTGGATTTACCAGAACATTTGAAACTCAAAAAACATAATTTCTTCCATTTGCCAGAAAGCAAAATAATAAAAGGCCACTATCATTTTATTTTCTTGTTTACTTTTGTGCCTTGTATTCCACTACTTTTATCATTGCTACAGCCTTGTATTTGGTTAGCTTAAGAAAATATTCCCAATATCTGTGAATTAGTTTATATAATACAACATAGTTACCATTTTATGCTTAAATTAATGTTACATTAAACCCATCATGCAGCAGTATGAAAAAAGTTCATTTAAAAATCAAGCCTTTAAAAAATATGTTGAACTATACATAGGCTTCATAAAACACCACAGTAAAAGCAGAGAGCATAAACGGGTCTTAAGTCTTTTTATGACAGAAATATATGTATAAATGTTAAAACAGTTGGCTTAGCTATTTCATTTACTAAAAATGAAAATAGATATCACTCGTAGTGGTGAAGGATTTGTATAATACTAATGACTTGCAAATAATGCTACTAGATCGAGATGCCATGGAGAAGTAAAAGAAGCATTATGAAAAACTTTGGCAGATGCCCTAAAAGGAAGAAATGGTAGTGTTTGTGTGTCTGATATATGTAGTGCAATATATTTTGTTAAAGATAAGATTTTGTGAAACTTCATTTTGTTTTGGATTATTTATTAAAAGAAGTTTCTTATTAGGGTCAAATAATTGCACTGTTTTCCATTTTATATTTATTTTCTTGACTCATCTTGTAAGGGCTTTTGAATCTTAAAAAAAAATAGTTCAAAGTTATAACTCAATTCCATTTGTTTTTTTCCTTTTTTTCATCATAAAGGGTTTTGTTTGTAATCAAAATTATTTGAACTTTTTATTCCTCAAGCTTTCTTTCTATTAATAATTTCCAATTTATGATCTTTCTACAGAACGTAGTAACTCATTAAAATGGGGGGGGGAAGTAGTCAGAAGTAAACAGTTGGTTAGAAAAAGCCAAAGTTGAGCTAATGTCTTCCAGAGGGAAAACATTTAAGGGCCAATTAAATTATAAAATATATTTTAAAAGTTATTTAACTTATTTTAAATGTGATTATGTTGTTAAGCATGTGTAAGCTCTGCTGTAGTTAATACTAGTCTCACTAGTAGCTATAACTTGAAAAAAGATTTAAGGTTTTTATAGGTTTCTTTAAATCTTCCCCTCTTAATCCCATATACTTGCTTTCAAATAAATACCCGATTTTTAAAAAATAAAAAGAAATTTGGATTATTAGGAAAATATACCCATATGTAATTTGTTTTTTGTATGTAATCTGTTTTAAGCCTCTAAAATAACAAGATTATCTCTAGTTTATAAACCAAAAGAGAACGTAATAGAGATCTTGGCCATCCCCAAATCACTTCTTTTAACTTATCTTAAAGGGAACTTCATTGTGTAGTGCCTTAAAAATCAAAATGTGCAGTAGACATTCTTAGAATGTTAAAAGAAAAAAGTTTAGGTTTATAAACAATAATATCCCTTGAGGAAAACTAGTTTAAAAAAAGCAAAAACTAATGGAGGATAAGAGGATGGCTCACTTAAATTAAGTGTTTTAGATTACTTTGTAAAGGACTTGTTTTGGCAACAAAGCACTTCAGGGGATTATTGCTTTTATTTTCTATGTTTTAATATTTAATCAGCAAACCCATAATTTGTCTAGTAATAAAATATTAGTGATTTTAGAAAGTAGAGATTAGAAGCAAATACAACTTGCTTATTAGAGCAGCTTTAAAATTTGGCTTTAGAAAGTTAAATCACTTGTCTTGCTATTATAACATTTGTATTTCACTTGTGACTAGCATTTTGTTAGATATCAGCCATTACTTTTTGATTGGACATTTATTGCTTTTGATGTTTGGACTTTGGGGAATTAGTTATAAAACACTGATAATTGTGGGGGGGGGGGTTGGTTAACAATCAAATGTCTACAGAAATTAAAATAAATCTTGATTCAATATTAAAAAAAGAAAAGAAATAAACCATATCATTAAAAATCTAAGTTAAAACAAAAGATAATGCTTAGTTCTCATATGGATTTGAAAACTTCTCACAATAATTCTGAGAGCCCTACTAGGTTCCGCAGCCTACAGATTCAGAACCAGTGGTCTAATAAGGGTAAAGAACCAAGCAGTTTGGACAGGAAAAAAATTTTAGAATTGTGTTTGGAGTTCTGCTCCTCAGTTCTCCTATGTCTCACATTCTCCTAATGTATAAAGTAACAAATAATATTTGCCACCAAATACTATTACCATATTACTGAAATACAGATCCAACACTTCACTGTTTCAGAGAAAAGAACTAAATTCTTAAACACTAAGCAAAAGCTCTTGCTAGCAGGGACTATCAAACTGGCAAGGGACAGCAAAAGATCCTATTTCTACACAAATTAATCATAATTTGGAGACTTAACAGACCAGAAGGAAGATAAGATTTTTCCAGCCATAGAATCTACTGCTATGTTGTGAGTAGAGCTGTGCTTCTTTAAAGATACAGCACTCAGTGAATAAAACCGAAAATGCTTAGAGGACTGAAATAAGTATTAATACTTGGAAGGGGGAAAATGAATGACAAAGTTGATTTGGGACTATATTTATATGGTATGGAATTGTTTATTAAATGTAATGAATTTAATAATGTCTTATCAGTTATATAATATCTGAATACATTTTGAATGTTTTCAAAATAAGTTTTGGCTTCAAGTGAGTGAAAAGAATTTTGGAGCTAGGCAGAGCCAAGATAGTGTAGTAGTCAGGGACCCATCCGAGCTCTCCCAAATTCTCCTCAGAACAAAGAGGAGGATTTATGAAAGGCAGGATAACAGGGACCCTTATCACAGTTTCAGAGCTAAAAAGAGTGCTTGTGGTTGTTCACAGTATAGGCCAGGAAAGCAGTAATCACACATCTCCTTAGATCCCACCATTCTATTAAAACTGAAAATTTAAAGACCCCCAATGAGAGCAACATGAAAAATTGAAAGTGGGCAGTGTTCTCTCAAACCCTGATGCACAGTCTAACTTTAAGATAAATCTAAAAGCAAGAAATAGGCTAGAAAATGAATAAATGACAATAGAAAGTTACTGTGGTGACAGGGAAGATCAAGGTGAAAATGCATTAGAAGATAATGAAGTCAAAACAATGACATGCAAAGCCTCAAAGAAAAATGTGAATTAGTGACAGAACACCCCCCTCCCTCAAACTGCCACAAAAAGAATTCCTGGAAGATCTCAAAAAATATTTTTTAAAAGGTAGGGGGAAAATTGGAGGGAAAATGAATTGTGTAAGAAATTTATCAGCTTAAAACCCTGGAGAAAATAACATCTTAAAACTGAAAATAATCCTTTAAAAAGCAGAAATGGCCAAATGGAAAAGGATTCACTGAAAAAAGGATCTCACTAAAAAAAATAGAATTTGTCAAATGGAAAAGGAAGCACAAAAAGCTCATGGGAGAAAATAATTCCTTAAAAAATCAGAATTGGGCATGTGGAAGCTAATCACTTTATGAGACACCAAGAATATACATAAGACTCTATGTTCTTTAGCTCACAGGGAAAATCCCCTTTTGAGGTACATTTTCCCAGAGAAGTTGTTCCCAGAGTCCCAGAGTTTGACTATCCAGAGGTAGTGGCTGATCAGAGCATTGTCTTCCTTATCCTGTTGAAAGACTTATTCTTTATAACTACTTTAGACGGTTCTGTGTTTTTCAGGGTTGACAAAAGAAAAATCAAATTATGTTCAAGTATTTACATTCCTACATCGAAGATGAAACTTGTAATTGCTAAGAACATTATCTTTATTACAACAGTTAAAAGGAGTATACATAGACAGAAGGGATGGGATGATTTAAAGAAAAATTAAGGAGTGAGAAACAGGGATGCACTGGGAGAATAAGGGAGAGGTAGAATGAGCAAATTATCTCACCAAAGAGATGTAAAAGGAAGACCTTTTATAGTAGAGGGGAATGGTGGGAGGCAGTGCTTGAACTTTAATCTCACTGAAATTAGATCAAAGAGTTTAACATACATACTCCGTTGGATACAGAAATCTATTTTGCCCTATAGGGAAGTAGGAAGGGAGGGAGAATAAAAGAAATGAGGGGAGATAGAAATGAGGGTGGATTGGGGAAGACAGCAATTAAAAGAAAAACATTTATAAGGGACAGAGTGAAAGGAGGAGAAATGGGAAAAATGGGATGCAGGGAAATACACAGTAATGACCACTGTGAAAATGAATTGGATGAACTCACAAATAAATTGGAAGGGGAATAGCTGGATAGATTAAAAACTAGGATCCCACAATATACTGTTTACACACACTTGAAACAGAGAGACACATAGAGTTAAAATAAGGGACTGGAACAGAATTTATTATTCTTCAATTGAAGTTAAAAAAAAGGAGGGAAAGTAATCATGATCTCAGACAAAGAAAAAGCAAAAATACATCTAATTAAAAGAGATAAACAGGGAGAAAATGGCATTTTGGTGTAAGAAGTCAACTGACAAAACAAAGCCTAAATAAAGAGATTACTTTTGGATTTAGATTTATTTTATACACTCTAAGAATTCTATATTTTAAACTAACTTTGGAAACAAACACCAAAGAAATTTTGGATTTTTGTCAATTCACCTAATAAACATTGGTGTCTGTCTCTCTCTCCCTCCTTCTCTCTCTCTCTCTCTCTCTCTCTCTCTCTCTCTCTCTCTCTCTCTCTCTCTCTCTCTCTCTCTCTCTCTCTCTCTGTCTCTCTCTCCCCCCCCCCCCTTATCTCCAACTATTGTAGTTTCCTCTTAGAAAAGCACAATATCGTAAGAAAACAATAGCTAGATCTTTAGAGGTATAAGCTGGTTATGGTAAATAATTCATTGGAGAGACTAGTCTCCTAAAGAATCACAGGGGAAAATTGTGAAGAGTGAATCAAACTTTCTTTGTCTATCAATCAGCAACTTTTAAATCAATCAAAAACTTGAGCACCCCTACTTAAAACTTAGTAAGAGAATTTGCAAGTCACTTGCTAAAGTGGGTGACAACTCCAAAGGTCACTCACTGCCTTGCCCCTGGGTAGTGCTAGGCAAGTTGAAAGACTGTGATTGGTTCCCGTAAAGTGAGGAAGGGACACGAAGTGACATGGAAAAAGGACTATAAAAAGTCCTGAACTTTCTGTCCAAGGGACTTCACCTTTTGGACTTCTCCTTTGAACTTCTTCTCCTTGAGACTGCTTCTTTGGAGGACAGCTTCGGAGATTCTGCATCGGTGAGCTGGACTGAAGGAGGAGACTCTTTCCCTGAATCCTACATTGGCTTGCTGGGTGAGTAGCTGGCCTACTTTTCCTGGCTTCTAGAGAGAGACTGGCTCCGGAGAGGCCTTCCCTTCTTGGAGGAGGCTGTATTGGTAGAATGCTTGCTGAAGACATTACTGGGTCCTCTGGCTGAAGGTTACCAAGGCCTGCCGGGGCTAAGCCAGTCACCGGAGCAACATTTAGGGTGATAAGCTAGATATTTCTCTACCCTCCTCTGACATTTCTCCTCTTTCACTCTTTCCACCTCTTTGTAAATAAAGCTACTAAAAATCATTTTGACTTAAGCTATAGTATTTTTAAATCAGTGACCACAATATTACTTTAGGACTTTCATATTAGCATAAAACCCTAAATTTTTATATTCTTATACAACTTAACCAACCTGTGGATTGGATTTTGAATTCGAAGTAGCTTTTGTTCTGATGCAAAGGTGCATTAGCTAAACAACCTCCTGTCCCACATATTCTTCTTCCATTTTTGACAATGACAACATCTGTTCCTAAAAAAAAAAAATACAAACTAGTTAGACATTAAAAACATTATACAATTTTCCTTTCATTCCAATCTCCATTAGGAAAGCAATTCTGTTTTTAAAAGATAGAAAACATATTAATGCAATCCCCTACTGACAGCATTTCTTTCTTAAATAAGAGAATTTTACATGTAATAGTCATTTGTTGATAGAAACTAAAATATTTCATTTTGGTATAAAATAGTTCTTCTAAATTATATTTAATAAATAAAAATCTTCCAGAGTAGAAAGAACCTATATAAACCCAGTTGTTAGCCAATTACTTAAATTATTTAACTTAAACTAATACATATAGCTTTAAAAATAATACCAAGGCATGTGTTATAAATGAGCCTAATTTTTGAAGCCAATAGTTGTGCTGGATAGTTCAGAGACAAATATATTTAGACATCTGTGCTTGTGAAGCTACTAAACATTCAAAGAAAGTTAAATAATCATAGAACTTAGCAAATTTTCATTAAGACAGCTGTTAATTGCAGAATATTGCAAATGAGTAGCTAAACAGTCTGGCAATTCTATCATTAAATATATTTTGCTCTTTTAAAATTTAACTTTAACTTAAATTATATGGTGTAGAAGGTTGATTTGGGAAACATTAAATTTTGTTAATGAAACTTGTTAATTGTAAAACTATGTAAATTTTTAAAATCTTGGTAGAGAAAAGCATTTGCATCTGGAAATAAGAGAATTAAGAAAACTATAGGATACTATGCTTTTAAAAATGTGATGTAATGTAAAAGAATGTAAGAATGCTAATGTAAGAATGAGAAAATGATTGCCATTCAATATCTATGGAATGGTGTCACAATTTGGGTTTGGTAATATCACAAAGGTATCACTAGCTTAACAGGATTTGAATCTGTCAATACTTGATGCAACTCCTATGGAAAAATACTACAGGAAGGTAGGGTATAGTGTTAATGACAAAAACAGAATCAGTCACTAACTGAGGCACAACAATAGAAAAACTGGATTTGGAGTCAGAGAATCTGGGTTCAAATCTGCTTTTGTACCTTGTTTCACCATAGATAAATCACTTAACCTCGAAAGGCTCCAATTTCCTTATCAGTAAAATTGGGACAATGATACTTTGAGAGAATTTGTCAAGGATATTGAGATTGCATCATTTTTAATAAAAACAAAGATTGCTACCTAATTTCTAATGAGCAGCATTCTGAGTTTTACAATCAGTTCAATGGGGGCAGCAGGATGGCTCAGTGAATAGAATGCCAGGCCCAGAATCAGGAGGTCTTAGATTCAAATTTGGTCTCAGACACTTCCTACCTGGGTGACCCTGGGCAAGTCACTTAACCCTAATTATCTAACCCTTACCACTCCTCCACCTTGGAACTGGCACATGTATTAATTCAAAGACAGAAGACAAGGCTGATGTGTGTGTGTATACACACACATATATATATCAGTTCAATGGCTAGATGACTAAGACTTCTTCTAAGCCTTAAATTAATGGAAACTAAACTAAACTTAGATCTTTGGATGTAAGCAGTCAATTAAGATAATTTGGATGTCAGACGTGTGAGTACTTTCCCCTTCAATGATGCAGAACCCAACTTTGGCATGCTTTCTCTTCTGCAGCTACTTTTATCCATTGTTCCTCCTGGGGATCCAATGGAGTGCAAAGGCCATTCATATAATGTCTCCACAAAAATGCATGGGACAGTGATGACAGAGGTGCGACTCTCTTTTAAACTATACAAAATTAAGAACAGTCTTTACTAGAAATCCATTAGTGTCTGCTGAATCCAATAAAAATGAAAGGAAAAAAACCCTCAGTATCCTTAACAAATTCTTTCTCCAATAACATCTGGTTTTTCTAAATGTCTGTTGTTTCAAATGAATATTGCCACACTCTGCCTCCCCCATATGAGATACTATATCAGGTACTTTATTTTTTTTTTAACTTTTATCTTTATTTTATTCCATTAACAAATTTCACATTAAGTTTTCTAAGTTAAATGATTCATGGTATCTCCCTTCCCCTCTTCCTGAAGTTGACAAGCAATTCAACTGGGTTATACATGTATTTATCACTCAAAACATATTTCCATATTATTCATTTTTCAAAGAGAATAATCTTATAAAACCAAAATCCCAAACCATATACCCAAATAAACAAGTGATAAATCATGTTTTCAACTGCATTTCTACTCCAACAGTTCTTTCTCTGGAGGTGGACAGCATTTTTTTTTCATAAAAGTCTCTTAGAATTGTCCTTGATCATTGTATTACTGTTAGTACCAAAGTCTTATCACATTTGATCATCTCACAATATTTCAGTTACTGTGTAAAATGTTCTCCTGGATCTGCTTATTTCATTTTGCAAAATTTCATAAGCATTTCCACGTTTTTCTGAAATCATCCTGTTCATCATTTTTTATAGCACAATAGTATTGTCACCATTATCATATACCACAACTTGTTCAGCTATTCCCCAATTAAGAGATATCCCTTTAATTTCCAATTCTTTGCCACCACAAAAAGTGCAGCTATAAATATTTTTATACAAACAGGTCGTTTCCCATTTTAAAAAAATCTCTTTGGGATACAGACCTAGTAGTGTATACCAGACAATTTAAATACCTCAAAAGACATGGCCAAACATGAATCTAACATGGATTACATTTTATGGGATTTCTTTCCTTAAAGCATCAAAAAAGACTAGTCTCCCTATATATTTCAAAACAATAACTATGGGAATGGTGTTCATATAGGGACATACATCACCAAACATTTAAAAGTACATATTATTTACTGTGTGTGGAGAAGGAGAGAGAGAAAATAGGGAGAAGAATATCACCAAGCCTGGAAAAGGAGAAGACTATTACTGCTAAGAGTAACAGGGAAAGATTTGATGGAAATTTAGAATTTTGACTTTTTAGTGTTTAATTTCAGATAGCACCAGGACATCTCATGGGTGTATCACTGTGAGATATCCAGATCTTTTTAAGATGGAGGAAATCTATGATAGAAATATATTTGGTTAAGTCCACATAAAGATAATTATATGGTTCTATGTCAAGAGAATGTATGAACTACTCACAGGATTAAGTAGAAAATTATAAAAGAGTAAACCATAAAAGATGGGGTCTTGAGATACAACCACAACAGCAGCTATGGATGTTTCTATTGGAAATAGCTTAGTGACTGATGTGACATATCAAATAGTGGATTAAGAAAAAGATGGAGTGGATATAAATATAAAACATTGTGGAAAACTTCAAGAGTGGGAGACCCCCATTGCCTAGCCCTTACTGATCTTCTACCTTAGAACCAATACAAAGTATTGGTAAGACATTAGGTTACGGTTTAAAAAAATAAAAATTATACAAATGAAAAAACTATGAGTGGGGCCACTAGATGACTCAATGAAGATAGAGTGCTGTACCTGGAATTAGTTCAGATGTGGCCTCAGACACTTAACAGCTGTGACCCTAGTCAAGTCACTTAACTGTGTTTGCCTCAGTTTCCTCATCTGTAAAATGAGCTGGAGAAGAAAATAGCAAACCACTCTAGTATCTCTGCCAAGAAAACCCCCAAACAAGGACATGGAGAGAGGGACATGACTGAACAACGATAATGAGCGGGGTGGAAAATAAATGAAGGGCTTTGAAGAAGGGCTAATAGATAAAAAATCGGGGGAGGGGGGTAAATGACTTCTATTATGAATATGTTAATTTTTTCAGCTTTCTATGTTAAGTCCTAAGTAAGAATTATTATTATTAATTCATCTCCTAATTTATCCCGTGTATATACGCTGTATGTAGCTGTTTAGATGTTGTCTCCTTGTATTCCTTGAACGCAGGGCCGATTTTCAAGTGCCTTCAATCTCCAAGTTATCCTGTATACATTCGGTTTGTAGGTAGTCTGTATGTTGTCTCCCCTACACTGTGACCTCTTTGTGCCTTTCTTTGTAACTCTGGCTGCTTAGGCCAGTGCCTGGGAGGCAGTAGGCGCTTAATAAATGCTTGTAGACTTGACTAGACTTGGGAGGAAGGCTTAGGTAAAGTCACCTATCAGGGCAAAGATCATTTGAAAACAAACACGCAGGTCTCGCTTGGAGCTTCCGTGCAGCAGGAGTTGCTTGCCCCTAGTCCCCGGCCTCTGCCCTCCTCACCTGCCGCTAGAGCCAAAGGGAAACGGGAAAAATCCACGGGGGAATAGAAACCTAGGTAACGGGGAGCTTTTTTTCCTGGCCTGCTGGAGGAGGGGTCGCGCTGCAGTCTTCAACACTGAGCACAGGGAGGCGGAGGAGGGGGAAGGGCCAGCCCCTTTTGACCCAAAAAGGAGCTATTGGGGTGGTGGTGGGGGGAAACGCGAGAAGGCCTTCCTTACCCATGTGCTGCGTGTCTAGTTGCACGGCCGGCATCTCCTTCAGTTGGATGTGGCCGGACCCGGAGTCGCCGCAGCAGCGAAGACAACAAAAGACAGAGGCCGCCATCGCGCCGAGGCCGCCTCTGTTGGGGGTCGGGGCCGAGGCGATGCAAGCGCAGGCTCAGGTTCAAGCTCAAGCTCGGGCTTCGGCTTCGGCTCCGGCTCCGGCACCGGTGGCACCGCCCCCTCCACCCCAACCTCTACGCCCGCCAATCAATCCGCCCAGGGCTCCCCGCCTCGGACCATGGCACAGCGACCCCACAGGCTCGGAGGACTCAGCGCAGGTGGCACTCGAAGCCGACTTCCTGCTAACAGACCCCTACTGCATCGGCCTAGCACGCAAGTCGCGTAGGAAGGAATTTCCTGTGGGTGAAGCTCGACGAGAGCGGGGCGGGGCCGCGGAGGAATCTGTTCACTACCACGAATATTCACGAAAGGGCGGAGCCGTGTGAGGCGATCGCGCCACCGTCGAATCACTGCGCGCCCTCGTGCATTAATTGTTATGCATGCATAGGCCTGTGCTAGGCTCGCGCGCTCCTTATGGGTTGGGAGGAAACGGCCGCGACCCACACGTCTGCTGGTCTCCTTTTCCTATATTGGGTATGGGTGTGTTTTATTTCCCAGAGGGCTGTTCCTTTTGGTGGTATATCGTGATAATACCTAAAATATCTCTTAAAACTGTTCACTTGGAAGGCTGAGAGTAAGGTCAGATAGGGATAGGATTTCTCTTAAAATGTGTCTTTTTACATTCCTCTCACCCCTTCTTAGGGGGCGGGGCTGAGGGCCCTCCAAATATGAGAACCCCTGAAAAAAAAGATGGGAGAGACCTACAAGATATTACAACTTTCTAAGCTTCTCAAAGTCTAGGCCCCACAAAGAGCAAGTGGCAGGATTCTAAATGGAACCTAGAAAGTAAAGAGGAGGGAAAAAGCCTTTATTAAGCTCCTATGTGCCCAGCTCCACCTTTTACAATCTCTCATACAAAGACAAAACATCTTTTCCAGTTATATCGTGATATACTGAAGCAAAGAGGCTGGTTAGAATATAACTAGTTAACGTGATGGCAAAAAAAAAAAACACAAAAAAACCCTGTCAACAAGATGATTATCCAAAGATTAGGCAATGACTGAACAAATTATAGAATGCTGATGTGATAGAATGTTGTTGAACTTTATGAAATGATGAATCTAGAATTCAAAGAATCAGGAGAACAATCTATCATGGGGTTTTGAGTCCAGTTGCTTCTAGATGACTGAATGATCTTGAACCAGTCATTGTTTATCAAGAGAAGCAGATTAATGAAGTAGAAAGAATAGTGGACTTGGAGTGGACAGTGATTTCAAATCTTGACTCTGCTCTGTACTTCACAGTCTGACCTTGGACAAATAACCTTCATAAATCTTAGCATCTTCACCTGTAAAATGAAGAGCTTGGTCTAGACAATGTTTGAGGTGATATTTTCTCTTTCATCTCTACTTCCAAGGAGCAATCTCTTAATCCATATCTCAAAGTTGGAAGAGGTCTGGGGAACTGACTTAACTAGATCAACCTATAGGAAAATAAAAATACACAGCAGGAATGCTCAAGTACCTAACAACTGGCACCCTTAGCTTGAAGATAGCTCTGCAGTGAGGGGCAACAATTTCCCAGGACCACCCAAGCAATTTTTGGAGAGTAGTTACAAAAACTTTTCCTTACAGATTACATAAATTTGCTTGATTGTAATTGTCCTAGCCACTGCTCCTGGTTCTGCCCTTTGGGGCTCAGCAAAACAAGAAGTTGCTCTAATTGGAGAAAAGTTGCCATAAACTAGAGCCCCATTCTAATCTATAGAGAAAAATCTCGACTAGTTGATGAGAGAGTGTGTGGGTGCCTTGAATTTTTTTCTCCTTTTTGCTGGAGAGGACAAATATGTAAACTTAACCCAGTCCCACACAGGAAGTGTCTAGTATGAAACGTGAGACAGCTAAAAACTAAAGCAATCAGCAGAGACTTCAACACCCCAAGCTAATTAGTGATTTTGTCGGGAAGAGAGAGAGGTGCTTAGGGTTTTTTTTTTAACTGCTTTTTTCTTTCTTTCCTGGCAGAGATGCTTCCTCATCTTTCTATCTGTCTGTTTTGCAGGATGTCTGCAAGAGTGAGATAAGCAACCGAGGACCCCTCCCACCAACGCACCTGGGAGCTGACAGTTCCTGACTGCCAGATCTGTCCGGATAGGCAAGATTATTATAGAAGCAGCTGCCAAGAGAACTCACAGTTTCCCCACCCCCAACACCAAGAGTGCTTGTTCAGGCAGTTAATTATACCTTTATCTCCTTTTGCTGAATGAATCTGTAGGGTCTCTGGGATCAGGAGTCTCTTGGCTATCTGCTATAATCAAATTGTACCTTAAAGATTAATCTGGCCTACACCCTGGTAAAATAAGCTTAGTTTAGACTACATTCAAATGAATCCGAACTAAAGTTGGGGAGAGTGTTGAGGAATGATGTATCTTTACAAGGTCCTACTTACTAATATTGCTTATGGGTTTTGAGGGAATTATCTTGAGAATAAAAGAATTTTCTTAGAGTTAAATTTATTCAACCTGTCCTCTGGTCACTTATTCTCTTTTCAGACATATGATGTCCTGAAAATAAATCAAGAAAAAAGCTTTTTTTTTTTTTTTTAACTCTTACTTTGTATTGGTTCCAAGGGCAGAATGGACTAGGGAGTTAAAGTTAAATGATTTGCCCAGGGTCACAATCTAGGAAGAGTTTGAGGTTATATTTGAACCCAGGACCTCATTTCCAGTCCTGGCTCTCTGTCTTCTGAGGAAGACAGAAGTCTCCTGTCCCCTCAGGAAAGCTTTAACCTTCATTGATGACTTTTAGATCTGAAAGATTCTATAGACTTAGTAATTAAGTAATGGAGACAAGTAATCATGAAAATCATGAAAATAGAAAATGAGTGTACCCAAAACAAACTTCATTCAGGATAACCAGTGCCTTTGGGGAGGTTACTGTTACCAAAAGTCTTAATATTAGATTAATTGTTCTGAATGTTTCCCTTTGGAAACCTAATTCTAAGGATTTTCCTTTTGTAACCATAAGTATCCTTGACTCAAAATGAAAGCTTTCATTTTTAAACTCAACTCACTCTCATTCACCCTGCATGTTTAATCTGTTGCTACATCTCAGTTATTTCTATCTTCACAACATCTATAAATCCCCTTCTCTCTATTCAGACATAATCCTAATCCAGGTGGTTTATGACTTCTCACCTGGATTTACACAATAGCCTTCTAATTGGTCTCAAATCTCTTACCTACTCCAATCCATTTTCCATTCACTGCCAATGTGATTTTTTTTTATCTTTCCATGTAACTCCAATTGCCCCATCCCCCCCACTCCTCAATGAGTAACTCCTTATTGCCTCCTTAGACTAGCCACACATTTCTTTGGCATTTTAAGCTCTTCATATCCTGAGCTTTTCATACCTTTGCAGCCTTTTTACACTTTATTCTCTTCCATTTTCTGGCAACACCAGCTTACTTTCAGTTTCTCAAATAAATTACACTCCATATCCTAGCTCCAAATCTTGGCTGTTCCTTTTTCTGAAAATGCTCTTCCCTCTCACTTCTGTGTATTATTTTCCCTGATTTCCATCAAGACTCAGTTCGAATACCAACTATTCCAGGAGGCCTTTCAGAGTTCTCCCAAGGAGCTAAAGCTAATTGCTTCCCTTTTCAGAGTGCCTTCCATTTACTCTATAATGTAACTTATAGATACAGTCTCTAGTTTTTATCAGATATGTTAAATTTATTAGTAGGGGATTATCTGAGCCTGCAAAACTCTCTTCTGAACCAGATTAAAATGTAATTAGGAAAGGTTTAATAAATAAAAATCTTAACAATATTAATTTATGGCTTTCTAAGTCAATAGCCTTCAAGGATCATTTTCTATACAATAACACTGGTTGCTGTCACATAGAACGATGCCATTGGTACATGTTATTTACCTCATTAAAATATATTGTAACTGCTTTGAAATAATATAATTGCCAGGTGCTGCCAAATGTCAGTTTCTACTTTTTCATTGTCTTTTGTTTCTATTCTACTCAATGTAGAATGTCTACTCATTGTTTCTACTCTACTCATACAATTGTCATCCTACTTCCGTGCCTTACCACTCTTATGTGATCTACTTGTATTGCCTAATAATTTGTCATGCCTTTAGCCTCTCCCTTGTCCAAACCATTCTCCACACCCAGATACTAAAGTGATTTTGTTGTGGGGAGCTGAAGATTAACCCTTTGTTCAGGGAGGGTGCCCTTTCAAGAATGACAGACTCTGGTGGAAACCCTTTAAAGATAGAGAGATTTATTTAGGTTGAATGGTCAGGATGAAGCATGCAAGACCAACTGCCTTCCTGAACAGAGAAAAGTTCAAGGATTTTTACATCCTAAAGGGATAGGTTCTAAGTGACTTGGAAAGGAAAGATGGGGAGGGAGATGAACAATGGGAACAAAGAAGGGGGTCAATCAAGGGAGAAAATAGGTAACAGAATAGGTGCCTTTGTGTCTGGATACTTAAAACATAAGCATACATCGTTTATAATATCCTGATCATAAAGGTGAGTCTGGGGCATGGTAGAAGTATATATCCTTTATGACATCCTGATCATGTTGCCTATCTTGAGAGACCTAGGGATGTTTGGGATCATAAGTGATGTTTGAGATGTAGGGATCATAAAGGTGGGTAAGTTATCTAGAGAAACCTAATGTGTTTGAGATGTAAAAAGAGGTATCCCATCATGCTCAGACCCTTATCTTAAGGCTAGTGTAAATACATCCAAAGCTTAGAGGATCCTATATTCAGCTTCCAGCCCTACAAGGTGAATTCCTCATGTAATCTTTGACCTGTGGTGTCTCTAGGAATTTGGAGTGTACTGGGGGACCCTGGTGCCCACCACAATTATCCTTAAGTATAAGAATACTTTCCCCTTCACACAATAAACTGCAATATAGATCTCATTACCACTAGGATCAAATATGAACTCAGGCATTTAAAATTTAAAGCCTTTCACAACCTGACACCAATTTACTATTCCAGAGTCATTACACATTACTTTCTTTTACTTACTCTATAGCACAACCAAACTGTTCTTATCATTGTTCCTCATAGAAGAAATTCTTTCTCATTGTCCCCTGTGCCTGAACTGTATTCCTTTGTTACCTCTATCTCTTAGAATCTTTTGTTTTCCTTAAGTTGCTACATTTTACATGAAGCCTCTCCTGAGCTTCCTAGCTACTAATACTTTGTTTCTCCTGATAATTTTGTTTTATATGTATTCACAAATATTTATATATGTAAGTTTGAACTGCCCTTATAGTACATAAGCTCTTTGAGGAATAAGCTTTCACTTTTGCCTTTGTATCCTTGGCATTGAGTACAATGCTTGGGAAATAGGAGGCAGTTGGGTGATTGATTGTTTTTTGTTCCTTATGAGCTTCTTTTAGTGTTTCTGGGTTGTTGTTTTTTTTTTTTTGAGATCCTAGGATAAAATAATATCTTTCCTAGGACAACTTCTCCCACCTGCACTTGAATTGACTGGGCTGCTTCTACCATCAAGGTTTTAAGGGTAACTGTGAGGAGCTGGGTTTTTACTTCTATAGCTAATGAATCCCTGTCAGTATGTTTCACACTAATAATCAGCCAAAGTCTAAGTGAGAACAGTAGATACAAAAACATTATCCACAAGACATCCAGCTAGAACAAACAAATTACAAAAGTAGTGAGGAACATGTCTAAAGAACATGATAAAGGGATAATTCATAAATTCTCATTATGGAAGTTTTTTTCCTTTGTAGGCTTCAAGATGTTTCCTTTACATGTAGCTCTATGTCAAGTTCTAGGGATGGGTGCCTTTGTAGAGTTCATAGCTGGGACTTTCATTTGCCACAAAGGGCAATTCTTCCTGAAGCAGGCTTTCCTTGAATGTCTGTTAGACTATTATTAATACAATCTCTCAGATGAAGTTATAAAAGATCATATAGGAGCACTCTCGTCTCTATCTGTCTCTCTCTCTCTCTCTCTCTCTCTCTCTCTCCCCCCCCCCCCCTTCTTTTCCCTCTCCCTCTACTCGTCTCCCTTTACCTGTGTATCTTTGTCTCTGTCAAGTTTCTCTTTGTGGATGGAGTAATTGAACTAAGATGCAACACCTGACATTTATACATTTTAACTACAGCTTCTTAAACCTAATTACTTTAGTCAATACAATGAAGCCTAGATTAACTAGAAGGAAAGAATTAATATTTTGATTAATTTACATTTAACAATACTTTTTTGGGCATCAATTCTTTTTTTTTTTAAACCCTTACCTTCTGTCTTGGAGTCAATACTGTGTATTGGCTCCAAGGCAGAAGAGTGGTAAGGGCTAGGCAATGGGGGTCAAGTGACTTGCCCAGGGTCACACAGCTGGGCATAAATTCTTCCAACTGAAAAATTTCTAAATATATTAATGTACTTTCTGCCTTAGTAAGTAAATAACATCATTTCTTGATGACTTGATCTTACAGTGCTCTGGGATAATCATTTTATATAGACAATAATTTTCATCTCCTTATACTGTAAGCATAGTGTGAGGACTGAATATTCACTGCAACCACAATTTAGGTTAATCTGCTTCTAACTAAAACATTGGTTTCTTATCATTTGCCTCCTTCTACTTAATATGAATGCAATTAGTTAAAACATAGATTTCTGAGGCCTTTATAGATAGATGATTTACTCTACTACCCTTATTTTATGGATGAAGAAAGTAATATTCAAGGAAGTTATGAGGTCCAAGGTCCATAGATAGTAACTAACAGAGAATGAATTTCAACCTGGGTCCTCAGATTCCAAATCTAGCACTCTGTCTACATTGCACCTTGGGTATTGTTATAGTTAAAATTAAATCATGAGGCTGCTATTGGCTTTAGTAGCTTTATTACATCAAAGTTGTGATAATAAAAAGAGGGAAATGTGGGAAAGAGATAGAGAGTTGATTAGCTTACTACCTCTATTTGCTGTTTGATGAATTGAAGCTCACCACTGACAGGGGTTTCTTTAGGTTCCAAGTTCCAGCCAGAAGAGTGTGTGTGTGAGAGAGAGAGGGCAGAGCCTTGGTCTTGCCTTATAAGCAGTTTTCTCTACCCACACCACATCACACCTCAGGAACCAATCATAGTTCCTTAATTTGCCTGGCACCACCCAGGTGGAACAGTGCCAATGGAATCAGTTTCCCATCTTGTTGGTTTCAACTTCCTTTCTATACTTGCACTTCTTAGTGGTAAAGGATCTTCAGGTCCCTAGTTGATGATGTCAAAAACAACATAATGGGGAGGGGACTTCCCTTCCCACAAAATATTTTCTAATCCAATCAACAAACAAATAATTATTTAATGTCTGCTATATAGGGGCAGCTAGTTGGCTCAGTGGATTTAGAGCCAGGTGTGGAAATGAGAGTTTTTGGGTTCAAATCTAGCCTCGGACACTTCTTAGCTGTGTGACCCTGGGCAAGTCACTTAACCCCCATTGCCTAGCCCTTACCACTCTTCTGCCTTGGAATTCAATACACAGTATTGGTTCTAAGATGGAAAGTGGGGGGCGGGGGGGTGCAGAGCCAAGATGGCAACTTAGTAGCAATGAAAGCTGAAAGTCCTCTGACAATCCTTCCAAACCAATTTTTAAAAAGCACCTCAAAATAATAGTAAAAAATCAACAGCAAGACAAAGTGAGGGAGCTCTCCCACTGAATATAACTTGAAAGGTAGGCAGTTGATTTTTGCAGGATTTTCACAGGATAAGGGGGAACCAGAAGCAAAACTGCACACAGAGGAGGGCTGGCTGATCTCCCCACCCCTTCCAAATCTACTGCACCAGGTTCTGAGCCTGGGCATAAACCAGATTTGAGATCCTGGGACCCTGCCTAAATAAACAACAGAGCACCCCACATCTACCACTTGACATTCCAGGTCCTGGCACCAGCCTGCAGTGAGACCCAGAAGTCCATAGAGCTTGGCCCTTTCAAGCCTGCACTCTGGTGAAGACTTAGTCCCAAGGCAAAATAGTTCTTAATGCTGAGACCTACAAGCCATCAACAAAGGAGATAGTATCAGCAGTTTTCAAAACTCCCAATCCATAGGTAAAATAAAGCTGAGAAAATGACCAAACAGCAAAAGAAACACTTAACCCTAGAAAATGTCTATGGAGACAGAGCAAAACAAAATCAGCAGGGAACAGTGAGATCCAAGCAACCACATGCAGAACTTCAAAGAAGAACAGGAATTGGTCTCACACTCTGTAAGAACTTAAAAAGGCATTTTAATACCAAGTAAGACAAGTTGAAGAAAAATGGGGAAAAGAAATGAAAGTAATGCAAAATTAAAATACCTGCTTAAAAAGCAAAATTGGTCAACTGGAGAAAGAAGCACAAAAGTCCAATGAAGAAGAGAGTTTCTTAAGAAACAAAATTGACCTACTTGAAAAAAATCCAATGAAGAAGAGTTCCATGAAAAGTAGAATGGACCAAATGAAAAAAGGAGGCTCAAAAGCTCATGGAAGAAATTCTTTAGAAATTAGAATTGGACAAATAGAACTAATAACTTCATGAGAAGAAACATCAAGAAACAATAAAATCAAATCAAAAGAATGAAAAAATAGACTATATGAAATATCTCATTAAAAAAAAAAAACTGACCTGGAAAATAGATCCAGGAGAGACAATTTAAGAATTATTGGACTATCTGAAAGTCATGATCTAAGATGGAAGGTAAGAGTTTTTTTTTTAGTCTACTGTATATAAGGCATTATAGTTGGTGTTTAAGGGTGTACAGTCATATAATACCCACTTTCTGTCATAAAGGGCAGTGAACACACTTTTTGATATGCAATATTTCTTAAATTCATCTAGAATTGGAATAGCTCTTGGATACAAAGCAATTCTGTCAAGGAGTGCCTTGAAATAGACATTCTCCCCAGAAAAGCTCTTGATCTCAGATTTAGAAGGGATATTTCAGATATGGAAGGCCATCTGAGGAAGCTCCCCCAACCCCGACATCCTGACAGCTTTTGCTTGAAAACCTCTGGAAACACTGGGAGACCAACTTCTTGTGGCACAGTTACTTGAAGATTTCTATCTCCACATGTAGGATGATGCTGCATCCTTGAAGTGTGTGATACAGACATCATTAGACTGCATAAGTGTCCCAGTAGCCTTTATATATCAATTTTAAACTTTACAAAGTGTTTTATATATTGTCTCATTTGATCCTCACAATAGACATATGAGGTAAGCCCTATTATCATTTCTGTTTTACAGATGAGAAAACTAAATGACTCATCCAGGGTCCCACAGCTAGTAGATATCTATGGCAGAATTTAGACTCAGGTGTTCCTGTTTGCAAATTCAGTACTCAATGCAATATGCTGTCTAGATGCTTAGTAAGTAAATTCCTGAGACTTTATCTGGTATGTCCTAAAAAGTCTTAGTCTAGTTTTAACTATTACTAGCAATTTTAAGCATTATTATTAAAAATAGTTGCTAGTAAATATTTTTTAAACTTTTACTATCTTAAATCTACTAAGAATTCAGGACCCCCTGTATTACCTTAACCAATAGCTTTTACCAATTAAATATTTGTAAATTACTGATTAGTAAAATTTTCAGTTAGCAGAGTTAACCAATTTAGCTAGTAAAATCACCCAGATGATAAAATTACATAAAAATTACCCACATGACCACACATAGTCTTGGGAATCATCTCCTTTAAGTTGAAAGTTGAAGCCTTGATAGAATATGAGACCTTCAAGATAGATCAAGAAGATCAAGAAAGAGAGCATCTCTGACTCTAATGGTATCTGTACTATACTTCAAGGAGGCAGGATTAACTTACTTATGGAGATAGGAATCTTTAGGTAATTGTGTCACAGAAAAGTAGGTCTCCCAGTGTTTCCAGAGTTTTTCAAGCAAAGTCTTCAACATAAGGGAAAACTTTCTAACAATTAGAATCGCTTATAAGTGAAATGGCTGGATGACAATTCTGGATGTCCAACATAGTGTAGAAGAAATTCTTTTTCAGGTATGTGTTGAGTCAGTCAGCAGAATTTCTTCCACTCTGAGATTGTGTATGTGCATGTATATACTTGAGTTTATGTGCTTCTGTAACAATACTCCTGTCAAGATTTGGACTTGGGTAGATCTGGGATATTTCAGATAGAAAATAGATGAGATATGGAGATTAAGATATGGCTGCAAGTGCTCAGGGAAGGTTCCAGAGGTAGGCATTATGAGACAATTTCCAATACAGACAGGTAGAGCATAGAATTGGAGTGTGGTAGCAGGCAATAATCAGTGGTTCAGGAGGGTAGTAGGTCAATTCTAGCCATAGGTAATGGAAATGTCACAGCAAACAGGTGGAGTACAGAGTTAGAGAAATCTAGAAGAGTATTCAACCATTGAGACGATTTTTTAGTGGTAGTTCTCAAAGGATTATTATTCCCAAGAGCATTTGTGATGTGTCCTTTACCCCAGAACTAGAAAACTTAGCTGGGACTCAGTTACTGTAAGTGAGCTGTAAGGAGGGAATTTGGCCATGAAGAATAAAGCAAAAAGCTTTTTTCCTGAAATAGAGGCACGGGGTCAGTGGAGGACAAACAATCAGGCTGATGATAGGCTGAATTGCCCCCTGCTATATATCCCAGAATTCTTACACTTCCCTCTGCTTAAGGCTAAATTGGTCCCCAAACCTATAATAGGTTTTGATCCTGAAAGTGGGAACTGAGGAGCTGAAATTGTGAGGAGGGGTGTAGAGAAGCCAGAAACCAGATAATCATTATATGTCTGTTAACTAGGGTGTAACTATAGAATTGAAATGATGATACATTTAGCCATGAAGTCTCCCAGAATATGAGAGCCTAACCAATTTTCTCCATAGGAAGCATTTCAGTGCTCTATGGGTAAAATACAAATTCTGTTGATTAATCTATGAGAGTTTTTGACTTGCCTAATTCCTATCCTATCCTCAAATCTTGAATCAGTGCTTTGCCCACTAAAGGAATACTAGATGGCTGGCAAAAGCTATATGGGGTGGTGGTAATTGGGTTATTTAATACCTTCTTGACTGCTAGCTAGAAGTGTAACCACTAGGCAAGTCACTGCACAACAGGCCTCAGTTTCCTCATCTGTAAAATAAAGATATTGGATCATAATATCTCTTACGTTTCCCTCTAGTTTGAAGATGCATAAAAATTATAGTTTGAATCTGAAATGATTGCTTATTTGAAAAGGTAAATGAAATCAGAGCTCTGCAATTTTACTATGTGGCACCTATCCTAAAATTCAACAATTTGATAATGCTTTTGAAGTCTGAATATAAGATTGGTTTTTCTGGAACTGTTTTAAAACGTTCTTGGGAAAGGAATTGGATTATATATTCTGCTGGATTATGCCACAGGAGAGGAAATATATGAGCAAGTTAAAGTTAGGGATTTGAGGATATCTGTTGTTTACCTACTACTTTTCTCTATGACCTGGTAAACTCATGTCAAGGAAGATGGTAAGCTATATAAGTGACCCTTTATCCTGTCAGAGAATTGATAGGGCATGCTGATAAGATTGAAGATCAGTTCTGGGGGTGGGTGGAATATGAGATTTGCTTCCTCTCTTCTCCCCACTCAACTGTTAAAGGGAGTTTATCTCAAAGTTTTTATTTCCATTAAGCTGATAAGCAATTTCTTCCTAGTTCCTCTTCCCTTTTGGAAGAAGGTGGAACTTAGGAGAAAGGTAGCTTTTTTTCCTTGTGAAAAACTTGTTCCTCAATTGCTTATCATTTATCATTATTGCTTTGTTATAAATATTGTTATAAATTATTATAAATGTTTTCCCTCCTTCATATAATAGAAAAATCAAGGGGTCCATCATGCCTTTCTCTGGTATGATTAATGATAGCAGTGGACAGATATTTTGGAAAAGGTTTAGATCCTTCTAAAGAGCCAGAAAATATATCTCTGCTTCAACATAGCTGAGGTTTGGGATGGATTAGAGTGGGGACAGATGGAGAAAGAAGAACAAACACTGATTACATGAAATTCTAAAGCTTATTGATATTAAACTCCTAAGCAAGCATAATTTTCAGTAAACAGGACAGCCTAAAAACCAGAAAGAGAGTAAAATAGATAAATGCCTCTACATGTAATTGAGATAAGCCCATGAAGTAAAAGTAATCTAAGCCTGGGCAGGACCAATCAAACCAAAAGAGTGATCATGTTATACACTGGGGTACCAACTACTTTAACCTGCCATTAGAGATACAGAACACTACAAAAAGGTACTAACCAATATTCTTATAAACCTTATGAGGGCTGACATCTGGGGCTTAGTCTACAATCATTTCTCCAAGTTAAAATTTGGTTCTAGCATACAGTTCCTTTGGAAATTGGCATACTTGCTGGGTTATAAAGATATGATAAACAGTTTATAGCAAACAGACTTTGAATAGAGAAGTTAAATTCTGTTTCCTCAAAATACTTTTTTACCTCAAAAGTCATAGTTTTATGAAACTTTTTCATGATTTTCAATTAACATGTTATGTTATGACACATAATCTTGTGTCTGTCTCATTTTGTTAACTAAGGTGACTAATATATTCCATGTGGTATACCACAGTGTTACACATTAATCTTTTTAAAAAGCTGAATGATATTCCAAACTATGATTGGAAACAACAGTGCATAACAGTGATGGAGTCATTCTAAGAGAGTATGTCAGTTATATATAACACTAACTAAAACAGTGGCAGAAATTTTCCAAGAACTTCAGCTAAAACTATTTATTATTTTTTGTTAACTGTCAAAGACATCTTTAGGATCCTGCTTGCTCAGCTGTTCTTCATAACATAATTAATAACTGGCACTTTCTCTATTTGAAATGAAGAGCTGGAACAGAATAATATCTCATTTCCCCCCTCCCTTGGCTTCAGTCTTTTAAACAGGACTCCAGAAAAAATGGTCACTAATAAGTTATGTTGACTGCACTGAGAAGGTAACTTTATTTTATGAGTAGGGCCAGATTCCCTTGATTCAAAACTGTCTTGTTTTTTGGAAGATGAGAGATGAGAGACTTCTACTGAATTTCAGTTCCAAAAGACTTTGAAGCATGAAAAATAAGATATTTCCTTACCTCAGTAAGAGGAGCTTAGGACTTTAATTCTGTGAATTGAATTGACTGGAAATATTAGTGCATGGATATTTAAGACACAAATCTTCTGGAATAATCATAACTATCTCTTTCCTCATAGTTGATCATAGAAGAGTGACTCCATTTAGTAGAAGGAAAAAGGTGTAGTTTGGGGAGAGAAGTTATTACCCCAAATTCCAAAGGTGGGAGCCAGTGAAATGAGGATATGCCTCTCCTCTTTTGCTATCCATCTTAAACCTTCAAACTTTCTCAGACAGTAATATGTTGATTACAAACATGTCATCACCATTATCATTATCATCGTCATCACAGTATTGCACTTTTAAGTTTGCAAAGCACTTTACATATCTTCCCCCTTAGAGTGTAAGCTCTTTGAGAGCATGAACTCTCTTCTTTGTTTTCTAGCATTTAACAGTGCCTGGTGTGTTGTAATCATTTAATAAAAGCTTATTGATTGATTTTTTTAAAATCCTCTAATTCTCTTTTATCTTTCATGCTTAAGGGAACAGATTTTTTTGTTGTTCATTTTTGGTTCATTTCCTTTCCTTTTGGTGGACCAGGAGAGCAAAGATTTCTTTCTTTGTTTTGCTTAGCCTCTTTTTTTTTCTTCTAGTGGGCCAAAAAGTGTTTCTTACTTTTGGCTCTGCCATCCTTCTCAGGTGGCTGCAATGATACTCTCTTCTGGGCCTTGAATAAATATAGCATTTCCATTCACCTCTTGGGAATAATTTTTTTAATTGTTGTTGAGAATCATTTTCTTATTATCTAAGAATCATTTCTAATAAATTTTGATTTTTGTTCCAAGCAGGAAATTTGAACATTTTGAGAGCTTGCTAATTCTATTGCTGAGTATGTGTGTGTACTGTAAAGGGTGAATATTATGGTTGAGACTGAAAAAATATAAATTTAAATGATTGCCAAGGGAAATCCCAAATAATAAAATACCCAAGTCAGCTGCCAAATTTTTATGGTGATTTAATTACAACAGGAGGAAGAAAATATTAGAGGGAGAGAGAGAGAGAGAAAGAGGGAGAGAAGGAAAGAGGGAGATAAGGAAAGGAGTTTAACTCAAAAACACTCTGGCTTAGGCTGAGCCAAAGCAGGCGTTAAGGCCTTGGAAAGCCAAGGCAAAGAAAAGGGTCAGTCCTTATCACTACGTGACCGGTCTGAAGGAAAGCTGTCTGCGGGGCTCCTCCAAGCTCAAACTCCAGGATCAAACTGAACTCTAGCCCTCTCCTCAGGAAGTCAAGAGCACTCCAGAGGCTGTTCTCTACCTCACTTCCTGCATCTTACATGTGCCAATGGTGGCTCAAGCTTGACTTGGGACTGCTCAGAGATCTGTCCTTTTTTTGCACATGTCTGTTGAAGGCCATCTCCTCAGATAATTAAGTCTTGAGTTTAATGCAGACCTTCCTAATCTTGTTAAACTAAGAAGGGAGAAGAAATGTAGTTTCCAAGACCTGATTCTGTTATTCCAAGTATCTCTATTGTTATTGATCAGGAAATAGCTAAACCAGATCTTCTAAAGAATGGTTTGATTAGGATGGAATAATTTTGAAATTAACAGTACATATATATGTAAATGTGGGTGTATATGAATATATATACTGAACGTATCATCCATACTCCCTAAAATAACTTTCTATTGAAATATTTTCATAGAATGTAAGTTGAATATTTGCATTATTTTGTTTTTATATTTGAATCCTTAGTACCTAGGGTAATGCCCAGCACTTAATAGGCCCTTAATAAATTCTAAATTTATAATAGTATTACCTGTCATTATAAACATCTAAAAAGCAACTTAAACTTCCAATAGTGGAGAAAATGGTTTAATAAATTGTGGTACATTAATATAATGAAATACTATCTTAGTAGGTCATTGGAGAACAATGGCTATGGACACATATAAAGTCCCTGATTCACATGTTGATTTAAATTTCTTGGAGCTGTGGGAACAGTGCTGTACCTGAAAAAGCAGTGGTCCCTTTCTTTCATTCAAGAATCAATTCATCAATATATCTTTATTAAATGTCTTTTATGTGCCAGGCACTGTGTTAGTGGTGGAGAAACAAATACAAAGAATGAAGCAATCCCTGCTCTCAAGGAGTTTTTGTTTGCCTTTGGTGGAGATAAGTGTGTATATAGATACACAGGTACCTACACAATAAGTATAAAGATAAAAAACAATTAAATCCATAATTAGGGAAGACTATAGCAATTGGGAAGATCAGGAAAAGCTTCATGTAGAAGGTGGTTTATGCGCTTTTTTGAAGGAAGAGAGGAAATATAATATATAAGGTAGAGGTTAGCAGCAAGTACGTACCTGGCCTAGAGAGTGGCTATTACAAAGGTATGGATTGGAATATGGATTGTCATGTGTGAGGAACAGAAAGAATGCCAGTTGCACTGGATCATACAGTGGCAAGCTTAATTTTTTATGCTGCTTATAATGGGAAAATTGAGAATAGAAGTCATTTGGGGTTTGAAAGATAATGAAATCTTTTTTTCGGATGAGTGGAATTTAAGGTATTTATTAGATATCCAGTTTGAAATGTCTAATAGGCAGTCAGTAATTTGGGAGTTCAAGTTAGAGACTAGGGTTAAATGTAGAGACCAAGCTGATGAATAAAGTGAAATGGTATATAGAGAGTTAAGGTCCCAGTATAAAGCCACAATTAGGGTGCCTGATATGGATGATGAATCAACAAAGGGGAGACCAAGGGAAGGTCAGAAGGGGTAGGAGGAGAGAGAGAAGAGAGTAGTGCCCTGAAACTTAGAGAGGAGTGAGTATCCAGGAAAAGGTGACTGACATTGCCAAATGCAGTAGAGAGATCAAGAAGCATGAGGATCTTTAAAAAAAAAAAAGCGCCATCAAATTTTGCAATTAAGAGATTGTTGATAGATTTGGAGAGTGCAGTTTGAGTTGAGTGATGAGGTCAGAATCTAGACTGCACACTTTTTAGGAGTTAAGTGAGAGGAGAGTGGAGGCAACAAGTATAGAATGCTTTTTCCTAGGGGTTTGACCAAATTGCAGTTAAAGGATGGTAGCTTGAAGAGAAGGTAAGTTCTTCTGGGGTTTTTTTATTAACTAATTGGAGATTCAGCCCCATGTATAGGCAGCAAGTATGGAGCCAGTAGAAAGAAAGAGACTGAAAACATGAAAGATCATAGATTCTTTGCTAGAAAGGTCCTCATAGATCTGCTTTCCCCCTCTTCATTTTAGAAGAAGAAACTGAAAGAGAGATTTGTCCATAGACAGATAGGATGGGAACCCAGGTCTTCCAATTCCAATCCAGAGCTTTTTCTATAGCACCATGTTGCCTCTGAGAACTGGAAACCTTGAGAATCTCAACACTGTTTATAAAAGTGATATTTATTTTATTTCCTAGAGCTACAAGAGAGCCTTTCATCATAGTTTTTGAAGTAAGTCTTGAGAAAAGCTCGTTCTTTTTTGGTTCACTGAAGAGAATTTCTAAATGCTGAGCTTGGCATGTTCCAAGATGTTTCAGAATTAAAATAATTCCCAACAGCTTTATTACCATCTCAAATTTTAAGTCTCAGCTCTCATGAACTTAAAGGCCTATTATTTTAGCTCTATGACTAGATCACACTATAATAAATCCATTTTTCTGTATTTTCACTTTTTCTAAAGTCTGCTTTACTTTGACTAATTCTTTCTGGGTACATTAAAATATACTCAGAACTGTTGAATGTGAGATAAGTCCAGAAGTTGGTTTTATCTGCAGGTCTGATTTTTTCTGTCCAAAATCAATACCTTAATCTGTTCACACACAGCAGGCAGCATAAAATCAGAGCAGAGGACAAAATATCATTCACTTGGAGATGGGGTTATAAAAATGTTTACCAGCACTAGGCTTATGAAATCCTTGTATTTCCTTACTTTTGATGACTGTCTCCCATGTGTGGAATTCTTTTCTTTCTCATCTCTGTATCTTGATTTCCCTAACTTCAAGTTCAAGAAAAAAAGAACCCTCCACTTTTCCCGATCCCCCTTAATGCTAGTACCTTCCTTCTGTTGATTATCTGCTCTCCTCTATATACAATTTATCCAAATACATTATCCAAATACAAATACAAATACAAATATCCAAATCCAAATATATACAATATATCCAAATATATAGTTTGTACAGTTATTTACATATAATTTCCTACATTAGTTTGTGAGCTTCTGGAGAAAAGGATTATCTTTTGCCTTTCTTTATAGTCTCAGGGCTTGCTATATAGTAGGTGATTAATAAATACTTGTTGATTGACTGTTTGATTTCCTAGACCAGTGATGGGGAACTTTTTGGGTACCTAATGCAATGTCCCACCCCACCCCTAGTCTGCCTGCCTGTCATGCCCTGCCCCCAACTGCTGCCCCACCCCCAGACTGCATGCAGTATGAGGGCCAGGCTACTAGCCCAGCCTGCTGTGCTCCATGTCCCTCAGGGCTGCCTCCACCACCACAGCTTCAGGGTGGTAGGGAGCAGCCATGCTCACTTACTTCTTTGGGGGTAGGTGGAGAGGCAACTCATAGCTTCAGGGCAGGAGGTGAGCCAGCTGCCTGTGCTCAGCCCCTGGGAGGATGGAGGGAGGCTAGAATGCTCCACCCATACGTTCCCAGCAGGCCAAACCAGGGGTCCACATGTTCTCCATAGAAGTCCTGGTGTGCTATCCTAGGCACACATGCCATAGGTTTGCCATCACAGGCCTAGACTCTGAAATGTGCTTTCTTTCCTGGACCTATTTGGTTATTTTGACTGACCACTTGTCAGTCCCTTTGACTTTCCAGATCATTGTTATCTCCTAGGTTCATTTTAGTTTAGCTGATCTCTCTATCCAAATGTCTCCTGCTAGTATATATTCCTATCCTTTTAAGTCCCAGCACAAAATGGGATTTCGTCTTTTTATAAAAATTTGTAAACCATTTCTACACAATTTCTGGCAGTCAAATAATCATTTAATGATATATTGCAACTTGCTTTTCATCTCTGGGTTATTTGTAATTTTGGAACTTCTGTTTCTCGGCTTGTTTTCCATGATTCACAGTCATATAAAATATTGGTATTAAAAAAAGATGAATTTTCACTAGCCATTTGACAGTTTCCTAAATGTAATCCAGGCAATCTCCTCTTATTGCTTAATGCTGTGTTATTTTATTATCTATATGAAGGACTTGACCAAATTGTATATATTTATGTAGCAAGCTATCTGCTTGGTCCTGTTCTAGAATATTTTTATTACTGTGAGTCCTAGAATTAGTATGAAAAGTGAGGCAGTCCTTATCTTACATTCTAATGAAAGATATAACACATGAAGGACTATCCAGGAAGGAAGTTTTGGTCTGTCAGGGATTGTGAGGGGAGCTAGAAGATGACAGATAGTCATATCCTTCCTCAGAGCAGCTGTAGTGATGATTATAGTTACTCCCCTAGAGCAGGAAGTAAAAGGGTGGCTGGAAAGGGTTGCCCCAAGCAGATGGCAAGATGTTCAGGTTGGTCCCAGTGTCAGGGTAGATGGATGGATGAGATATGAAGCATGGTTTGAGACTGGCCAGGTATAATGGGTTAGGTGAATTTTTACTCAGTTATCCATCAGAAAATCTCAAACCCAAGTAGGCCACAATCCTGAAACTGAGTGATTTAAGGATGTAGGGAGAAAAATCTAGAATCATCTCCTAGAGGGAGAACGTTCCAATTAGGGAAATGGGAATTAGAAATATTTGGGGAGTTATACATTATAATAATAAGAGCTGATACTAACATTGCATGTTAAGATTATAAAATATTAAGATTTGTAAGGCATTTCACATGTATTATTATCTCATTTGACTTTATTAAAGGATTACATATTTTAACATTGAAGGAACCTCAGAAGTAATGTAGTACAACCTCCTCATTTTATAGATGAGGAAATGGAGGCTCAGAGAGGTTCAGTAACTTGCCTGAGGTCACACAGGTAGGCACTGGGGGCTAAATGCTCAGGTTGCAAAAAGAAGCAAATAAAACAGCCCTTGCTCTCAAGCTCATATGGGGAAGACAACATGTAAACAACTATGAACAAATAAGCTATAGGCAGAATGAATGGAGATAATCTCAAAGGGAAGCATTAAAGGGGGATCAGGAAAAGCTTTGTGTAGAAGGTAGGATTTTAGCTAGGACTTGAAGGAAGCCAGGGAGACAGAAATGAGAAGGGAGAGAACTCTGGGCATGGAGGATAGCCAAGAGTTAAGATATGTGGTCTTCACTGAGGAAGAGAAAGAAGGCTGATATTTCTGGATCACAGAATACATGGGGGGGGGGGGTGGAGAGGCATGAGATATAGAATTCAATACCCCAGTGGGTATGGTTGCTGTTCTATCTCTGAGCATATGGGAAACAAGTTGGATGGTACACAGAGAAGATCTATTTCACCGGTGTGACAGGGGAGTGGTGGGTAGAAAAGCCAGCCCCCCCCCCCAACTCTGAACCTGGGCCCAAGCTCTGGTACAAGGCAGGCCACACCTGGCCTGTTCAAGCCTAAGAGGAGGCCCAGAGCCCTTGCCCAAGCCTGTTTCAGGGCAATCTGTAGTACTCCAAGCTGGTATAATCCCAGACAGAGGTACTGAGTCCCTGCCTAAGCCTGTAGTGAAGACCAGAACCACAGCATCTGAAAGTTTGTGCCTGGCTGGTGCTTCAGTTCCAGGGCAAGGCAGCTCACAGTGTGCTCCTAAAGGAGAGGAAGTAGGATAAGAGTGCATATAGGCAATCTCCTCAGAACTGGGTCAGAGAGGGAAGAGCAACCATACTTTTTGGGGTACTGAATCTTACATTACCCTGCAGAGAAGTGGGAGGTGAAGAAGATGGGGATGGGGTGAGGAGAGGAGTAATATAAAGGGGATGATTAAAAGCAAAACATGTGAGGAGAGAGTAAAAGGAGAGAGAGAGTAGAATCAAAAGGGAAAAAAAGATCAAGGGGAATCCATAGTCAGTAATCATAATTGTGAATGTGAATGGGATGAACTCATCATAAAATGGAAGCAGTTAGTAGAGTGGATTAAAAACCAAAATCCTACCATATGTTGTTTATAAGAAACACATTTGAGGGGGGAAGCTAGGTGGTTTCGTGAATTGAGAGCCAGGCCTAGAGATGGGAGGTCCTAGGTTCAAATCTGGCCTCAGAAACTTCCTAGCTGTGTGACCCACTTAATCCCCACTTACCATTCTTCTGCCTTGAAACCAATTTACAGTATTGATTCTAAGATGGAAGGTAAGGGTTTAAAAAAAGAAACACATTTGAAGCAGGTAGACATACATGGAGTAAAGGTAAGGGGATGGAGTAGAATCTATTGTGCTTCAGTTGAAGTAAAAAAAGTAGGAGGAGAAATCATGAGCTCAGACAAAACTAAAGCAAAAATAGATCTAATTAAAAGAGATAAGAAAGGAAATTACATCTTGATAAAAGTTACTATAGACATCTAAGTAATATAAATACTTAACATATATGCACCAAATGTCATAACCTCCAGATTTTTAAAGGAGAAATTCATGAGCTTCAGAAGGAAACAGACAGTAAAACTGTATTAGTGCGGGACCTCTCATAACTCTCTCTCATAACTAGGTAAAATTTAACCAAAAATAAAGAGGAAAGAAATAAAGGAAACGAATGCAATTTTAGAAAAGGTAGATTTAATAGATGTCTGGAAAAAATTGAATGGGTATTCAGCAGCACATGGTATGTACACAAAAGTTGATCAGTACTAGGGCATAAAAACTTTACAATCAAATGCAGAAAAGCAGAAATAGTGAAAACATCCTTTTTTCAGACCATAATGCAATAAAAATTATTATCAATGAGGGTCCATGGAAGGACAAATTAAAATTTAATTGGGAATGAAACTAATTTTAAAAAGTTGTGGGTCAAAGAACAAATTATTTTTAAAATCAATAATTTCCTTAAAGAGAATGACAATAAGGAGACAACATAAAAGTTTTGAGATGCAACTAAAGCAGCACTTGGGGGAAAATTTCTAAATCTATATGCTTATGTCAGTGAAATTGAGAAAAAGCAGGTCAATGAATTGGGCATGCAACTAAAAAAACTAGAAAAAAAGAATAAATTTAAAATCCCCAATTAAAGACTAAATTGGAAATCCCCCAAAATCAAAGGAGAAATTAATAAAATTAAAAGTTAGAGAACTATAAAACTAATGGAGAGGAGTAGGATGTGGTTTTTATGGGGGAATAAAACCCCAAATAAATAGAGCATTGGTTAATTTGATTAAAAAATGAAAAAAGAAAATCAAATCACCAGTATCAAAAGTGAAAAGGATGAATTCACCACCAATGAAGAGGAAATCAAAGCAATCATTAGAAGCAATTTTGCCCAATTATATGACAGTTGTCTGACAATCTAGGTAGAATGGATGAATATTCTCAAAAATATAAATTGCACAGATTAACAAAAAAGTAAAATGAATACTTAAACAATCCATCTCAGAAAAAGAAATTGGAAAAGCCATCAATGAACTCCCTAACAAAAAATCCCCAGAGCTGGATGGATTCACAAATTCTATCAAATATTTAGAGAATAATTAATACCAATACTATATAAATTATTTGGCAAAATAGGCAAAGAAGGAGCCCTACAAAATTCTTTTTATGACATAAATATGGTGCTGAAAAACAGAGAAAGAATAAAAATTATAGACCAATTTCCTTAATGAATCTCAATGCAAAAGTCTTAAATAAAATACTAGCAAAGAGACTACATCTATCTATCATGAGTCTATCAATCATTCTCTATGACTAGGTAGGATTTAAAACAGGTATGAAAGGCTGGCTTAATATTTAGATGATTATCAGCCATATCAATAATTGGCCATATCAATAATCAAACTAAAAGAAATCACAAGATTATCTTAATAGATGCAGAAAAAGCCTTCAATAAAATACACCAATTCCTATTAAAAACACTAAAAAGCATAGGAAAAAATGAGCCTTTCCTTAAAATAAGTAGTATCTATCTAAAACAATGAGTATCATCTGCAATGAAGATACGTTAGAAACCTTCCCAATAAGATCGGGGTGAAGCAAGGATGCCCATTTTCAACTCTATTATCTAATATTGTACTAGAGATTCTAACTTTAGCAATAAGAGGAGAAAAGAAAATTGGAGTTAAACTAGGCAGAGGAAACTAAACTATCACTTTTTGTAGATTATATGATGGTATATTTAGAGAATCCTAGATAATCAACTAAAAAACTAGTTGAAATAATAGCTTTAGCAAAGTTGAAGGATATAAAGTAAACCTACATAAATCATCACTATTTCTATATATTAGCAACAAAGTACAGTAGTAAGAGGTAGATAGAGAAATTCCATTTAAAATAACTCTAGACAATTTAAGATACTTAGGAATCTGTTTGCCAAGACAATCCAGGAATTATCTGAACACAGTTACAAAACACTTTTTAAACAAATAAAGTCATATCTGGAAAAACATTAATTGCTCATGGGAAGGTTGAGCTAATATAAAAATGACAATTCTCCCCAAGTTAATTTGTTCAATGCCATACCAATTAATCTACCAAATGATTATTTTATAGAACTAGAAAAAAAAACTAGGAAAAAATAATAAAATTCATTTGGAAGAACAAAATATCAAGAATATCAAGGGAATTATTGGGGGGGGCAGTAACAGGTCTCAAACTGTACTATAAAGTAATAATCACCAAAAAAATCTGGTACTGGCTAAGAAATAGAATGGTAGATAAATGGAATAGATTAGGGGCAAATAACCTTAGCAATCTAGTGATAAACCCAAAGCTCCCAGATTTGCAGATAAGAACTCACTATTCTACAAAAAATGTTGGGAAAAATGTAAAACAATATGGCAGAAACCAGGTATAGACCAATATTTCATACTGAGTATATGATTTAGACATAAAGGGTAATACCATAAGTAAATGAGGGGAACATATGTAAGTTAAAATTAAATTGTGTGTGTGTGTGTATGTGTGTGAGAGAGAGAGAGAGAGAGAGAGAGAGAGAGAGAGAGAGAGAGGGAGAGAGAGAGAGAGAGAACAGTGCCTTGGTCTCACCTCATAAGCAATTTTCTCTTGTTCTCCAATGTCACATTTCAGGAACCAATCATAGTTCCTTAATTTGCCTGGCACCACCTAGGGGGACAGTGCCTGTGGGATCAGTTTCCTATCTTGGTTTCAACTTCCTTTCTCTGAGGCTTTGTCTATACTTGCACATCTCAATGGTAAAGGATCTTCAGGTCCCTGGTTGATGATGTTAAACAAATCAACATAATGGGAAGGAAAATTCCTTTCCCAAACATAGACTAGTTGACCTGTCAGATCTATGGAGAAGGAAAGAACTTATGACCAGATGAGATAGAGAACATAAGATATAAAATAAATAATTTTGGCTATATTAAATTAAAATTTTTTTGTAACCAAGATTAGAATGGAAACAACAAACTGTAAAAAAAAATTTATAACAAATTTCTCTGATAGAAGTCTCATTTATCAAATATATAAAATATCAAATATAAAGAACTAAGTCAATTTTGTAAGAATACAAGTTATTTCCCAATTGACAAAGAGTCAAAGGATATTATAAAAGTTAAAATTAAATCTCAATAGTAAAATATTATATTTTAGGAGATTTATTAATGATCAATTAGAAATAAAGGGATAAAAGGGATACAAAATAAACACTATGTGCCCATGGCTGATCAGCCATTTTTAAAACCCACCTTACCACCACCATGCTCACTGTCATCATACCCAAGAGGCAGGACCCTCCATGAACCCACCTAATATACCCTGTCTATAGGAAGTATGTAATGACAAGAAGTCAGTGGGCTCCCAAAAATGTAATTCTTTTTTAGGGTAACAGATTTTCAATTATACATCCCGCCCCTGAGATCCATGGAAGACTGGTCTCTCCAATGGATCTTGTAAATATAACCAACCTTTAAATTACAATAATTTGGGGTTTAGAGAACAAAACCAAAAATTTCTAGGTGCATTGACAAAAAGCCAGTTGGGGAAAGTCCCCTTTGGCATAAGAGTATACATACAAAACAAATGCATTCAATCCCACACAGTTTATATCACCACATCCCAAAGTTCACTCTGGATCTTCTGGTGCAATGTTTGGTCTGTGGAGGCATCTTCATGGTGCCTTCTCCAAACAGTTCACTTTCTGGATTCAGAGAAGTAGCATGTTTCTTATACTAAAATTACTCTAAAAAAAAGATTAGACTTTGCATTTTAGAATAATTATACAGTTCCCCCTAAAGAGGGTGTTGAAAAACACGGGGATCACTTAGGGATACATGGCTGAGTTATGAAGTATATGCATCAATTGGCAAGAGAAATCAAAAACAGAAAAATTCAAATAGAGAAAAATAACTTCTGGATGAAATATAGACTATAAAAGTCTGGTGTGAAAAAATTCTGAGTAAAAGAAAATAAACGTATAACAGGTCCTTGAATCAGGGCCCAATTAAAGTGATTTATGTAATTATGCACTTTCCCAATCAGCAGCCAGGACTACAGAAAGTTTTGCCACATAATGAAAGACAGAATAGGGACTAGATTATAGGAGTCCAGGTAGTGTTAGTGTTAAGGTAGGATTTTGGGTAAGGGAAAAACAAGAGGAAAACATATAAATAAATTCTAGTTTATTGTTCGGGAAGGGTAGGAAAGGAATAAGGGTTTAGGAATTTACTTATTCTTAAACTTAATTTAAAAGATTATAACTAACTAAACTATGTAAACTATGTTACGAAACTAACCTCCCAAATATCCCAATCTCAAACCAGGAGTCCAAATCAAATAGAGCCAGGAATCTTATGTTGTTAGATGTTCAAGTAAATCCAGACTGATGCTGCCAGCAGCCAGATCCAGGAAAAACTCCTTCCTCCATTGGTCACAGGCAAACTCATCTTCAAGATCTTCTAGGAAAACAGACTAGGTCATTCAAGGAGAGCAGACACTGAGAAGACAAACTGTTGAGCATAGAATATTCCCAGATCTCTAGGCTCAGGCTCCCATGTGACCCTTGGTCACATGCTACTGTCAATCTTTCCTAAGGTTTGCATTTCTCAGTTTTTGCAAAAGTTTTGCAAATTACAAACCTTTTCATCCTTTATCACAGTAGGAGCCAAATTTAGAGATACTTGGTAGAATGTGGGACAAGGAAGACCTGCCTTCAACACATGTTAAACAGCCGCAACCTCGAACCCCAAACAAGTTCAAGGCCTCTTGTTTTGGCTCAAAATTTTCATTAATCCCATTGGGATTGGTCAGTCTCTTTGACCTTGTGCTCGATTGGCACTATGCAGTTTAGCTTTGTGCTTCTTTGGCTTTGTGCAATGACTCTTTGTATTCCCTTCTCCTGGAATCAGACAAAATCATTAAGCAAAGTCCCATAATTATTTTTTAAACAATCAATGGCATCATTTTTATAGTCTAAAGCTTTTTGGGTATGCATTGACATTAGGGCAAATATATTTTTTTAACATATTATTGCAAAATCAAAAAAGTTAAAGAAAAATCTCAATACTATTGACATATGCTTCAAATACAAAAAAGGAGAGAAAAAATAAAATTGAAATAATATATTACACATGCAAGCAAAAACAATAAAAAAGTTTTAAAAATCAAAAATATACAGCTTGCAATCATTGACACACTGTGTCAGCTTGGGAAAGGTAGAATACAAACATTTCTTACCCCAAAATGAGATCCATTCCTTTTCAAATTTGGCCATGATCCACTGTGAGTGCAAGCAAATGATTTTCACAAAGTAACAGTTTTTTATAAAGAATAGTAATACAACAGGTAATGCACATTCAAAAGGTATCAAAATCCCCAAAATTACAATAGCCCATTAAGTGAAAATAGCAAACAAACCTACTATCATATTTTACATGAGTCTGCTATATGACATTTTAAAAAACCCTTAGAAACTAATGGATACTTGTCACAAGTTTTTCAGGTGCAGCAATGTTTCAACCTTGACTGAGATATTTTTAAAAAATATATTACTGCCATCATTATAAAATGTGGCAGAGGAATCTAGAAAAAACCAAACCTATGTACTATTGAAATTGGGTCTAAAAATGTCAACAAGAACCTATATCATTTTGGTGGAAAGGTATAGTAAGCTGAAAAGTTACAAATGAGAGATGCTCCCTCTTGGGAGCCATCCAGGGGTACCATGCGCTGGGATCAACTTCCCAGCTCCTTTGGTATGAGACTATTATGTTCCATCCATTCACATTTCTACAAATGCGGGAGGTAGGGATTATAATTGTACTTCACTTTAGCTACTAAAATGGACCTTTTACCTCATTAAAAATAACTCAGAGGCAGGTAAAATGATCAGTCAGAGTTGTTGGAAAAAAATCCAAAAATCATGTCTGAAGACCTCTTAAAATCAATTTGATATATTTAGCTCATCAAAATTTCCAAAGGTTGTTACACAATTGTAGCCAATTTTGATGAAGTCCATCCATCCTCTATGTGACAATTATCAAAGCAAAAATAGAAGAAAAAGCTGGGTTTTTTTGGGGGGAGGTGGGTCTTATTCAATAATATTTGTTTAGTATAGTTATAGGGGAAAGGTAACAGAATATAACAGTAGTTAAAACATGGTAGATTAAACTGATTCAGTGTAACAGAATAGTATTGAATACATTAATATATGAATTTAAAACCACAAAATTAAATCTTTTTTTTTTTGATGCAGCTTTGAAATGTTTTATTCACTCTTTTGGATGTACTATAAATAAGTGTTTCCACTATGGAAAAGAATGGCATGAGCGCATTACATTGGACTGGGGAATGGGTCTGCTGAAGAAGACATCTTCAAAAGGGTAAAAGCTTAGAAAACAACCTGGAGGTTGGAATCCAGTTCTTTATATAAAGTCCCTTGTTAAAACAAAACAAAACAAAACCCAAAATGAACAAAAATAAAGAAAATAAAAGGAAAAAATTAGGAAAGAATGTGAGGCCCATGGTGAGATGACTTATTGCTACTCAGTGTCCTTATCCTGGGCCTGAGGCTTTTGGGCCTCCAGGATCTCTTGGGCCTTAGGCTTCCATTCCTCTTGGTCCCTCTGGCTCTCTTGGGCCTCCTGGGTCTCAAACGCCTTCTTCTGCACCTGGATCCCTTGGTTAGACTCTGGGTCACCATCCTTCATTGAGAGTGCCTCTAACTTCTTAGCCATTTGGTCAGAACTTCTCTCTTTGACTATTCCTGCTTTCTCTTCTTTTGGTTCTTCTTTTGGTTCTTCTTTCAGTTCTTCTACAGTTTCTTCTTTTGGTACTATTTTTGGTTCTTCATTTTTTACTTTATTTTCTTGGTTTTTTAACTCCTTCTTGCATTCTTTGAATTTTGCCTTAAAATTCTGGGCATTTTCTGCATTCAGGAATCGGATGGCCAGCAGCTCTGGCTTTGGACTTTCATCGGCAAAGTCAGCATGTGTGTTCCAAACCCAAGCCCTGTCACTGCCTGCATTGGGCTTTAGCTCTATCAGGGGGGTTATATAGTGATTTGCACAGATCTTGTCCCGCCTCATGAGGAGGCGAATTGTCCCTTTCTCCTTGTGTTTCAGTAGCTTCACATCACCTGTCCCTTGCTCTTTCCACTCTGGAAGGTCATTCTCAGATGCAAATCGGAACAGCTTTGCTCGCATCTTAAAGAGCTCTTCTTCATATTCCTCCAGGGTCTTAATCTCCTGCTCAGGCAGAGAGACAATGGGCTCAAACTGGTGATCATGGTTGCTATCATCCATGCCCTCGCTGGTCGAATCATGCTCCTGAAAATCCTCAGTAGTCGCCATCAGAGCAGGGTGGAGTGGGGGGGGGGGGGGGCGATGCGATGGAGGCGGCAGAGATGGCTGGTCCTGATGATGTGAAGGTGAAGGCAGCGGTGGTGGTGGTGGTGGTGGTGGTGGTGGTGGTGGTGGTGGCGGCGGTGGCGCTCACGCTCGATTTGTCCTCGTCTGGCGCTGGTACCTCCTTGCCCATGCTTACCTTAGCTCAGTCTTGGTGCCCAGCGCACGTGTGCGACACCAGCCCCTTGACCCTGGCGGCAGCAGGAAACATGCCCCCCCCAAATTAAATCTTGAAGCAGACAATCAGCAAAATATAATAAGATAGACTTTCAGTTTTTAAAATGGAGTCTGAAAAAGCTTAAAATTTCACCTCCAGACTCTTTAAATTTCCTTCTCTGGGATATCCCATAGTGAGGGAAAACATGGGTTTGAGGAATCCCAAACTGGATGAATCTTAAGAGATGGGGCAGGCTCAAATGGCAAAGGGTGGTAGGGAGATGAATTTCTCCCCTGAATCTCAGGCAAGATAAGTAAAAGGATCAATGCACTCATGAATGGTAGAAACTGTTTGAAATAGGCAAGGTACTGCTCTTTCATAGAGAATGCCATGCTTATAATCAACTTCCTGTTTGGAAGAGTAATTTCTTTCTCCCTGTCCCCCCCCCCCCCCCCCCCCGCCCCTGAAGTAAAACACTAGTTTCCCCAGCCATGGAGAGGAAGGCTAATCATTGTCTAAGGAAAAATACACCCCAGTTTTTTTTTCCATCTGTCTTGAGGAGCGTTTCCAAGGACTCCTAGCTTCCCGGTGTCAGCAAATAGCCCAGCAGGGGCAACAATAGCAGTCAGGGTCAGGGTGGAGGCTGATTTTAGGAGCAGAGCTGGCGATCAGGAGGAGGATTGCTGGGGGATGGGGGATAGGGCCAGATAAGCAATTGTGGTAAGGGGCTGGAGGAAGCAGTATCAGCAATTCCAGAGTCAGCAGTGAAAAACTGAGGAACATGGGCTCAAGCAGTTGGGCAAGAGAAGTGGCTTATCTCTTTGTCACCAAGAGTGCAAGAGTCCTCAAACTGAAAAAGGCCAGGCCCCTTGGGAGGACAACCAGGCAAAAAGACAAGAAAAACAAAAAAACAAACAAACATACAAACTGGCAGGAATAGGACAGCAGCTCAGGCAGAGAGTTTGGGGTCCTCTCAGAATTTGTGGGGCTGAGGGGTGGGTGAAAAGCCTTGGCAGGAGAAATGTGGTTTTAAAATTTTATCTAGGCTATCTTAAAAAAAATGAGTATTTTCTCATCCCTTCATGGTTGCCAATTGTAAAAGTTAAAATTAAATCTCAATAGTAAAATATTATATTTTAGGAGATTTATTAATGATCAATTAGAAATAAAGGAATAAAGGGGATACAAAATAAACACTATGTGCCCATGGCTGATCAGTCATTTTCAAAAGCCCACCTTACCACTACCATGCTCACTGTCATCATGACCAAGAGGTGGGACCCTCCACATCCCCACCTAATATCCCCTGTCTACAGGAAGTACATAACGACAGCAAGTCAGTGGGCTCCCAAGAAATGTTCTTTTTTAGGGTAACAGATTTTCAATTATACAATATGAATAAGCAGCTTTCAGATGAACAAATCAAAGCTAGCAATAATCATGTGAAAAAATGTACTAAATCATTCCTAATTAGAGAAATGCAAATAAAAACAACTCTGAGGTACCACCCCAGACCTATCAGATTGACTATTATGGCAGTAAAGGAAAATGATAAATGCTGGAGGGGATGTGGCAAAATTGGGCCTCTAATGCATTGGTACAATTGTAAACTTATCCAATCATTTTGGAGAACAATTTGGAACATGTTGGGCATATCCAAAGGGTTATCCATTAGTGCATACCTTTGATCCTGTAATACCACTACTAGGTCTGTGTCCCAAAGATATTTAAAAAAGAGAAGGGGAGGCTTACTTGTACAAAAAAATTTATAGTAGCCTTTTTTTTTTTTGTGGTGGCAAAGAATTGGAAATTAAAGAGATGTCCATCAAACAGGAAATGGCTGGACAAATTTTGGTATATGATGGTAATGGAATACTATTGTGCTGTAAGAAATGAGGGACAGGATAATTTCAGAAAGAGCTAGAAAGACCTACATGAACTGATGCAGAGTGAAATAAGCAGAGCCAGAAGAACACAGTAACAGCAATATTGTGGAATGATCAACTGTAATAGACTTAGCTGCTCTCAGCAATACAATGATCCAGGACCATTTGAAGGACTTATAATAAAGAATGCTATCCTCCTCCAGAGAAAGAACTGAAGGAGTCAGAATGTAGATCCTGCTCTCAGCAATACAATGATCCAGGACCATTTGAAGGACTTATAATAAAGAATGCTATCCTCCTCCAGAGAAAGAACTGAAGGAGTCAGAATGTAGATCCTGCTCTCAGCAATACAATGATCCAGGACCATTTGAAGGACTTATAATAAAGAATGCTATCCTCCTCCAGAGAAAGAACTGAAGGAGTCAGAATGTATATCAAAGCATGTAATTTTTCACTTTACTTTATTTGGATTTTTACAACCCAGATCAAATTGCTTACCTTCTCTGGGAAGGAGTAGGGAAGGGAAGAAAGGAGACAATTTGGATTTTATAACTTCAGAAAACTGATGAAGAAAATTGTTATTACATGTAATTGGTAAAATAAAATATCTTTACAAAAAAATAAAGAATGAGTTTACTTTTGGTTATGTTTAGTTTAAACTGTCTATAGGAAATCCAGTTCAAGATTTCCAAAGGCATTTGGAATAGAAAGACTGGAAGTTTAGGTAAGTAGATCTGGTAATCATCAGCTTAGATGTGATAATGAATGGAAGAATACAAACTTAGATGCTCTGATTCCAAATGCAGCATTATTTCCATTGTACCATACCCTAAAAAGTTGCTAGAAAAGTAAAGCACTTTAAGAAGGTTGTCTAAAGCTTATTTGCCTTATTTAACTTCCTGGTTCTCAACTAATCAAACAGATTTATTTGATTGTTTCAATTATAACCACTTGCTCCCCAGATTTGCTTTCTCTTAGCAAGGGGGCCTTCACACTCACTCAACTTTGCTTTGTCCTCTTAGTTCTTAGGCCAAAGCCTATCTTTATGCATGAATATGAATTTCCTTGTCTCATATTTGACCTCCTGATTTCAGCATTCTTGTCTTTCTTCTTGATCTTTGGTGGTAACACTAGTTAACAATTCCTGGATATCTGATATTATGCTTGCATCTCTGCCCAAACTCTCCTGCCATCTCGATTCCCATCCTATATCCAATTCTCCACCACCATGGACAAACCTGTTGATCTTCTTGGCACACCCCCTGGTGTGACATAGGCAGAATTCTAGAGTGTTGATGTTGATATAAGGGTGAAGCAATGGGGCAGGAAAGAAAGGTTTAGATTTTTGGGGAAATAGGCAAATTTGGAGTCAACGTTAAAACTATAGAAAAATCACAGACTTCATCTGAACCAAAAGGCTTGTTGGAATTAATAATTTCAAAGGTGACGGTAATTTTAAAGTAAAAGAATACCAGGTAAGAGCTAATGGCTTTGAGATGCCAAAAACCTTGAAAATGGTCAGGACAGAATTCACAGGTACACTCAAGGAAAATGTGGATGATAAAGCAATTGATTTACCAAATTAAGTATTTTAAAAGTTTGTGTGAAGTGGCAGAAAAGACAAGCCAGAAAAAAACTTCATAGATAGAAGAATATCTAGACACACACACACACACACACACACACACACACACACACACACACACACACACACAGAGGGAGGGAGAGAGAGAGAGAGAGACAAAGACACTAGAATAGAAATCTGGCTACTGAATGTGAGAAGTTGGGGAAGAAATAAAGGGGGAGAGAGACAGAGATAGAGTTTTAGTCATAGCAAATGTGAGAAATGATTTTGCCATCACCATGCATATTTATGATCAGAGTTGAATGAATTATTTTGTTTTGTTTGCTAGGGGTGGGGAGTGAGATATATAGGTTATAATTCATTAAAAAAATTTTTTTCAAAGAAAAAAGGAAATCTGACAGCAATCTAGTATTTGATAAACCCAAGAGCCCAGCTTTGGGGATAAGAACTTATTATCTGACAAAAACTGCTAGGAAAATTGGAAAACAGTATGGTAAAAATTAGATATAGATTAATATCTCATACCCTATACCAAGACAGGGTCAAAATGAGTATATGATTTAGACATAAAGGGTGATATTACAAGTAAGTTAGGGGAACATAGAATAGTTTACCTGTCAGATCTATGGAGAAGGGAAGAATTTATGACCAGAAAAGAGATAAAGAACATTATAAGATATAAAATGAATAATTTTGACTAAATTAAATTTAAAAGATTTTGTACAAGCAAAGTCAATGCAACCAAGATTAAAAGGGAAAGAACTGGGGAAAAAATTTCATGACAAAATTCTCAAATATATAAAAAAGCCATTTATAAGAATACATGTCATTCCCCAATTGATAAGTGATCAGAGGACATGAATAAATAGTTTTCAGATGAAGAAATCAAAACTATATCATGTTTTAACTCCCTCTTGATTAGAGAAATGCAAATTAAAACAATTCTGAGATACCACCTTGGACCTCTCAGATTAATCAATATGATAGCAGAAGAAAATGGTAAATATTGGAGGAGATGTGGCAAAATTAGAATACTAATGCATTTCTGGTGGAGTTGTGAACTGATCCAACCATTCTGGAGGGTAGTTTGGAATTATGCCAAAGGGCTATAAAACAATGCATACCCTTTGATCCAGTAATAACACTAATAGGTTTGTGTCCTAAGAGCTTTTTTTTTTAATGGGAAAGGACCTCTTTATACAAAAATATTTATAGCGGCCCTCTTTGTGGTGGCAAAGAATTGGAAATTAAAGGGATGTCCATCAATTGGGGAATGGCTGAACAAATGGTGGCATATGATAGTGATGGAACAGTATTGCTAAAAAATTATTTATTTAATTAACTTATAATATTTTTCCACAGTTACATGATTTATTTTCTTTCGCTCCCCTCATCCCCCACCCTCCACAGCCAATGAGAAATTCAACCAGGTTTTACATCTATCATTGATCAAGACCTATTTCCATATTATTAATCTTTGCACTAGAGTGATCATTTAGAGTCTACATCCTGTCATATCCCCATCGAACCATGTGATTGAGCAAATGTTTTTCTTGTGTTTCTCCTCCCACAGTTCTTTCTCTGGATGTGGATAATGTTCTTTCTCATAAGTCCCTCTGGATTGTCCTAGGTCATTGCATTGCTGGTAGTAGGGAAGTCCATTATGTTCTACAGTGCCACAGTGTATCAATCTCTGGGTATAATGTTCTCCTGGTTCTGCTCCTTTCACTCTGCATCAATTCCTGGAGGTCTTTCCAGTTCCCATGGAATTCCTCCAGTTCATTATTGCTTTCAGCACAATAGTATGATGGAATACTATTGAGCTGTAAAAAATGCTGAATAGAATGGGATTTCAGAAAGATCTGGAAAAACCTACATGAACTGATGAATTGGGAAATAAACAGTCAGGAGATCACTGTACGCAGTTAACAGCAATATTGTGGGATGATCAACTATGATAGACTTAGCTATTATTGGCAATACGTGATCTAGGATCATAATGGCAAACCTATGGCAGGTGTGCCAAAGATGGCTTGCAGTGACCTCTCTGTGGGCACATGTGCCATCGCCAGTCAGAGTTAGTTACTAGAAAGACAGAGGGATTCAGGAAGAGCTGCTCCCCTCTCTCTCTCCACCCCGTCTCCCTGCTCCTCTACCTGGCAGTCCAATAAAAGCACTTACTCCTCCCCAGAGCAGAGTGTCTAGGCCACTCCCCTCCTTTTTTCCTTCTCCTGTCTGGAGGAAGGTGGGCAACACTCGATCTGGGTTGTGGATGGCATGCCATAAGGTCTCTAAAATGTTCACCATCACTGATCTAGGACAATTCTGAGGAACTATAACAAAAAATGCTATCCACTTCCAGAGAAAGAACTGATGGAGTTGGAATGCAGATTAAAACATATAATTTTTCCACTTGTTTATTTGGATTTTGTTTTGACTTTATACAAAAATGAACAGTATGGAAATGTTCTGCCTGAGAATATGTGTATAATCCAGATCAAATCATTTGCCAGCAATAGGAGGAGGAAGAGAACAGAGGAAGGGAGACAAGTTCAATCATATAGCTTAAGAAAAACATGTGGAAATTTGTTTTTAAATTAGTAAAAAAAACAATAAAAAAGGAAAGCGGCCTTTCAAATTAGCAAAATTAGTCCAAGTCCTGACTCTCACATATAGTGTCCCTGGATAATTCATTTAATCTCTGAGTGCTCTAGGTAATTTTCTAAGACTATAAATTGTAGAGGAGGTGCTGATCTGTATTGGGAGGGCAAGTTTCTTACCAGGTGCTCTCTACCTACTTAGACCAATGAAAATCACAGTTCTATTTTCTCTCTTTCTCACTCTCACATACATGTATACACACACATATAAAATGGGTGAACAATCAAGTTTTGACTGTACCTGAAATATCTTATGAATTTATAGTTGTTATATCTTGAGGAATAGCTAGGTAGCACATTTTCCTGAGTTCAAATCTGGCCTCAGACACTCTCTAACTGTTTGATCCTGGACAAGTCACATAATTGCCTCAGTTTACTCATCTGTAAAATGAGCTGGAGAAGGAAATGGCAGACTCCTCTGGTATCTTTGCCAAGAAAACCCTAAATGAGGTCACAGTCAGACAAGACTGAAATGACTTAAATATATAACAAATACCTTGAGGAAGAAACAGAGCCAAAAAAGTTTCAAAGAAAGGCAACTGGCATAAAGTGATGGAAGGACCATCACCAAAAAAAAAAAAAGTTAAACCTCTACAGTACAGAATGTTAAAGTATATAAAATTCCAGCTCAAATTATTTGCTAATAATCCCAGAATACTCCTAGCGAGCACTTAGGTGACTAAAAGATGTAAACTGAGGATATGAAATAAAGAAAATAGTTCCAGCCTAGCCTAAGATGTAGCAAATAATGAACAACTCTGGAGGTGATTACTATGCTTTTATATTTAGAGTAATGTAGTGGATACAGAACTAGGGTCATGAACAGCTAGGTTCAAATTCTAGCTCTGAAATTTGTTAGCTATGTATCCAACCATAGGAAAGTCATTTAATATCTGAGCCTCAGGCAACTCTTTCTATTGAGCTGTATATATAAAGGGAATTTGAAAATCAAGTCACAGAATTTTGTAACATTACCATTAAAATAAAAGTTGCCATAGATTATTGTTTTATAGCATAGTAATTAGTAAAACTATCATCACATTCAACATTAACAATAGAGAACAACAATTATAGATTTCAAATTGCAAGTTATTAACACTACTGTAATGATTAAAAAGTGGTCACCAAATTGTAATAATTAAATTATGAGTCCGTTAGTAATTTTAACAATTTAGTTTAATCAAAGTAGAAATAGTAAAAAGAGGAAAATGTAGGAAGGAGGTAAAGAGTTGTCTAGCCTACCACCCTGAGTGCCATTCCTATGAAATGAACCTCACCCCTGACAGGGTGCCAGTCTCCCATTAGAGTCACCAGAGCCAGAGAGTCTCTTCAGCTCAAGTCACCAACCCAGGAATGAATGTTCAGACCTCTGGTTACCTTTATAAGCCCTTTTCTTCTCCCACCCATTAGTGCTCCTACGTCCCATGATTCTCAAGAATCAATCATGGTTCCTTAATTTGCCTGGTACCACCTAGGGGGACAGTGCTTGTGGGATCAATTTCCTTTCTCAGTTTCTACTTCCTTTTACTGTGGGCTGGTCTATCCTTGCACATCTCTATGGTAAAGAACCTCCAGGTCTCTGATTAATTAAATTAAAACAAAAGGAGGGGAAATTCAAGTCCCTAGTTGATTAAATTTAAAAAAGAAACAGGGAGATGAATTCCTTTTTCACACTACTGTAAAATAGTTAATTTCTATACTGTAAGTTATTATACCATTTATTCTAGATTTTGTTTATTATTCCTCTAAGGCAGCGGTTCTCAACCTCTCAATTTGTAGCAATGAGAATACATAATGCATATCAGGTATTTACATTCCAAATGATAATTGTAGCAAAATTACAGTTTTGAAGTAGCCACCAAAATAATTTTTTGGTTTGGGGTCACTGCAACATGAGGAACTGTATTGTGGGGTCACGGCATTAGAAAGGTTGAGAGCCACTGCTCTAAGGAATCCTTTCTTTAAATTTATCATATTTTACCTGAGGCATTTATGCTCTACCCCACACTCCATTATGCAATTATAACACTGTAAAAAACAAATAATAGCTAAAGCACTTTAGTGTTTTAACTGTAGACTATTGATTTCCAAGGAAGAACAGTGTATGTATTCTCTTCCCCCTAGGGAAGCCAAAATAAATAAATGCAGTTCTGTGAAGGGCTTGCTTTTGGTGACTCTATCCCAGTTGTCTTTGTTTCTCTTATATTTTGCTTTGTTTAATGAACAACATTCCAGTTAAGGTTTAAAATTAATTTTACTTCTCACTGATTAACCATGGATATTACTTTTTTTGCACTGGAATGCCAAAGGAAGCATAGTCTACTATTTCAGATTTGAGTAACAGATCAATGGCTTTTCTTTGTCTAAGTGTTTGTGCCTGTATCTTTCTTTTCTCTCTAGTTTCCTCTACTGTTGCACAAATATTGTGAAAGTATATAACACAGATATTATCACTGGAATTCTCTGACTTTCTAATATCTCCTCAGAAACTATCCAGAAAGGAATAGTTGAACCGTTAATCATTTACTGAGTAGTTACAAATGTTATTTTTATTGACGGTGAAATCCAGCAATTATTAAAAATCTTGTTCCCTAACCCTTTGCTATTTCAGTTTTACATAATTGTTTTATGATTTTGAATTGTATTTTGTATGATTCTGTATGATTTCTCTAAAAATTGTAGCAATTAACATTCACAAACACATTAAGAACAAACTGTGGTAAATGTCCCTAGTGAAGATCCATGAGCAAACTCATTTATTAGAACTAAACTGAACATTATTATTTGAACTTAGACACCTTAAAGCAGAGGTTGTTAGTTTTTGTGTGTGCCTTGGATCCTTTTGGCAGTCTGGTGAAGCCTATAAACTTTTTCTCAGAATAACTTTTTAAAAAAATTCTTATCTTCTCTACACCAAGATAAACTCAGAATGGGTGAATGACTTGAACATAAAGAAGGAAACTATAAGTAAACTAGGTGAACATAGAATAGTATACATGCCAGACCTGTGGAAGGGAAAGACTTTAAAACCAAGCAAGACATAGAAAGAGTCACAAAATGTAAAATAAACAATTTTGATTACATCAAATTAAAAAGTTTTTGTAAAAGGGACATGAATAGGCAGTTTTCAGCCAAAGAAATAAAAAACTATTAATAAGCACATGAAAAAGTGCTTTAAATCTCTGATAATCAGAGAGATGCAAATCAAAACAACTCTGAGGTATCACCTCACACCTAGCAGATTGGCTAACATGACAGCAAAGGAAAGTAATGAATGCTGGAGGGGATGTGGCAAAGTGGGGACATTAATTCATTGCTGGTGGAGTTGTGAATTGATCCAACCATTCTGGAGGGCAATTTGGAACTATGCCCAAAGGGTGATAAAAGACTGTCTGCCCTTTGATCCAGCCATAGCACTGCTGGGCTTGTACCTCAAAGAGATAATAAGGAAAAAGACTTGTACAAGAATATTCATAGCTGCACTCTTTGTGGTGGCAAATAACTGGAAAATGAGGGGATGCCCATCAATTGGGGAATGGCTGAACAAATTGTGGTATATGTTGGTGATGGAATACTATTGTGCTCAAAGGAATAATAAAGTGGAGGAATTCCATGGAGACTGGAACAACCTCCAGGAGGTGATGCAGAGTGAGAGGAGCAGAACCAGGAGAACATTGTACACAGAGACTGATACACTGTGGTTCAATCGAACGTAATGGACTTCTCCATTAGTGGCAATGCGGTGTCCCTGAACAATCTGCAGGGATCAAGGAGAAAAAAAACACTACCCTGAAGCAGAGGACAAACTGTGGGAGTAAAAACACTGAGGAAAGGCAACAACTTGACCACAGGGGTGGAGGGGATATGACTGAGGAGAGACTCTAAATGAACATCTTAATGAAAATACCAACAACATGAGTTCAGACCAAGGACACATGTGAGGAATCATGCATCGCCATTGGGAGGGGTGGGGGTGGGGGGTAGAAAAAGAAAATGATCTTTGTTTCTAATGAATAATGTTTGAAAATGACCAAATAAAATAATGTTTAAAAGGAAAAAAAATTCTTATCTTCTGTTTTAAAAGTCAATACTATGTATTGGTTCCAAGGCAGAAGATCATTAAGGGCTAGACAACTGGAGTTGTGACTTGCCCAGAGTTACAAAACTAAGAGGTATTTGACACCATATTTGAAGTCAGGACCTTTGGTCTTTAGACCTGGGTCTCTACCCACTGAGCAACTTAGCTGCCTCTCAGAATAACCTTTTAAATAAATAAAATAAAATACATAGGACCACAAAGGAAAACAAAGGTTGGTGAAAATGGAGATGTTATTTTTTCCCTTCCAAAATCCCCTGAAATCTACCCATGAAACCCTTAGAGGGCCAAGGACTTTCAAGTTGAGAACTTCTGCCTTAAAGGTATTTGCATGTAAAAGTGCTATCTAAGCTTCTCTGTTATATGAAATGTCCTAGTGCATTAATGGAAATTTATTAGAAACATATATTTGGAATGTTATGAGTCTGAGAAACCTATTCCCCTTCAATTTTCATTTTAAAGACAAGATACCTAAAGCCAAGAGGATTCAACTGAGTTGCTCAACTTAGCACAACTTTCATTAGGAGCAGAGCCATAACTTAAACCTGGATCATCTGAGAAAAGATTTAGCACCAAATTATTCAAATACTGATATTAATGACAGGCTTTACTTTTAAAAAAAAACTTGAAACAATTATTATTTTTAGTAGTATAAACTGAAGACCGATTAATAAATTGACTAAGAGGTCTTCCTTGCTATTCATTAATTGGGCACTATACTAACTAACTGGCTGAAGGCCAAATAAGTGTTTAAATAGTAGAGGCAAGATTTGAACCTAGATCTTCTGATTCCCAACCCAGCACCCTTTCTACAATACCACACTACCACCCTACTTCTCACATTGGCCAGCCTTCCCTTTTGGGAAAAACCGTGTTTTGCTCTTTTCTAATATACTTATCCTATAAAATTGCATTTTTAGATATTTGTATTGTGGTTGTGTCATACTCTGGGACCTTCAATGAAATTTCTGTTTTAATGTTGAATATTATTTAATACTTAGGACAGAGCTCTACACAGAAAACACTAAGTGATTATTGAATGTGAATCTAGTCTAACTTCCTGATCTTTGTGACCAGAAAAATGAAAGATGACAAGTTTAAGGTGACTTTTTCAGTGTCATATGGCAATCTATTAGCCAACAAGGTCTGGCTGACTCATGCTGATGCTCTTTTCCATTTTTATTGATCTTTTTTGATATCTTCTAAGATATTTTCCAAATGACTCAATTATTTCATCTTCTCTTGTATTTTGCCCCATCATATGTTTTTTAAATAAAGCAAGTATTTTCCTTATATAATCCAACCTCCCAAATATTTTTTTTCTTTCTCCTGAGACAGTCTCTGGGCTTCCAGCAGGAACTGTTTTAAATGGAAAGAGCTTTGTCTTTGCTGGAGTAGACAAAGGGTTAATTCAAAGAAATCACCACCAAGGTCTATAATATAAAAGAAGAAACAGAATGAAACCATGTCTCAAAAATAAGAGAAGCAATCAGGTTGAATTTGAAAACCATTAATGTGAAAATCATTTGGTAGAGAAATTAAATTGGAAAAATCTATCAAAAAGCTGGTAGACAGTCAGACTTTAATTTGTCCTGTTGCCAAAAGTACTCAAAATCATGAGGGTACATTCATTCATTCATCTATTTATTTATTCATCTATCCAATCACTCATCCATTTATCTACCTACCAACATATCTATATATTTTTTAAATTCATAGTATTATTGAACTTCTGAACTGCAAGAGATTTTAGAGAGCAGCCAGGCCAATACTTTCATTTTGTAGATGAAGCACCAAGGCTCAGAGTGGTGAAATGAATATCATAAGAGAAGGTCTGTGGCTAGAAGTCAGGTTTCCTGACTCCTGGTTAATCACTCTTTCCACTGGAGGGAAGAGATATTAACAATGTCCAAAAGTCCAAATGCAGATGTTGTTTGAGCCATTTTTCTTTCCTGATTCCCCAACTCTAGACAGCTTTCCTAAAATATTTCTGTGATATCTATTGTTCCATTCTGGAGAATGGATTCCAACTTGGCATATTAAGGCCTAAGTTGCAAATTAACAATCAAATATTAATAATTGATAAATTACTACTACTACTATTACTCCTCCTCCTACTACTACTGAATACACAGACGCAGAATACACAGTGAGTTATAAGTCCTCTTTTCTTACCCAAAGTTCTTTTAGCTGGGTTAACTACAGCTCAGTTACTGCTTCTTCTGCTGACCAAGGTCTCAAAGAACTAAGTGGGGATGATGGTAGTGAGGGAAGAGAAAAGAAATTGCCTCCAGCAAAATCAGAGGAACCATCCTGAAGCCGACACCAAACTCAAATGGCCAGCAGAGGACACTCTTGCATCAACAGAAATAGGCTTTTTCTCCAGTGGTTTCTTGGATCTTTGTCCTTTTCCAGGAGATGCAAGCAGGTTTATACTTAGATTGGGTAAGCCAGGTAAGAACCATAAATTGTATAAGGAGAGCATTTATTTTAAAAAATGAGAATAACCAATAATTTATGTAAAGAATTCTAAATCTTATCCACTCTTGAAGTCATCAAATTCTTTAGAGATCTAAATGGTCTTTCAGACAATGTCAATTTTATGACATTATAGAATATACATTTATTCTTCACAAAGAAATGGATTTATATGGCTTGAGAATTATTAGGGAAATTTCACTCATGTTATCAGATCTTGATCTTTCAGCTTCTTTTATTTCCCTTAAGGAAACACAATTTTAATAATAAATGTATATCACTCAGAATTTACTAGCAAAATAACCTCCTACCCTAAATGTAGTTTTTTGTAAAGTAAATGAATGAATTCTGTGATACTAATAACAGTGTAAGAAAAGTATGCAATTCACTAATTTTGGCATAGATCTGAGAGCCAGAAAGCTTCAAGTTATGATTTTGGCACAGGCTCAGATTTCCCACATGCTGGGCAACATGCCTTTTTCTTTCTTACTTTCCCTACTTTAAAATATCAGGCCCCCAAAAAAAGAAAGAAAAGAAAAAGAAGAGGGAAGGGAAACCCATAAAAGGAAAGAATGGCTATGTCAGTGATTATAGGGATTTTAACAAAATGAAGATGTTTTTAATATACAATGTATTTGCTAAATCACAGGAAAATCATGTCATTCTATAAATAAGCATTTATTAAGTGTTTACTAAATGCCAGGCAGATGCTGGGGACACACAAAAAAAGGGCAAAAACAGTTTTTGCCCAAAGGAGGTCACATTCTAATGCATGAGAAAAAAAATTAAAATTACTAAAATGCAAGATTTATACCAAGTAGTTGGAAGTTAATCTGATATAGAGGAGGCATTAGCAGCTGTGTGGTGGGGATGGAGGGAAGAGGGACAAGAATTTGAGAAAGACCTATTTCAGGAGGTAGGATTTGAGGAGAACATTCTAGGCATGAGGAATAGTCAGTGCAAAGGCACAGATAAGAAAGATGGTGAGGGGAACACCAAGAGCCTGTGTAGCTGGATCATAGAGTTCATGAACAAGACTGGAGAGAGAAGAGGCAGCCAAGTTGTGAAGAACTTTAAATGCCAAACACCGGATTTGATATTTGATTCTAGAGTTAATAAGGAGGCACTGGATCTAACTGAATAGACAGATGACATGGTCAGATGGGCACTTTAGAAAAATGACTGGTCACTGAGAAGATGGATTGGAGGATGGACATGCCTGGGTGCAGTAAGGCCAATTAGAAGGCTATTATTAAAATGGTCCAGAGAAGAGGTAAGGAGGGCCTGAACTAAGGTGGTGGTTATGGAAATGAACTAGAAGGGACTGTAGAGGTTATCTACTATTATTTTTACCTCATTTAGAAATTCCTTCTAAAAATCAAGGGTTTAACCAGCCTCTGCTTAACTCCCTATCTCATAAGACAAGTCATTCCATTTCTGGATATATTTAATTGTTAGATGTGTATAAAACCCTAACATGATTAAAAGAGTTAGATGGAGGGAATGTCGGTAATTTAGGGTCTACATCGTTAGTATATGTTTCTGAATGTTAGGAATATTTTTGGATTTTGAGCTGAAATCCACCTCATAATTTCTGTTCTCTAATACTACAATAAATGCTTAATACCATTTTTAGGAGATAGCTCTTGAACTATTTGGAAAATGCTATTGTATCTTTTAAAAGCTTTATTATTATTTTTTCACAGAGAACTTATGCAAAAACACATGCAAATCATTCAACTTTTGATGTGAATTTATAAGTGTACCTAAACTGAGAGCTTTTTCAACACAATAGAAAAAATTTTAAAGTGAAGAATTTTGGCACACTTGTATAAACTGTAATCAGTGAGAGAGCAATCAATAAAATTTCCAAAATTCTTTTTGCATCTTTAATGTTTGTCTCATTAAAATGGAGTTTAAGGAAGTTACTATTTCAAGTGTTTAAGTCCCAGTGCACACTGGTAAACAACAGTTGATTCTTCAGAGGCTTGAAATGATAGGAAACATAAAATGAACTGTTCTGAATCAAGGATCCTTAAAAGACAGAATTCTTGGTCCCCAGAGATTGCTTCAGTTCCAATATCACAGGGATCATAAAAAAAAAAAAGCTGTACGGCTGCTCTGTTTCTCTCAGTGTTCCACTAATAGAAGACACAACACAGAATCTCTCAGGGTCAAGTTTCTGTACAGACCATTTCCCCTAGCCCTTTCTAGGAGAAGTGAAACAAAAGGAGAAAATTAGCTCACTCTTTTACCTTTCCATTTTTAATAGTTTTATCTGGATATTTAGACATGATTGTGAATAATTCTAAAGTGTGCTGGTGACATACAATTTTATGTACCTGGTTGGTACTCAATAAATCTTTAACATTGTATATATATATATATATATATATATATGTCCTACTACTAGGCTTATAGCCCAAAGAGATCAAAGAAAGAGGAAAGGGACTTTATACAAAATATTTTTCATAGCTCTATTTGTAGTAGTAAAAATTTTGGAAAATACAGGAGTGCCTACTTAATCAAGAATGGCTAAGTAAATTATGGCATATGAATATACTATCATATTATTAGGCCATTAGAAGTAACAAAATGAACAGTTTTATAGGAGACTGGGAAGAACTCTGAACTGCTGATGAGCAGAATGTGAGCAGAATGAGAACAAATTATACAATGACATTATAAAGAAAAGCAACTTTGAAATCACTTTGCACAGCACCTAGCAAACACAAATAGGAGATCATTGATGATGGTGGTGACGGGGATGAGAGTGACCAAAGTCAGCCCTGGAAACACTATGGAGTAGAAGATGTTAATTTTCAGCACTGTCTCTACCCCAACCCTGCTAGGAAAGTATTCCTTACTTTCAGCAGCATGTTTCCTAGATACCCTTTATCCCAGAGTTCCCCACCAAATTTGCAGCTATGTGGCACAGTAAATAGGGTTCTGGGCCTGGAATCAGGAAGACACATCTTCCTGAGTTAAAATCTGATCTTAGACATTTACTAGCTATGTGTCCCTGGGTAAGTCATTTCAATCTATTTGCCTCAGTTTCCTCATCTGTAAAGTGAGCTGGAGAAGGAAATGGAAAACCACTCCAGTATCTTTGCCAAGGAAATCCCAAATGGGGTCACCAAGAGGCAGACTGAAAAATGACTGAAACCAGATTTGCACTTTTCTGGCAATATACTCAAACTTACCAGTCTCATTCCCTCATCTCTTAAAAGCTTTAGTTTAGAAGGCAAGCGCTTCATTAGGTAATCTGACAAACTAAAGTCAATAAACTAATGCCTGGAAATAAGGATGATTTTAAGACAAGAATTTCAGAAACATGGGGAGGGCGAGTTTCATCAAGGCTTTTAAAATGCAGACATTTAAACTACTTCTGGTCACTATTTATATTTTGGTGTGAAACAGTTTTAATTTCTGCCTTGAACTAGATTTTGATAGAAGAAAGAGGAGAGATTAAGTTCCCCACTGAAAGTCTCTGGAGAATGGAGAGTTGGTCAGAAGGAGGGAAGGGAGAGAGAAGGAAGAATTAAGAACAAGAAGACCAACTACTTCGTAGTTTTGTCCTAGGGCAAAGTCAGAGCAAGTCAATTACGTTAATTCAATTTGTGCACATAAACATATATATATATATATACATACATATATATCTCAGTTTTATTCAAGGATTTATACATTAAAGTCTTTGGTTAAAGTGGTCTTCCTGCCTCCATATTTTGCTTGGCACATAGTAAACTAGATGGTTTGGATCTCCATCATAAAATCTGGAGCTGTAAGAAGCCTTAGAGACTAATCTCCCCCCCCTCATATTATTGCTATTTATTTTTTTAAATTTTATTAATGTCCTTTATTTTGACATCACAGTCATCTCCAATATCCCTTCACCTGCTACAGTGGGCTTTCCTTAAAAAAAAAACAAGAAAAAGAAAATAAGTAAAATTAATCAATAACCACCAGTCTAACAGTATATATACCATTCTACACATATAGCCTTCCTTCTTTCCATTTGAAAAAAGTGTGATGTATTTTCTTATTTCTTCAGGGAAGGATTGAACATTAAAATTAGAAAGCACTCTAATCACATTTTACAAATGAAGAGCCTGAGACCCCTCAAGATTAAATTACTCAAGGCCACATAAGTAGCAACTGATAGAGGTAAGATTTTTCACTCACATTATCTAACTCCACCATTTCTCCTTTTTGGTTTTTTTCTTTCTCTTTGTTCAAGGTATGATATAGCATTTCTTCTGCCTCAACACATACAGTAATGAAATGACTGGCACATTTCTTCTCTAGTTAGCATAGCTTATTCGACTGATTCAGTACAAAGCATAAATGTAATTTTATGAGTAAAAGCACAAAAAAAAATTTGCTTAATCAATAGAACATAATTATGCTGTAAAAATGTTATGTGACTTAACAGAAGCCAATGAAACAAAAAAATCACATTTTCCTGTGTGGAATGAATTTAGGTACCCAAAATATCTAGCCACTCAGAATCAAATATCTATAAGAAGCACTACTATATTTTAATATAATTTGATTTTCCCATTAAAAGACAGTATTCAACTTTTCAGAATCTCTGCTGGAATTCCCCTCAGAACTACAGAAAATCTTGAGGATCTGATATTTATCAAGTCAGTTTAGTCCAGATGAACAAAATAAAACAAGGACAATGTTTAAAAATATTTTATTTGCACAAATTGTATTCTTAAAAACATGCATAGAACAGGATAAAATGGTTTTCTGAACTATGGGATTATTATTACAATTATATTATTATTATCATTATAAGAATTCATCCAAACTATCATCTTCTGAGATCAAAGAGAAGCAATGATTAGTGAATTCAAAAAATACTCAAAAACAAATGACATAGTCTTCTCTTTAGCCATTGCAGGTATGTAGGTATTATTCTTTAGTAGCTGAATATATCAATTAGTCAACAAGTATTAGGTTAAGTAATTACTACATACCACACACTGGACTAGGCCCTGGAGATACAAAGGAGAGCAAAAGACGGACCTTGGTCTCAAGGAGCTCACAGTCTAATGGGGAAACAATACAAAAATAACAATGTTCAAAGTGTATACAGGAAAAAATGGAGATAATCAACACAGGAAAGGCACTAGCATTAGGGGCATTAGGAAAAGCTTTTTATGGAAGGACTAAAACAAGTGTAGTATGCTATGGTTAAACTAGCATTGACTTGGGAACCAGACCTGAGTTAAAGTGTGGACTCAGACACTTAATAGCTATTTGACCTTTAGTAGAATCTTCAGTTCTTCTGTGGCTAGTTTTCCTTGTCTATAAAATGGGTCTAATAATACTTGCATTCCCTATCTCACATGGTATTGTGAAGACACTGCTCTGAAAACCTCAAATCTCTATGTGAATAGGAGTAATTGTTGATGTTGCTGGGAAACCAACAAAGTTCTATCTATGGCAATGTTCAGTAGCTGGCTGAAGGAAGTATCATATCACCCCAAAGTAAGAGGTTCAATTACTGTCAATAATTTTATCTGGGTCATTTGAAATGCAGTTTCTAGAAGACTCATGTAATTGACATTGTTGAATATTCTAAAAAATGTAATTAATCACTATTAAGAGGACTAAGGTTTTAGATTGCAGAAGAGTTGGGTTTTACCTCTCTAGAGGCATATACTTATATAAATTTCTATGTATAGGTATATACATATATATGATAGTTAATAATACCAGACCATTGTATGGTGATTTATGGGTAACGAAGAACTTTAGTATAGAGTATTTCATTTGAACTTTACACTTGAACCAAGTTGGGGCAAGCAGAGGATATTACTTTATAAATAAGGAAACTGAGGTTCAAGTTGGTTATTACCTAGCCTGATCAAAGTCACACAGTATATGGAACCAGGACTAAAATCCATCTTCTGACTCCTAATCTAGTGCTTTTAACAGGATACATTAACCTACTTGTGGTATAAGCACTACTATTATAAAAATATTTCGATTTTCTATAATTACAGTTTTCCATAATAATCTACAACTTACACACATTTTCTACTGGAAAAATTTAAGGACATATGCAATGTTGAATTTCCTGCATTAAAGTTTTCTTACAATTAATACCTTTTTATACAACATTTTTAAGGTGCTAAAAAATTCAATTGATCACATATTTTAAAAATCAAGTAAAAAAGTATCCTCACTTTAATATTGTATATAGCTGCCAGGATTATCGTATTTTCCTAAAAAGTTCCTTAACTCATGTCACTACCCTGTCAAGTCAGGAAGCATTGATTAAGTTCCTGCTATGGGCCAGGTACAACGGGTATTTAAACAATGGGTATTTAAAGTAAAGCAAAAACAATCCCTTCCCTCAAAGAGCTCAATAGTGGAGGCAATATGCAGAAAAGCCATATACAAACACGATCTTTTCAGGATAAATGAGATAATCAACAGGTGATAGTCAATCCTGGAGGTAAGTGATAGCTCATCACCTAAATGAATAAATCCAAACTCTATCCTATCATTCATGTCCCTCTCCAATTTGGCTTCCACCCAGTTTCATCAGTAAGAACCTTCATCAGACTTATGGGAAAGAATGCTAACCACCCTGAGAGAAAGAACTATGGGAGTAGAAATGCAAAAGCAGAACACATGACATCACTTAACATATATATATATATATATATATATATATATATATATATATATATATATATATATATATGTATATATATATATGGGTATGTGATTTGAAGTTTAGGCTTTAAAAAATTGCTCTATAGCAAAAATGAATAACATGGAAATAGGTATCCAGTGACAACATTTGTACAACCCAGTGGAATTGCTTGTTGGCTTTGGGATAGAGGAGGCAAAGAAAATGAATCATGTAAACGTGGAAAAATATTTAATTAAAAACAAAATAAATAAAGAGTGCCAATGAATTCTTGACTTTTCCTTTTAGAAAGTTTTTTATTCTAAATTTAACAAACACCAGGTAGATTAGGCATACATGTGGCATACATACATATATGCATATATCATATTGTGTAATTACAATTTGAACACTCGAATTACAATTCTCAGCATCCCATGTTCCTTCTCACATTACGTGCTGATGTAGGAAGGTTATAAGTTTTGTGTAGCCCTGCCTATCGATCTCTCTTCCTGTGATCCTGTTTGGTAGAGGGGGTGTGAGGTGAGAGGCAGGCTCACGTAGTTTTATTTTGTTAGATAATTACCTTTTTATTCCTTTACTTCAAGGGATTATTAATAAACTTTATAAAATATAATACTTGGAGTATTGGACATGAATTTAAATCTTATAATATTTTTAAAAAGAAGATTGTATATGAAACTACAGATATTTTGTGCACCTTACCTTGCTTTCCTTTAAAAAAATAGAATAAATTCAACATGACTTAAAAAAAATAACCTTCATCGTCAGCAAGGGTTCCAGCTAGTTAGAACTTCATTTTACAGAATATGCTGAGCTCATTCTCACCTCAGAATCTTTGCTCCGGCTGTATTCCCTGTCTGGTACACACTCTTTTTTCACTGTGTTACAGGTGATGTTGGTTGGAGCAGAAAAATTGGAACAACTTCTCTTGTGCACAAGTACTGTTGTTCTGTCTATGCCTGTTCTACTTCAGATTTGCTGAACCAAGCAAAGTTTTAATAAAAATGACCAGAATATAAAATTAAAGCAAACACAAAAATAACTAGTGGTTCCAGTGTTTTCTGTGGTCAGGAGGCTTTGCAGCTTTTATTTTAGGTACCTAGTCACAATATAAAATGCAACTTCCAAGTCATGACAGCATTTCTTAGCAACACATCAAGTCAAACCCCAGGCAAACTCTTCATTTAATACTGTTTCTGCCCCATGCTCTAGGGGAGGGACCAGGTGTTACTTATTCTATAAATGCCCATTTCTACTTGTACTTTCATTCACATTATTCTCTTTGAGCCTCTCACCAACCTTGTGAATTTTAATTATTACAGATATTATCTCCTTTTAACAGATTAGAAAAACTGAGGCTCAGAGAAGTTAAGTAACTAACCTATGGGTGCACGCGTGCACACGCACAAAGTGTCACAAATAGGATTTGAATTCAAGTCTTTCTGGTTCTAAATTCCTGACTCATATCTGCTGACCGACTTTGGGTCTCAACTATGCAACTAGGTTGCATTTGCAAACTTTAAACATATATAGTCAGGCCACTTTCCACTTTCCTACTCAACCTACTTATGGAAATCCTTTCTGACTATTCTACTAAATTCTGGGTAGAAGCCAGAGAACATGGAAGGGAGGGTTCTTCCTTCCACCTCTTCCTAGGCTTGATAAGAAGCCCAGCTAATAGCATACATGCACTCCTAGATTCTGTTTCTAGTAAATGCTATGTACTTTGGTGGTTTTCTAGGAATTTTTAGCTGAAAGTTCATATTTCCTTAGAAAAAAATAATCTGAATTTAGGTCAGTGTCTATAATATAATTTAATTTCCTCATCTTCAATATCTAGTCATTATCAGTAATACTAACAGATTTGACCAGGAAAAAAGTTCATTCATCACTTAATCATTCATCAAGTATTTCCCGAGGGACTATTATATACTAGGTTCTAGGGATACAACAAAAACAAAAGAAATCCTGCCCTACAGCAGCAGCTGTTCAATAGGAGACAGAAGGGATGTACAAGTACATGTATAAGTAAATGTAAAACATATATGAAGCAAATAAAAGGCAATTGTGGGGAAGACACTGGTAGCTTGAATTGGGGCAAGATAGACTTCAAGAGGGGGATAATTTTTGAACCAAGATTTGTAAGAAGATGGGGGATTCTAAGAGGCAAATGTGGGGAGAGAGTTCATTCTGGGTATGAATGATAACCGAGGCAAAGAAATGGAGAGAGAAAAAAGGTTGTGTAAGGTTGAGAGTAAGTAGAGGCCAACAAATTTGGACATGGAGGCTGGAGAAATTCTGGTAATCTGGAATCAGGATAAGGCATTCAAAACCTGCCTTAGACTTCCTTGCTGTATGATTCTTAGCAAGTTACTCAGCCCACCTCTGTTTCCTTATCTGTAAAATGGGGATCAAAATAGCACCTACCTCTCAGGGTTATGGTGAGGATCAAATTAGTATTTACAAATCACTTTGCAAACCTTACAGTGCTATGTAAATGCTAGCTAATATTTTAGGAGAATCAAATATGGTGTTGTAGAAGAGTAGCATCTAAGATCAGTTTCTGACATAGGCTGGCTGGATGACCCTGAGCAAGTCTCTTAACCTCTAAGTGCCTTAGGGAGTTAGTTCTCTATGATTATGAGATGAAAAGTCAATGCAGCAGGTAAAGGAGGTTCTAATTGTTATGGGAGAAATATCTCCTCTTTGAGTTCATGTGATGGTTAACTACTGACAAATATTTATCAAAATGTGGAAATTATGAAAGTAAAAACATAGATTTTATTATTATGCTCAAGCCTCAGAGAAAACCTAAACAATCATGAGGGTTCTGGCAAGGCTTCTTAGAGGCAAAATTCCATAAAATGACAGAGAAATAATCCTTTTATGCATTGCAATCTTGTATATTCTTTTTAAGACATGAAAGCAAAGGAGAAAGTAGATGCATAATCCTATGCTTCCTTCAATGTCATAAAAGTTGAACTAATTTGGTTAGTCAAACTCATTCATCCCCTAAAGAAACAAACTTCATCAAACAAATTCTATAGATAAACTAAGTCAGGTTACATTTTAAACAGGTTTTAGAAGATTCACAAGTAGGTCAATTGAGGTAGAGGATTTATGTGTTGCCAAGGAGTCAGGAACAATTAATATTCTCGTTTAAGGCTCTTAATTTTTATATCTCATGGGATAGTTTTTGTTCAGGCAAGTGTAATATTAAGACTTTTAGTTAATCAAAGATTGCAGGAGGTTTGGCTTCAAGTCCCAAATAATAAATGGAAATAAAAAATTCCCATAATCATCTAGTTGTTTAATCCAGTTAATCTTTAATCTATTTCTTTATATCAATGAAATCACAGATGTGATCCCTAAATTTCATTTTAAACTTGAGATTTCTAAATTTTTTCCTATGAGTGATATTTCTTTTAAAAGATAACACTTAGAAATTAATTCAGTTCAATAAGCATTTATTAAGTATTATAATATATGGTGATGGGTTAGGAGCTGAGAATGGATAAAAGAATAAGACACAGGCTGAGTTCTTAAATTCATAATATAATGGAGGGAGAGAAGCAACAAAATGACTTTGCCTAAAGGGAGAGTGAGAAAATTTCAGGCAAAGTAAAATTTACAAAGTACAAAGTGACATTTGAAGAGAAAAGATCATCTTTACCTAGTAGAATCAAAAACGTCAGGCTTCCTAGGGAGAGAAATGTTGAAAATGGGCCTTGACGGAAAGGAAAGATTGGAACTGTCAGATACAGGGCTGGGTTGTGGGAGGGAGAGCATGAACAAAGGAAGGCAGAATAAGAATGGGGCATGGAGAGCTGTCCATTCTAGTTAGAACATAGAGTATATGAGGGAGTGTATGAGGAGATAAGGCTGTTGTTAGATTAGAACCAGACTGTTCCATTCCTGAAAGTTTTGATGCAAAGGAATGACTGGATTCCCAGAGTGTTCAATTTACACGGGCATGGGCATGCAGGAGGAATTGGAAAGGGAATATATTAAAGATATAAAGACTAGTTGGGAAACTATTCAGGTCAATTCTTTGTTACAAAAGAATGTTCTAATGGGGGAAGGAAAGTAACAAGGATGTTTGAAATAAAGCATCAAAACATTTTATTTATTTATTTTTTTATTTGGTCAATTTCAAACATTATTCCTTGGTTACAAAGATCATATGCTATTCCTCCCTCCCCTCCCCCCAACTCTCCCATAGCCAACACACAATTCCACTGGGTATTACATGTGTCCTTGATCAGAACCTATTTCCATGTTGTTGTTTGCACTAGGATGTTCATCTAGAGTCTACCATATCCCATCGACCCATGTATTCAAGCACTTGTTTTTCTTCTGTGTTTTTACTCCCACAGTGTTTCCTCTGAATGTGGATAGTGGTCTTTCTTGTAGTTCCTACGAGTTGTTCAGGATCACTGCATTGCCACTAATGGAGAAGTCCATTACGTTCGATTATACCACAGTGTATTAGTCTCTGTGTACAATGTTTTCCTGGTTCTGCTCCTCTCGCTCTGCATCACTTCCTGGAGGTTGTTCCAGTCTCCATGGAATTCCTCCACTTTATTATTCCTTTGAGCACAATAATATTCCATCACCAACATATACCACAATTTGTTCAGCCATTCCCCAATTAAAGGGCAAAGCATCAAAGCATTTTAAAATGACAATCAAGACAAGAAGAAATGAGGGCTTTGAAATAAGGTGCTAACAGTGGGAGTGTAGAGGAGTAATTTACAAGAAGTATTGAATTGAAAGGATTAGGTAGGGATCAATCAATCAGCTAGCACTTATTAAGCACCTGACTTGCACCCCAAACACTGGGTAAACAAAGAAAGAAAAAAACAACCAAAACAGTTCCTAGGAGTTTGCAATGTAAGTGGAGAGACAACATGCAAGCAACTATGTACAAACAAGCTATACACAAGATAAATTTGGGCTAGTCTCAGACACCAAAATTAAGGAGGACTGGGAAAGTTTCTTGCATAAATTGAGACCCATGGAAGCCAGAAAGGAGGAGATGATGGAGAGAGTTACAGGCAAGGGGACAGACTGAAAACATGGGAGGAATAGCAAGAAGTCAGCATCACTGGATCTCAGAATACAGTTAGAGGTGTAAAGTGGAAGGCTGGAAAGGTAGAAAGGAGTCAGGTTATGAAGGACTTTAAAAGCCAAACAGAGGATTTTATTTTTGGTAATAAGGAGCCACTGGAATTTATTGAACAGAGGGGTCACATGGTCAGACTCCTGCTTTAGGAAAAGCAATTTGGGAGCAGAGTGGAGGATGGATTGGAGTCCAGGAGAGACTTGAGTTAGAGAGACTAATCAGAAGACTATTTGCAATAGTTCAGAAGTGACATGATGAGGGCCTGCACCAGTGTGGTAGCAGTGCCAGAGGAAATAACGGGGCATATGTGAGAAATATTATTAAGGAAGAAATGAAAGGATTTGACAAGTGATTGGATATCAGGGATGAGAGAGTGAGAAGTCAAAGATAACACCTCAGTTTCAAGCCTGAGTGCCTGGTAGGATGGTGACTAGGGAGTAAGAAAGAGGGAAGATTTTAAGAGGGAAAAGATCAACGAGTTCAGTTTTAAAGATTTTGAATTTAAGATGTCTATGGGACTTCTAATTTGTAAGGTCCAGTAGGTAGTTGGAGATGTGAGACTGTAGTCCAACAGAAAGGTTAGGGCTAGACAAGTAGATTTGAGAGTTATCTGAGTAGAGATGATGTTTGAGCCCATGGGAATTTAAGATATTACCAAGTAAAACAGTATAGATAGAGAAGAGGACCCAGGCAGAGCCTTGGGGGAAACCCATGATTAACTTTGGTGTAATATGGATGAAGACCTAGCAAAGGAGGCAGAGGAGTGATAATACAGGTAGAAGGAGAATCAGGAAAGGGCAGCATCACAAAGACTTAAAGTGGGGACAGTCATCGGCACAGCTGAAGGCTGAAGAGAGGTCAAGGATGAGGACTGAGACAAGGTCACTAAATTTAGCAATTAAGAGCTCATTAATATTTTGGGAAGAGACATTTTAGTTGAGTGATGAGGTTGAGGCCAGACTTCAAAGAGTTCAGAAAAGAGTGAGAAGAAAAAAATGGAGATACCCATTATAACTCCTCAAGGAGTTAAGCCACAAAAGGGAGGAGAGATATATGATGACTGCCAGAGGAAATGGAAGAATCAAGTGCAGATTTGTTGAACATTGGCATGTTTGTAGGTAGCAGGGAAACAACCAGAAGGCAAAGAGAGATTAAATATTAGTAAAAGAGGAGGGGTGATAGGAGCCATCTGTTGGAGGAGATGGGATGGAACTGGATCCCTTGTGCATGTAGAAGGATTTGCCTCGGCAAGGAGAAGGACCACTTCTTTATGAAACATGGGCAGCAGAGGAGGTAATTATGAAAGCATCTGAGTGATATGTGAGGAGAAGGGGAGAACAGAGAGCTTTATGTAAACAGCTTTATCCCCCCCCCCCAGTGAAATATGAAGCAAGGTTCTTGGCAAAGATAGTAGGGGAGAGATGAGTTGTGGGAGATTGAAGGGGGATTGAAAAAGTTTGAAAGAGCCCCTATGGTAAGTGGGGTAGTAAATTGATTAGGGAGGTATTAAAGGATAGCCTTGCAGCAGTTGAGGACACAACTGAGATTATTATGTACATCCATTTATAGTGGATCCAATCAGAACAATGTCATTTTCTCTGGTTTCTTTTAGCAGCACAGGTTGTAGGAGCTAAGGCAATGGGGGGGGGGGGAGTAATTGGAGCCTGGGATTTGGCAGGACAAGATCTTTTATAGGCTAAAAGGACAAGGGATTCAATAAGAGGGCAACATGGAGTTGAACTGATTCATTAACAAGTTAAGATTTCTAGGAAGGGAAGAAAATGTAGCTGGCACAAGCATGATGGCCTAGGAAAGAACTAAGGGGTGTATGGATTGGAGATTTTGGTGAGGCTGAATGAGATGATTTTTAGCAAGGACAGAAGAGGGAGAAATGTCACATTATTCCAAAGTTATGACAGCATCTGGGACATGCCTAGGAGGATGGTGGTACTTATTAACAGAACTTTAAAGGGTAAGAAGAAAAATAAGGTTTAGTGAGAAGATGAGTAAGTTTGGATACAGAGCTTGAGGTGCCAGTGTGAAAGCTACATATAGTCAGACAACTGGAAATAGGGACTAGAATACTGGATGGCTCTGGGGGCCAGAGAAGCTGACTGAAACCATGGGATTAGATGAGACCAACAAGAAAGTGAGTATAGAGAGAAAGAAAAGAGTTGAAGACAGATCTCTGGAGTATGCCTTGTTTAAGGGAATGAGAAGCCTGCAAGATACATAGTTGCTGTTGGGGAGATAGGAGGAGAATTTTGAAAAACTGATGTGACTGAAGCCAAGGGAAGAAAGTTTCCCAAAGGTGGGAGGAGTATATAGCATCAAAGGTGCAGAGAAGTCAAAAGAACACTGGACTTGTGGCTGGATTCTCTTCTTCTTTGCAGGCTTTGATGCTGTTGATCTCCCTCTTCTACATAACAGTTTCTTCACTTTATTTTTTTTGCAACACTATTCTGTCCTGGTTTTTCTCCTTCTCGGTGTACTAGATCTCCTTTGCTGGACCTTCATTCAGATTAGGCTGTCTAACTGTGGTTGGAAAGGAATTCAATTCAAATTCAATTCAAAGCAGTCAATGCTTCACTTGGCAATCTTATTAATTATAGTGGATTTAATTACCATCTTTATGATGATGGCATAACTTGGTGGCTCAGTGATAGAGCACCGGACTGGAATTAGGAGAATCTGAGCTCAGGTCTGGGCTTAGATATTTATTGGCTGTGGGGCCCTGCACAAGTCACTTAACCCTGTCTGCCTCAGTTTCCTCATCTGTAAAATAAGCTAGATAAGGAAATGGAAAACCACTCCAGAATGTTTGCCAAGAAAACACCAAATGGGGTCATGAAGAGTCAAATAGGACTAACTGACTAAACAGCTGCAGCAATGATGACTCAGATCTCCATATCCTGCTTTAATCTCTTTGCTGTACTCCAGTCTTCTATTCCAATTGCCTTTCAGATATCTCAAACACTGAATGTCTAATAGACATCTTCAACTTACTATGCCCCAAACCAAACATTCTTTCACCCCAAACTATTCTTATTCTTCGAACCCCTCAGGCTTCTCAACGTCATCCTCAATTTCTCACTATCTCTCACCCCTTATATCCAATCTATTGATAAGATTTGTTGTTTTTACCTTTTCAATATCTCTAGAATACATTCCCTTCTCTTATGACACTGCCACCATCATTACCTCATGCTTGTACTACTGCAATTGCTTGCTGGTTGGATCTGCCTACCTCATGTCTCTCCAATCCATTCTCCAATTAGCCACCAAAATGTTTTTTTCCTAAAGTGCATGTCCAACTATACCACTTCCCTACTCAATAAATTTCAGTGGCTCTTGTTTGTCTCCTTCATAACCTGGGCCCTTCTTTTCAGTTTCTAATCCCTTGCTCTCTGCCACATATTCTACAATAGTGATACTAGTCTCTGCTTTTCCTCAAACAAGACAGTTCTTCATTTCTGCCTGGTGGCCTCCCTGCCTTTAAGTTCCAACTAAAATCCAGTCTTCTGTAGGAAGTTTCTTCTGACCCTAATTCTAATGCCTTCCTTCTTTTAGTCATTTACTTTTCCCTGTATATAGGTTGTTTGTACATATTTGTTTATTGTTTTTCACACTAGACTGTGAGCTCAAAGGTAGCCACTGACTATTGTCTCTGTATCTCTAGCATTTAGCACATGCTACACTTGGAATATAGATGTTTATTGATTAATTTACTGATAGTAACCTTAGCATTTAATAGGACAAGAGAAGTGGAATTCAGATAAGGGGTAGAGGAATGAGTTGAAAGGAAATAGGATCCTTATGCGCAATCACTTCTCAATTATGTTTTTCACTGATCAGAAGACACCTTTAAACAGTTGTTAAAGGTGAGATAACTGGTCTTCAGAAACAATGCTCCTCCCACTTAGAAACCCTACTCATTTTTTCAGGTTCATATTAGAGAGTATCTCCTCTATTATTGTGTGTACCTTTCTAATGGCACTAGCCACATTTTGCCTCCTCTCCTCTCTTGAATTTGCAAGCTTCTTTGAAGGCAGGCTGGAAGCAGAATCTCCCCCGAGTATTTAACACAGTGCCTAGTGCAAGAAATCTGAGTTTTCTTATTGGGTTAGGGTTATATTAGAATCAAGAAAGGAGGATACAAGTTCGGTGTTTTAAGCAGGGTTAAAGGTGGGTTCAATACAGCTAATTTTTCGACCTTCCTGCTTTTTTTCCTCATTCAAGAATTTGTTTATTATCAAACAGGAATTTTAATATTTCTACTCCTTGGGTGGAAACCTAGTACTTGAGAGGTTAAGGGAACTGGTTTTAACCTGTCAGCCTCACATTAAACCTTGGAGGGCCTTTCCCATGGTGGGGTGCTGAGGGACCTCGACCCTAGCTAGCCTCTTGTTCCTCCTCCTCCTTGGCTGGGAGGGTGCTGCAGGAGTGAAAACGGTGCGCCTTCTCTCTGCTCCCCAGGATCCGGGGCAGGCACTCCGTCTTGAAAGATGCAGGTGAAGTGGTGTGAAGGGTTGGGCTTTTTTTTTTGTTCTGAAAATAAAACGAACAAAAAAAAAAGTACAACAATCCAAACCCGACTGTCTCGGAGCCCGTCGATTTAACTGGGAGACTTTCTTGCTCCTCCTCCTCGAGGGAGCTCCGTGCGGCGCCTCTTCTAGCCCGGCCTTGGGGCTCCGAGGTGTCTCCCCCGCCCCCACGCTGCCCCGCCCAGGAGGCTCTGGTGGCCATACCTCTCTGTGCATGGCACAGAGGCTGGCAGAATTCCCCCCCACCCCCTTCCCCCGAGCTGGGATTCGGACATAGAAGGAAAGGAAGGAGGGAGGGACCTGGAATAGGGTGGTCCAGAGAGCCACCTCCCCCCACCACCCGTGGCCCTCCCACCCTCGGGACTGGAGAGGGAGGCGGAACAAAGGCGAGGAAGTTCGGCGGCGGCGGCCGGGCTGCAGTGCCGGCAGAGGGAGGCCAGAGGGCGGGCCAGCCGCTGGGACCAGCCTCCCCGCGAATCCATTTTGTGACTGAAGCAACCTCGCGCCTAGGAAGCTCTGCTGCGATATACTCGGGCAGCTCGCGTCCTGGCTGCTGCTGGCGCTGGCACACGCACTCCATGAGCAGCTGCAGGTTGGTTCTTAGGTTTAGAGAGAAGGGCCAGTTGTCAGGCGTGTGCTTGTCCGCGCGCAGTTCCGTGGAGGCGGGGGGTTGGGGGTGAAGAGAGGAGAAGGGTCTCTGGCGGAGGTAATGGAGGAGCTGCGGCCCCGGCCCGGAGGCGGGGAGGGAGAGGGGTCGGTCTTTTTCTCAGGCCCCGGGGGCTAGGAGAGGATGGAGCCTCGTGTCAGACTCAATGGCATCTTTCTGCTCCAAACCCCAGGGCTTGGCCTGGCTCCCAGCAGTGCCCGGCTGCTGCCACATAACCGAGCATGGCTAAGGAGGGCCGAGCTGAGCCAGGGCACTTGGGGAAGGCGGTGGGTTACAAAAGGAAAGGCTGGGGAGTCGGGAAAGGGGGAAACCTCAAATGGAGGGAAAGGCTGGCGTCTGGCTTTGCCTCTGTCCACGCTCCAGCAGGCTGACTTTTTTAACGGAGGAAGCTGAAAAGCCACCTGAGACAAGGTCGGGGCCTTGGCGTCCCTTCCTTGCCGGAAGCCCCTCATGGGGACGGATGACTGCCTGCCTGGTGAACCAAAGCTGGCTGCTCGGAGTTTGTGTGCCGCCTGTGTAAGCTTTACGGCACAAATGTGGACAGAAACAAAACCGTACTTTCTCCCTGGTTAAGGGCCAGTCTTTTTTATCTCCTCCTTTCCTCGGCTACATAGCCTTTCTTTCCAGCCTAGCTCCTTGTTCCAGGACCTCTCCTTAAATCAGATCTTTGCCCTTTTCAGGTCTTGTGGTCTAAGCAGTTGTAGCACTCTTATTTTATTGCCATTTGGAAGCAGAGGGAGAGGGCCTTTGGCCAAACAGTAACTGGGATTCTAGATTTGAAAGATGAGAGGGAGCTTAGAGGTCATCTAATACAGCTCTTTCTATACTGATGAGGAAACCAAGGCACAGAGTAATTAACAGCCCAAGATCACCCAGGGAGTAAAGAGAGCTGAACTCTGGGCCTCTGGATTACAAATTCAGTGCTTTTTGATACTTATTCTAATAACATTCTCCTTATAATTTGCCTGGAGTTTTTTGTCCAAAAGGTTTTAAAACACCTACTTCGTTCTTTAGTGTGTTCTCCATGTCACACTGGTTCTGAGTCCTTTCTATAGCCATCACAGTGAAATTGGCTTACTTTCAATATTTTAATGTTTTATGGTACAAAACACTTATATTAATGTTAATGCCAATAATAGCTATATTTACACAGTAATTATGGTTAAAAAGCATTTTATACCTATGTTAATTCATTTGATCCTCATAATAATTTTGTATGGTAAGTTTTATGTTATACTTCTGTATTATGATGTGTCAAAAGACACATCACAAATATCCATATACTACTGAGCAGCAAAATTTTCAGACTTTAAAAAAGTACATTTGTAAATTTAGTTTATTTATACATTTATAAAATTAGTAGTAAAATTTTTCTTTTCCATATACCTCCTTTCTCCCTTGCATTTTGTGTTCTAGTTTCAAGGGGAGAAGTTAGGTTAAGTCTTTTGATTCGAAGTCTAGCACTCTGAATAGTTAAAGCCATAATTTATCCTTTACTTTGGTACTTTTCACCTTCTGGACTTGGAGGACTTGTCAGTTAACTGGTTATATTGCTTTTTCTTTTTTGGTGCACTAGAAAATAAACATTCTCCTGCTTCTTAAAAAAGAAAGAAACTGATTCTCACTATGTTCCTGGATTCATTCTACCTATCTCTCATTTCTTGCTCACATTTCCTGCTGAAACACCAATTGTTCTCTTTAGTTCTTTAGTTCCCACCCAGTCTTATGTTCCCCTGTCCCTGGTCCTCCAGTCACAGAGCCTTTGTTCAAAAGGGGTGGTCAGTCATATCTGCTTTACACCATAGAGCTAACTTTTTCCTCTTCTTTAAATCACAATGGAAATTTTTCTAGGACTTTTCCTTAATTAATCTACCCATTCTCCAAGTTATCCCAAAATCACCTAATTTTAAAGCTAGAAGGAGCCTGAGAGATAATCTAGAGTCCAAACCTCTCATTTTATAGTTATTTGAATTTCTGAATCATTTGTGACATGCCAATAACAGTGCTGAATTGGTTGACAAGTTGTAAAACATGGTTTCATAGGATTTTAAAGTTGGAAAATTTGAAGGAACCTTAGAAGCCATCCTTAACTAAAGAAGCAAGAATCCTCTCTGCATTATAACTGATAAGTGGTCATTATGTCTTTGAAGACTTTCAATGAGACAAAATCCACTAATTCCTGGAGTAGTCCATTCTACTTTGGGATAACTAAGACTTTTCTTTACAGTATATTTCCTTATATCGATTAGCTTCTTTTCAGTTTCTTCCCCCTATTCTTAGTTTTATCTTCTGAGGCTAAGCAAGACAAATCCAATCCCTTTACCAGCAGAAATGCCTAATTACCTAATTTGGTGTTTTCTTGGCAAAGATACTGTGTGGTTTTGCTCTTTCCTTTTCTAGCTCATTTTACAGATGAGGATATTGAGGCAAATAGAGTTAAGTGATTTGCCTAGGATCACACAGTAAGTGTCTAAGGACTTAGGAAGGTGAATCTTCGTTACTTCAGGCTTGGCAATGAACTGTACTATATCTTTTTTTAAAATCGAATCTGTGATTTCATTGGTATGGAGAATGCATACTAATACAGATCACAACTTCTTTGTAGTAGTTTTTGGTATTAGAAAGTTGCTTGGTGGCAGTGAGAGGTTAAGGGACATGTCACACAACTAATGTGTTAAGAGGCAGGGCTGGAACTCCGGTCTCCCATCCTCCAAAGCTAGTACTCTTGCCAAATACACCAGGGTTCCTAAGAGTTACCTTTTTTGGCTTGTATTTGATCAAAGGATCTTAGATGTAGAGCGTGAGGGCCTGAGTTGTCTAGTCCAGCTCCTTCATTTTATAGATAAGGAAGTTGAGGTACAGAGAGGACAAAGGAATTGCTTTAAGTTCTACAGATGGTACTGGTGCCAGATTTGAGATTTGGACTCAATTCCTCTGACTCCAAATCTTGTGCAAGTGTACCACATTCACTGCCTCACTCTGACCACTGGATTTTCCAATTTTGATTGTCATGCTAGAAAGATTTGATATATGAGTTTTTGTCATTTTGTCTTAGATGGGTGATCTTTATATCTAAAAGATGTGAAACAAGGACCAAAATCTTGTGTACAATCTTGCACTTTTTCAATAGTTAATCAATGATAGGTACCCTTTGTGAAATACTTGCATTAACAGTGTCTGGCACAAAGTAGATGTTGAAAAATTGATTGATTAAAGCCAGTCTCTACTTCAGTTACTCCATTAATAACATTTCTAGGGAAAGTTGATTTGGAAATTTGGGGTAAAAACAAATTTAAAAGAGTACAGTAAAGTGTGCTAATTAATAAACCACCTTTCCTTTCTTGTATTTCATAGCACTTTCTCAGTACTAGCTTTTTTCCATTGCCCTCATTTCTTATGTACCACCCTCCCTCTTTGTGTATATACATTTACGTATAAATATACACCTACCTGTGTACATTTATGTGTCTTTGTGTATGCATATGTTTAGAAATACTTTAGAATATACAAAGTGTTTTCTGAATTGCTTTGAGGCAGCTAATACTTTTTTATCTTACAGATGATTTAATTGAGGCTATAGTATATTAAATGACTTGTACAACATCATCTGGCTACAGCGTGGAGCCATAAACAGAATTCTGCTCATGCCAACTCCAGCCTTCCTACTGCTATATAATAATGCTGTCTTAATACACTAACTAGTATGTTACAAAGGGCTTATACACATTTGCTTTCCATAACATAGTCACAGCAAATGTTAGGTATCATTTTAGTGGTTGGTATTTCTCTTTATCATATAATATCTATTAAATACTTATTTATGGTAAGGAGCAAGACTACAACAAAGGAAGCTATTAATCTACTATAATAATAGCTTAAGGATTTTTTGAAAGCTATTTCATCTGTCTCACAACTGAATTCATAACATTTAGCCACCATATCCACTTATTGTAATTTTATTTATGTTCTCTTTTCTTAGTAAATTGTAAGCTCATTGCAAAAGACTTATTTGTTGTATTATTTCAGGTTTCTATTGTGTTACACACTGTATTAATACATGTTTGTGAAATGAATAAATGGTTGCTTTTAAAAGGCAAAAAAGCACATGGAAACCAGTCACTACCAAGAAAGTTATATATCAATAAAGGGGAAGAAAACATTTGCCTATTCCATCTTAATCCATTTAACCTTATTTGAGAGAAGAAAAAGAAATGGAAAACATGGAATTCTTATTTATAAAGCCTTACTGGAAACGAGTAATTTTAACCTGAATTTTAAAATAAATTAGCCACACCTTTAAATAGAGATTCTCTATGAGCAGACTAGGATAAAAATTTAGTGGTTAGTTACTAAGGGTTATGGAGAAAAGAACTGAAAATGTTTGTTATGCCCTGTCTACATTTGTTTTTCTTGCAACTTGATAAATAATTTCTTTGGACTCTTTACATCTTGATAGGAATTCAAAACCCTCTGTGTTCTTCAAAAATTGCATGACAGCATATATAGATTATTGAAGAGATGTGTAGGGATTAACCAGCCCACAGTGACAGGAAGTGGAAACCTAGAGGCGGGAAGGAGGAACCATAGAGTCAGGAAGTGAGGTAGGGGAAGGTTATAAAAGGGTTTTGGTCAGCCTGCTGGTCAGTTGCTGACAGTTAGAGCTGGCAGTTGCAGGAAGTTGGTTGCTGGGCGTGAGTTAGTCCTTGGGTGTTGGTTGCTGGTGATGTGGGTTGATGATTAGTTGGTGGTTGGCATTTAGTTGCTGGAATATAAAGGCAGGCCTGAGCTTATTGAGAGGGCTTTTGGCTTTAGCTTTTAGAAGGCTTTTTGACCTTTTCTGGGTTGGAAGTTGGCTGGTCTTTAGTTGAGTGACCTAATTGGGGTTGGATTAAATACTGATTGGGTTAGTTTTGATTAGGCTGGATTGCATTGGAACTTTGTGGGGTAGTTGTTATACTAGTGGTAGTTATAGGCAGTTATAGGTAGATATAGGCAGTTTTAGGTCATAATTATAGAGAGTTATAGGATAACTGGTATAGACATTAGGAAATCTTTCTCTATCTCTTTTCTATATTTCCCTCCTTTTCTATATTCTTTTACTATCTCTATTTTAATTAAATAAATAGAATTTTTAAAAGCTGCTAGAAGTTTTCTTTTCTCTGGCTTAAAGGGATAATATTAATTTACAACTCTATTATATTCTCATTAAAACTTAAATTATTAAAAGCTATTTTAACCCTTACAGTATTCTAGATACTAATATTCAGTTTAAACCCTTATCTTCTGCCTAGGCAACAGCTAGGATGTATTTGAGGCCAGATTTGAATCCAGGATCTCCCATGTGCAGGCTTAGCTTTCTGTCTACTTGAGCTACATAGCTGCCCCCATAACATGTATACTTTTTTAAAAAACTGAAGCATTTTCACATTCTATAATATTTTCTTCTTTAAAAAATCAGGTTGGGTGTTTGCCCTGTTATCCACACTTTGTGAAAAAGGAAATTCACAGTATAAATGGTGAAAAAGGAAAATCACAGTTTAAATGGCTTGTTACATAGGTAGTGGCTATTTATAGACAAGATCAGAAATCAGATCTCAATCTATATTTTTGGTTTTGTCTAATTAAAAAATATAATCTTAAAAATTGTTACCTGAAAAAAGGGAAACATTTCTGCAATTTGTGAAATCATTTTGCTTCAATGATGCTCATTCTTGGCTGACATTTTTAATGCTTTTGCATTTCTTTTTGGCCTATAGTCTAGCAACTCTATGTTACAGTGGATAAAGGGCTGGCTCTGGAGTCGAGAAGACTTCAGCTTGAATATGTCCGGAGACACTCACGAGCCGTGATCATGGGCAACTCACTTTAAACTCTATTTGCCTGAGTTTCTCAAATATGAAATGGGAATAATAATAGCATCTGCCTTTTAGGGTTGTTGTGAAAATCAAAGGAGATAATAATTGTAAAATGCTTAATATGATGCCTGGCAAATAGTAAGTACTATGAGATGTTAGCAATTATTATCTGTTATTTCTTAACTAGGTCTTTATCATAAAAATGTCTTTAATAATCATTATGAGAATACCTAATCTTAAGATAGAGTAAGATGAGTCCTGTTTCTGAATAAACTTAATACATCTAGAGATAGTTTGGGATAACAAGAGAGGTAGAAATTTAGAATTATGATAAAAAGTTACTTAAGTGGTTAAGCTTTTTAATTCAGAGAGCTCCCTAAGAGGCACATATCTCAAAAAAAGACAAACAGAGAAAGACTTATTTATACCAAAATATTTCTAGTAGCACTTTTTGTGGTAGCAGTGAACTGCTAATAAAGTTAGTAACCCATTAACTGGTGAGTGGCTAAACAAATTGAGACCCATTAATGTAAAATAACAGTTGATGAAGATTTCAGAGAAATGTGAGAAGATTTAAAAGAACTCATAGAGGAAAGTAGACTGAACCAGGAAAATACTAATAATGACTACAAATGGAAAGAACAATGATACTGAACTCTATAATTATAATAACCAAGCTTGACCTCAAAGGATTGAAAAATGTAGAAGTAAGGGAGTTTGGTTGTAGAATATTTTATATATTATCAGAATATGATTGATATAGTGGTTGCTTATGCTGTTTAACTTTTTCTCTCTTCTTAAATATTTGTTATGGATTAGGGAAATGGGCATTTTAAGAACAAACTATCATCATGGCCTAAAAATACTTGCAAACCAAGAATTAATTTAATTTCATTTTCAGCCTTCACCGTGGAAACATCTCTGACCCCTTTTCTCTAACAAGCATTTACTAAGTACCTGCTATGTGTAAAGCATTGACTTGGTTTTTTTAATAATTATAAATAATATCTAGCAGTTATATAGCTCTTTAGGATTTGTAAGCACTTTACAAATACTATCTCATTTTATCACAAAAAAAAACCAAGAAGCTGGTGCTTCTGCCCATTTTACAAATGAGGAAACTGAGACCAATAGAAAGTTATATATTTTACCCAGGATTCATCCAGTTAGGGCTAGTTTAAGTGCTTGAGGCAGAATTTGAACTCAGGTCTTCTGACTCCAGGTCCAAAACACTAACCACTATGCAACCTAGCTCCTTCTTTTACTTTCTTAATGAGATTTAAGAGGAGAACATTATGGATGATATGTGACTTGACAATGTGGTCAGTCTGCTTATGATGGCATGTTATTTTTTTAAAAACTCTTACCTTCTGTCTTAGAATTGTCACAAGCATCAGTTCCAAAACAGAAGAGCAGTAAAGGCTAGGCAACTGGAGATGACTGACTTGCCCAGGGGTGACACAGCTAGGAAGTAATCCAGACCTGGCACTGTCACCCCTGAGCCACCTAATTGCCCCAGCATGTGTTTTATTGTGGTATTTAATTTACCCTTTTCTGTAGATAAGTAGAAAATCAACTTTTGCTTTCATAATGAATATATGAGCAATCTTGGCTAGATGTATGCTTGCTTCCCTTAAGAGTTAAATTAGTTGAAAAAATCAAGAGAAGATGGAAATTATTGTTGATAAACTATCCCAGTGGAGCCTGGTCTTGTATTGGCATTTGCTTCTCTTCATGGCTCTTCTATCTTTTTTTCTACCCTAAAGGTGGACTTCTCCCTTTTAGGGTTAATTATGATATCAAATCAAGGAAATGCAAAATTTCTTTTTATGGAGAGTGCAGTGTGGCATTTATAAGCAGGTTTTGAGTTCTGTTTTCTATAAAATCTTAATTTTTGCTTGAGAATGATAGTAAGGAACTTGATATTAGAATTTTCTATAGAGAGGTAGTAGGCACATTGGTAAATTCTATTCAGCTTTTAAAATTACTGGTGCAAAGAGAAGTTTTTAATGGGTGTTTAAACATTATATTTACACATGTGTTTGTACATGTGTGGGGCTGTGAAGTTATCTTCCCAATAGTAATTGTAAAGGTATGGGTCAAACTGTGCCAGAACTGTGGACTAGATCATAGGACTTTTAGTGGCTGGGAGAAATGTGGGGAAGGTACAACAAGGCTCAAGTGCTACCAAACTTTTACCCATTTGATTACCAAAGAGCTATGATTTCTCTGAGCTTCTTAGCTACCTTCCTGGAGAACATTTTGATCTTTATCCTAAGCTACAAACTCATATTCTGTTCAGAATGCTTTTTTCCCCAATTAAAACCCAATCCTCCATATGATGGCATAAAATACTTTTTTGAAAAATTCAGTCTATCATAGTTCTTGGCAATGTGTGCTGCTTCATAAATGGAAGAAGCGTGTTTTTTTTTTTTAAACTAATCTCTTAAGATATATTTATAATGAGAATAGGTAGGTCTGCACATCTCTACCTTTCATGAATACTTATTTTTTTCTCCTTTAAAATAGTTGACACATCCATTATTTTGCTTTTAGCTTTTACTTTGATAGTTTGTACTTTTGGTTACAAATTCAGTTGTAGCTCTCTTGAAATGATATAAATTTAATTTGTTTGTTTGTTTGTTTTTTCCCCTTGGTTACTTATGTTGCTTTTAAAAGGAGCCTATGGGGGCAGCTAGGTGGCTCAGTGGATTGATAGCTAGGGCTAAAGACAGGAGGTCCTAGGTTCAAATGTGACTCGGACATGTCCTAGCTGTGTGACCCTGGGCATGTCACTTAAAACACCCCCACCCCTCCACCCCATTGCCTAGCCCTCATCATTCTTCTGTGTTAGAACCAATACATAGTATTGATTCCAAGACAGAAGCTAAGGGGTTTTGAAATAAAAAGGATGCTTAGGTTGCTTTTGGGGTTTTGTTGATATTTGCTGTGGTTAATATTGGTTGAAGCCTACTGAATTTAGTAAAATTATTTGTTTTAAATGTTAATTTATTAGTTAAAAACAGACTGTCCACCAATCTTTGGTGAGAGTGTTAGAATTTGGGATGTGTTATCTTCTGGATGGGGAAAGGATAAGGAAATCTTGAAATTTTTCTTTGCATAGAGGGCAGGAGAGACACAAGTGATGCTTACTTTCCCAAATAAGCCTAGTGAAGAAGCCACAAATGGAAATAAACCTTAAATAAGGTTAAATAATTTGCCATCTTATCAGTCTCTGTTTTACCTGTAATTTCTAAAGATGATTATTCTTTTTCCTTGTAACAGTCTGTCTTAGAGGCCAGATGCTGTGGAGCCCTGGCCTGAATTTGTATTACTGTACTCACTCCTTATTTCTAAAGTAGCCCTACAGTGCCCTTTTATAACAGCCGATAGTTCACATTTGTTCTTTGGGTTCTGAGTAAAGAGCTTGTTCTTTTCAAACACTGAGTAGCTTTGTTCCTGACCACTAGTGATCAGCTCCCTGTTTTAAAACAATCAATTGGGTGCCACAAGCTTAATTTGCAATTGTCTCCTAGTCTTTACTGAGCCTCAGCCAGTACTTCTGCAAGGGAGCCACACAGAGGCCTTGTGTGCTGAGCCTTTCAACAAGGAGCGTTTCACAGCCCAATGGGACGCCTGTGTAGGTTTGCCTATCAGTGGGTTTGATAGCACATGCAAGGCAGCCTTTAATACAGTGCTTTTCCAATTGCTCTTTGCTGTTCCAGTCCTATGTTGTGGTGTACAGAATCTGTATCAGAGGTCTAATAAAAAAGTGGGATAGGACAAAGAAGACAAACTTTGGGACATAGCAGCCCTGAGTAACGGTCATTGTAACCTGAGTCTTTCCAGGGAGAAGACTTAGCAGTTTGTATGCAGGAATATGTCAATGTAGATGAATGAGTATAGGATTCTCTTAGTTACTAGCTTCTAGTAGAGATTGCTGATTAAGTAGAAACAATAAAATATTTTTCTCTCCCTTCCTCTTTGCAGAGTATAATGGAGCTACTTGAAGAAGACCTCACATGCCCTATTTGTTGCAGCTTGTTTGATGATCCCCGAGTTCTGCCTTGTTCTCACAATTTCTGCAAAAAATGCCTGGAAGGTATCTTGGAGGGCAATGTCCGGAATATGTTGTGGAGACAATCCCCTTTCAAGTGCCCCACTTGCCGGAAGGAAACGGCAGCTGCCGGAGTCAATAGCCTACAAGTCAATTACTCTCTGAAGGGAATTGTGGAAAAATACAACAAGATCAAAGTCTCGCCCAAAATGCCGGTGTGTAAGGGCCACGTAGGCCAGCCCCTCAACATCTTCTGCTTGACAGACATGCAGCTGATCTGCGGGATATGTGCCACACGTGGCAATCATACCAAGCATGTCTTCTGCTCCATTGAGGATGCCTATGCTCAGGAGAAGAGTGCCTTCGAGTCACTGTTCCAAGGCTTCGAGACTTGGCGGAGGGGAGATGCTCTTTCTCGTCTAGATGCCTTAGAGACAAGTAAGAGGAAATCCCTGCAGCTCCTGACTAAGGACTCAGATAAGGTGAAGGAGTTCTTTGAGAAGCTGCAGCACACTTTGGAGCAGAAGAAGAACGAGATCCTGTCTGACTTTGAGACCATGAAGCTAGCAGTCATGCAGACCTATGACCCCGAAATCAATAAGCTCAATACAATCTTGCAGGAGCAGCGCATGGCTTTTAACATTGCAGAAGCCTTCAAGGATGTGTCAGAGCCCATTGTGTTCCTACAGCAGATGCAGGAATTTAGGGAAAAAATTAAAGTCATCAAGGAGACCCCTCTGCCTTCCTTTAATTTGCCTGTGAACCCTGTATTTAAGAACTTTGATACCAGTCAGTGGGAGGAAATAAAACTAGTAGATGTAGACAAAATGTCATTGCCTCAAGAGACTGTCCCATTCACCAATAAGATTCCCTGGAGCTTTTATCAGATATTTGTGGTGCTCTGTCTTGTTGGCCTTCTTGTTTACTTTACTCCTACAGGGTCTCTGGATGGGTCTTTATTTGATGATTTCTCACTTTGGAAAGCCCATCTTTCCAGGTTCAGCTCCTGTTATCTGACTGAATCAGTAGAATTTGCAGATCAAGCAATTTTATACTGGGAGCAGGTGGTAGATGGGTTTTCTGTTTTCAGTGAAAAGTTCAAGAATTATACTTTGGTGTTGCTGAATGGTATGGCAGAATTTGTTTGCAAATATAAACTGTTATAAAAAATCTGTTGCAAGTATACAATCCTATTTCTGTCTTTTGTCTCTGGCAGAACTAACCTACAACCTGTGAAAAACATTAAAAAAATACTTAAACACAAGCTTTAAATTAGTGTTTCAGTTGGAATAACTTCTGGTAGAGATAGCTTTATACAGAAGGATTCCTATGGAACAACATTCTGTGCACATGATAGAATCTTGAAGTATCACTTCTCTTAAAAACTTTTTTTTAAAGTAGACCTCCCCCCAAGTTGCTTTGTTTGCCTGTGACAAAAACGGAAAACAAAGAAAACTTAAATGATCTATAACATTTTGTACAAATTGCACTTCTGCAGTATAAACTATTTCACAATCATTTAGGAAAGGTTGCTTTTGGAAAGTGGTATTTTTTTCTATTGATGTGATATCTCCAAAACAAGACAATTTCTAAGAGCTGAACTCATTTGATTTCCCATTTTTAAAAAAATCTAGTGACGGTCCATTTATTTTTGAATCTTTGTGTTAATTAAAATAACTAGTTTACATTTCCTTTTGGGGGGGGGGACAAGACATTTTCCCCCTTAATAATTTAATTTGTCCATGACAGACTCTGTCTTATATGCTTAGATGTCTTAAAGTGTCAGAGCCTGTGAGATTTAGAACTATCCTTGAAAATGTTAGGTTTTTGAGATACCAATTTTAGATCATTTTTTAAAACTCCAGTTTTTTACCTTTGCTATGTCCCACAGTACTTAAAAAAAAGTTGTAGGTTTCTGAAGTTAAATTCTGGGAAATTACTTTTACATTCTTGTTTCCCTTGGGATCAGAACTCTGCAGATAAAGACGAAGGTAAGAAATAGGCCTGACGTATGGTTGGAGCAGCAATCTCTTCTTGATATCACTGGCAGGTAAATGCCTTTATTTCTGTATTTCAAGTGGACTAAAATGTCAAGGCAGCCGAAGTACTCAAGTGAATCCTCAAACTTAAGGATATAGCTTTTTTGGTTTTGTTTTTAAGAGAAGGTATAAGGCTAGTTAGTCCCTTGCTGTGACAAATGAAATATAACCTGTCAGCAAGTACTGTAAAAAACACTTAGTTATCAGGCAAACACTGCCCTACTGGCTGGAATGAAAACACTGTTGTCTGTTCTTCTGCAGAGCACATCGTTGGCCAGTTACCCAGAAGAATAAAAAGTGGGCTTTATCTTGAAACTGCTTTGTTCTACCTGAGCAATAACGATGCAGAATATACTGCGTTAACTGGAAATTAATTTATTATTTTTAAAAACTAAAATTTCATGCCAATGAGGATAACTTTGTCCCTTTTTATTCATTAGCGGTAGAGTTGGTACAGAAGAGGTAGAGAAGAAAGAGAAGCCAAATCAAGATGGTTAAGATGCAGAATTTTCTTTAGGATGTGGGTGAAATTTAGGGAATTATAATCAGGATAAAGTACTGGCTGCTTCTCACCTAAATATTGTGGTCTAACACTGATTTTAATTAGAAGGTATCAGTTCATTTTACACTGGATTATAAACAGTTACACAGACAACTTGCACTCTCATTTCTTCTATGATTCCATTGCATCTGTGAGAATATATTTATCTTTTTATACAAATGGTTTAGAATATTTTTAAAATTGTTAATTCTTTTAAACAAATCTTATTACTATTTCATATTATGTTGAAGATAATCTTGTATCCACATACTTTTTAATAGAGTGAAGGAGAAAGGGTTAATGAGTTCAGGTAGAAATTTTTCTAAAGTATCTTGACAGCATTCCAAAAGTACTCAGCCGTTCCACCTTTCATTTCCTATACTGGCAGTTACCAAGCAACTTGACCCTGCAAACAATGCTGCTGGATATAGTATTTACTTTGCTACTGTTACCTGGGAATCTAATCTTGTTTGTTGCTTTACAGTTTAGAAATAGCCAGTTCAGAAAGGCAAACTCCTAGTTTTTAGCCTCTTGTTGGAAGCATAAAGAGAATGAGTAGTCAGGAACTGGTCACTTTGAACGTAGGAGGAAAGCCATTCACAACACGGCTTTCCACCATACGACAATTTCCCAGGTCTCGGCTGGCACGCATGTTGGACGGTCGGGACCAAGAATTCAAGCCTGTGAATGGCCAAATTTTTGTGGACAGAGATGGGTCCTTGTTCAGTTACATACTGGATTTCCTGAGAACTCAACTGCTTTCCTTGCCCACTGACTTTTCAGATTATCCAAGGCTACGAAGGGAGGCCAGTTTCTATGAACTTGATTACCTGGTTGAGCTTCTTGATCAAGAATTGCTAAAACCTAAGCCAGAAATTTTAGAGGTGCGTTTTATGTGCCAGGACACTCGAGCCTTTTTCCGGGTCTTTGGCTCCTCTAGCAGCACCATCGAGACACTAGCTGGGCGGATTACAGTGTTTCTAGAGCAGTCCTCTACTCAGACCTGGAGCTGTAGCTCTTCTGCTCAGATGACCTTGCCTCCATTCCCACCACAAAGACCTTCATACCATGACCTGGTTTTCCAGTGTGGCTCTGATAATACGACTGGGAACCAGGCCGAGGCTAGGTATTCTGCTCCATTTCAGTATCAGTATGCCTCCTTAACCTCTACTCTTCTTTTTTTGGCTGATTCTTTGACACTTTTTTCTTAATCAAAACAGGATAATTATTTGCCTAGAAAAATTGTTCTTCAAAATGGTGTTTTGGGACTACTAACAAGATGTGAGTGAAATAGGGTTATCAATTATTCCATTGCCAATTGGAAATTTTATTTTCTTAACAGAAATTCCTTTAATTCAACCCATTATTTCCCCCAAGTATTCAGATTTTACTGGTTTCTCCTTTTTAGTACTTCTAAGGGCAAATGTTTCTATTCCAGTGGCAGTTCCCCCCCCATATTTCATCTTTGGCATTTGGCTTCTCAATTATCTTGGAATATGTTAATGATGGTATGTCAACGTATTAAAGGCAGTTTTGTGACTATTTTTTAGTGCTTAGTTCTTGACAGGATCCTAAAGCTGGCTTCCAATAAATTGCCACAGAAAGGCTATTTAATAGCCATAATAATTAATATGGTCATAAAGCTTGCTTAAAGTTCTTAGTACTTTTCATATCCCAGTGTTAATAAAGATGTATAGTGGCATTTCTTTTTTGGAAAATATGAGTAGATTTGTCCTCTGCTGATTGTTTAAAATGTATATGTAAAGATATATTAGCATGTTATTGAGTATTGTCCTAAGCTTTGAAGCTTAATATCAAGAAGGGTAATCATTCTTAGTTTAGATCTTGGTATCACTATCTTAATCGTGAGTGGGTGGCTAATGATTACACTAAGGAAGGGATATGTTAAGCTTTTAGATTTTGGTGAAGAATTAATATTTTGAAATCTTTTTTAAAAATTAGAGGAATAAGAATAAAAATTAGGAATGTTTTAGCAGAAATATTCCAGGAGAGCAAAAAAGAAGAGTTTGGACAAATTATAGGCTTTGGGTGCACATTTGCATAGCACACAGATTTTTTTTTTTAATAAATTGCAATGAAAAAAGCTGACAGGCAAAATAAAGAAACTTAAGATGGGAACCAGAGATGGTCAGGCATTGCCAAATGAAATACTTCTGTTTCTTAGTTGGGTTTTTTTAGCGTCCAGGCTAGTTTTTAAGTCTGAGGGTGAGAATAGCATTAAAATCTTTATAAGTCTTGTTATTTTTAGATAGTTACATCACTAGAGTCTATTGAACAAAAGTATTGATTAGCTGATCTTATAAATTTCTTCTTAGCCAAGTGATATTAGATCTTCTTTAAAATGGTATTTGTGATCCTGTTTCTAGCAACAAGCAGGAGAGAGGCTGGTACAGGGAAAAGACTGCTAGGTTGGCAGTGAGGGGACCAGACCTCATCTGCAAAATGAAAGTATTGGACTAGATAACCTCAAAGGTCCCTTCTGGTTCTAAATCTATGAGCCTGTCATTACCATATAAATGCTTTTGATCTATGTATGAATGCTAACTTCAGAGAAGGTATATAACCTGAATAAGTGAACATATTGGGATCTTTGATGCTAGGATGAAAAACCTGAACTTAGAACGTTATCGTGCTAGTTTGTGCTAGGCTTTCCACCGTCCATACTTAAGAATCTATTCTTAATCTCTGTGCACTTCTTGCAGCTTAGAGTGGGAATGCTGGGAGAGCCTAGATCTTTCTTCTATCACCTCTAATCAAAATGCCTGGTGAGGGACAGAGAGGAAAAGGGCCAGTTTTGGTCTGACTTTTTGACTGAAAAAGAACCACTGAAAGCCCATTGGATTTGGTAGCCATCAGCCTAGGTAGGGTATAATCTAGAGATACAAAACTTCTGTTACTCTAATGATCAATAATCCTATTCAAATCATGTGTTAGGTCAGTTTCTTGAAAGCATTAATATTCTATTTGAATTTGCTACTTCCTAGTAGCTGCAACTCATGTGGCTTAAGTCCAACCTAATTTCATAGGATCTTAGGTATTCTCATCTGTAGCTTTTATCCTGTGTCACCTGGTTTCATAAAAATTATGGCTCAATGAGAAATGTGTAAACCTTAAGAATTTTTATTTTAAGAAATAGCAAATTGTTTTTATTTTACAGAATATACCTCTTTATTTTTCTTATGGTGCCTTGGAATCTTTTTACCTCTGGCTTTTGGGGGTGGGGGAAGGGGGAGGGAAGATGCTTCACATGGAATCATGTTCTTTGATTCAGCTTTTCTTGGTAAGTTATACTACTTTGTAATTGTTTACCTTGTATTGTATATATGACATAGAACATAGTTCTTTGAGATGTTCTAATGAGTTGTTTTGTTTCTGAATGTGTTTTTTATATTTTAAATGTACACTAGGTTATGTTTTGGACTTTGGGAATAGAGGGAAATACTTTTACTAACATTGAGGGAAGTTGTAAGTCATTTTTTCAATAAACAGCTTGCTTTTGGTAGAGAAACGTGTTTTGTACTTTTGTAATTTTCAGAATACTACCTTTTTTTTTTTTAAGTATCCTCCAGTACTGGATACTAATAATTTAAGCAATGGCTACACAGAATTGAGCATGGTGTTTAGGTAAACTCCTTTTTTTTAAAAAGGTTGGAGATGTGTCTTCCACATCTTTTTATTCTACAAAAGTACAAAAAGTTCAAGTTTTCACATGGAACTAGTGAAGATTATGTTCTTATCAAGGTTGTTTCCTCAGATGTAATAATCCAACTAACTGCCTTTATTGTCACGATCAGCATACCTGACTGTGAAGTTGGAAAGAGCATGTACACAGAAAGATAAGATTTTCTTGATACTCTAAATGGGAGGAGGAAGCACATAGCTACTCATTGCTGTCATATTACACAGTTACTAGGTCAATAGCAACAGGACAAATTCTAACAATTCAGGCAAAGACAGAAGCTTTATTTACCCTATTATATATGGTCTCATTTTGTGCATTTTGCTGAATTTACCAGATGATTGTGAAACTCCTTATTTTGGCTGTGTAAATAAAATATTTCAGAAACTGCCTTATTAGGAAACCAGTTTAGAAGAACACATTTAGTCAACATCAGGTCATATTTTAAGGTTAAGAGTATAGAAACTTAAAGAGCTAGTTGTATATGTACTTTTGGTAGGAGTTGAGAGAATGCTTAAAAAACAAAACAATCATCTCTTTTGCCTTAGGTATGTTTCTATAAAGCCTGATAACCGAAAACTGGCCAATGGAACTAATGTACTAGGACTACTTGTGGACACTTTGCTAAAAGAGGGCTTCCACCTGGTGAGCACCCGGACTGTGTCCTCTGAAGACAATGTCGAATGCTACTGCTTTGAAAGGATGAATAGGCCTGAAGACTTAACTGTGAGCGAAAGAAGGAAATCAGAGCTTACTGCCGTAGCCCAGCTGATGCCAGTACAGTCTCCGAAGAAGAAATGAAGTTCCTAGTCCTCATTTAGACAACAAAGAGTCATTTCCTTTTAAAAGGGCAACATTTCAAAGGGGAAAAATATACATATGTATACATATACATATACATACACATACACACAATCATGCTTCAGGTAGGGCATGCTGACATGCCCTTAATTCTGGGATAAAAAGTAGCATGTCAGGTCCCCCCTGCAATCATTTTACAAGTAGTGTGAAGTGCCTCTGAGCAAGAATGTACAGAACAAAGTATGTTACATTGCTTTAGGAATCAGAACTTGAATACATTAAAGGGCAAAGAGGTAGAGATGGATCTTATAGTGTTTGGGTCTTTTTTTTTCTCTTTTGTATGAACACTATCCTCAAAGTTTGTCTCCTTTTCTCACTTTTTTCCTCTAAAAAGAAAACTAGCAAAACCCTGAATATTTCTTCAACCAGATCTAAAAGAAAAAAAAAAGACCTTGGAGATCTGTTTCTAAATACTATAGAATTTCCTTAGAATGTTTTAAAATGTACATATAAATAGGAAAGGATACTTAAATACCCTAAAAACTTCAGTCACTTTACATAAAATAGTGGGATGGATAACAAAAGTACCCTTTCTCTTTTGCCAACTTAATCAGGAGTGGAAGCAAACCAGTGTTTTCAGGGAGGTGATTCTGTTGAGAAGTTGTGATAGTGAAGGAGAAAGGAAATAATATATGCACGTTGTATTCCGCAAATTAACACAAACAGACCCCTTCCCTTCTCTTTCCCCCAGGATAGAAGATTGGGGTATTTTTGTCTTAGAGAGCTCAGAGGGCAGGACCATTTCATTTTCTGAGGTCTGGAAGACTAGGAAGATTCTTGCTACTTCTCTATCCAACCAGGAGTTTCAATCCACAAGAGTGGTCCAATGAGAGTTGGGGAAAGTTGTCTTGGGCATTCAGTCCTATCATCCTAAAGGTACTTTCTCTTCAAGTTGCAGTCTTCATATCCATCCTCAATTTTTTTCCATGTATGCACCTGTGTGCTTTCTTAAAAGTATGGTATGTCGTCCTTCTCTTCCAAAGTGGGAATACTTTTAGAAGTTGTAAAGCAACTCCATATGGAAGTCATCTAATTGAGATAATTCCCATTTTGATGAATGTTTTACATACTTTGAGCTAAAATTTCCTTGAATGAAGAATGCATAATTTTATATACTTAATAAATTACATTCGTGTTTTCAAAGAAGGAACTGTGAGAATGTGACTTGTTGGATATAACCGCCTACTATTTATTTGGCCTTGGGCAAGTTACTTTTCTTCCCTGTGCCTCAGTTTCCTCATCTGTTAAACGAGAGGATCGGATTAGATAGCTTCTATGGCCACTTTTAGCTCCTTTTAACAGTGGCAGAAAAAGATTCTGTAGCATCTACCAAGAATAATTATTGCCAAGCCTTAAAAACTCTTAAGTTCAGTAGATTGTTGGAATGTTTAAAAAAAGCAAATGTTGCCAGAAGGAGGCCCTTTAATAGGTTGGTTGGCAAATGTTTACATAGAATAGGGTCCCTAATGGGGCTGGACCTGTGAATTTCTGGGTGTGGGGTATTCCTAAGTGAGGAAACCTTTTGGGTGGGGGCAGCATGGCATAGGACAGAGCACAGAACTTGGATTCAACTTCAGATCCTGGTTACGTATCATGGCCAGGTCTGTTAGCTGCTCTGGACTTCTGTGTCATCATTCAAAAATGGACAGGGTTGGTCTTAGTGGCTTCCCAGGTTCCTTTTGACTAAAAATTAGGAGCCTATAAAACTTCTGCTATCCATACAGGCTGGCACCCTCTTTGTAACTTGGAGTGTTGCCAAGAGCAAACATGTTGGGGCAAAACGCTTGGCCTGTGGTATGGCATAGTGGTTCCTGCTTTTTTCTGAGTTTGATGCCATTGACCTGGAGCATTGAGAGTGAGCACTTAAGTGACTTGCCCAGGGTCATGCCAGCAGCCCTTGAACAGTTGTCCTGGCTTCCAGGCCAGCTTTCTTATCTACTCTAGCGGGCAAAGGATGAAGAATAAAATAAAATGCAAACATTACATCATGATTTAAAGTATACAGGAAAGTTTTCTTACAACCCTGTGAAACAGTATCAGTGACTTGTCCATGGTCACAAAGCTTATTAGCAGGACTGGCTAGGATTTAGTCATAAATCCTCTGATTCTGGGAGTATCAGTCTCTCTACCACACTCCCAATAGGAAGTGCTTCAGGAGGCCCGCCACCCATCCTGCTGACCTCTCCTAAGGTAAGCACCTATTTATTTCATTCATTGCACTGGCTTTTCATTCAATCCTTCCTAATCTTTTATGATTCTCCTTCACACCTTAAAAAAAACACACACTAAAAAAAAATCCCCTTACTTTCTAAGACAGAGGAGTGGCAAGGGCTAGGCAGTTGGGGTTAAGTGATTTGCTACAGTCATACAGTTAGTGTCTGAGGCCAGATTTGGACTCAGGACTTCCCGAGTCCAGGTTTGATGCTCTAGCCACTGCATTACCTAGCTGCCCTATCTCCTTCACACTTAATGCTTCTGCCAAATTGCTCTACTGTTCAACAATTTAAACATCTGCCACCCCCATGTATTTGTTTGGTACTCTACTCCCCAAGATGCCTAAAGTACATTCTCTCCTCATTTTTGTTATTAAAATCTTTCACTTCTTCAAGGCCAAGCTCAGGTGCCACTTCTTTCATGTAGATTTCCCAGATTCTTCTTTGGCAAAATGTGTTCCCTTTTCAAAAATTCCTAGAACACTTTGGAGTTTTTCTTTCCTCCTATTAAATATGCTACCCCCTCGTACAAAATAAATGCTTTAAAGGCAGAAACCTTTGTTTTTATTTTTGTTAGCTATTTTATTTTCTTAGCCAGAAATATCAGTTTTAGTAATCTATCATTCATTCTACAGTTATATTTTGCATATTCCTTTAATAATGATTAAAAATTGACATCTATGATGAAGAAAAGAATGTAGCTCAAGGATGCCAAAGAACAGAGATATTTCAATTAAAGAAATGTTTGCACTCCCTATTGGTATGTTTTCAGTCCACTTATGTTTACAGGAAAGAACAGTTGGGGGTAGCTGGGTAGCTCAGTGGATTGAGAGCCAGGCCTAGAGATGTCCTAGTCCTAGGTTCAAATCTGGCATCAGACATTTCCCAGCTGTGTGACCCTGGGCAAGTCACTTAAGCCCCATTGCCTAGCCCTTACCACTCTTCTGCCTTGGAACCAATACACAGTATTGGTTCTAAGATGGAAGGTAAGGGTTTAAAATTTTAAAAAAGGAAAGAACAGTTGTAGGAATGGTTGAATAAAACTTGATAGGCTAGAATGTTTTGTGAAATGCCACTGCATATGGAAACTCAAGATGTAGCATGAAATATAGCAATTACACCTTAACAAAATAAAAATGGGCTTTAAAGTTAGATGCTTTCACAAAGTTTTAGTCATTGTGAAGTGTTTTTTGGTTGGGGAGAAAGACCATAATTTAATATTAAAAAAAAAACAAAACAAAAACAATAAAAACAACAATGTATTGGAAACATTATTGGAAACATCCTGTATTTTAAAATGTGAGAAAATTTTAATTTCTAAAATCTGAGAAAAAGCTCATTTTAGCAAAAATTCTCAAATTCTCCTGATTATTGAAGCATGCTACAGACAAGATCTCAATACACTCCCCCCAAGACCCAAACTCTAAGCATAGAAAGTGGAGTGGGTATTGAAACTGGGATGCTAGGACACCCTAATAAAACAAAGTTGTGCTTTGGAAAGAAAGTGTAACATTGCCAAAAGAAGCAGAGGTAAGTGAATGGTAAAATACACAAAACTGAACACTTGCACAGGATCAAGGAACTTTTTGTTTCTTGGCTAAATTGGTTCTTGTTTGTCTCATTTAAAATCATAAGAAAACAATAGTGAAAGCTCAAGTTATAGATTCATTTATGTAGCTTTTATAACTGGCTGCCACCACCACATCTCCTTTGCTTAAGAAAGCAGTGAGTGGCTTGTTTCAGTTCTCATTAGATAAAGAGGAACTCCTGCCCTTGGTGCTTTCGGTGGTTCCAGAAGGTTAGTTTCAATTTTGCTGTCATTCCAGGGGCTTTATCTTAGATTCTGTAAGGGTCAGCAGCTTATGTTTCTATATGCCTGGAAGGTTTCTTTCTGCATTAAGATTTTCTGAAAAGCAGCACATCCCTGGTGTTGAATTCAGCTTTTCTGTGCAATTATGATTCAGCAATTAGCAATTTTGCCAGTTTGCCAATTACCTAGTTCCCAGGTCATGGTAAAATTAGCACCAGTTTGGGCTCCTGCCAAGTTATGGTTGACCAAAAGAGACTTGAAATGTGACAACATTGGAAAGCAGCCTGAGAACTCCATTTTATAGGCTCTCTCATGAATCTACCTATTTGTGTTGTGTGCTTGCATTTGCCAAAATTTAGTAGCTTTGTAACCTTTATTTGCATTGATTTTTAAAATAATAAATTATAAAATGACCATATTACATTTATTTTAATTTACTAATTTATTTCGCCAAAGGGAATAGGAGTAGCCAAGAGAGAGCTAATGCCTCTGTCACATATTCTATTCCGTGCTTCCTTCTGGGTGCAACTGAAACCAAATCTGTAAAAGCCAGTTGAGGAGTTTCTGAGAATAAAAAGGTTTTAAAAGAATTTCTAGAAGATGTTGCTAAGTGTTTTTGGGCTTCTAGAGCTCCAGTGACTCAGTGAAAGCAAACTTTTCTCCCATGAATTGGTCCATCCAGAACTATGGAGCTTTCTATTATGTCTACAGGGTTCTTTGCCTTAGAGATAGATGAGAAACTGCCTTGTTACTGTAATGTTGCCTTTCCTCCTGGAATGGGAGATATAACAAATGAGGGAAACTATCAACAAAAATCTAGGAAAAGCAAAAAAAAATTGTGAGTGGGTAGAAGATGAATCAGCAAGTAGGACAATTTAAAACATTTAAATACTGATGAATTCAGCAGTTTTATGATTAAAAAAAAAACATTTTAGGTCCTTCTTGTTATGATGTTGACTTTTTTCTTTAAAGTTTTCAAATGGGAATTTAAACCATCCCAGGTCCATTACCTTACTTATCGCAACAGTTTCCAATAGAAATCTGACCTGAACAATCAAGGTGCAGACTCTGCCTCGCACAGCCTTTGTGTTCTCCACAAAGCCTTTCAAAATTCTGAGGTATGTAGCAGGAGCCTATGCCTGCCTGCTGAAACTGAACAAAAAGGAGATGCCATATTTTCACTGTGTTCAAGATCTGGGGTGGGGGAACCAAGATTCTTTTCTACAGACCTGAATGCAGATAAATTAGGGTGACAATCACTTGTCAGTCTCAGTTTCCTCATCTGTAAAATGGGGATAATAATAGCACCTATCTTGCAAGGTTGTTGCGAGGATCAAATGAGTTATATTTGTAAAGCAATCTGTAAAATTTAAAGCACTAGATAAATGCTAGTGTAAAATTGAAATTAATATCAATAACTGCAAGTATATTTTTAAAGATTTATTAGTAATCACTTGAAGTAGAAGAAATAGAAGAACAAAACTTAAGTATGACCACATGAATAAAATTTTCCTGCCTGGCTCTCACCCAACCTACACAACTGCCTTCCTGGGAGCAGAGAGAGAGGGAGGAGGTACACAAAACTTATATCTTCCCTATGTTAGTACATACCGTGGGAAGCTGGGAAAGAGAGTTCTGGGGAGAAAATTCTAATTACACACTAGTTATCATCATCATCATCTACTCCTATTACTATCACCACCACTACTACCATTATATTAAAAAAAGGATAAGGACAGGTACTGGAACTGTGGTTCATTGGTGGAAGGAACTCCTAGATGAGTTTATTGCAGGGCAACGCCTTTCCAATTTATTGTCTTGAGGGTTGCCCTAGGTTGGCCAAGGTTAAGTAACTTCTTCAGGGTAATACGGTCAGCATGGGTCCAAAGCACTTCTTGAATGCAAGATATTCTTCCCAGCTTTGAGGCCAGCTATCTGCTACCACCCCATGATGCCTCTTCCACTTAAGTTCTCTCAAACAGCCCAGAGAGAAGCAATGTGGGGGAGTAGATGGTGCTGAACATGGAGGCAAGGTCTAGGTTCTAATGCTGACCCATGCCCCTTCCTATAGCTCTATCCTCCCAGGCAAGTCATGGAATCTCCATGTACCTCAGGCCACTTCTTATCTGCAAAGTCAGAGGAAGGCTGCAACAGAAGAGTGGTAGGGCTAGGCAATGGGGGTCAAGTGACTTGCCCAGGGTCACAAAGCTGGGAAGTGTCTGATGCCAGATTTGAACCCAGGACCTCCCTTCTCTAGGCCTGGTTTTCAATCCATTGAGCCACCCAAGCTGCCCCTTTCCATGTAAATTAACTTAATAAAAACAGCGTAAAATAAGATCTCTTTCTGGAGATGACGACTTTGTCTAGCAACAAGACCACCAGAGAAAGGCATTTCCAAAGACCTTAGTGGGTAAAATCTGGCTCTGGCACTGTGAAGGTGCTTACTTTGACAGGAGGAATTTTGTTTCACTTTCCTTGAAACTCAGATTTTTCTGTTATCTTTGTTTACAATTTCCTAAAATAATTTCCCTTTAAAATGGGTTCTATTTCTCCACCATATTGTTTTGCTTAACACTTACTTTTAGAAGGCTGAGTTGGGGGGGAATGGATGAAGGAAGTTCTCTTAATTCCAGACCTGTGATAAAACGTTCAGCTCCTCCCTCTTTGAACCTTGACTATCCAACTCCTTTTTGACTTTTCCTTTTACATCATTTTATACATTTATGCTTGCTCCGCATTTCAGTTCCATCTGGGGAGCTTGTTCTGACTGATGTTTTCAACTATATTTCTTTTTCTTACGATTCAGTTTAGCATGCTTGGTATCTTTAGCTTTCTGTTTGCTGAAATAAGTGGCTCTGAAATCTTGCATATTTTCCCCAATTCGGTTACATGTGTCTCACTTCAGAAATAAAGTTGTCATTGATTGAACTTGGTACCCCCTACCTGATTCCTTTATTCTAGTTTTTCTTCCAGTTAAAATAAGGAAGGACCACATATATTTGCGAGAACATTTTCCAGTCAGTATATGATATATTTGTGGTTCTATAGGTATAAATGATATTGCTGTAGGAATTTTCTAACAGGCACAAGCTGCAGAACTATGATAGTCTAAGAAAAAAAGGGGTAAATTTCAATTCAACTTTGGATTGCTTATATGATATTTCCAATTGGCCAAAATTTAATTTGGCTAGTAAATCCAACCTCCCCCCCTCCCCCAACTTCTTTTTGGGAAAAGGAAACCAATTATCCTTAGCTGATAATGTTCAATGAAGCTTTAGCATCTCTGCAACTTCCTAATCTGTATCTATAGTTGTTCTCCTTTTAGCTGAGGGCTCCATATTTTCAAATGTCTACAAAATGTTTCTACTTGCATGTCCTGCCATCACCTTAAACTCAGTATTTAACACTGAACTCATTTCTTTCCCTCCCTAGGGCTAAATCCTCTTGCTAACTGTATCATTTCTTTTAGAGGCAATGACACGATTTCTGCTCTTCTCGTCTAGAAACCTGGGAGTCCTTCCCCTATAACCAGTCTATTTATTACCGAGTCATATATTTTTTAGAACATTTTCCAGAATCCTTGTCATTTCTTCTCATGGATGTACTTTTTCCATTTCCGAGACTTATTTGTTCTCAAAACCTCATTCTAGCATTATTGCAACAGAATCCTACCTCGTCACGACACCGCCATCTTTGTTTCCTACCTAGTCGATCTCGTGTTCCCCGCAAGACAGAAACGATCGTGACTTACTTTTGAGGATTGTCACCCTTAAACGTATCCACCCAGAAACCTCAGAAATCCACCCCGATTGGACAAGTCTGACGTGACGCTGGCGCCAGTTTTTATTAGAACAGACATTTGGCGGGCGAGGGGGCAGCAGCCTCAGCCGCAGTCCCGGCCCCCCAACTCCGAGTCCCCAGAAGCACTTACTGTTCCGGGAGGCGGAGTCTCTGCACGTGGCCACGGACTCGAATGGCCGCCGCTGCTCCCACAGGCTCTGCTGGATCCGCTGCCTTCTCCCGAGGGCTGCCACTTTCCCGTCCCAGTGGGGAGGACGAGCGGTCCTCGCCTCACAGCCGCGTTCCTGGAAACCGCGTGGTAGGGTGGCTCGTCATCATGCGAGGGGTCACTGTTATCATGAGGGGTTATAACGGAAAGCTCGCTATAAGAGAAATCGTGGTTAGGATGAATAGGGAATAAAACAAGGATACAGCTGTGAGCATCTATGGCCGTGGGAAAAGCCAAGCGTGTGTTCGGGATCCCACAAAGTGAAAATGAACATCTTCGAATATTGATTATACAGAAAAATTCAGTGTAGAGGACGCAAAAGGTACAACTATGAAGTAGCATTAATTTGACATCGGAAACGCTTATTCCTGGTAATTCCTATAGAATTCGGGTCAAACTGTTACCATCTGCAAGAGGGGTGGGAAGGAAGGAGGAGGACGATTGGATTGTTGTTATATGTATTGGGAAAATAAAATAGCTTTGAATTGTAAAAAATACCGGCTGGAATAAATGGTTAAGTATTTATAATGTATTTATGTCTTTCTCTCTTTTGGGGAAAAACAAAAAACAAAACCTCTTTCCTTCCATCTTAGAATCCATATTGTGTATTGGTTCTGAGGCAGAATAGCGGTAAGGGCTAGGCAATGGGGGTAAGTCACAGGGCTAGGAAGTATTGGGTGGGAGGCAGCTGGGTGGCTCAGTGGATTGACAGGACCAGAGATGGGAGGTCCTGGGTTCAAGTCTGACTTCAGACACTTCCTAGCTGTGTGACCCTGGGCAAGTCACTTCACCCCCACTGCCTTGGAAGCAATAATTAGTATTGATTCTAAGAAGGAAGTTAAGGGTTAAAAAAAAAAAAAAAAGTATTGGAGGCCAGAAGTGAAGCCAGATCCTCCTGCTTGGCTCTCTATTCTCTAAGCCACCTAGTTGTCCCCAGTAAGTAATATTCTAAAGAACATTATGCTTCTTTGGAACTAAAAACAAAACAAAACTAGAATTATACTTATATAGTATTTTTAACAGATGTAGTACAATTTACTATCTCATTTGACTCAATTCTGTGAGATAAAGAAGCTATAAGTATTATTATCTCCATTTTATAGATAAGGAAACTGAGGTTCTGAGAACTTAAGTGACTTGCCCAAGGTCATCCAGCTAATAGGCAGCAGTGTGTAACTCAAACCCAAGACTTTGGAATGCAAGTTCAGAGTACTTTTTACCACTCACATTGCTTCTTTGTGTATATATAGTCCACAGCTTTTTCTTTAAATCCTTACTTTCTGCCTTAGAATCAATACTGTATATTGGTTCCAAGGCAGAAGAGCAGTAAGGGCTAGCTAGGCAGGGGGGTTATGTGACTTGCCCAGGGTCACAGAGCTAGGAAGTGTCTGAGGCCACATTTGAACCCAGGACCTCTCATTTCTAGGCCTGATTCTCAAGCCACTGAACCACCCAGCTGCCCCTTCACCACACTGTTAAAACAAGGATTCTAATTAAGTCTGAACCTTTATGTTGGAACAAACTGCCAACAAGGGATAAAGAGGGTAAGTAGTAAGAGATGGGTGTCTATTAGTTATAGTATTGAAGAAGAAGAACAGAGATGCTGGAAAAATGGAATCGCCTGGGTGAGCACAAATGAATTTGAGAAACTGAATCATTAAGTAGATTCAGTAATTAATTAAGAGTAGAGTGTTAGAGTACAGATTGGCAGCCTTCTCTTCCAGAGACTCTTCCACTGATTCCAGAACTCAAACCATTTCATGGGGGGGGGGGGAATTTAACCCCATCCAGGATCCAGAGAATCACTGAGAGCCTCTCAGAAACACAGCGTGCCCGTTTCTCACTTCTGTCTCAGCGTCTCTGTGTATCTATGTGATAGTTAACCATACCACCCGCAGATGACTTCTGCCTTTTCTCTATTATGCCTTCCAAAATTCCCCAGAAGGCAATATTCCTTTCCCATGATTACATCCTAACTTTGAAGGGCCTATTGGGCCACTCTGCTTTCTCCAGAGAGGCACGAGGACACATGGATAAAAAACAGGCATCGCTTCCCTGCCTTCATCCTCCCCCCTCTAACCCATACCCCCAGCTCAGGTGGCACTTATTTTACATACATTTTTTAAAACCTATATCCTTTGTCCCATGCACGCCAGTCTCCTCCCTGATAACATCCCCCAACCATGCTCATTTTCATTTTTGTGACTTTTGCTCATGCATCTCCCCAGCCTAAAATAATCTTCTTTCACCTCTCATCTCTTCCCAACCGTACTCTAATTACTCTAGCAGACTGTGATTGCCTTTTTTCAGCATTTAGGTACCCTCTGATTGTCTCAAGGGTGTGAGTTTTATTGCCCCAGTAGCTACACTTTTTTGTAACTTGCATAGTCCTTAGGCCAGCACTGAGTGTACAATACACACGTCACGATTATTTGTTGGTTGTTTCATTTCCACTAAAAAAGGCAGAGTATTTGTGTAAAGGCATCTCAGAATAGTATTTTTAACATGTGAATAACTAAAAGTCAATGGCAAAACCTCACACTCACTTCCTAAATCAAATCACATCACTCATAAATAACTGAAATGATCTGGATGTGAGCAAAACTCTACCCCCAAAGCTATAGGCATATTCTAAAGGCAGTGAGAACACAACTATTCTCCTTCTCGGCAGATTAGCAGTAGAAGCAGGAGGTTGTTTATAGCAAACAATGCATTTGAGAGAAATCATACCTTCATGTTCTTATAGGGTTTAAAGTGTGTTACAAAGTAATGAATACAGGATACAACTGTTTCAGAGCAATCCAGTGGAGCTTTGGTTAACAATAACCAGAACTCAATGGACTGGAATTTAGGAAAGGGCAATTCATCTGAATTTGTTTTCCTACACCATGCTTTTAGTGGAAACTAAAAATAAATCCTAAGAAACTATCAGACACAAACAAAAAATGACCACAGCCAATACACTAAATGACATGATTTCTAGGGAAATCTTGAGAACAGCATGCCCCAGTTCCAATCTCCTAAGCCTTCCATATATGTAAGCACATTCTGAAGAAGCGATATAGACTAAGAGCAAATGTTTAGATCTTCAGTCATTAAAGGCCTCCATTACATTCACTCTACTCTTAATTACTTAAGAATGTAGTAACACCTTTAGAAAGATTTTCAACCAGGGCCAAAGACAAAGAAGATTAACTTTAGTGAGCTAAAGCATTAATAATCAAAATACTCCAAAATTTTCCAGCAAAAATAGAATTAGGTTTTATAATTTGTAATTCTTTTTCATTTGGGGGCCCACTTTTTCTCCAAGTGCTTAGCTAATTTTTCTATACTTATGTCCAGCCATTACACATATCAAAAAGATCTTTCATGAAAAAACAAGGATAGGAGAAATAACTGAGACTTTTGACACTGTCAAAATGAAATACACTTAATTCCAGAAACTCTAAGCAATATTTTGCTTTATATATTGGTACAGTAGTTATTAAAAAACTAAAACGAAAGAAAAAGCCAAATCGCCTCTCTTCTGTTTTTAAAAGTAATATACTGGTTTAACCAATAATTTGTAATCCAACAGCCTTAGTACTTGAAATGCAGGTGAGAAAGTAGAAAGGGTACCAAAGAAGGTGGGAAGGAGAGTGGGAAAGACCAACCTGTAGCTGAAGATGGAAAAGGCTGGTTTAAAAAGCCCAAATTTGTCCATTTAAAAAAAACGATATGCATTATTTTGCCAGCATAAGAAAGGCCCATCTTTCTGCTTAAACTGCCCCAAGGAGCTTCCTTAGCACAAAAGGTACAGCTCTGAATTTGAGAGTGCTGTGCTTATTTCTCACTTTTTGACTGCCTCATTTCATGGCCTTTTCTAACCCACTAGGAAGGCTTTTCTCATTCATAAGATTGTTATCTTAATGAATTACATTTTGATAGCATTAGAAAAACTCTTTATCAAAGGCAATTGCTTCAGAACAAAGAGAGTTGGGGACTGGATGAATGGCCTTTGATGAGAGTTAAGTCATATCAGTTTCATCCCATAAGATACTTAAATGTTACAAGGCAAGACAGGAAAAAATAAATCACAGGCCAAGCAGTCTCCAGAATCTCCAAGTTAATCTGGTGGGCATTTTTCATCTCAATTTTATGTGATTTAATTGACTGATTTCACAACTGCATTAACTAATAATAAAGCAGCCAATTATTAACTTTAAACAGAAGCAGCCTGAGATAATCGATAAAACAAGGAAGATCTGGTCTCTGATTGTGTGACCTTGTGAAAGTCACTAAACTTATCCATAGTTCAGACAATTCCCTAGAACTCACTTAAGAGTTGTAATCCATTTGTGATCTCTGCTGGTGGCTGAAGTTCTCCACAGTGGAAATCACAGTGGATTCAGGTAGCTGTGTAACAATTTTAAACATAACTTTATTAAAGCCAACCACTAAAGTTCTACTCTGCTGTAGAGATGGCTGTGCATGACAGAGGCTCTGCCAGTGAGGTACAAGCTCTGATGTCTTAAAACAGCTTCAAGTGTGGGCTTAACGATGGATTGTGTTTGTCACCTAAGAACACTTTGGAGAGTATCTTCCCTAAATGACTAAACACCCCATGTGATGAGTGTTTCAGGGCACAACTCATAAACATTGGATGCTACAGTGTGGAAGGATTATGATCTATATTGATGGGGGGGAAGTACTCATTATTAATGAAAAAATGAATTACTTACATATATGTGGCTATTTTTCCAGGAACAATAAAAAATAATATGTAAAGTAGAATTATTCACTACACAAAAACAGTCCATTGGCTTCATATTTTCATTTTTTCAATTATGAGGAATTAAATATAGATATCTAATACTAAAAAGAAATACAAAGAAATTGACGAAATTGATATACTAATATGTTATCAACAAATATCAGAACTATTACTGACTCATTTTTTAAATTAATATTAAGTAATTGGTTAATTCTAAAGCTTCCTTTTAATAAAGAATCTTAATTTTAAAAATAAATGATAACATTAGAATAAATAAATAACAAACATTTATTAAACACTTACTGTAATTCAAGGCACTGACTGTGCCAGGCATCAGGGATATAAAGATTAACTAAAACACAGTGCTCTACCTCAAAGAAAGTACAATAATAAATTGACAAACATTTTTTGAAAACAAATTATGTGATAAATAAGGAAACAAAAGAACTTAAAAATAAAAATTCTTCACAACTGTCATACAGAAACATTTTACATTACATTTTCACCAAAGGGTATGGTGGTATTACAGGCATAATAGGATATGTAGCTCAAATAATAAAAGGTTTGGAACAAAAAAGATTTCCTTCAAATTTGCCTCTCCATTTAGCCCGAGAGGCAATTTGTGGCAATATTTAAAGATGATCTTAGAATACAACTCATTATCTCATCCTTATATCTCCTTTAACAGGCCCCTACTTCAAACTTGTACCATATTGATCAGAATATGGGTCATACTCCAATAAGGGTTGCATTCCTAAAATGAGATTTTTTAAAAAGAATTGGCGAAAACTGGAAAATAATTATATGAAATTATTGTATTCAGAGATTTATTCTGAAAGTTAAAAGAATTTTTTAAAATCAACTTTCCATTCTACTACAGTTGTTTATTTACTTTGGTCATCCTTTTTTTCCATCTTTGTCACTTTTATTGACCTCCCTTACTAACAACAATTTGGCTTGGTGGATTGAGAGGTAACTGTCCTTAAAGCCAAGAAGACCCAAGTTCAAATGTTGTCCCTCCTACATACTGGCTGTGGGACTCTGGGAAAAGAAGGGTCACATACTTAATCTCTCAGACCTCTAGGCAATTCTTTTTGATTTTAGGTTGCAGAGAAAGTTTCAACCTGCATTTGGGAAAGTTCCCTTACTGGGGAGCTCCTGATACTAATGAAATTATAGAACTAGTCTGTTTCTTACGTGTGATATTTTTCCAATAAGATAAAAAACCATAAACAGGTTTTGCCTAATTTTTTGCAAAGGTACAACTTACTTTCAGGCCAACATGGTATTTACTGAAGCAAATATAGCCTTCTAATGTGTTAACATTGTGCATTGTAGTACATCTAAGGGAAGCTTAAGACACAAACTTTGACCCTTCAGAAAGCACCCTGGCTTCTTGGATACTATAGAATTCTGCCCAAAACATATCTTATGCTATAACCTTGCTTATAAAATGGGAAAGAGGGCAGCTAAAAGTCGCTTTAGGAGGTAAATTTTAGGGAGATTTAAAAATTTAGGGAGATTTAAAAATAAGATAAATTCTTTAATGCCAGGCGCTTTTCTCATTATTTTTTAAAAAGCCAATAAATTCCCACTATTATGCAGGGGCAAATATCACGGTAGGCAGGAGAGGGCAGGGAAGGGGGTTCAGTTAATCCACAGGCATTTTCTAGATACCAAAAAGTATAGGCAGGCAAAGGGTTAAGAACAGAGTAGGATCAATTAATAAGGAAGGAGCAAATGGATTCCCATGGAAACACAAAAGTCCAGAATCCAGGAGACCAGCAAAGGCAGGGAGGAACAAGCAGGTGCCATGGGTCCATGTGGGTAGGCAAAGTCCAGGAGATCAGCAAAGGCAGGCAAGATCAAGCAGGTGCTGTGTGCAGATCCAGGCAGGCAGAGCTCAGGGTCCAGAAGATCAGCAAAGGCGAGGAAGAACAAGATCAACAAGCCCAATACAAGTGAACATTTTAATAACCTCTGATCCTATGACAAGGAATGTTCTATTCTGCCTGGACTTTATCCCTCTTGCTGGTTTGTCCAAATGGTGATTGGCCAGAAAAGAGGTTATAAGCTTTCAAAAGCTTCTCTCTTATCAGTCAGTCCTGGGTAGCTTCTAACATAAAGGTTGTGTCTTCGCAGCCTAAGTGAATGGACCAAAGCATGATTGATTCTGGGTTTGGGGTTATTTTGATGGAATTTATTAAATAACTACGGGGTGATCCAAACTAGCCATAAAGTAGAAGGCTATTTTGGTTAAGTCCAGATACTTACTTGACACTTAAAGCTTGGGATGGTGGCAATGCCAACAAGAATTCTTGTAATTCTCTGAAAATGTTTCCATGTGATATAGTCTCAGCATCCAGGAGTCCTTTTCAGTGAGTCAAAGAGGAACCAAGTTCCCTTAAGAGATACTTCAGAAATATTGTGGAAGTCTCACTTGTAGTCCTAGGAGGCAAAGTGAGCATCACTTCATAAATGGCAACGTGGTAAGTTCAAAGTCCTTCAGTAAACTTTCATAACATTTTGTCCTCAGAAGTTAAGTCTGCATCTCAACCATGACTGGATAGAAAGAAGAAAGTTCTTGCAAAGCATCATATTACTGAAAGGCTTTCGTCTAACAGAACACATCTGCGGCCACATTTTGGTCCACACCAAGGTCTAAGCATCAAAGGCTACTCTGTGAAACGTTAAACTTTTGAGTATTACATAGATTTCTCAACTTTCTCCTTATACCCCCAAGTCATTTGTGAATCTAGATGATCCTTGAGGCTCTGGTCCTCAAAGAGATTGGAAAAGGGAAGCCAGATCCTGGCTCTCTGAGAAATGACTGTCTACCCACATTGGATTTAATTTTTACAATACAGATACCAGAGTACGACTTACTTGGTGGAAATATATCAAAGTTTCTACTCGTCCCATATGTATTTTAAATGGACTATATAGCAGCTGTTTTTAGCAGACTTTTCTCAGAGTAAGATATTTCACTCAGAAAATGTGCATTTTCTGGTGATTGTAAGGGTCAGACAAATTCACGGATGAAGGAAAACAAGATCATTTGGCATAGGACCTTTATCTTTGAGGTTAATGTAAAGATGCCCTTCAACAGGTCAGTCTTTGGTGCCACTGTCTGACTGAATACCCAGCTGGATTGGGCCACAGAACTCCTGCTGCTTACGTTTTAATACTCTAGTGATCCCAGCATCACTGAAAATTTGTTTTAGGAAAGATGCTATAAAAGTACCTTAAATCTCTCTGTGTGTGAAAGCACAGATTTCTGAACATTGGTGATGTTTTTCAGTTTAGGGACAAAGAGTTTTTTTCATACATGATCTCATTTGTTCTTTACAACACATGAGAAAAGTGAGGATCAGACCTTGTAAGATGTCAGAACTTTGTTAATTACCCAGTTACAAAAACCAATCACTTGAGCATAGAGAATGTAATTGGATGGGAGGTTCTTGAGATCTGTGAATGGATTTAAAAATTATTTTATAATTATACTGTAGCACAATTAGTTTTCTTTGTAATCCCATGTTTTTTGTTTTATGCATTTAAAGGCATTATTTTGAGGAGTACAAAAAGCGTTGAACCCTTGAGCTAGCCAGTAGTTCATAAGGACCCAGAAATATTGGGTACTACAATCTAAATGATTTTTAGTGTGATGTGGCAGCCAAAAGACCTAATCCAATCTTAAGGCTGCATTCAAATAAGTACAGCGTCCAAAGTAAGAGGCAGGAGCCTGTTGTATTTTACCTTGGTCCAGTCACCCGGGGGTATTGTATCTACTTCTGGGCAACACATAAAAAGGGCAATGATGTTATATGGAGACAGAAAACCATGCCATAACATGCTTGGTTTAAGAAACTGGGAATTTGAACCTGGAAAAGGACATATGACAAGCCTTCAAATATATATGAAGAAATGATATAATTTCAAATATACGAAGGGTATACAGAAAAAAGAATCAGCTGTGTTCTGCTTGACCTATATAAACATAAATTAAAGTAGTGGGGGAAATCATAGATTTTGGCTCAAAACCAGGAGAAATCACATAACAATTATAATTGTCCAAAGAGCCCCCTTTTGGTGGGGGGTACTTAAATGAAGTCTGTATGGCTATTTGTCAGAGACTTTTAAGATAGTATCATATATCCAAATCCTGCTTTGGATATTTACTAAGTATGTGCCTTAAGGCAGATCACATAGCCTGTTTGCTCAACTATAAAATGTGGGGTGATGGATTTGATGGCCTCTGGGGTCCCTTCTAGCTCTAAATCAACGATTCTAAAAAAGTGGCATATCTATGAATATAATGAAAAATGATTGTGCTGCATGAAATTCCAAATAAGAATTCAGAGAAACACATGGAAGTCTTGTATATGAAGATACGAAGTGAAAACAGCAGATCCAGAAAAGCAAAATGTACATTGTAATAGTGTGAACAAAAAGGATGCTAAAACACACCTGGATGCCATGCAATGACCTGTAATGACCAAACTCTGCTGTGGAGAAAAGGAAATGTGTCCCACTCCTCTCCTTAGAGAGGTGGGGAGCTATGGGTGTGGAATGTAGCATTAGGGCTGGCTTTGCTTAACTTTTGTCTCTCTTTCAAGGGAAGTTTCACTAAGAGTAGGGAGGGATGTCTGGAAACTATGTAAAAGCATAAGACATCAATAAAGTTCACAAACGCCAAAAAAAAAAATCATTATTTCACTCCCCAATATTAGCAGGATTATGTGAGTCAGACTGCTTTGTTCTGAATCATATACTCCGTTCTATGCTCCTAGCCCTGGGACTAACAAAAATGTTGATGAAAATAATTTAGAGAAATTCAACTCGAAGGGGGAAGAATTCTAATTCTCTGATAGTCCATTTACTCATGCTGCTTTTTAGATGAGAAATGTTTTTCTACTTCCCACATTTTTCAAAGTCCAGCTCAAGTTCTACCTCTCACTTAAAGCCTTCCAGGTAATATTCTCTTCTGCAAATTTCTATTTCAGCAGAGAAACTACACTATATTTGAAAAAATGCTGGACCAACAGTCAGAAGATCTAATCTCAATCCACCTAGAACTGGAATTTTAATCCATGTACGAAGTTGTATAATCTTAGCCAAACCACTGTCTTTCTAGGGCTTTTCTGAGGATGTTTGGTATGGTTGTGAACTACAAAAATTTAAGGATTATCATCATTGCATTTTGGTATCATAACATCTGGCATTTAATTGTGCTTATTTTACACTTATTAGCCTTATTTCTCCAACTGGATCATCAGCTCTGAGGCTCTAATTCTTTTGTAATCTATCTAGGTATACCTAGTAGAAAACTGAGCGTGTATGTGTGGTACTCAACAAAAGTCATGAAGTCATATAGAATGATGACTTGTATAAAAATTGAATTTCTAATAAAACATTATATTTTAAGATATTTATTAAGGATCATTAGAAATCAAGGAATAAATAAGATACAAAATAAAGGCCCTGTGCCCATGGCTGATCAGCCACTTCAAACATCCACCTTACCACACCAAGCTCAGGACAGGAAGTAAAGAGGTGGGACCTTCCACATTCCCACCTAATATCCCCTATCTACAGGAAGTATGTAATGACAGGAAGTCAGTGGGCTCCTGGGAAATGTAATTCTTTTTTTAGGGTAACAGATTTTCAATTAAAAAATTGTCAAGGGCTAAGTAATATTGATAACAATAAAATTATTTTGAGGCTCTTAATATTTTTGAGATCATTCTTCCACATGAAATCCAACTCTATACTTAGGAGCCACCTTTGACTTTTGACATTTTTTCAACAGCACTCAAACCAAAAAACAGAATAGACAATAACTATTCTTCCTTATCAAGATGTACAAGGAAGTCAAGAATCTTGTGTCGAGGAGCTAGGATAATACCCTCAAGTCTTTAACTATGAAAACCAAAAGTACCAACACTGAAAGTTGAAATATTTTATCTTGTGATGGACCAGCTAAGTCCAAGGATTGGTGTTAAATAGTAGTGATTCTGGATCTAAATTCTGGATATTGGCAATGGGGAAATGCAATTTATATCTGCACAATGGAATGTTATGCAGACTTTACTAATCTCAGATTGGCTTTGCTTTCTGAGAAAAGAATTAACATCTATTTTGGAGTTTGGTCCCTAGTTAAATATAAGCCCTTTGAGGGCAGTGACTTATTTTTGTCTTTATGTCCCCATATTGGTAATAGCAGGAACTTGGTAAATGCTCATTGTTGTTAACTGTAACTTCTAGGTCTGAGAAACGGTTGTAAAGTTCGGAGTGACAACATTCAAATATTTTGGAAGGTCATTCATTAAATTCTGATTTTACTTTTTGCCTTTATCTTTCCAAAATGACTGAGGCTGTGGACTTTGAATTGTATAATTTCTGTAATCCCTTCCAACCCACTCTATGCTTAAATCATTTAAAGATTTAAAAGTTTAAGATTGACTGAGGTGCTTAAGTCACAGAAATTTCACCCTATTATTTGTTTAAATAGTTTACCTTTGACTTCTATTCTTCAATTTAGGACACAAATACATTCTAAACCTTAAAGTACTATATAAATGTTAGCTATGATTAGGTATTACTGGTCATAATGGGCACCAGTTTGTCCTTTCTGGAAGACATACTGCAAATAATATTAGTATTTTTTAGAGTTTTAAAGATAATATGCATATTATCTGAGTCTCTACTGTTGCATATTTTGTCATTTTAGAGGTTTCAAACAAAAGGTATATATTATCCTGGAAACACTGCACTTGACTTTCTTAAGCTGTCCATAACATCTTCCTTACAGATTGTAAATTCTGTTAAATCTAAAGTCTAATATCCAGTAAAAAGAACAACAGGGATGGACAATTTTTTAGATCATGTACTACATTTGAATCTGTGGCAAAGAATGAATTTCCTTTCTTCTTGCTTCTATTTTTGTGTATCTCTTGGTAATACATAAGGATATTGATCTTCCATGGCATTGTGGCATTTAAATATTTGATTATCTTAATGTTTTCCATTAAAAAAATTTTTTTTTGCAATGTTTAGTTGAACTTTCTAGCTCTTGAACTAAATTGTTGGTGGTTGGGCCGAATTTCTTTTCAAAAGATGCCTTTTGAAACCAAAAATTTCAGACAAAGAAATTGAAATCTAGTAAGGTTACATGACTTGCCCCAAAGTCTCACAGCTAAACAGTCAGGACATAGATCTCTTAAATTCTTGATGGCATACTTTCTCTCTTAATATAATCTTTGCCCAAGACACATTCTGATAGCTGACTGTGGCAGGGAGTTTCTAAACCGTGTTCTAAAAGGCTCTGACAGCAAAGCAGAAAGTCATTGATTCAATGATGTTTTTTTTTTTAATTTTTAAGTTTTTAGCTCCATGCCTTTGTATCAGCATACACATCCCATGCTTGAAATGCTCTTCCATCTCACCTTCTCTGGCTTCCTTCAAATTTCAGCTCAAATCCTGCCTTGTGGACAAATTCACCCCTTCAGATCCTTTCTTTGTCTATCTGCCCTGAAGACTAGATGAGGTATTAGCAGAAAAGCAATCTGACTAAATGAATTTGTTCTAAAGTGTAAAGAGATTCCCTCTCAACCATCAAGGAGGATCTGCATTTGAAAAAGAAATGCTTATTAATTCAAATGCATCTCTAATTAATAAGAAATGGGGGGGGGGCAGGAAAAACCTTAGTGGCTCATTGAAAAGTCTTTTAATGCAAGGGAAGGGGCCCTCCCAATTTGAGAAGCAGACCCATTACACATTGTCATTGGTTCAAATTCATGTACTACTGCTATGCCCCATTCCTACCAAACATATTTTCTGGTCTGTACAATCTAGTTTGCTTACATTTTGCAATTTTGTTATAAGCCAAGAAGAAGCTTGAATTTTTGTAATTTCTTAGTAAAGAGAAATAATCAATTCTACACAAGAAAATGATCCCCATCTCCTGCCCCCAAGCCTTCAGAAAAATACCTGGGAATGTGGTTTTTCCACCAGAAAGTGAAGTGGCCATTCAAGAGCTTAAGATTACTTTTCATTGAAGAAAAGACTCAGGAATCAACTAAGCTTCATGGGATGAACAGTGTGATGGCCTTAGTATTTGCATCTGAAGCTTTTATCATAGAGTTCTACTTTAAAAAACATTTCAAAGGACACAATGTCTACCAAATGTTAACTCAGGCAAAAATAGTTGAAATTTATAGTCACAAAAACATGATGCTTTGCCTATGTTGTCTGATTTCAGAATGAGACTGTCTCAAAACTTTCACTGCATTTCTTGCCTACCTGACGGGACTCGAGATTGAACATAACCCAGATTTGAACTTTAAAACTCTCTAAGGTGAACATATTTGACCTGAATTAATATTCTTTTAGACTTAGGTGCTTCAAAAAGTTTTGGGATTTGAGGTAATCAACATGTCACTTGCAAACAGGAATATCTACAGGAAAATTCTTTTTGAGCAAGAAATTTGTGATAGATCTCCCCTGCCAGTACTAGTAAGCACACATTTTTGCTTTGCTTAATGTTTAAGGCAGCTAGATGGCTGAGGGGATTGAGAGCTGGCCCTGGAGTTAGAACAACAAAGCTCAAATCAAGTTTCAAACATTAGTTGTGTGACCTTGGGCAAGCCACTGAAGAGTTATTTCTGTTCTATTTTACAAGGAATATTGAATGATCTTGATAGGATGGGAGCTATTTTGTGGCAAAAGACCCCATAAGGCATTTTGTTCTATTCAAATGCTTTTCCAATAATCAACAAACACAATGGGACCTAATATTCTCTTTTAACTGTGAGATGGTAAGGATATATCCATTGTTGAAAACTGTTTGCAAAAAACCTGTTTTTCCTATTAATATATTCAAGGATGCCTGCAATTTGTGGCTAGAAAACCCTCAATAGACTCTGTACACCACTGACAGAGTAAGCATAAGTTGTTTTTTTCCCACTTGTCTTTTTTTGGAAAGAGCCAAGATCTTTTCACCACTTTTGGTATCTTTCCTTCCAGCAGATATCTTGTAAATTGGTCTCCCAGTGTCTTTACCTTTAGTATCAGTTCCCCTTCTTCTCAATTTGCCTTTTCTTAATACCATCCTTCTTTGTTGCAAGTTTACCAATTTTTTTTGAAGTTTGACATACAAGTATGAAGCTGCTGTATAATCTATAGCTTCATCTTCTTTCTCCTGAATTACTATTTCAGCTATTTTTCTTCCTTAACCTTTTTATTAATATTTATAAATGATTTAAAAACAGTGAATCTAGATCCTTAAGTAGGTTATGAAAAAATTTAAAATATTGGGGGCTAGAGACTGAACATCTGAAAAATGGCCACATGGGGAATAACTTTATGACTTTTATATTTTAATGAACAAATATAAATTTTACAAGGACATGTGAATTATGTATTTGCATTTATGTAAGGGCTTAGTCTCTGCTTCCTGTTTCTTCTGATGTATCCTTCACATAGCTGCCACAGCATCTAAGACGCAAGTTCTCAGTGTGCCACTGTCTTGATCAAAAACTTTCAGTGGCTCCCTCTTGTCCAGGGTAAAACACAAACTTCTTAGAATGGAATTTAAGATTTTCTGGTCTGGTTCCAATCTGTTTCTGGACTTATTTCATATTCCTCTACTTCAAATATTTCAAGTTTTTCATCAAGCCAGACTATTTCCCCATATCTACCATTCTATCTCTTACTTCATGCTTAGCGTACCCTCTTGTTCTCTGCTTCTCACAATTCTAATTTTTCTTCAAGGCCCAGTTCTCTTGCCACCTATTCAAGTTTCCCAAGATTCCCCCATGTTAATGGTCCCTTTCTCACAAGTTATTTTGTAATGACTTTTAACATGGACACCGAGTACATGTAACATCCCAACACAATGGCAACTCAGTGTTTTTTTTCCCCCCCTCATATGCAAAATGGGGATACTTGTACTATTTCACTGACTTAAGTGACTGGAAAAGGTAAAAACTATTTTATCAAACAAATATTGTATCCATGTAGCAAAGATGGCCTTCCTTTGTCTTTACTGGGTCCGATCTCATCCAGACATATTCTTCTTTTAAAATAGGCTATTCCTAGTTATCTATCAAATGACCCTAGGTGTTTTTACTCTGAAATTGGGATAGTTGTACTCATTCTACTTCTTCCTACCCTAGATCAAATTATCCAGCTTTACCTCATTTTTCAGAAACAAGAATCAATGAGGCTACAAGACAGATGTATATAGCACCTCCTATGTGCTAGGTACTGTACAAAGTGCTTTAAAAAAAGACTTTCATTAGATCCTTACAGGATAGTTATCCTGTATACTTGTGGAAAAAAGACAAAAAGGTGACTTGCCTAGGGTCCTACAGTCAGCTTAAATGTCTGAGGCCAGATATGAACTCGGGTCTTCTCGATTACAGGTCTAATTCTCTATTCACCATGATGCCTAGTTGCCTCAAGGGAGAGTAATGTGTTGGAGCCAGGGCTTACAAAACTAAAGATAGGAGTTAGGATTGCTTTTGTCTGGGAGTCAAACATGGTTAGATGTGTGCTTGAGGAAATTGCTTGGGCAGCTACATAGGAGAGAGTGGAAGCGAAGTAGGGAACTGAGGGAGACTGATCAGCTGAAAGGTGACCAGGGCCTTAACAAAGGTGGCAGCTGTGTGAACTTTTATGTGAATGTGTGCCGTTTTCCCTCTTTTGGATTTTATGCTGAGGGCAGAAATCAGTTCTCTAACTTTGGGCTGTTCCTTGTAGTATACTTATGGAATTCTTACTATCCTTTCATGAAATATTTGTAACTTTACATGATACCTTAATGAAGATTAATAATCAAAAAAGAAACTGATCTTTCATCCTCTATACTTTCATTACTAGGTTTTAGAAGGTGTGCAGGTAACAAATTTAGGCTGAAAGCTAACCAGGTAGATACCTGAAAGATGTCTCCATGATCTATTAAGTTAAGAGACAATCAGCAAATTGCACCTAGCTGGAGGAGATAGTTTAGATAGATAAGATATGGTACCTTCTCAAGGAGCTTGCTCTGAAAACAATTATTTAATAATGTCTGTCCAGTGAAAAGAGATTGGTCTCGTTTTGTTTGGTCCCAGATATCACAACTATAAACAATGGGTGGAAGTGAAAGAAAATCAGATTTTTAGTGATGAAACTCTGTTTCCCTGATATTTGTTACCCTTCCTCACCCCACATCCTTTTCTCTCCAAAGAAAACTACAACTTCTAGTTTTAGATTCAAATGAAGTTAGAAAATGCAGTCTAATCCCGATTTTAGCATTATGTAATTTATTCACTCAGCTACTCCAATAGACTCACCTCTTTAAAAATACTTTCTTCCAACAAATTAGCAACAGACACAAGAACAAATCCATTCTGTTCCTTAGATCCCCAGGAATTACACCACATGGCCATCCTCCAACAAATCCAGATTAGATGGCTGATGTTTCCAAGCAAGATCATGTGAACTTGCTTTTTAATGATATTTTACAAAAGGACTAATCTTATCCTAAAAGTAGTAATTTTATCACATTAAATTGTGTTAAAATCTTCAGTTCCAAGCATTTGTAGGGATTTATGGATTATGTCATATAGAAGGAAAATGGTAATAGGTATGCCTGAAGACAACAATTCAGGTCAATGAAGAATTGGTATCACTACAACAATATGATATTCTTATTTTAAAGATCAAGTCCTCAAAGGCAGATTAGAATAAAGGTTGGTACACTTATTTTTGTCCATTATTTTCCGATACTTTGATTCAAAAGTAACTTGCCAAAAATAATTATAATAGGACAAACCAGATGTCAGTAAATTCATAGTGTTTCATTATGAAATTCTTATAATTTTCATGAGAAATAACCAAGTGGATGCATATGGGATCCAAGCCTTTGTGGCAAAGTCTAATTGTTACAATGGGACAACAGTTTTCCATTTCAAGGAAGCTTTACTTTATATCCTCATAAGCCCAGGTTATTTACATTAAAAATATTTTAGGTAAATTAAGTTGCTTATTCTCAATCCTACTTTAAAATGTTGTTCCCTAAAGCTTATTTACTTACACATAGTATGAATCAACAAAAGTAAAATGTTCAAATTCATTTGACATGTCCATTTATATAACAAACTTATCATAGGGAGAACCTATGACTGGCATCCGTTGTTATAATAAAACACTGCACGATTTATCAATTTCACAGCTCATGGATGTGGATGCTCCCTCCAGCAATGAAGACCATAAAGCAATCACACCTATGCTATCAGTTGCCCAGGTATCCTCAATTTGATGAGAGCATACTTAATGTGCTGGGGTCTTTCCTTCTTTCTCCCCCAACACTAGAATAACAGTGGAGTGCTTGGGCCATCCAATTTTTTAAAAGCATACGTTTTCCTGATGACATTCTTTCCTTTGAGTCTTCTTCAAAGTTCCTTATGTCATATTATAGACTGCTTAGATGGACACCATGAATCTTTCAACATCCTCATGAAGTTTTGAAGTTTGTCTTTAGCATGTATCAGAAATAAATACTTTGTCCAATCTTACTGCTTTCCCTACCTTTAGCAGGTGGTAGTAGATGGTGAAACATCTGGTGGTGCAATGAATAGAATGCTGGGTCTAGTCAGAAAAGCCTAAGCTTAAACTCAGCCTCAGACACCTACTAGCTCTGTCAAACTATAGAAGTCATTTGGCCTGTTTGTCTAAGCTTTTTCTGCTGCAACAAAGGAACAGAATCTACCTTGCAGATTACGAAAACCTAATGATATTTATAAAAGCACCTGGCACTCAGTAGGTGCTATATAAATGCTTATCTTCTTCACTGTTCCTCCTCTATTATTTTTAGACATTCCCATCTTTAAAAGTTTTACTGTCTTGGAAAGTGAACTGTGTTCTATAAAAGTTTTTGGAGATCGTTTTTATTTTCTTTCTATTCATTGTGCTCTTTCCATATTATTCCTATGCCATCAGTTACATTTCTCACTGAGCTTTTTTAGTTTTAACGCTACATTCTGTTCTGCTACTTTATGAGGTGACTTAGCTCATAACTTTCCACTTTCTATGATTTTTCTGAATGAGTCTTAAGTTCTTAAAATGGTGTTGTCCTGCTTTGTTATGGAAACTGATTCCTACCAGGTATACTTATTTATAATTATTATAGTCTTAATACTAGTCTTTTAAAGTTATCAAAAATATTGCTTACTGTAGAAATTGTTTTGAGTCTGCTTACTTCACGCTGTCAATTAGTTCATACAATTTTTCCCAGGGTTTTCTTATCTATCTTATGAGTTGTTTCAATCAAAATATCTTTTCATTGTCATTTTAATTCTAGTTTTATAATGATTTTGAATTTTAACATAAGTCAAGTACACACCATTAGACTACAATATTGATTATATCATTTCACTTTTGGTAAAATATAATTGTTTCTTTGTGCTGTTATTTCATACTTGCCATGTCCAGAATCTACCAATTTTCTCTCTTTTTAAAAACCCTTATTTTCCACATTAGAATCAATACAAAGTATTGGATCAAAGGCAGAAGAACAATAAGGGCTAGGCAATGGGGGTTAAGTGACTTACCCAGGGTCACCCAGCTAGAAGTGTCTGAGGTCATATTTGAACCCAGGACCTCCTATACTGAGCAACCAAGCTGCTCCCCAATTATCTTTTAAAAGATGTAAAGGAACGAGGCTTCCGTGAGTTAACCTCTCACTTAAAAACAAAACAAAACACAAATCTGTTTTTTAGCATATTTGTCATCTTCCTTTACTCTCATTTTTGCTTTTCAAGTTTACTGAACTATGCATTTATTTTATTTGGAATTTTATATTGAGTTCAATTTCTCAATCTTATCCTTTGCAAAAATATTAGTATACATGCCTGTAACTATTTTCATGGAATTTTTAATACTTATCATGAGCACTATAGTGCCAAAGGCCTAAATATTCCATGAAATTATATTCCTTTTTGCCTATGGATAAATAAACCAATTCAGCCAATTTCTTCTAAGTAGAATCTGTGACTTCTTCAATTTAGGATAAACTTCCTTCATCTAGCTTAAAGAGTATGAGGATTGATGAGATTGTCAGAAGGGTCATTATTAGTCAATGAACCAGGATCTCACATTAAGAATACCAGGAGCCAAGTTAATTATAGAGATCTCAAAAATGGGTGATTCTTGGTATCTTTTCACCCTGCTCTGATACCATTCTGTTAGTACACAAGTAGTAGGGGACTGAGTGACATTTTGTATTTTTATTTCCTGAGTCGCTGTAGTGGAGGAATTCATCCCCAAGTGGCTAGTCAGTATGCTTCTCTCTACTTAGCAGTAAAGTCTGCTTAAAAAACAAAAAACAAAACACAGATATACATAGTATGTTATATAGACTACTAGATGCTATATAAATATTGAACTAATATCCAATTCATTTCACAAATTGTTTTCTCTACAAAATGGATTTTATCCCTTAAAAATTATATAAACTAAAATATCACCAATGTTTAGAGGTTCAAATGCTGAAAACTACTTGAGAACATATCAACAGAATTAATTTAGATTCTTTTAATACAAAATATCCCCAAAATATCTCATTTCAATTAAAGAGCAAAATCTCAAGTGAAAAACTGTGACTCAGTTAATGGAAAATTAAAAAAAATTTTTTTTTAAATTCTAAATAATCAAAGAACTTTAGAGCTAGAAGAGAACTTGAGTTAATCTAGTTTAACATCTTAATTTTACAAATGAAGATATTGATTGCCCTTGGATATTTTTTCTCTAATGAATGCAAGTCAGATTGCTAAACAATTGCCTACTGAATAACAACAGTGTGATCCAGTATATAGACTGTTGGATATGGAAGTAAGAGAATCAAACCACTTATTGCCCGCATTACCTAAGGCATTCTGCCTCTGAAACTCCTTTTTCTGAAAGATGATATATTGGTGACGCCAATGACCACATATTATATGCAAGAGTTGTAAAAGTATAATAACAATTTGTCCATATATACAAAGAGCACAGATAAGATATAATCTTACAACAGAAGCCAGAACAATTGTTTCTAACTTTCGGTTCAATTGGTCTGTACCTATTCACTGACTTACATTCTGTCAGTGCCCTTGTCACATTTTAAGCAGACACTGACAAACTAGAACACATCCAGGAATGAGAGGAAACAGAAAAGGTTCTAGATTTGGAGTCAGAGAATATCACTCTGAAGCTATGTTCTGTAACGTATGACCGGTGTGATTCTAGCCAAGCCATTGCAAGAGCTAAAGAAACTAGTAATGAAAGGAGATGAGAAAAGTGGCAAGAAATGATATGGAAGATATAGTCTAATAATAATGAAGGGGCAACTAAGTGGCTCAATGGAATGAAAGCCAGAAGGTCCTGGGTTCAAATCTGACCCCAGAAACTTCTCAGCTATGTGACCCTGGGCAAGTCACTTAACCCTCATTGCCTAGCCCTTACCACTCTTCTGCCTTGGAACCAATACATGGTATTGATTCTAAGATACAAGGTTAAACATAAAAAACCCAGACAAGACAGTCAACATTTTGTAGAGCTTATGTAGTGACACATAGTTCCAAGCACTTTACAATTAACTTAAATGTTTCTCATACTCAATAGTCCCATTTTACAGATGAGAAAACTGAGGTAGACTAGTTAAGGACTGTCCAGTATCATACAGCCATTATCTGAAAATTTCTCTTGAAATAGGTACCATCCTTTTGCAACTGAATTTATAAAATTACAAAGCACTTGATGTAGGACTGGAATATAATTTAAGTGAGCAATAAAAATTATTTTGGAGAAAGTGCCAGGCCTGAAGTCAGTTATCTTGAGTCCAAAACAAGGCTTCAGGAATTCTAAGGTCTAAAACTATCTACTAGATCACCTGGTTGCTTTCAAAAGCTGATTTCTAGAAAATGAATTTTTAAATTCAGTATATAAAAAAAGTAACATTAAAGAATAGAAATCATAGGGTAACGGGCTTTATTTTATTTTTGGTCACTATTAAGAGCCTTCTAACAATTATAATTGTCCTAGAATAAATTGCTTTTATAATAGTCATCTTTCCATTCCTGAATATATTTAAGCTAATGGTATCTCTTGGTAGAGATTCTATATATGATCCCAAAACGAGTTAAAACAAGTTCAGACAGTAAATTCCATTCCAACTATAATTATGACACTTAATTTCCTGAAAATGATAGATTCAGAGACTTGGAGGTGGTAGAAGCCCCTGTGAAACTGAGGGCTTTGTAGTTTAAATGGCCTGCCCCAGGACACAGAAGAGACTCAACTAGAAGAGACTCAAAACTATGACTTCTAATTCTAGACTCAGCACATCATGTTATCTCCTCCAAGTATTTTATTCCTTAGTTGCACAAGAACAAGTTTAACATGTCTAGCCACTTGAAAATACTTTAAAAAAATCAACTTCTGAAGTACTCACTCTAAATGAAATAAAATGCTTTTAATCATTTAAGAATATTTCCCTCTCATTTAAATATAAAAAAAAAACACGAAAAATATGCATGCTGTTACTCAACTTGAAGTACCTGTATAAAAAACTCCTAACCAATAGTTTTTCCCACCCATGAATAGTCTTGACATGTATTCAGAACAGGAAAATTCTTGTCTTTCTTTGAATAACCAGTCATACAACCTTCTCTTAATAATCACTCTCCAGGACATTTGTCCATACTTCAGGGGACCTAAAAAAAGATAATCAGAAAATGGCATGTCTAGGTTGTAAGAATATAGCAACACTTGAGCAATGTGTATCCTTGAACAATTCATGAAATACTTGTAGGCCTCTTTTCCCTCTTCTGTGAAATGAAACAATAGTTTCAAAGTCATCTTCCACCTCAAAGTCTGACTTTGCAAGTTCATGACATATAAAATTTTACTTACTGGTTTTGTGGATACAGATTCTCCATATACTTATCAATACAGGGTTATAGTGCCTAACACATAGTAGGCACTTAATACCTATTGACCCTACCCTTGAATGAATTTCTTCAATTTCACTGTTCAGATTTGCTAGGTTTTCATTTTAGGTTTAAAAGGCTAGGCCTATTTCTCAACATTAAGAGTCATCTAAGCACTCAATTTATAATTTGAAATCTTTGCTTAATATGAACTGTCTTCTAGTTTGGTTTTCTTTCTATAATAGGTGTTGTTCCAAAAATATCTTATGTCAACGTGCCTGAATTCAAGTGATTGGTTACAAGGGGTTGTATAGCAGAAAAGGAAAAGCAAATCTAAAATAGATGTCATTCTTAATTTCATTTATGTTTTTGTTGAACTGTTTCAGTTGTGTCTAATTCTTTGGGACCCCATTTGTTTTTTTAGCAAAGGTACTGGAGTTGGTTTAACATTTCCTTCTCTGGCTTATTTTATAGATGAAAAACTGAGGCTAACAGAGTTAAGTGACTTGTCTAGGGTCCCATAGCTATTAAGTGCCTGAGGCCAGATAGGAACCCAAGTCTTTCAGACTACAGGCTGGGCAGTTTATCCACTGTGCATAAATATATCCTGATCTACCTCTAAAGAATCTTACAGTTCCAAATAAAGGAAATTCTCTCTTCCTCATGTCAATTCTTTCAATGCATCTGATCTCGACTACGTGTTAGGAAAGAAAGCTACAGAACTATTTCACTGTAAAGTGCTTTTAAAAAAGATTGCTCTTTAACCCTTTTAGTTGCATAAAAAAAGGATGGTGGTTAACCCAAAGAAAGTGGTCAAATTTCAGGCAGTTAATTAGGGGGGGAAATTAAGGAATTTGGAGCACAGTGGTTATTGTAAACAATCCAGGAGCTCTCCCTTCTCCAGCACAGTGCTTGGCACAAAATAAGCTTTTAATATTTAACCCATTCCAAACTTTTACAGCATTTACTTTATGTACAATAATTATTCTTTTAAGAGGCCTTTGAAAATTACTATGTACCTTCACTTCCTTTCTTAAAACTCTTTTTCTTTAGTTCCTATGGAATTATATAATCTTGGTCATAATCAATATAATCAAAGCAACTTCCATATTTTTATAACTTTGGCATTTACAGGCTACAATGATCATTTATATATTGTTTTGTATTATTAGCCAAAATTTACACCAGAACAATATAATTAAAATTCAATAAAACACTAAATGCCTACTATGTGTAAGACCTTGGGAAATACACACAAAAAGAAAAATCTTTACCTTCAAAGAACTTATGCTTTAAGAAGAGGTATGAATTAAACACATTTTCTTTTATTTAAGGTAGTAAGAACAATTAGGAGGATCAAAAAAGTTTTATGTTTGGAAGAAGCTGAAGCTTCTCAGAGGCCAAATGAAAACAAAGTAAAATGTTTGAGCCTGGAGAACAGCCTACACAAAGTAAAAAAAACAAAGGCTACACTACACTATATGGGGAGCAAGACAAATTAACTGAATGAGTGTAAAGGTTGAATGAAATACATACCATGAAGATCTTAAATATCAAATAAAGGAGTGACACAACCAGATCTATGTACAAGGAAGCTTAGCTGGACCTGCTCCTTCCCCTTTTTGCTATCCAATTCTGTCTTCCTGTTTTTCATCTCACTTTGCTTCCACCCCAAGTGGTGAAAAGCTAGTGAGACAAATGTTCTATTTACTTTCCTGATCCACTTGCAAAAAAGTTGTTATATATATATATACATACTTACTTGTCTGTCAGTAACCCTCTGCAAGAATCCCACATTCCTATCATAGATTTCTACCACTATTATGAGGTTAAATCTTGCTTTTCAAAGTCTCAACTCTAGCTTCTTTTGGTTTCCAAACTTCTCAGTGGGTTGTGCTAAGCCAAAATGATTTGAACACCACTGAAAAAGCACCTTTTTGGGCTAATTTTAATCAAAAGGAATTTTTTCTTATATTCTCATTTAATGTTCCTATGTGAAATGCCACCTTTCTGATAATAGCCTCAATGACTTTTTCTCCCAAAACAGCAAGAAAAGTACACAAAAGTAGGAAATCTCAGGAGCATATTTAGAGAATATTTTAGTTTCAGTTCAATGTGGTAAGGAATCGAATAAGGAAAATATTTTGTAAATAGTTTGTCATAGAAAGTATGAATTTAAACTCCTCAAAAGTAAGATGTTCATGGATCACCATAGACCTAAAAAGCTTGTGACTTAGAAAAAATCCCAAAGGCTGTATAAATAAAAGATGGGGTTCTCATACTAATTCTCTCAACTAAAAAATCCACTTCCCGCCCTTGGCATATTCTCTGAGCTCACACATTCTTATCATGTTTTAAATGATGATCATACAATAGGTCATCAGGGACAATGTCAGGGAGGTAGCATCTTGAGAAGGGATTATTTCCTACAATGTTCTTATTATGCACAAGTTGTCGATCTGCTTTTGAATGCCATAAAACACCATTTGCTGTATAGTTAATTCTGGGCTAGTTTGATTTTAGTTCTATTGAGCTTGTGCCAGGGGGCAACAGCAGGATATTCATGAGGGAGTTGTTAGAGATTACTGTGCAGAAATGCCCAAACAGGCTCTGTCTTGGGCCCAGGGACTTCCAAGTTCTCACAGCTTTATATTTTCTAAGTACCTTCTCACTTCAAACAATCCTAAATAATCCTCTAAACTCATTCTATTTATAGATGGTACTCATAGCATACCTGTAAAATGACAGGCTTCCATAAATGGGCTGTCAAATTTCTCTTGAAGAGAGCAAATACTAAAAATTTTCCTACAGAAATGAAGATCACCTATTTGCTAACTGGTGTATATTATACATATATGTATATATACATATACTGGTATTAAAAAAAAAATGGCAAATGGGCTGGGTTGTGCACAGAACAGAGACATCCTCTTGACAATGTCCTAAGAGTTTTTTTTATTTTATTCATCCATTTGATGCCAAGAGATCAATCAACCCCCCTTCTTTTTAAAAAAGAATGCCCACCTTTTGTCTTAGAACCAATACTGGTTCTTAGGCAGAAGATCGTTAAGCGCTAGACAATGGGAGTTAAATGACTTGCCCAGGGTCACCAAACTAGGAAATGTCTTAGGCCACATTTGAACCCAGAACCTCCTGTCTTTAGGTCTGGCTTTATCCACTGAGCCACCCAGCTGCCCCCAAGAGGCTATTTCTTAAATAAAATCTAATGCATTTTAGAGAAATCTTCAAATTGATAAATAGGCTATGTCTTGCCATCATGAGAAATGTGATTCCATCAAGGTAAAGTTGAAAACATAAGTTTTCACTGTGAAAACAGAAAAAAATGCATAATCCAGTTAAAATGTCTAAAAAAGGCTTCAATTTTCTGTGCCAAATCAACATGAGAAGCTTCTCCATATGGTTTTACTGTAATAATTAAAGGAAAAATGCATGATATACAGGAAGACAGAGATGAGAATAAATGACATAATGCAATTCAAACATTTTTTTTTAATGCCTAAGTTAGGAAGTCTTCACTATAAAAATACTTTAAGAACTTCTGAATCTTTCCCCCCCACATCCAGGGTCATTGATGTTGCTGAAAAGTAAAGACTCCTAAAGGTTAAATTCCATAATGAGTTCTATAATTAAAATCTCTTATGTTAAAGGAAAATTATTCCCAGGTAACAAGACAAAAAACGGTCCACGAATTCCAAGTGAAATATATGTGAAATAATTTCCAGACTCCCTTGGTGTAATTAGATAATGTAGAAACAGTTTCCCTTTATTAAGGTGCAGGAGAGTTGACAAAAACAAAACAAAACAAAACAAAACAAAAAAAAAGCCAAGAATTAGAAATGGCATGGAACAGTAATACAGGTAACATTATGAAATTCATAAATAATAAAGATAAACCCAGACATTGAAAAGCTGAGTTCCTCTTCAATTTGAAAAATAATGAATTAGTTATTTAGACTCTATAGAACACACTAAAATCCGTTTAATTGGAGGTAGCTAGATGGCTCTTTGGTTTGAGAGTCAGGCCTAGAGGGAGGAGATCCTGGGTTCAAAATGTGACCTGACATTTCCTAGCTGTGATCCTGTGCCAGTCACTTCACCCTGTTTGCCTCATCTGTAAAATGAGCAAGAGAAAGAAAATAGCAAACAATTCCAGTATCTTTAGTAAGGAAATATCAAAATGGGTCACCAAGAGTTGGACATGACTGAAAATACTGAACCACCACAACAATTTTTTCTTCCTTGTGAATCTTCAGATGATAAAACTGCATGATTTCCAGACAAGCAGAAAAGGCAATAAATTAGGAAATAACCAAATATTGTAAAACAAGCAAGCAACTAAAGGATTAAAAAAATAGCAAAAAAGGGCAAATTAAAAAGATGTATATGGCTTATAAATGCATATAAAATACTAAAAGTTTTGAGAGAGCAACATCTATGAATTATTTCAGGATATACTCAGTCATACTTTAAAATCAATTTTTGGGTAGCTCTATAAAAATAATCTGTTTTTTGCTATCTTATTAGATGAAAAAGGAAACTGGTACAGTGAACTTTTAATTCTGATAGGATAGCATTTTACAAATAGACATAACCTAATAGCATTTTACAAAGTACAAATTCATAATAAAACAAACCTTACTACTTTGAAAACTTTTATTTTTGAAAAATCTGTTCTTGTCCAGTATTTTCTGTTAAAGAATTGAGTTAGCATAGTACTAGGTAGACTTTGAGCTATAACTAGAAATAATAATTTGGCTAATACAATCAGATTATTTAATAATTTGTAATATTTAAAACCTCCATTATCCATTTCTTTCAATATAGTAACATAAGGGGATCTTTTTACTCAATTAAGACTTGGTTTCTTTAGTTCCATGAGAAGACCTTTTGAAAGAACTAGAAATATTATTTTATTATTCTTTTGAAGTAAATTTCAGAATATTTTTTCAGAACTGCAAATCAATGAGGGTAAAAGGTCACTGTAACTATTTTTGCCAATTACTTGAATTAAGCAAAACACAAAAAACAGAGCATTAAAAGTCATGGGTTATTATGCCATTTTCTTATTTGGAAGGTACAGTTAATTGATTATGGGCTCACCTAATTTTATTGTAGAAGGGGCTCAGGCTACAGGAAAAAAAGATATTAGAACTCCTTAACAATTACAATATAAGGAGTCTCTATAAAGTAGAAGATAAGAACTACTAAATATAACCTTTATTTCATTCCCAAGAAGTGCATTAATCTACCTAAATGTTTAAAAGAATCAAAGCTCTCAATGAGATACTGAAACACTCAGGAGAAGATTTTTCCATCGGGATGGTAATATCCACCTGCAAAAGGCAAGAAATGTAATTAAGATTTAGAATGCAGGTTTAAATGAATATATGAATGTAGAGTGGTCACGATATATATATAATATAATTTGAGTACTCTAAACATGTGTAAATCTGATAATATTGACAGCTCTGTGTAGGAAATGCTATTATATATGTTATCTTTATCATTTAGAAAAGGACCTAAAAGTGCTCTATCAATGACTATTATTTCTTGTAAAATTTTACAATATGAAGCATGTATTTTAGTTTCTACAAAATTTTCCTATTTTGTTGTTATATTTTTATTCAGTTTTTAAACTCTGTAAAAAATGAATAGGGGCTACTTTTTAATAGAAGAGATTGTTAATATACTGAAACTTTTTATCACTATCTTATATGTACTTGCCTGAATTGTTTTGGCTTAGTTCCATACTCCAACTAATGTATTGTACAGATTGTCAACAATGGAATTATTTGGCACCAACTTAAGAATCTGAAAGATATTTTGCATCTAAGATGCAAAAAAGTTCATTTACACTGAAAAGCACCTTTATTATTTTTTTACTTGAGATTTTGTAAGCTATTGAAACAAAGATCAACATTAAGAGCAAAGTTAAAAGTTTTAACATAGAAAAAATCTGCTCCTTAAAAGTTCTAAAAAGATTTGAGCCACAGAAAAATGTATATTAGCTGAGATGTGTTTTCATTCTTAATAAGCTGCTATTATTCTATATGCTTCAGTATATACTTACTATATGCTACCTTTAGAAGCTTCTAAAATATAGATGGTTGCAAATTTAAGTTTTTGATTCTCACTTTCTCCATATGCTTCCCTGTTTATTTTTCCAAAGTTTCATCTTCTCCCTCTCTCAAGTGAAAGAGATTTTATAGTAGTCTTTAAAAAGAAAAGCTCTGATCTAGCTATAAAAATAGGAATGAATTTTATCTTTCTTCATTCACATTTGAAGCATGAATAATAAACATGGTATTTCTTCAGACATAAAAGACATACTGGACAATATTTTAAAAGCATATTATTGGACCTAACTTGAAATACTGTGACATGATTAAAAAAAAACTTCACCAAATATTTAGGAAAACAGCTGAATCACTGGCATGTCAGACAAAATTTGGAATAATAAATTTGAATTTAAGTGAAACACAAAATATTTAGAAGACAGTATTAAGAAGACATTACAAGATTTACTATGAAGAATCTGCAGCCAGATATTTCTGGAGATGGGTTTTTTAAAAGGCTCAACCATCTATACAAGAGACATTATTTTAAATTGTCTTCTCTTTAATTTCCCACATTTAATATGTTTATTAAACTTATACTTAAAGTGGAACAACTTATTTTAAGTCTCCCAAATGGGTAATTTCAATTCCTGGAAATGAACCATTATACTTTTTTATTGAATTTTTGCTATCAGGTAGAGTGCAAAGAACAACCACTTGGCTTTATTAAAAATTTACATGCATGAGCTATTTTATTATAATTTTAATTGAATAATTTGATGAAATAACAAAATAGCTTACTATATGTCAGGACAAAAAGAGAACCTAAAGGGGAAAATTTTTCTACTTTTATTGCATTTGAAAAGTAATAATTTTAAAATAGATGCTCTGATCTTACATTAAGACTTTCTCTGGAGCTAAAGTTTACATCTAAAAAACAACAACAAAAAAACACCTCAAAAAGTTTTAGTGCAGAAAGTATCTTAGACTTTTATGGGAGAACTACCCCCCCCCCCTATTTTATGGCTAAAATTTCACACTATTCTAAATGTGTATCTTCCCATACCTGTAAGAGTCCATTCTTGGAAACTATTTAAAAAAGGTACAAAAAATGATTGTGTCTTTAATTTCCAAAATAGTGGACAAATATTCATAGATAAAATGCTCTCAGTTAACTTTACAAAACAAAACTAAGAAATTTAACTTGAGTATCATTTTTTAAAAAGTAAAGTGATATTTAAATACACGTAAACACTAATTTTGCAAATGTTTCTACAGAGTTCTTTAGGATTATAGATCACATTTAACGTAAAAACCAAGGTTTTTTTTTGTTTTTGCAGAGAGGGGCCAACCTTACTTCAGCAGCACAGTTAATACTGGAGATACTTTTAAAATCTTAACGCCAATATTTACGTGCTGCTAAGGCACTGTTGACATTGGTATCACACAATGAAGCTTTGGCTATCAAGCAATATAGATTCTTCAGAAGATCAGATCCTTGTATTTTTGAGGCAGCACAATATGGCCTGCACCTTTTCAAAACCAACAAACCATTATGTGCTGCTACTTTACCCCAAGGTGTCTACATACTAGCTCCTGAAGAAGGACATAAGATAACAGTTTTTAGAAAAAGGATTAAATTTACATTAACCAGTTTTATTTTTAAAAGACTTAAAAGTTAACTTAATATATAATTTAACTTAATATGTAATTACTTTTACAGAAATACTTTAAATGTAGCAAGACAACAAAGAATAAGCCAACTCTTTTCCTCTAACATTTCTGGGGAAAAAAAATATTGTCTTGACAACAAACTCAAGTTACTTTAACCTAAAATAAAAAAATTAGAAACATAAGTTTATTTTACCTTGGAGAAGAGCTGAATTTAAACACATAAAGTAATAGATAATTAAAATGGAATGCTGTGAAGATCAAAAGCAAAGAGATGAAATGACACCTCCTCCACCCCACTTTTTTGCAGGGGGTAGGAGAGGAAGTGTTATGGGTGTGAAATACTGTAGACTTTTCCAATATAATTAGTTTTACCAACACGTTCCCTCCCACCACCCACCTTTCCTTATATGAGATGACTTGCTAGAAGAATAGCTAGTATTTATATAGCACTTCATTATATATTCTCATTTGATTCTCACAACAATCCTATGACATACGTGTTATCTTGTTTAAAAACAACTAATTCTTTCATTATTCAGAAAAATGAAAATGTTGTTTGTCTCAAAATCTAAATGACTATACTACCACTAATACTTTGTAATTTCAAGTTTTTGAATGGGGGGGATAAAAAACTTGTGAGACATAAGTGTGTGGTCTATGAGAAACAATACTGGACTTTGGATAGGACATTGTCTTTGGCACTAAATGGCTGTTCAACCATTAATCATTTAATGTCTTCACTTTTATTCTTTAAGTATATTCCAAAAGAGTTCTCTTGATTAGATTTAAAGTAGAAATAGAAATCTCACAAAAATAATCTCTTAACTTTGACAACTTCTTTCTATGTGCCTTTCATTATCTTTGCAATGAGAAGCCCTCTTAGGACTGCTGTAAACAGAAGATGAAGGATGGTCAATCTTACCAAACATTTGTGCTTAGATGCAGCAGTTCTTTGATGCAGATACTCTATGTTGTTTTCTTTTCATGACAAATTTTTATTGACTATTTTGTGACATTCAGTCATTCACATGAACTGCTGCTATAATTGGTGGTTAGAGGAAACACTGGACAATCGATTTTGGTACTAAAAAGGGACAAACTAAAGTCCTAACAAATGCATGGTATAATCTACCTTACTCGTTAGTATTCTGGGAATGCTCCAATTCAAAACACTGAGGCTTCATCTTTTGGCATGGAGTAAAATGTAGACACTAAAGCATGCAGCTATTCCCTGTGCATTTGCTTTTCAAATGCTTTGTTTCACTACAAATATAGTGAGTATTTTCTAAAATTTTTGTTACTTTTATGTTCTTAAAATTGCAACTTGACCAAATATTGCTGTGTCCTTACATGTAATAATAGTTTAGGAACTATCAAGGGTTTGAGAACTTTGGGTAAATCCTGTCCTTGTCTATAAAAAAGTTTCCCAGATCTATCAGTTTGGAAAAAGTTTAACTTTACCTTTTGAAAGCCACTATACAGAGCCTACAAACTGTCTAGTTGGATGGGAGATCATCATCCAACTCTTCAATATGATTTTGAATTTTTAGGGACTTAATGCAATCATGCAAATAAAGTTCATCTTTACTACTGGTTTCATGATAGACTTATTTTTTGATATTTCTGAAGTAAACCACTTCACTGAAATATCCAAAATATGGAGAATGTTATTAAATCTTAATAGTTTAATCAACCCCAATCACCACCAATATTAATTCCTCTTTTATGAATTTGAATGCCACGGTTTTAAAGGCCTATGCTCTTAGTGTAAATGCCCTACTATATGAACGAATAATACCAACCAACGTTTTGTCTTTTGTTACAAATCATTCATTGTTATGCTTAAGAAATGACTACAGAAGCTATTAGTAGAGTTGATATATAATAATTTTCCCACAAAAAACCAGATGTTATGACTGTATTGAACAGTTAGATTTGCTGATCTTTTTTTTGGCAACCTATAAACTTGGATATCCATTTATAGGGGAACTATGTTTAGACTTTGAAATGGTGCATCATCACCACAAAACTAGAGTGTCCTAATGTTAATACAGATCTCTCAGTATGAAAATGTTTTTCTTCCTTAGAGCAGATAAGATTCCTGATGTGTCACTGGCACAGTATTTTAGGTCTTTGATAGAACACAATATTATTTTTAAGCATAGTGTCAATACAACTCGTAATGGTGCATTTTTCTTCATGTAGACAATCTTCAAGGGGCATATCATAGCCCTTGATCACTACTGGTCTAGTACTGCATTGGTGGCTTGGTATGCCATTATGATGCCTGGAGGAAAATTAAAGAACAAATGCATTTTTAAGACCCTTAAACAAAAGACTATACAGCTAACAAATCTTTAAAGGACAGGACTCATTATTAATATCTTTACATCTAACAACCCTGATATTTAATATAAGATAAAATTACACAAAATTCGATGTAAAATTTAAATATATACATTCATCTTTATTATATAACAATCAGAAATTTGGTATTGCATGATCAGTTTTGGTTATCCAGTGCCTAAAATGACTAGCTAGAAATAAGATGTCAAATTTAAAACACAATTAAAAAAAAATTCAGCTTTCTACTACTAGGGTGGAGGAAGACTACTTCAGAACACAATTTCAGAATTTTTTTTCCCAATTTCGAAGTCTTCTTTAGAGTTGCCAAATTGACTAATCTAGGTTTTGCTGTCACTACTTTCCATGAAAGAAAAACTAATAAATAATTGAAGGATCCAAACGTTGAGAGCATAAGAGAAAAAGCAGTGAGCGGTCTAAATAATTCTCTCTAGAATAACCAAAATATGAGTATAATTATAGAAGATGTGTAGTAGAGTACAATTTCATTTCATCACTAATTTAACAAATTTTTTCATATTAGTATTTTATACCAAAAGACTTCTTTGAGATACCCAATTGGCATTATACACCTAAATGATTTCCATTTGGATTACATAATACTATTAAGGGAATTGATATCTAAAAAAGGCTAATTTTCCTGCAGGTTCCAATTTGCCTAAAGTACAAACAAGACATCACTCATTTATAAACTGGTAAAAGGTATGTCTATTATCCAAAGTGTTCCTCACAGTGAATTGCAAAGTAAAAGCCAAATCATATTAGTAAATGTTTGCTTATCATTTGATTACTAATATGGTCAAGGAAGAACAAAAATTGCAAACTCCAAAAATATTTTCACTATATTAATTTAAAAATGATTTGGATTGAATTTGACATATTTTATGGAAATGTAATATATAATTTGTAAAAAAGTAAATAACTAAAAAAAAAAACACTTTTAAGTAAAAACACTATTGCAATGCAGAGGATAGATTCCATTTTACAAAATGTGTTTCACCGTGATATGAAATAAGTCAAAATGCAATTATTTTCTTAGCAGAACTTAGTATCAACACCATGTATTCAACAAGAGAAATGGAAACTAGGTATAAAAAATACCAGTGATCTACATTAGTATTCATAAATCTTACATAGGCTAAAAAAGACCCTAACTCATTTTATATACTAACATGTCCCCTTGATAATGTCTTAAAAATAAATAACTGCTGAAACTTGCCCTCACCTTAGAAATACTTTTGGCAACCCCATCTTCCTTTGACTTAAAAAAAGTTTTTTCTTACCCTACTGACTTTCCTGACGTTGGCTGTCTGCCTGTGTCAGCCTTCCTACCCCTTTCTTTAACTCCCTGGCACAAATAATCTTTCCCCCCTAAACCCTAAGATTCAATCCTTTGATTTTACGGTACCTCTTAGATTAAGGGCTCTTAACTTTTTTTTTTAAATGCCATAGACCTCTTCTCTGAATAATCTTTTTAAATGTATAAAATATTCATATTTGATAAAAAAGATTAATAGATACTTGTGTTTTATATGGTACTTTAAGGCTTACAAAATACTTTCCTAATAACCACATATGGTAGTTAAAGAAAGTAGTATTATGTCCATTTTGCAGATGAAGAAACTTAGCTCAGAAGGGGAAATGACTTGTCTAAGTTTATAAAGCTATAATTAAAAGAGCTTAGATTATAATCCAAGTCTTCAGAAATCAATACACTTACCACTCATCATATCAAACAAAGAAAAAACAAACCAGAAAACAAATGTTTTATTAATCTACAGTAATCATTTATTAGAGAAATTGGTTTATTACCTTATATAAAGTCAAGGATATTCCATGAGCCCTTTCTATCACGAGTACTATGATTCCTTTAAGTATTTCAAAGAATATAGCAGCAAATTTAAAGTAGGGAATAAACTTGAAATGAAAACACAGGATAAATGACTGTAGTTTAATGTTCCAATTACATAACTACTATGATCCCTACTTTCAGATGTATATTAAATCATTTATGATCTTGGTCTAGTGCAAAATCCTGGCATATTATCACTGAGAAGTCCCTAGTAAATCACTTTAATCTAAAAATATGGTAAACAGCCTTTCTTTTAAAAAGCTGTTAGAGAACATCTAGAGAGATCATTTGCTTAGAAATTTATCAAGTAGTTGGAAAGAGATTAAGAATGCATTAACTTTTCTCATAAAAGTATCTGATGGGGACATTCAGGTCTGCATGAAAAGGGATAACTTCTAACCATTAGTAAGTAGCACAAAAACCTATCCAAAAGAATCTTTTTCTTGAACAATTTTAAAGAGTGCGATTAATCCAGCTATTCTGGAAGGCAATTTGGAATTATGCCCAAAGGGCTTTAAAAGAATGCATACCACTACTAGGTTTGTACCCCAAAGAGATAAGGAAAAATATTTGTACAAAAATATTTATAGCTGTGCTCTTTGTGGTGGCAAAAAAATTGGAAAATGAGGGGTTATCCCTCAGTTGGGGAATGGCTGAACAAATTGTGGTATATGATGGTGATGGAATACAATTGTGCTGTAAGGAATGATGATTTAGAGGCTTTCTATATGAACTGGGAGAGCCTCAATGAACTGATGCAGAGTGAAAAGAGCAGAACCAGGAGAACACTGTACACAAAGATGGATACGTTGTGGAACAATCCAATGCAATGGACTTTGCTACTAGTAGCAATGCAAAAAGCCAGGACACTCCTGAAAGACTTGTAGGAAAGAATGCTGATAGAAAACTATGGGAGTAGGAATGCAAAAGAACAACATATGACATCACTTATCACATGTATATATGGGTATATGATTTGGGGTTTAGGCGTTAGAAGATCACTCTGTAGCAAAAATGAATAATATGGAAGTAGGTATCAAGTGATAACATTTGTACAACCCAGTGGAATTGCTTGTTGGCTCTGGGAGAAGAAAGTGAAGAGGGAAGAGAAAGAAAATGAATCATGTATGCATGGAAAAATATTTAAAAATGAAATAATAACAATAAGAAAACAAAACAAAATGAAGAACAAACTTCCAAGGAGCTAATTAGGAACTCCAGTTGTGGATTACATGTGAGCTACTAAAAGAAAAACAAAACAAAACAAGAGGACTTGGGATTTCTGCCTATCAGTTTGAAGAAGTACAGTTAATTACAGGCTCCTAAATATTATTTAATTTTCACCTAAAAAACTTACTATTACCTATTAATGAACTTAGTATTCTGGTCTAGAACCTTACCTTTTTAAGCACAGAATAATTTAACTTTACTTAATGAGTTGTGGAAACAAGGGTAAGAGAATATATGCTTAGTTAACAGAAAAGCACCCAAAGCATTATCTTTTATCTGAAAGTCACAGTGTGGGACAGCTACATGGCAAAGTAGATAGAGCACCAGGCTTAGTCAGGAGGATCTGGGTTCAAATGTGGCCTCAGACCCTTCCCAGTTGTGTGTTTCTGGACAAGTCATTTAACTGTTGCTTACTTTGCTCTTCTGTCTTATTACTGCTACTAAGACAGACCGTAAGGGTAAAAAAAAAATCATACTTCAACATAGTTGAGAATGGATATAATAATCTGACATTTGGGTCTCACTAAGAGATTTACAAATCTCTCAAAGATTACATAAAAATTAGATGACCTTGAGATCAATTTGATGATGGATAATAAAAACATATTTCTATAGGGGATAGCATTGACATTTAGCAAACTTTTGCCTGGAATGATTCTAGCAAAATTCACAAGTTTCTCAAAAACTAAGGGACCTAGAAGAGATGTCTGTTTCTTATCCTGTAAGAGGATATGTGCATACGGGGAAGGAAAAGGGACCAATTCTTCCTGTTTTTCCACCTTTTGGTGCTTACCAAGACATCTATTCTCTAATGAAATAAAAAATAAAAAAGTTTTAAGTGGAGAGTTCACTTAAAAAAACTATATTAATTTTTACAGAACAATTACCTTTAAAATAAAAAACACCAAACATTGATTTGGTTTTCTTTTCTTTTTTTTATGATGAGTCAGATAGCAACCAACTTTTAAAAGGTCAGAAAAAGGAAAGCTGGTATTCTAAGACTAAGGCTCTTTTAAGAACAAATTTCACAAATCAGAAGTTGACACATAATAAACCTCTTTTTACAGAAATGATAAAGGGCTGGGAAGATCACAGAAATACTTACAAATCAAGAATGCTTCTTCAAATTGAGGTCAACAAGTTGTTATCACATAGTACCAATACAGCCTATCTTAACTTGCTATAACCTAAAAAAAAAAATAGAAAAGACAAAAAACCACCACCTTAATATAAACTAGATTATTTAAAATCTCATTTATGCTCCAGTCTGATTCATGTTCTTAATGTTGTTAGACACATTTTTCTATTTTCTAGTCCTCATACATCACAACACAATAAACAAAAAATATTAATTTTCTCATATTACCTCATGTCACTTGTATTTAGTTTGAAAAAGAAACCATTTTTCTACAAGCATTATGTTCTATAAAACTAAAAGCAAACTATATAGGTATAATAGGTATTTAAATTTATACATTAAGATTGAAGTTTGGTAGGAGTACAGAAATTTACTAATAATGTGAAGAAAAGGAAAGTCTGGACTTGAAGATAACTACCATGGAAGATATTAATTAACATTTTGGGTTTTATCAAATAAATGTGAATTATATTACAAATTGAACACATACTAATATTGTTAAGTTACGCCTGGTCAACATATCTAAATATGAAGATATCCGAAAATCCAAATTACCTGGTCCTAAAGTTATGAGCTATAGTATATTACATACAACTGGGATACAATACATACAATTAAATTTATGATTTTAAGCATTCCAGATAAGACAGTAACAAGAAATTCATGTTTCATTACTGATATTCTACTTGTAATAATGAAAAAAGATTATATATCAGTATATCAAGGAAGGAAATTTTGTTTTTAGGATTAAAAAGGGATGAAACTAAAGAACTTTTAAATTAGCAAGTCAATGAGGAGAAAGTTTTATTAGTTTTACTCTTTATCACTGTTAGAATTTCAATACTCCTTACAAAGTTATCTCAAAAATGTATACAGCAGGATAGAAGATGGATCACAGTAGATTCATGTACACTGAATGTATATTATTTCATTTTCTTGGGTGGGTCTCAGTTTCCTTATCTATAAAATGAAGGGATTGGACTAGATGACATTTAAGATGTGTTCTAACTTCCAAGTCATATAATGCTGCTTTTAAAGTCCTTGTTATAAAAATAACATCCTGATGAAAAGACATTAAAAAAACAAAACACCCAATAAAATGGAAAAAATTTAGTTATATAAATTGATGAACCTAAAAACTGACATCTCCTTCCACCCCCACAGTTTTCATTGTGCTATTTGGCATTATTTAGTCATAGGCACAGTCTACTAACTAATAAGGATGGCAGGGAATTTGACCCAAAGAATACACATTTGAGCAGGAAAAGATTAAAAAAAAAAAAAAAAGAAGCCCCCCAAACAAACAAATCAAAAACCTCCCACTTTGAAATATAAAATGATCTGCAAAATGTCTGAATTTCTATGAATGGCATATTATAACATTAAAAAAAGAAAAAAAATTGAAAAACCAAGAGAGGAAAATATGATTTACTTTTATTAAATAGAAAAATCTTCCTTTTTTAATTGGAGTAAACATGGAAACAATGCAGTTTCATTTAAGAAAAAATGACTCAATTTTATGGTAAAGAGCATTAGATCTGGAGTCAGAAGTGACCTTAGAGATCATCTAATACAATTCCCTTATTCTATAGATGAAGGATAATAAAGGAAATACAAATACTGCCTCTTTGAATGTTCTTTAACACTTTTATTTTCCTGTTTTACTTTTAAGGCAGCTTTTTGTGAATAAATCCAATTTGATAGCTTCAAGAATGTAAGGCTAAACTTCTTACATTAACAAACTCTACAAATAGGCGAGGTTACAAGAAAACTTTATTTTCTATTATTTCCAAGGTACTTTATGACTTTTAAGATTCATCTTGAAAATAATGTAGTATTAATGAACAGGAAGAAATCATAACTTTTTGAGAAATATGCTAGTATAAATACTAGGATTTTAAATTGTGTCATAAAGGAGGATCTTAGTATTATAAACTTTTATTTGTAATTTGTCCACTATCATTTTATCTTACATAAAGAATTATATAAAAAGTCCAAAGCTTTTAAGAAATTGCAATAATTAAAATCCTATGTATTTAGAGCAAAAATACTCTATGAAGTGATAGAGAAATAAATTACTTATGTAAATCCCAGGCATTATGAATTTATTAATCTGTCAAAAAAGATTAAGAATTTTAAAAATTTTATACCAGAAACATAGGGAAAAGTTCTACTTAGTTATAAAAATGTGTCTTGTGCTAATCCTTCAATGAACCTGTGATTTACCCTGTAATGGCTACCACTTGTACAAGGGCAGGATTTTAACAGATTCAAACTTTTTCAGAAAACAATTCTTGCCAATATCTTTAGGTAAATACTTTGTAAGATTCTACCTATTGTGCTATAGATCCTCCCCTCCCCCAATTCTTTTAAAATTTCACCACCAATGCTGGGCATTACTAGAAAAGGAGCTAGGTATGTCACGAAGCCATGAAAAAAATAGAGAAGCAAAATCCTAATTTAAGTGTTGTACTTTATAGGTCATGTAAATATCAAGGCAAAATGCAGGCATTCAAAAAATCAAGTTTACGGGTTTCTACTTGTAAACTTAATCTCTAACTGGTTTATTATAACCACTTGATTTTCTTTAGCACTCTTGGTTCTGTGATGTTGGCACACATGCTGGCAACTATAGAAAATACTGAGCACTGCTTCTATATTTAAGGAGATGGTAGATGAAATCAGGAATGATCTATTAGAATTCAAAGTGAGATGCAAAGTTGGTTATTACCGAACTTAAACTAAAAGCAGGAAAGACTTCTGTGACCCTATCTTTTTTTACTTGTTCCTCTTACAGCTGGAACCTAAATTTGAATATCAACATATATTTAAAAGTTTTTTCTCCTAGAATTTTTTCCTAATAGCAATGAGAACAATTATAGAAATGTCATGTTTGTTTCTACTATAGTGCTAAAGAGGCAGAAAAAATTTTGTCACAGCAAATTAGACAAAGAAAGCAACTAATTACCAACGCCTTCTTTTGCCTTTTGTATTTAAGTGGAAAATACCTTTACACAGAGATCTTTTGCCCTATATGTTAATAAGCTATCAATAGTACCATTACAATGTATAATACTATTTTTTTGAAAAATTTCTCCTGAATTATTATAATTTGTATATGCTTTTGGACATTTGATTCCCACTAAGGTTCTCAGCAGCTAAATGGTGGAGAACCCCTTGTATCACCACCCCTACACATTAATGTTTTTAATAGCAGTTGACAAAAAGCAGAGATTCTCCAGCCCTTGTTCCCAGCTTTCAGGGGGCAAAACCAAGGATGATCTGTGCCCATCAGCAGCTGCTTAAGCAGTGGGCTAGGGTACACTGCTGTGAGCAAAGCATCTGCTTATTGAGGGGGAAATAAGATTATATTTTTCCAAGTTTTCATTTCCTTTTAATGATACAATATGACCTTGAATTCCCAAGTTTATACTTAATTGCTGATTCAACTACCTAAACTCCCCCAAATTTAGCTTAAGGAAGTATGAGATGAGGAAGTGATGTGAACCATACTGGAGTAAAATTTTACTAAGTCTTTCTGAATAAACTTAAAACAAATTCAGGTATCTTATCTATATTCACTTATGAAATATTAATTAGAGTCCCATCCAAGAAGCAAAAATAGCAGGCTCCTGTGGCATTACAACTTAAAACTTGATATAAAAAGAAAAAAAAAGCAAAATTTGACCTGCTCTTTCCTTTGAAATACACACATGTGTAAAAATAAGCTTCGAAATGAAATTTCCACTTTTTAATAAGATAGGCATTCAGTTGATAACATAATAGATATTATTGATACATAAATGAGAATTAAAGTAATATCTGCATTGTTTAATAATTACAAATATTGTTTGTCTACAAAGGTTATATGGTATTAGAAGAAAAATGTGCGATATTAAATTTTATTGAATCATTTCCATTATTTAAAGTTGTCTTAAGAGAATCCTTTTCAAAAAGTGAATATAATTTTGGCCATAACTAAGCAATTTCTCTGTTCTATCAATAAAAAGCAAATAAATGTTCAAGTACACCACAAAAGTACACTAGAAAATAACAATCGAATTTTGACCAGATCCCCAAGAAATTACTCCTTAAAAATTTTCACAGGAGTCATGTATCAAAGACATACACCCCCAAAACCCCCAAACTAAAACAAAACTCTAGTCATCTAAAGAAAAAATTCTATAGAAAACATCTAAGTATGATTAAAAAAAATTTTAAACCTATTTCAACACTAATTGATTACTGAAATTAGTGGATTAAATAGTTGTCTGAGCATTGGCATTATGAAAGTTTCTGCTTCAAACAATGGTCTGGTCACAAACAAACAAACAAACAAACAAACACCCCCCCCCCCCAAACCAAAAAACAAGTAAAACCAACTCCCAGTAATGTACACATTAGTGAAATAGTAGAACAGCAAATATTTTAGCTAAGAATACCCATGAGTGTGTAATGAATAGAAAAAACAAAATAAAATTTATCAATATTATCACTTAATTTATAATCCCAATATTTAAGTGATAAATTAGATTTTTTTCCTTTTAAAATCATCTCATAAATAAAAATTTTAAATGTTTGTCATTGAGATAAAATAAAAACAAGCTTAATATTGAGTATTGAATAATTTTACCACAAAAATCCCCCTTGAGGGAAAAAAATTATCTTACCACATTTAGAAGTTATTGCAACTGACAAGACTGTCTGAAATTAAAGTAGCTCTGCTAACACACTACATCCATAGTGTTATTCATCATGTGATTTATCTGCATTTTTAGTTTGTTACTGAAGTGCTCAGGAAAAAGCAACTTTTGAAAATTATAAAATTCTAATAAAATCAAGCTTTTGACAATAGCACTTCACAAGCAATTACGATTTTCATTACAAAAGCATAAGTTGAGAACTCAGAAAACACATGGAATATGAATACTGAAAAAAATAAAGTATTAGCACAAAAAGAAAAATTACACAAAAAAAGTTGACAAATTGTTAGCTAAATAAACTGGAAAGAAAAACTTAGCTTAGTTAAGCGATTTCTAACTCAAACAACAAATCTTGTGAAATGTCTCCATATCCCCTTTAAAGAGATAAATATATTATAAACAGCTACATCCTTCTAAGGGTCTTTACTGTTTTACTGCTAAATAAGAATAATTATGTGTTTAAGTTTAATTTTTTTCAGTCAGGAAAAATTGTCTATGAGAAAAAAAAAGCAAAGGCAAATGCATCTTTAAGGTTCTTATAGATCCAGGCAAATGACCAAAGTAAAGTTTTTAAAATATTTGGAAACCCCCAGTAGTTTAAGTCTGGAAAAGTAATTTTATGAAGTTGTTCTCAAAGGAAAGTCACTAAATAGCAATGACCATGACTTATTTACAAATACTGGACAAAAATATTCATTTCCTCTAATTGTTATGTTTGATAGAAATTATTCAAACGCTATACAAAATTTTGATTTTAAAAGTGACATTAAATTTGGTTGATTCTAAATATTTAGATGATTATATTAAAATTTTACCCTTCTTTTAGACATTCTTATCTGCTAAAATGGACACTATCTGATCTAAATTTACCATTTGGGAAAATAAATAAAAATAAAACCAGCAAGTTGCACCCATACATTTTTTGTAAATGAAAAAAAAAAAGTTTTTTTTTAGTATGGGATCCAGCCTTAGTCCAACTGACCTCTGATCAAAAGTATAACCATATACTTAATAAGTCATATATATTTTGAATATGTATTTACCACTATAAGTTTACTTAAATAACTTAAACCATTATGATTTAGTCATAAAGGTACTCTTAAAATATATACACTATTTAAATACATTTACTACTTTTACAACACATCATTCAAATACAATATGTATGCTGATTTTATTTACTCCAAATGTTAAGGATTTCTCTGAATGAAGAGATTAATACTGCAATAGAGAATAACACTCAGCAGGGGAAAAACACCGCCCCCCCCAACACTAAGTCAAATTTACTTTTTTCTTACACTTAAAAAATGATTAAACAACTCTTGTTATCTAAAAATTCAAATTACACCACTTATTAAAATCAAGTTTGGGGATTTCATGCAAACTAAAATATAAAGAATTTACTAATAAGGGATATTAAAAAAAATAAGACATTACTTGAAAATGTTACTACTTTGGATATTCTTACTGTACTGTAAATTTAAATACTGTGTATTTAAATTAAGACACTAAGCTTCTCTATTGAAAACTCTTGTTATTAGTTTAAATCTTCCAAATTTCCCAGATCAAAAGGAAAAAATATTACAGCAAAATATGGATTGTTATTACAAAGTTAGTTTCTAAACCATTTTCCACAAAAATCAAAGGCATTTAAAAAAAGCATGCTATTCTGGGATGTAGCATGTAAAATTAGAATTTATTACAATTTATGATTTAAGCAATTTTAACTTTTTGCTGACTATATAATCCTATAGACATTGCTTAAATAAAAGTGGGGTTTTCACAGTTTCAACCAAATAGGCATTTTTGTCCAGGTCAGAACTTATTTTTAATTTCACATTTGCTTCTTTTAACATTATTTTGTTAAGTTTACCAATAAATGTCTCTTAAAAATTAATTTTGCAGGCTATCTAGAACCTACTTATCAAATCTAGCCAAACATTAATTTAACAAAAACCTGTTGTAAACCAAGAATAATTATTTATAATAGGATAAATCTAAAATAGATACGACTTTAATTATGCATATTTTCATCCTCACATCATTAAAATGGAGAAACTGTCCATAAGAGAATCAGTATATGGTCAATTTCTTTCAACTCCAAAAAGTGCTTATAAATTCAGCTTTTTACACATAATTTGGCCCATCTCACAAGAGTATTTGGTGTGAGGCTGATTTTAAATTTCCTCACAAATTAAAAGTCAGGTTGCCCAACTTTAACAAAAATCCTAAACTACATCACTAGTTGAATCATATATCAAAAGCCAAACATAAAAATTTTGAGCTTTTAAATAGAAAACTATGGAAGTAATAAATTCATTAATCTACCTTAATCTCCCATCTTTTTCCATATATAATATGGGGGTTTTCAATCACAGAAGTTAAGTTGTTCTCCAGAATCAGTTCTCCTCTACAAAAAGGTCAAAACCTGCAATAAAAATGTCATGTATTATAGTTCGAAGACACTCAACAGATTTCCGACACCCACAGTTATGTAGTTGATCCTTAAACATAGATGTAGGTCATCAAAATGACCCTCACCTTGCCTATGTTCAGGGGAAGTCCTAATGTGAAAATACTGTTCTTTTTAAAGACTGGCTGATTAGAAACACCTGTGATACGCTTCTTTATCATGAGAAGACTTCAAATCAGATTAATATGTTTCTGCTATCATTTCTTCTTACAATATTCATTTCAGAAAGTAGGATGGGAGATATGGGGGAAACTGGAATAACTACTGTATGGTTAAGTAGGTTACTTATACAACTAACAGAATTAAAGTTCATTGTGAATTTGGTTAATTATAATTATTACCAAAGATGTTAATTTTTTAAAAGTATTAATTTATAGATTAAAAAAAGTTTGATAGTTCTAGAGTGGCTAAGTAGCTTTTGCTAAAATGCACCACCTCAAATAGCTAAAAGAGTGGTTATTTGTTTTGGGGGCAAATTGTTTAATTAGCTGCATCCCCAAATTATTAGCATTTTAAAACAATACAAATACAAAAAATACTATCAAAAGTAGTATTTACTATTGCAGACATAGTCTTTAATATCCAAATTTGAAATAAAATTTAGATAACAGAAACATAAGGAGAGGACCACAGTTTAATCCTATTCAATCAAAACTTATATAAAAAAAAGATAATCTTGATTTACCAGCAAGAAACGGATCTGAAAAGAGCCTTTGGTCAAATCATCTTGCTATGCCTTATTCTAAAAATTATATGACCAAATGTACATCTTCCATTTTCCATGTATTACTTAGCTTTCTGATGTCCCATTGACAACAATTAAACAATAGTTTAAATGGTATTTTTATATTATCAAAAAATGATAGCAAATATTGGTAAACTAATTAAAGTTCATCTTAATATTTTAAATTCTCCATTTTCACTTAAGATAATTTTAAAAACTTTTGTTTCTCAAAAAATTTTAATCCTTCCCTCAAAGGCAACTTTTATCCAAAAATATTCCTTAAACATGCAAAATCCTTTTAAAGATCAACTAAAATGTTTGGATTTATTAAATTTTTATTTAGAATGTATACACTTCAATACATTGAGTTTAAAATTATATGTGAGATGCTATTTTAAGACAGAATAATCCAAGGAAAAATGTTAGATTTTTAAATGAGAAAAAAAATATTATATTGACATGGATAATGAAAGCAGAAGATTAAAGTCTATTATAAAATTAAGTATTAATGTCATATGTATAGGGAAAGGAAAGAGTGGAGAAGCAATTCTAAAATACAGGGAATCAAATTTCATGTGCAGTACAAGAACATTTTGTAATTACATATTGTTAGGAAATCTCATCATTTTGCTAAGAAAATATTAAAATAATTTCCCATTGTTAAAACACTTTTAAAAACTACAAGTACCGTATATATGTAAATTTTCTGCCTGTTTAGCTTTTATTTCTAGGTGACATTTTGGGGTTTTTTTTCCCCCCTGAACTGTTATTTTGAGCAGTAATGGGGGAAGTTTAAAGTTCTCAGCAAGTTTCTTTGTGATAATACCAATATTTTTTCTACTTCTTTCTCAGTATATTAAATATCCTGGAGTTTTATAAAAATACTAAGAATAGAGAGTTCAGAACTCAAATAAACTAGATATATTTGAACCCTATAACTTCAAAAACCTATGATTTCTGCCGTTCAAAGGAGTGATCTGATTTTAGATAGTAAAGCAAATTAATGAGGGCCAAATCTATTTCCCCAAACGCTAGGAAATATAGTTTGGGGGTGGGGGGCGAGAGACTTCGGAGACAAATACAACAAATCAGACAAAAATACAAATGTGTAGGAACATAAATTAGTAATGGATTTAAACCTAAAATTAAATATAAATACAAAATTCCAATACTTAGTACCTGAAAAAAAAAAAAGTGCAGTATTGCTTTGGAACTTCTTCAGTCCTAAAGAATTAGGGGTAGAGGAGGAATTGGGGAGGAGGGGCACATTTATTGAAAAAATAAGATAAAAATCTATACCATAATTACTTCTAAAAACCACAGAGATCCATTAATTCCTTAATAAGGCATAGTCATCTAACACATTTCTTCCAGTAAAATCAGCGTCATATTGTTCTTTCTAGAAAGGGTTAAACAAATCAATACATGTGTGGATTTAAGCTCCATTAAACAAAGACAGAAGTCTTGACACAAGAGCCAATTTTCAACTAACAACCTAAAACAGTTTGCCAAATAAAAGTGACAAAATTTTGTAAACCCATGCTCATAATAAAAAAATAAAGAGAATTGGCTACTCAATTTGAATTTTAATTTGTTATGAATGATGTGATACAAAATTAAAGTTTATAGTAGGTTTTCAGCAAGCATATTCTTTCTTTCGGTAAATATAATTAATCTAAAAATTTTTTGTAGGTTACATTTTATTATGACTCAAGTCACTTTCACAGAAAACTACACGAAAGGCTTTACAGCACCCTAACAAATGGAGGCAGTTAAAAATAAAACAAAAGGAAAAGTTAGAAAACTAAGTTTTGGTTTTGCCATAGATTGTACCTATTGTTTGTTAAACATTATTAAGGTGATTGAGAAAATATGCAAGGTTGTAATAGTCTACATAGATAAAATGTCAGTATAACAAGAGAAAAGAATTAAAAATTTTTCCAATGAAAAATCAATTTCTATTTGGATCCTGCATAATGTGTTAGGAATTTTTTGGCCTTTCTTTGTATTCCCACGGACTAGCACAATGCCTGGCACATAGTAGGGACTTATATTAATTCTTGTTGATTGACTGAATGGTTAGCAAACTAAAATGAATAAAAATAACCTATCAAATGATGAAATTATATATTCTGGTAACCCATACAGTACTAGCAAGTACCCTAATTTACTCCCACTACATGTAAACAGGACATTAAAAAAAACAACCCACTATTATCACAATATACAATAACCACCATTTTTGGCACAGTACTCTGTGCTTTTCTAGTCATGTATATGAATAAATAAAATACTATTCTGTATAGAAATAAAAGGTGTACACAATATACTTTTTGCTTACACCTGCTGGAATATATGCCTACTTATCACAAAATCCAAGGTAAGTTTCACTGTTGGCTAGAAATTAAAGGAATCATTAAAATGTTTTTTTAATTAACATTTATCAGTTAATAATGTCCTCATCGATAAGAGTTGAAAACAATATATTTGTTGCATCTAGAATTCATGAAATCATCTTTTTTATTTGAAGGATTTTCTAAATACAGGATAAATTTAAAACAAAGGCATTTTATATATTTAACAGTTAAATTTGGCTAATATTTATTAAATCCAACACTTCCCACCTTTCTGAAAACCATCATAACAGTTAAGGAAACTGAAAAGCAAAAAATGGAATAATGGACAACAATTCCATTCTAATAAGTTATCATTTAATATTTTCTTTCCTAAAACTTTGTGAAGGTAAATCCCTCCTTTAATGAAATATTCTTGAAATTATCCAACTCGGATCTGAAAAATATACAAGACTGTTTATAAATAACGCTGTTACAGTCTGATCACAAGCTATTTTCAATTTATCAATGTGGATGTCATTAAAAAGCATTTTAAGTATTTTATTTAAAAACTACTTGAATGTTTATGAAGAACTTATCTTTTACCTAATGTGAGAATTTAAGAACAAAATTTAAAAGTTCCATCACGTGCATCAAAATAGAAAGAAAATCTACCTAGGAAATAAAAAACTACAAAAAATTATATATATATTTAAAAAACTACAAAAAATGTAGATGTACATCTACAGCTAACTGGTTTATCAGTGCTCACTACTTTTCTTTGAAAACCACACCCACCTTTTATCATGCCCAACTGAAATGGGAATGACAGTTTCAGAAATAAACTGGAAAAGAATTTATTTCTAATAGTATTTAAACAAGCACACCTTCCTAAAAAAATAAAGTTTAAAGTTTGGTAGGGAAAGGAACATTTCCGGTTAATGAATTCATCAAAATAATAAAATAAGATACACATATACACAATGTTTACCTATTATGTGATTTAAATTGTGAAGCAGCATAAATTTACTGAAAATTAAAAGTTTAAATTTGTAGAATTGGCCGATGAATCTAACCCTTTATTTACTGATTTTTAAAATAAAACATCTTTACAAAAGTTTTGTTTTCTACCCATAGGAACCTGTAGGAAAAGGCTTTTCAGTTTAAAATGTGATTAAAATGTGTATGTGTATAAACACACATATAACAATAAAAATTTACCTAGGTATGGTCACTCACACAAACAGGATGTTTTTGTCGCAAAAAACCCCCCAAACAACCCAACAAACCTTACCATCTAAAAAAAATAACCCAAAATTTTAAATCTAAATTAATTATAAGTAATTTAAAAATAACCTGCACATTTGCTTCATTAACCAATGAAAACTTGGGTTTCAAAATTTAAAAAGTCTTAAATGTGTTGCTTTAAATCATACAATTTTGTGAGGTCATGGTCCCTTCTGTTTTACTTTTAAAATCACAAACTTTTGATAGATTGAAAAATCATTTAAAATATGACTTAAAATCCAAACATCATTTTTTTTTCGCTGGCCACTTTCCACTAATTTCACTAATTAGTTATTTCCAAGTTACAGCAGTCCTAACTAAAATTTACAGGTTCTCAGCTTTAATTAGTCCAGGGACAAGGGGAAATCGAAAATACCACAATCCAGTTCAACCTTCAAACTCCCGAACCGCTTCTTGCCAGCCAATCGGGGGGCAAGAGACAAATCTACCCTCTAGTCCCCTGTTTTTTGAGTCTGTACTAAACATAATTTGAAAATAACCATACTACTCCCCCCCCCACATTTCTCCTTTTGAAAATGCCAGTTAGCAAGGCCAGCCCCCACCTCTTCAACCAAGAGAATTTAATCCATCTAGTCATTCCGGAATAATCCCAATCTTCAATCCAATACCCAGTTAACAGTGCATGATTATGTTTGCTGTGCATCGTTATTCCCCTCGTGAACAACCCAATAACTAGCTAAAACCATTTCCCCAAGGCGTGCGTCTAACAAGCCAAGTATTTGCCAGCGAAGGGTTAATCTGGCGATTTAGCGGAGAGGGTGCAAGATCTAGAATACATATCTTTAATAAGTAAATTTTACCAAAATTACGAATAAAGCATTATCTAAATGAAGTTAAAGCAGTCCCTACAGTCATTTGTGAACTGTACAGAAAAGCGACGGAGATGAACCTACAACGACCAATGCCAAGTAATACTTCCTTACCCCTCGGAGACAAGGGCGCTCTCTAAAAGAGATGGAGGTGGATAAATCATCCGATTGTCCCAGGGAAGACTTTTCCGGTTAACACTATTTGCAAGTGTCCTTTTCTCGGACTGCGACGTATTTGAGAAACAGAAATAAACTAGATCCAAAGAGAAGTAAGGGAGCTGCACCTCCGAAGCTTCACCCCTCCCAAGATAAAACCAAACCCGACAAACCGCAGAAGGGAACAGGAGGCCAGAGCAAGGGTGCCACCTACGAGCCCGAGCCCAGTCGTCTCCACCCCCCTTCCGAAATTAGGCGCCGTTACAACTTCCCAAGGGGCCCTGATGTCAGCTCCCCAAACTGGGCGGGGGGCAGCGGCTCCAAGGGGTACAGTCCTCCCGTTCTGGACGTCCTGAGTCGGGCTCGGGTGGACCAGTTGTCCACCTGGGCAGAGTCTTATATACCCATTGCTGGGTATACCTACACCGGTTAGTCAGGATCTTGAGTTCTCCCCTCTTTCACCCCAAGTTTCCTGTCTTGACTGGAGTCAGTGGACCAGGAGAAGGGCACGAGGTACCCAGTTCCTGGGGGCTCAGACATCCGGAGACCGGGTGTGAGTGCAAGGAGAGAAGCCTAAGGGCACACCCTGCCAGCGGCTGTCAAGGAGGCGCGACCGCCGGGCTTCGCCACCTCTGGCCCCGACTGCCCCTCCCCTCGGCTCCCGCAGGGGAGCAGGGATGACAGATACAGTGGCGGCCTCGGCGCGACCGCCCAGGCTCAGCTGGGTCCCGCTCAAACTAACGTCCCCTCCCCCACCCCCTACATCTCCCTCTCCCGCCACATCCCGCCGGCCGCCGCCCAATCCCTCCCGCCCAGGTTAGTCCCAGTCCCCAGGCTGGGGGAATTTTCCCATCCCGGGAGAAGACGAATTCTGCGCCCTTTCCCTAGAGCCCCCTCCCCCTCTGCCGCCTCTGCCACCTCTCTGGTGGCGTTCCACTGTCTCTTCGGCTTCCTTACCGATGGCGCTGGCCCCAAAGAAGTTCCACGTACTGCCTCCATCTAGAGGAAATTTTAAAAGATTTTTTGGCGATTTTTCAGGGGGTTCCCCATGGGGCTTTCCACCCGGATTAGGGTGCCCCGTTTCTCCCGCTGAAATGATGCGATCAAGCATCACTCGAAAATGGCGCCGAAAGCGCAAGGGCTCCTCATTCAAATTCGTTAGAGCCAACCCCGCCGCCCCAGGGCATGCCGGGAACGAGGGCGGCTACTACTGTCAATATCTCCTCATCCTCCCTCCTCCACTTTCCCAACAACTTTTGCACATGCGCAAAACCCCACCCAACTCTCCACACTTCTCCTCCCTCGAGTCTTTTACACATGCGCGTCAAACTCTTCGCGCTCCCCACTTCAACATCCTTTAGAGGCTGTCAAAGGCGCATGCGTACTCGTTCACTCCTCAACCGCAGGGATCGAGCCTACTGCTGCAGCAAGGCAGCAACGGTCCGTAGGTAGTTTGCCGTTTAATGAACTGATCGGAGTAAACAAATGTGGTTTAGGATAAACGTAAAAGAAAACGGTGGGCAACCGACCCTTTGTTAACACTCCGAACCAGAAAATGCGTGTGAGACTTTGTGTGTATTTACTCATGCGATGAGTGTATTCCTACCGAAACAATCGGTCCGTCTCGGAGCTCCAGCAGGCTCATGCGTGCTGCCCAAAGCCACAGCCCCTGTCGGTATTGGTGGCATTTCTAAATAAGATTTAGGGAGTTTAGAAGGAATGTTTTTTGTGAACCCTTACCACCTTTAGGCTGCCTATGTTCAAGAGAGCCTTTGCTTAGATAAATCCCTTATTCTTGACTTTAATGGAGTTACTATTGACTATGCCAATAAAAGTTTTAAGTATGCAGTCCTTGATGAGCTGAATTAGCACTAAGAAGAGGATTGAGTTTTTAGGTTTACAGTGAGGTAGAGCCTACCTAAGGAATAAAAGACTCTTATTTCCCTTTTACTTTAAGTTACATAGGGAGCTTGTTGAATGAAAAGCTCACTGGCTCTAGCATAGGAGAACTTGGATGGCTCCAACACTCTCCCCTGGAGTAACCTTGGGCAAGACACAACCTCCCTAAACCTCAGTTTCCAAATCTGTAAATGAGGGAGTTAGCTCATAGCCACTGAGATCCCTTCTACCTCTCTTTAATGTTCCTATGACTAGGTTATCCAACTTTTTAAAAACTTCCTAGGAGTTTCTAGCCAGTTGGTCTTTTTACTTACCCATTTCCCAGTTGTATGTGCTAAATCATTGATTTAGGTCAGGAAGGGCTCTCAGGTCGTCCTCTACTTAAACTCCCTCACTTTTCCTTTGGTTATCCTTGCTGTGCCTGTCTCCTTCCTGAGATTTTTAGGTTGCTGCTGACCTTTTTTCTTGGCTGAATGTTCCACATTTCTTTCCCACACTATAATAAGGACACCATCTGATAAGGACACCATCATTCTAGTTACTGGGTTCTGTAACATCAGTTACTGACTCTTCCCTTTCCCTCTCCCCCCTTCCCTCTGGCAATTAGCTGTGAGTCTTGATTCTGTATCTACATCTGTCATAAGCATTCCCCTTCTCTCTACTTTGTATTTCCTACTCTACCTTTAGGTCTTCATCTCCTTTACATGGATTATTGCTGTGTCCTCCAAATTCTCTGTTCTAATGCTCTCTAGTTCTGTTTCCAATCCATTTCCTCTCCAAATCTATTTTCCACAAAACTTAAATTTTTCTTCTTAAGATATTTTAAACATCTCCTGCCCCTCTTCAAAAATCTCTAGTGGCTCCTTATTGCTTCAAGGATAAAATACCAGTTCCTCATCTTTGTATTAAAACCTCCCACGATTGCTCTCATATATCTTTCTGGCCTTATTTCACAGTATAAGTTCCATGCTTGGATAGCTTGCTTACTAATTGTCTTCTGAACTCTTGATATGCCATCCTCTACTTCCCTGTCTGCACAACTATCCTCCAGGTCATGGATGAATTCTTCCCTCAACTTGGTCTCTTACAAGGTCTGCCACCTCCTAGGAGAAGCCTTTCCTGATTCTCACCAGTTGTTGGTCCAGGCTTCTTCCTAAAATTAATTTACTAGTCAATAAACAATAAACTAGGCCCAGTGCTAAGTACTGGAGAGTACAAAAAACAAACAAACAAACAAACAAAAAAAAACAACGTCACAGCCCTTAGGGACCTAATAAATGCAAGGAAACTTGAATTTACCTATGTAGGTAAGGTCTCAAGAGGGGCATAAAAGCTCCTTGAGGGCAGCAATCTGGATGGTAGCAACTGTCTTTTTAAAAGTCCCATTCAAATAGGAAGCAATTAGACATTTATCTAATTGAATTTTCATTTTAGCCTTCAGCCTTTAGAAAATTATAATCTCTCCCTAGGCTGGGTTCTTGAACATTCAGTAATGAAACACCTATTCTGGGTAAGGTCTTATCAAGCTAGGAAAGGCTCTGGTCCTGGCTCTGTGCTATAGATATTGTGCCTATTCAAAGACCACCATACCCAAGCTTGTAGAGTCATCTGAATGAAGAGTTTTTAAAAAATCACAATAACTCACAATAGAGTAGGAGTTCTTAATCTTTTTTTGTGTGTGTTATAGACTCTTCATAATCTGATGAATTGATATCTGATGATAATTTCAGTTAGATTAGTGAAAATAAAGATGTAATTTTTTTTTCTGTCTAAATTCGTGGAACTCCTGGAATCTATTCATGGACTTTGGGTGCCTTTAGACCCCAAGTTAGGAACCCCTATAGAAGAAGCTTTGTAAATAGGGAAGAAAAAAAGGGGATAAAAAAAAGTTAATACTATGGTTCCTCTACTGGCAAAAAAAAAAATTAAAAATAGCCTCTTGAAGGTTAAGAATTTGAAAATCTGAGCACCAGGGGGTAGGAATTATTGCTTCAGGAACACTTACAAAAATACCTTGGTTTCAGGCAGTTAAATTTATTGCTAAAAATGTAGCAAGAATTAAAAGAAATTTTGGCAAGAGAGAAATAAGTATTTTCTGAGAACTATGTATTTAATTTAGGCAGGTTAGTGGTTCTACTGTTTATGGTTTTTAATCCCCATTTCTCTGAATATTCATTTTTCATTTTGCTTAGGAGATAAGTGGATAATGATTTGATAACCTGATATTTCATTTGAAGCATAAAAAATAGTTCTGATCCCTCCTCCAATGCCAATTCTGTTGGAACCAGAATTATAAAATGTCCAAGTCATGAGGGTCCTCAGACATCAACAAGTCCAATAAGGACCTGAAGCATAGATTCCCACTACAATACCAACAAGAGGTCACTTAGCATCTGTTTGAAGACTCTTCTGTTATAGGGTACTTATCTCCTGAAGTAGCCCATTTCATTATTGCATAGCCCTACTTATTAGGAAGTATTCCTTTTATGTGGGACCTAAAACTGCCACTCTAAAACTACCACCCACAGCTCCTGGTTCTGCCCTCGGGGCACAGCAGAACAAGTCTAATCTCTTTTCCAGATGAGAGCCTTTCAAATATTTAAAGACAGCTATTATGTCTCCCTCTAAGTCTAGTCTTCTCTAAGCTAAACATCCAAAATTCCTCTGACCGATCATTTTTAGTACACTTTCAGGACTCCTTATAACCCTGGTTACTTCCCTCTGAATATACTCCCATTTGTTAATGTCTTTTCAAAAATATGTGCTCTTTATTATTTAATGGAAAGCAAGTACTTTTAAAACTCCCTGCTACCAAAGTACCAAGAAAAAGGAATGAGCCTTCAGAAATTCACAAGTTCTGTGAATAAGTAATTCAATGCCAAAGTTGGGGGTGCTATTAATATGAATTTAGGAGGATCTGCATCTGACCGTATATGATCTATTTAAAGACATTACATGTGAGTCTGAAAAATTTTCTAGGGATTAACATTTTCCTATATACTAGTCCCCTCCCCCTCAGCCCCCTGCAAATCTTACCTTCTGTTTTAGAATCACTACTGTGTATTAGTTCCAAGGCAGAAGAGCAGTAAGGGTCAGGCAATGGGGGAGGGGGGGGGATAAGTGACTTGCCCAGGGTCACACAGTCAGAAAGTGTCTAGGCCACATTTGAATCCAGGATCTCCTGACTCTCAATCCACTGAACCACCTAGCTGCCTCCTTCATACATACTCTCGTTTTTGTTAAAGTTAGAAGAAAACTTGGAAGATTACAGAATCCACTACTCTTATTTTATAGTTGAAAAAAAATAAGGCAGAAAGAAAAATTGTCTAAAGTAAACATTTATGGGCTTTTGCTTATTCCTCTTCTCTATGCTCCATTAGTCTCCAGCTTACTAGCTGTGTGACTTGGCTGGGCAAGTTACTTAATCTTTGTTTTACTCAATTTCCTCAACTGAAAATTGAGGATAACAACAGCACCTACCTCATTGGGTTGTTGTGAGAATCAAATGAAATATTTGTAAAGCACTTAGCATAGTGCCTGGCAGATAGAAAGTCCTATATCCATGTTGGCAAACCTAGGGCACTCATGCTAGAGGGGGTTGATCCCCTCCCCATCTCCACATGCACCCGAGGACAATTCTCCCCTTACCCACCCCTCTGCTCAGGAGCCCTATGGGAGCACTTCTTCCCTTCCCTGTCTGAGGAAAAGGGGCAGCTCACATGTGTGTGAGGGTCGCAGTTTGGGCACTCTAAAGGTTCACTATCACTGCTCTATATAAATGCTTATTCCCTTTTCCTTTTAATTCCTGCAGTGGGCATCGACACATGGATTTATGTCATCACTTTAGGGATTCGGCTATATCTTAGTTTCGGATAGAGAAGGGGAGCCAGTGTGGGTAGGGTTTGCTGGTTCCACATGAAATTTCTGTGAGACTTAAGACAATCCTTGCCCTTTCCAGGATTGCCTTTGGAGAGGTATATTTGTGCTATCAGTCCTAAAGGGTGTTTATTTTGCTAAAGGTAGTTATGTTCTTGTAGTATTTTACAAAATACCATTTTGTCACAATGACTAAAAATCCAAATATTTTATAATAATAGTTTCTATTTATACTGCATATGTGAAAAGAAATATTTTGCAGGCTTACATTTTATTCTCTCTCTCTTTTTTTATAATGGGTTTCCCTATCTTATGTAGGCTAGAAGTACAGGAGCTATTCACAGAACCAACTCTGGTGTAGATTGACACAAAGTTTTGATCTGTTCTACTTCTAACCTGGACCAGTTTTCCCCTCCTTAGACAGCCAGTGAGCTCACCCTATTAGTGAAGGTCTTTAGCTCAACCTTAACTCAGAACTCCTGAGATCTAACAGTCTCACCCTTCTCAGTGGCATAGGCCATATACTTATGTTCCAGTGCCAGTTTAACAAATATTATCTATGTTCAAGATATCTAAATAGGCACAAAATTTCCATACTTACTTTGATCTTTTAATTCATTACTGGCTTATATTGTACAATTGGTTTCTATACCACTATTTCTATGAATACTATAATAAACAAACTTATGAATTTTTAATACTTAACTTAAAGTAGACAATCCCTGTTAGGTTTGATACAGTATACATATAGTCTACTAGTTAAACCATGCCCAGACAGAATGTTGTTCAAACCTGCGAACATGGCAATTTATTTTCACAAATGTACTATGTAAGTCATTTTAGAATACTCTTATTTGTATGATTTTTGAGGTTGTTCTTAAGTAGCTAGTAGGAATCCTCAATTTAAATTCCTCCCTTTCTTCTAGTGACTTGGACATTTAAAGATGTGGTGAGCACAACTCCCTTTTTCCTCTTCTACCTTCCTTGACTTCTGGACAATGTCTACCCCAGGGAAAAATTTTTATGAAACTTGAGGTCTTACTACTTAGAAAAATACTGGGGGGCAGCTGGGTAGCTCAGTGGATTGAGAGCCAGGCCTAGAGACGGGAGGTCCTAGGTTCAAATCTGGCTTCAGACACTTCCCAGCTGTGTGACCCTGGGCAAGTCACTTGACCCCCATTGCCTAGCCCTTATCACTCTTCTGCCTTGGAGCCAATACACAGTATTGATTCCAAGATGGAAGGTAAGGGTTTATAAAAAAAAAAGAAAAAGAAAAATACTGCATTTTCAAATTCTCCTTTTCCACCTGGTCTCTGTCTAAAAATATGTTCATGTCTTCTTTTGTGAGAAAAAACATTAACCCCTTTAACTATAAATTCCATCTTTTTTTTGAATGAACGTCTAGAAAACATTATACACTCGTTGCCTCCCTTTCTTCATCACTTAATTACTCTTCAATGTCTTATAAACTAAGTCTGTCTCCACAATTATCCCTGAAATTGATCTATCAGAAACGACTATCTAATTGCTGAATCTAATGGTTTTTCTCCCCCAGGTCTAATCTTCTGAATCCTCTGACATGGCTGAACATGCCATTACTTTATTGATGTTTTATCCTTTATATATTGATGTTTATGACAGAGAACTCTAATTTAATTTCTGTCTCTCTCCCTTTGTCTCCTTCTCCCCCCTCCCCCTTAGATACAGACATAATTCTGAAATTTGTAGGCAATTTTCCTTTCTCTGTATATGCAATAATGTTATCATCCACTTCAGTGTATTCAAGTATCACCCTTATTGATCTATAATTCCAGCTTTACCTTTGTCTTTACTTTGAGACTTAAGTGAACAAATAACTCATATTTATAAAATGCTTTTGAAGTTTGCAAAGCACTTCATTTGTTTTCTTTAAAAAATTTTTTAAAACAACCTTATGAATTAGGTCCTATTGATTTTCCCCATTTTACAGATGAGGAGAAAGATCAGGGAGTGTCTGAGGCAGGATGCAAACCTAGTGCAAACATTCCAGTGCAAAAGTACTCTCCTTTTTCCTGATTCATGCCCTCCCCCACCTTGTAATTTCCCTATTATTGTCAAGAGTACCAGCATCCAGCCTTTCCATTCCTTACTCTCAACGCCCAAAATTCCATCAGTTGACAAGGCCTGTTGATTTTGTCTTTGTACTATCTTTTGATATGTCTCCTCTCCTCTGATATTGTCACCAGATTCGCATCACCTTATACTGAAGGCAATAATAGCCGCCTTGTTGATCTCTCTTCCTGTCTCATCACTCTAATCCATTCTCCACTCAACAGTCAAATTAATCTTCCTAAAGGTCTGACAATGTCACTCATTCAGTATGCTTGAGTGGCTCTCTATCACCTCTAGGATCAAATATAAAATCCTCTGGTTTGAATTTTAGAGGCCTTCAAAACCTAGCCCCGCTGCTGCCTTTCTACCTACTTCAGGACCATTGACACTAACCTCCTTACTGTTCCTTTCATAATACTCCATCTCCACAGTGGACATGTCACTGTATATCATACAGGCCTACAATTCTCTCTTTTTATTCCCTCTTCCTCCTTCTCCCTCTTTCTCGGTTTCCTTTCAAGCCTAAGCTAAAATCCTACATAAGAACCTCCTCTTAGTTCCTTCCCCCCCATTGGTTCCAAGTCAGAAGAGTGCTAAACAATGGGGTTAAGTGACTTGCCCAGGGTCACACAACTAGGAAGTGTCGGAGGCCAAATTTGAACCCAGGACCTTCTGTCTAAGACCAGGCTCTCATCAATAGAGCCACCTAAGCTGCCCCCTATGACATCTTTATATTATACACCATCATTCAAGACAAATCAATAACTAATAAGCATCTGAGCTAACTCTTAAGCCCCAATGGCTTTAATTCCCCTGAATTAAGTAGTTTATTCTTTCCATACTGATTACTATGTATATTAGACAATGTTCTATGGAATTAATTATGTCCCCATAATATTTTTTCAGGACTAATTATGCAAAGTGGAAAGCTGCTTTTTGTGTACATGCCTTTGGGTCATAAGTTCCTTAAAGTCTAGAATGTCTTATTTCGTATCTTTAATGCCTCTCCTCTAGGTCTTTTGTTCAGCAAATGCTTAGCAAATGTTTGTGAAATTAAAATATCCAACAAACTGTCTTTACTAAAATCCAACTTCTGTGGAATACTTTTGGTATTATGCTTTATATGAAGAATATGAGTGGTTCTTCAATTGCCCAACACCCTTTTGTTTCTCCCAATTCAACTTATTTTCGCTAGCTAATGTTAATCATACAAATATTATAAACTAAAACTTCACAGAAATACATACAATTGAAAAATTCTCCCTGGAACTTGATTATTTAAGAAACTGTAGATAGAATGATTACTTGTCTTATTTGTGTTGATTTGAGCATACAATTTTTAAAAAGCACAAACATGATTCACATGGGGGGACTTCCTATAGAGACCAGCTGAATAACATATACTCGACTTTTTGTTTGTACATAGATGACTCATTTGGTTTAGATTCTATTTGTTTTATGTGAACACTGAGACACATTAATATGGGTCATACAAAGGGGCAAATTTGAAAGTAGAACAGGAAATGTACTCTACTGTCAGTATTGTACATCGTTGAAAACATTTAATGTTTCCAAAGTCTACCATGTTTTAAAATGGACCAGATTAAGATAAGTTACATTTTTACCTCTTATTTGAAATTGTTCAAATGGATAAATCTGTATTCTCTGAGGTATTTTAATAAGAATCTGGTTTACTTTCTCACATCATTGTTCACAATTTAAGAATGTTAATATTTGAGAGAGTGAGTTGACTTTAGAAAGAGGTATCATAATATCATAGATTTAGAGCTGTAAGGTACCTTAAAGACAATCTAATCCAATCTCTCCAAATTTTATAGATGAGGAGGCAAAGGCTTACAGAGATTCATTAATTTGACTGAGAGTCACATAGCTTGTCAGTATCTGAGAGAGGATTTGAACTTACTTCTTTCTGGCTTTATTTCTAGCACCACAATGTAGCTATTCAAATGTTCTTTAAACAAAAAACAGAGTATCTATCTTCAAGCATCCTTAGCAGAGTTAAGAATCTTAATTCTCTCTAATAGACCTCTAGGGATCATTTATTCTAACCTTCCAATGCAGAAATCTTTTTATGTCCTACCTCCTCCATTATCTTGCATTCTTCTCCCCTCCAATCCCATAAATATTAACCTAGTATTCAACACCTCTCACCTAGATTATTGCCATAACCTCCCAAATGATGTTCCTGCAATCTGTCTCTAAACCCTCTAGAATCTACCCTCCACATAGCTGCCAAAATGGTATTTCAAAAGCACAATTCTAGGTAATGGTTTGCTCTGTTACCTCTAGGATAAAATACACATAAAGCCCTTCACAATTGGCTTTGTCCCATCTTTCCTGGCTGATTCCATATTACTTCCCAACATGTACCAAATAGTCTAGCCAAACAGGCTACTTTCTGTTCCCTATAACTGCATTCTATTTCCTGCCTCTCAGTACAAAGGCCCATACTTTGGAAGACTTTTCTTCTTTATCTCTGCCACTGGGTCCTGAACTCACTTCAAAGTTCAGCTCAAGTACAATCTCTTTCAAGGAGGCCTTTCTTGGTATCCCCAATTCTTAGGGCTCTCCTCTCTGAGAAATCACTTTGAATTTATTTGTGAATGTGTTTTATCTCCTTGGTAGAAGATAAGATTGAGGGCAGGGATTGCTTACTTTGACATTTTTATCCACAGAGCCTACCTAGTGCAATGCCTGGCTTAATACTAGGGGCTTAATAAATGCAAGATTAATGATCTCTAATTACTTTAGGTATTTTTCATATGACTTAAGTTTTCAAGCCTTCTCTATTCTGGGTGCCTCTTCTCTGTATATGCTCTGGATCTCAAAGTCTTTTAAAATGTAGAACTCATAACTGAACTCAGTAATTCAAATATCATTTACCAACTGCCAAAACCTTTCACATGTTATACTATCTCTTGGACATCTCAAAAATGATGTCTTAAAAACATCTCAAACTAATTATGTACAAAACAATTCCTCTTTTTTGTCTTAAACTCTTCCATTTTTCAAACTACATTAGGAATGGGCACCACCACCCTCACTGTTACCTAGATGTGCAACCTAGGTGTTAATCCTTAACTCATTCACACTCACTCTCATATCTGATCTGTTGCCAAGTCTTATGACTTCTACCTTCACAATGTTTCCTGTATATTTCCCCTTTTTTTAAATTCACATATCACAGTGCAGGCCATCGTTACCTTATGCCATGACTATTGCAATTGCCTTCTGGATGGTTTCCCTGCCTATAGTCTCTTCCCCACTCCAATTCATATTCCATTTAGCTGCTAAAGTGATTTCCCTAAAGGACAGGTTTGACTATACTGTTTCTCTGTTCAATAAACTCTTTGTTGTTGTTCAGGTGTTTCAGTTGTATCTGACTCTTTGTGACCCCATTTGGGGTTTCCTTGGCAAAGATATTGGAGTGGTTTGCCATTTCCTTCTTTAGCTCATTTTATAGATGAAGAAACTGAGGCCAGTAGGGTGAAGTGATTTGCCAAGGTCACATAGCTAGGAAGTGTTTAAAGTTGGATTTGATTTCCTGATTCCAGGGGCACCTAGTTGGCACAATGTGTCAGGTCTGCAGTCAAGAGTCATCTTCCTAAATCCAAATTTGGAAAGAGTCTGACATGACTGAAACAACTGAAATGACTAAAATACAACTTTTCAACTTTAGACCCAGTGTTCTATTACTGTACTACCTAGCTTCCCTCAATAAACTCTAGTAGCTCCCTGTTATCTCTGGAATCAAATATAAGATCTCTGAGGGTCTTAAAAAAATCCTTTACAACCTTACTTACCTTTTCAGTATATTATTTTTCTTACACTTTACTCCCCTCACAACACATTACCCTGGCCTTGTTTTTCCTGAACATAGCGTTTTATCTTCTAAATCTTTGCCTTTTCACTGGTTGTCCCTCTGCTTTCCTTTCTCATCTCCACTTCCTGGACTTTCTTTATTTTTTAAACTCTTGGTTCCAAGGCATAAGAGCAGTAAGAGCTAGGCAATTAGGGCTAAGTGACTTGCCCAGAATCACACAGCTAGAAAGTATCTGAAGTCACATTTGAACCCAGGACCACCTTTCTCTAGACTTGGCTGTCTATCCACTGAGCTGTCCAGCTGCCCCCTTAGCTTTCTTTTAGACTCATCTCAAAATCCAACCTTTGAAAGAAGTCTCCCTGCCCTTCCCAATGCTAGTGCATTTCCTCTGGTTTCTATCTCATTTATATTATACATATACATAGTTATTTTCCTGCTGTCTCTCCTATTAAGATATGACTTTTGGGACCATTTTTTTGGGTGCATAATAATGGTTTAATTGCTGCTTGTTGACTAACATAGTATCAGAATGATAGCATCTAATTTGGGAGGAACCTTAGAGAATATCTTAGAGTCAAATTTAGTCCTGAATAAGATCCCCCCCCAACATTCTTAAGAGATGCTTATCCAATTATGATTTTCATATCATTTAAAGGTGTGACCCAATTCACTTTTGGAGAGCTGAAAATGTAAGAAAAGATTATCGCCTAAATCTGCTTCTTTTCAATTTCCTCTCATGGTTCCTAGTTCTGCTGTTTAGGCCTAGTCAAACAAATCTAATCCCTCTTCCAAGTGAGAGTTCTTCAAAGGTAACTTTATTGCCCTTCTGGAGAGACTATGTTGTCATAATTTTTTTCTCATATGGCATGATCCAGAGGTCCTCCATTTTTGTTTCTCTCATCTGGATTGCTTTCAGTCTATCAATATCCTTTCTAAAATTTAACATCCAGTACTGATTACAGTATTCCAGATGTGATATGTAGGTGAGCCATATATATTACATTGTATTGTTTTGGCTGTTGCTTAGTTGGCATTAACAGAAAATTGTATTGGTTTTTTTTTTACAGGTTCCCCACACTGTTGTTTGCAATGACTTAAAGCCTTTAGCTTAAAAAATTTAAAACATTAACTCTTTTCTCCAAATTTCCCATTCACAAATTTGCACATTTAAAAAAAGAATTGTAAATTGCAAATTTTATGAACCTAAAAATCTCTATTTTCAGGAACTAACTTCTTAACATTTTAAAAAGAAACCATAAACATGTAGAAAAATGGATCTATTTTTATAGTTTATTGAAAGAAATTAGAGAAGTTACAGTAGAGTAAAATCCAACATCTACATGAATTTTTGGGAAATTTTTGTAAGTAGTAAGACCTCAAGTTTCTCTGGGGATTTTGGCGTTGATGTGGACATTGTCAAGGAAGTGTAAGGGATAAGGGAACCAAGAACTTCTGCTAACCAAGTCTTTACATTCCTACTCATTACTTACTAGTTACTTTATATTATAAGTCAGTCTGTTTACTCATACTATAAAATGGAAATAATTATTTTGCATGAGAGTGACTGATGTTGACCCTAAGGAAAATGAAGGCATTCTACCAGGAGCCACTGTATTACAGTGCTATTTTTTTTAATAGTTAGAAGGAACCTTAGAGATTATTTGCCAGTTAGATTAGATAATGTTGTCTATTTGGGGCATAGTCGTGTCCATTTTCATAATATACAAGACAGAACTAATCCTATAGTGAAATAAGTTGAAAAATATAGTATGCTTCCTCTTGGATGCAGAATGCTTATGTGTTTAGGCCAAATTACCCTTTTCAGGCTACTCCTGGAGAAACAGTTCATTTTGAATAGTTTAGTATACTCTAGAGGGAATATTTTTTACTTAAATTATTCCATTAAAAGATTAGATTTATCATATTCTAAATTTAATACTTAAAATTTTTGCAATTAACTTCATATTATGTGAGTGATATAGTGATCTACAGCGGCATGGGGAAAAGAATAGGGATAGAGCCTGTGTTTTCAGTGGTATAAGGAACTTCCTTACACCTACTACTCTAATTCTCACCTCTAGGGTCAAATAGAATAAATGTTTCCTCCTTCACATGGCCATCCTTTAAATATTTCAAATACAACTATCTACATCCCCTGTAAATCTTCTATTCTCTAAGATAAATATCCCTAGTTTCTTCAGCCAACTCTTGTAGGATATTATAATTAGTCCTGGTGCCATTCTACCTTTCATGAAAGTTGCCTTGTCTTAGTTGTGCTTCTTGTGACAGGCAGGTAGTAAAGTGGATAAAATGCTGGGCTTGGAGTCAAGCAGATCTGAATTCAAACTATCCTCAGGCATTTACCACCTTTGTGGCCCTAGGAAAGTCGCCTAAAATTTATTTATTTTTAGGTATTTTTCCAAGGTTCACATCTCTCCCTCCCCTCTTCCCTTCCCCCTCCTGGAGCTGACAAGCAATTCCACTGGGTTATACATATATTATCACTTACAACCTATATCCATATCATCTATTTGTGTAATAGAGTAATCTTTTAAAACCCAAACCCCAAGTCCTATACCCATATAAACAAGTGATAAAGCATATGTTTTTCTTTTGCATCTCTACTCCCACAGGTCTTTCTCTGGATGTGGATAGCAGTCTTTCTCACAAGTCCCTCAGAATTGACCTGGATTGTTGCATTGCTATTAGTAGCAAAGTCTATTACATTTGAACATCCCATAATGTTTCACTTTCTGTTTACAATGTTCTCCTGGTTCTGCTCATTTCACTCTGCATCAGTTCATGGGGAGATCTTCCCAGTTTTTATAGAAATCAAGCACTTTATCACTCCTTAGTATATTTTTAAAGGCACTGTGCTGAGTGATTGGCATACAAAAAGAGGCAAAAGAGTCTCTACCCTCAAAGAGCTTACAATCTTATGGGGAGGTCAATATGCAAACAAAAATATACACAGAAAGTTATACACAGGATCCTAATTAACTGAGGGAATGCACCAAGATTAAGAGGAGTTGGGAAAAACTTCAAATAAAAGATGGAAGTTTAGTTGGGACTAAAGAAGTCATTAGGCTGAGGGGAGGAGGGATAGCATTTCACACAGGGGGAAGAGCCAGAGAAAATGTCTCCAAAATAAGCCAAGAAATGGAGTGTCTTCATCATGCAACAACAGGAGGCCAGTGCCACGAGGACAAAGAGCACATGAAAGAGAGTAAGGTGTAAAACAACCATAAAGATAGGAAGGGGCTAGGTTGTGAAGGGCTCTGAATACCAAATAAAGCATTTTATATTTTATCCTGGAGGTAACAGGAAGCTATGAGAGCTAATTGAGTAAGGAGGCGACATGACTAGACATACACTTTATAAAATCCCTGAAGGCTAAATGGAGAATGGACTGGAGTAGGGAGAGGCTTGAGACAGGAAGACCCACTAGCAGGGTATTGCAAAAGTCCAGGAGTAAGGTGATGAGATGTTGCACTAGGGTAGTGTCAGTGTCAGAGGAAAGGAGGGAGCATATTCAAGAGCTGTCATAAAGGTGAATCTGGCAGGCTTTGGCATTATATTGTTACAGATGGTAATAGTGAGGAATCTAGAAAAGCTGTTGGGTTGGGAGTCCTAGAGACCAGGGGGATGGTGTTGCCCTCAACAGTAACAGGGAAGGGAAGAAGGGAAGAGAGTTTAGAAGAAAAACTAATGAATTTTGTTTTGGACATAAGAGTTTAAAAGGCCTTTCAGAATCCAGTTTGTGATTTCTTAAAAGGTAGTTGGAGATGAGGGACTGGAAGTCAACAGAGAGTTTGGGGGTAGTACAGGTAGATTTGAGAATCATTACACAGAGATGATAATTAAATCCACAGGAGAACTGATGAAGTCACCATGTTAAAGTAGTATAGAGGGAGAAGAGAAGAGAGCCCCAAATTGAAGGCTGAACCTATGGCTGGCCTAGAGGGAATGATCTGGAAGAAGAGCCAGCAAAGGAGAAGAATAATCAGATAGGTAGAAGGAAAACCAGGAATGAGTGGTGTTCTAAAAATCAGGAGAGAAAAATAGTATTGATGAGAGAATGATGAATTAGTGTCAAAGGCTGCAGAGTGGTGAGGAGAATGAAGATTACAAAAACTCCACTGGATTTGATTTATTGTCGCTATTAATACTAACTGTTAATTATTGTCTTTTAAAAAATATGGTATCCTAGGAAAACAATCACCATAATCGACCATATCAATTACAAAAACATAAAAATCATATGATTTCATTAATATATGCAGAAAAAAGACAGACAAAATACAATGTTCATTCCTATTAAAAACACTAGAAAGCATTGGAATCAAAGGAGCCTTTCTTTAAATGGTGTGTATGATCTACCTAAAACCAAGAGTAAGCATTAACTGTAGTGGAGATAAACTTTAAATCTTCCCAATAAAATTGAGTGTAGCAAGGATGGCCATTATCACCACTATTATTCAACACTACACTAGAAATTCATTGTAAGAAGAAAAAGAAATTAAAGGAATAAAAATAGGCAATGAGGAAACAAAACTATCATTCTTTGGAAATTATATGATGGTGTACTTAGAAAACACTAGAAAATCAACTGAAAACTTCAGTAGAGTTGCAGGGTATAAAATAAATCTACATCATCATTAGCATTTTTTTTTAAATCTTTACCTTCTGTCTTGGAGTCAATACTGTGTATTGGCTTTAAGGCAGAAGAGTGGTAAGGGCTAGGCAATGGAGGTCAAGTGACTTGCCCAGGGTCAGCTGGGAAGTGTCTGAGGCCAGATTTGAACCTAGGACCTCCCATTTCTAGGCCTGGCTCTCAAACCACTGAGACACCCAGCTGCCCCCATAGCATTTCTATATACTACTAGAAAAACCCAGCAGCAAGAGACAGAAAGAGATTAATTTAATTATTCAGAGCCATTCCAATCAAATACCAAAAAATTATTTTCTAAAACTAGAATAATAACAAAATTCATCTAGAAGAACAAAAGGTCAATAATATCAAGAGAATTAATAAAAAAGTGAAGAAAGGCAATTTAGTATTCTACATTTCAAACTATATTACAAAGCATTAATTATCAAAACAATCAGTGCTAACTAAAAAATAGGATGGTGAATCAGTGGAATAGATTAGGTACACAATATACAATAGTAAATGACTCTAGTGATATAGTGTTTTATAAACTCAAAGATCAAAACTTTTGGGGTAAGAATTCATCATTTGACAAAAATTGCTGGGAAAATTGGAAAGCAATTTGGCAGAAAATAAGCATAGACCAATATCTCACACTGTATACTAAGATAAGGTCAAAATGGATAAGTGATTTAGACATAAAGGGTGATACAATAAACTTGGGGTATATGGGAAAATGTACTACTCAGATCTATAGATAAGGTAAAGAATTTATGACCAAATAAACAGAAAAGATCAGTAAAGTAAAATAGATAATTTTCATTAGAAACAAAACCAATGTAACAACAACAACAACAACAACAACAAAACGGGGAGGGGGGAATATTTTTTTTACAGCAAATTTCTCTGATAAATACCTCAATTCTCAAATATATAGGAAACTGAGTCAAATTTATAAACATAAAAGTCATTCTCCCGTTGATAGTCAAAGGATATGAACAGTAATAGTCACGTGAAAAATGCCGAGTAGAGAAACAAGTCTGAAACCAACTCACATCTATCAGATTAGCTAACATTATAGAAAATGACAAATGCTAGAGGATGTGGAAAAATTGGGACACTAATACACTGTTGGTGGAACTATGAACTAGTTCAGTCATTTTGGAGAACAATTTGGAACTATGCACAAAGAGCTATAAACTTGTGCATATCCTTTGAGCCAGCAATACACTGCTAGGTTTATATTTTAAAAAATAATTTTTAAAAAGGCAAAAGGACTTATGTGTACAAAAATATTTATAGTAGCTCTTTTTGTGGTGACCAAGGATGACAAACCAGGATAATTCTGAGAGACTTATGACAAAAAATGCTATCCACCTCCAAAAAAAGAATTGTTGGGAGTTGGAATGCATTTTAAAGCATGCGATTTTTCACTTTTATATTAGGGTTTTTGTTTTATATGATTATTTTTTTACAAAAATGTACAATATGAAAATATTTTGCAAGATAATACTTGTATAACCCAGATCAAATTGTTTGCCAGCTCTAGGAGGAAGGAGGTAAGGGAGAGAGGGAGATGATTTGGATCATATAATTTCCAAAAACTTATGTGGAAATTTGTTATTACATGTAATTGGTAAAATATTTTTATAAAAAATTAAAATTAAAAATTTTTAAAAAGAGGTTTGATCAACTATGAAAGACTTAGGACCCATGATAAAATGTTATCCACCTTCAGAAGGAGAACTGATCAACTCTGAATGCAGATTGAAGCATATTTTTCAAACTTTCTTTTTCTTTTTTTTGTCTATGTTTTCTCTTGTTATGGAAATGCTTAAAATGGAATGGAGAGAGAGAGAGAATCTGAAATTCAAAAAATGTTTAAATGATTAATATTTTTTTACATTAACAAAATAAACATATTAAAAACAATAAAGCTAAAAGACTGGAAAAAAATGGCACCCCCAAACTGAACCAAATATTTCAGATGTGTTCAAACCAGGGCAAGGGCCAATAATACCTCATCAACTTTGCTCTGGACATTATGCCTCTAGATTTTTTGGGCTGCTGTCTTACTTTGTTCACACTTTTGTCTCCAGATTTTTTTTGGATGAACTTTTGTCTAGCCATGCTGTCCCTATATAATGATTTTACCTTTATCTTTATTAAATTTTATTTTATTAGATTAGGCCTATAATTTTAACCTAGAGGGTTAAATTATTTTATAACAAGGCTAAAAAAATGTACATAAGGTTCTTTGGATTATGAGTTTGTTATTTTTGTTCAGTTGTGTCTGACTTTGTAACCCCCCCCCCCTTTTTTTTTTGCAAAGAAGCACAAGTGATTTGCCATTTTCTTTTCCAGCTCATTTTATAGATGAGGAAACAAAGGCAAAAAGGGTTACATAACAAAGGCAAAAAGGGTTATGTAACTTGCCTAAGATCACAAAGCTAGTAAGTGTCTGAGGCCAGATTTGATGTCGGGAAGATGAGTCTTCCTGACTCAAGACCTGGAACTCGTCCATTTCACCACCTAGCTACATATATTGCACTCTGGGCAGAAGACTTCAAAATATTTTACCACCTTTTTACCCATCTTGCTTGGGCTTCCCTACTTTTTCTCTACCCTTTCCCTCTGAAAGATCATTTCACAACATTATTTTAATTGTTTGCTGATTATCTTTTTTTCCATTTCCATTGTGTGTTGTTTTCCTTATTTAGATTGCTTCACTGTTCATAGAAATTTTCCTGTGCTTCGTTGTATTCACATATCTTTTTTCCTTTTCTTAAAATCCTTACCTTTTATCTTCTAGACTTCTATCTAGCTGTATTCTGTATTCATCTGTATTTGTCATATATATCATTTTTTATAGCACAGTAATAGTTCACTATATTCATGTACCACAACCATGCTAATTTATGATGCTTCCATGTCTTTGATACTCCAAAAAGTTCTGGTATAAATTTTTTTTTCTCATATGGGACCTTTTTAAAAACGATTGACCTCCTTGGGGATCTCTGAATGGAAGATTATGGATATGTTAGTCACTTTCTTTCTGCAATTCCAAATGATTGTGCAGAATAGTTATGTCAGTTTATAGCTTTACAAACAGTGCATGTATCTGCCTCTTCCACAACCTTTGTAGTATGGATTATTCCCATGATATCTTTGCCAATTTACAGGTACAAGATGAAAACTTCTGAGTTGTTTGGATTTGCATTTCTACTATTATTAGTGAGTTGGAGAATTCTTTCATGTAATTGCTAGTATTTTATAATTTTTCTTTTGAGAGACTTTTTTTTCCTTCAAATCTACAGACTACTTATCTATTGGAAAAATGGCACAGTTAAGGAGTTTCAGGACTTTCTAAAACTCAGATAAATATTGAGAGGGCAGATAGGAAGAATAGGTTTTTTTTTTTTAAATCCTTGTACCTAAACAATTATACATTGATCCAGCTATGCTATCTTTTGTTAAGAATTACCATTCCAGCATTTTCCAGGATAGTTGTGTCTAATCATTTGCTTAATATATCAATATTGGAACTACTGGTCAAAAAAAGGTTGTGGGAATATTTATAAATTTCATTCATGGTGGCAATCTTTTCCTCAATTACAAATCCATCTAGGAAAAAATTTAATTTAATTTAAAAATCAATTTCCTAATACAGGAAATAATACAGGAAATGTGCTAGATGTACAGCTAGGTGGCTCAGTGTACCAGGCTGGAAGAGGCTTCCCAAGTTTAAATCTGGCCTCAGACACTTTATTAGCTGTGTGACCTAGGCAAGTCATTTAACCCTGTTTGTTTCCATTCTTCATCTGGGAAATGAGATGGAGAAGGGGAAGGCAAACTACTACAGTATTTTTGCCTCCAAACCCTCAAATATTGTCAGAGTCAGAAACAACTGAAATGACTGAACAAGACTATGCTAGAATATTGTTGAGTATAATAATATAGTTCCTTCCCTAAAGGGACTGGAGAGAGAACTAGCCTGGTTAGGGAAGGTTTCATGGAGGAGATAAAATGTGCATGTGTATATGTGTGAGAGAGAAAGAAAAAAATATGCTGTATATACATATATCCCTCATTAGCAGATAAGCTCCTTGCAAGTAATCATCTCTAGTGCCTAGCCTAGTCTATCACATGATAGGTACTTAATAAATATTTCTTGATTGACTGATGGTATAATGGAAATAATAATAATTAACAATTAGAACATTTATATAGTGCTTTAAAGTTTGCAAAGGACCTTACTAATAACTCTTTCTATTCTCATAATCCTGGGAAGTAGATGCTATTACCTCCATTTAACAGATGTGGAAACTGAGGGAAAGAGAGACTAGATAATGTGCCCAGGGTCATATAGGTACTGAATGTCTGGGGTTGGATTAAGTTTTCCTGATTCTAAGTCCTAGGCCAGTGATGGCAAACCTTTTAGAGACAGAGTGCTGCCCCTATTCCAACTCCCCAAGACTAAGTGTGGTTCTGCTGCCTGCCCCACCTTGCCATCCTGGCTCTTCCCCTTCCCCCCCCAGCCCCCCCCCCCACACACACACACAGAGGGGAGGGAGGAAGCACTCCCATTGGGCTGCTGGGCAGAGGGACAGGTGATGAGAGGCCAGTGTGGAGAAGGAAAGGAGAGTAGTCCCAGTGCTCTGCTCCCCTCCAGCTTAGTGCCACACTATGAGCTGTGCCTCCCTCAAACCTAGTTCCTCTCCAACTGGACAATAGGCATCACCCTCACCAGAGACCCAATAGACATGCTGTCTGTGCTGCACCCTCACACAGCATGTGACCCCTGTAAAATTGAGATTTGAACTCTGGACTCCATTCCCCAGGAGTCCTTGCTAGCTCCCAGAATGCCCTCTAACCTCACTGAATTCTCACCTGGGATGAGAACAAAATTTTATTTAAAGGGTCTTCCCCGTAGGCGGGGTCTTTTTGGACTTCCGTTTTGGAGCAGATGTGGCTCTTTCCATAATGTAGGTGAGGTCTTGTCTAGGCCTCTGGCCTAGGCATGTTTTCCTTATCCTGTATTTTCTTTAATCCTTAACTTTAATAAACCTCTAAAAAAATATAATACTCCTTGCAGAGAGAAACTAACTCCTACCTGCCTCAGTCTCCCCATATTTCTAAATTTTAATCTTTACACCCCCCTTCTCCCCCCCCCCCAGACAGGGGAGGGAGGAAGCGCTCCCATTGGCTGCTGGGCTAAGGGGCGGGGGAACAACACTGCCCCAGTCCCTCTGGCTCTCTAGTAATGAACTCTGGCTGGTGACAGCAGGCATGCCCACAGAGAGGGCTTTGTATGCCCTTTTTGACATGTGTGTCATGGGTTTGCCACCAGTCCTAGGCTCTAGAAGAATACTAGTTCTTGAGTCAGCAAACCTAAGATGAAATCTTTCTATAATGCTTAATATGACCTTAAGCAAGTCATTCAACCTCAATGGGTCTCCAGTTCCCCATCTATAAAATAAGTGGGTTGGACTATTTGGCTTGTCACTTCAAACTTATGGATTTGTTACCTAGAAAATGAGATTCCATTCAAAATTACTATAAAACTACAAAATATCTTAGATTTGGCCTACCTTTATATACTTAGGGCATAATGGGGATATAACAAGACATTCTTAAGAGAAATAAAAGAATAATTGAATAATTGTAGAAATATTTTGTGCCCATGATTGTGACACACAGTAGTATAATAAAAGAGATGACTATCTTAATACTTTATAGATTTATTGCCAAACAAATCAAACAAACAAGCAGCTATTTTGCAAAAAAATAAAATAAAATTCATTTGAAGAAACTAAAGGTCAAGGCTGTTTAAAGAAATAATGAAAAAAAGCTAGGAATTAAGAGGGGTTAGCAATACCAGATGTCAGATTTTAGTAGAGTATAGTAAACATCAAAACTATATGGTTAGTAGAAAAGTAAAGTTGATCAGTAAAATAGATGAAGTTAAGCAAGGCTAAGAACCTAAACACACCAATCAATTCTTGGAATAAAGACTTCCTATTTGACAAAATTACAAAAATAAAATTGGTGAAAACTGGAAAACATTTTGGCAGAAACTGGACTTAGACTAACACTTTATACTATGTACCATGTTAAATTTCAATGGATACATGACCTAAATATGTAAAATAACATAATTTTTAAAAGACAGTAAAAGTGAATAGAGATACACCTTACATAACTAAAGACTAGGAAGATAAAGGTATTCATAAAAAATAGACAATTTTGATGGCACAAATAGAAAAATTCCTGCATTAACATAACCATTGTATCTAAAAAGAAGAAAAGCATTTAATTGGGAAAATATTTTCAGTGAATAGCTTTGGAAAAGGTCTAATACTTTTATGTACCTTTATCACTATATCTTAAAAAAAGAACCACTCTGCAATGGACAAGTGGTTAAAGGATTTGTACAGGCATTTTTCAAGAGCTGAAATACAAACTATCAGCAACAATGTGAAAGAATGCTCCAAATCACTAATAATAGGATAAATATCAATTTAAGTTCAGAGATTTTTCCTTGCACTCAAAAGAAGTAGGGTTGCAAATTAGACAGTGAGCTTTCCTTGGATTCAAGAAAAACAAGATTCTGAGTGGTGCTATGTGACCTTAGTATCACTTAACTTCTTAAGTGTCCCAGGCAATTCTATAAAACTGTAAGTTGCAAAAAAGGTATTAAGCTCTACTGGTATAAATAATTTCCCCCCAAAGGGAACCATAACAATAAAATAATAGGTATAGTTATATTCATGCCATCCTTAATATTGGCAAAGAAGACAAATATGAGGTACATTTTAGGGACTATGGGAAGATAGGAATTCTGATGGATTATTGGTAGAGTGATAAATTGGCCCAATAGTTCTGGAAAGCAATGTTGAAATCATATTTTAAAAAGGCACTTACTTGTACATACTCACTGTTAACTATTAAGCCTATTCCCCAAGGTTAGAACCCTATAAATACTAAAATATAACATTCCTTTTTGTAGTTCCAAAGAATTTCAAAGAAAGTGAATATCTACCAATTATGGAATGGCATGTGTAACAAAATATGGTACATGAAAGGAAGACTATGGCATAACAGAAAGCAAAATGGATTGGTATGAAAGGACCTGGGTTCAAATTCTATTTTTTGATACTTGTGTGATCTAGTAGCTAAGTCCCTAGAACTAGCCATCTTTAAAATAAGGTAATTGGATTAGATGGCCTTCTAAGAGTTCTTGCAGCTCAAAATCTATTATCCTATGATTACTGAACCATAAATAATGATAGCTATAAAAATTCAGAGAAATTTCAGAAGACTTTTTTTTAAATTAATGAGTAAAGCATAAAGTAGAACCAGAACAATGTACATGATCATGAAAAGGAAATTATTGTAGAAAGACTTTCAGGTCTCTGATAAATGTAATGACAAAACAAACTGATCATTTCAAATTCCTTCCCCACTCTGAAGATTCATTCCCTGCTAGTAGCAAAGAAGACACAGGGGTGTGGAATGAGGCATGAAATTTTAGATATGGCCCAATGTGTGGATTTGTTTTACTTGACTAGACTTATTTGTTATAAGAAGTTCTATTGGGAAGAGCCAGTGATAGCATAAATAATAACAAATAAAAAATAAGAGGGCATCATTAAAACCTTAATAAATAAAATGAAACAACTCAATCCTAAACCTAGAGTTTAGGTAATGAAATAACCTCCCTCTAGTAGAGAGAGGTAGAGATTTATAGGGGAACATACTTTCCAGACATAGTCCACAGTATTGGTTGTTTTTGCTTAATTGGTTTCTTTTACTAAAAGGTTTCACTCTAAAGATATTAGAGAGTATATATCCAGAAATGGCTGTCATATAAAAACAAAAGGTATCAACAACAAGGCTTTAAAAAAAAAAAGAAAAAACAATTGCAAAAAAGCAGAAAATAAAATAAATGTATTTTTAATGAAATACATTTCAGGGTTTCTTTGTTCTACTTTAAATTCCTACTTTTATTTTAAAAATTATTCAAAACTGTCTAGAGTAGTAAAATTATTGATGGCTGTGCATGAGCCGTTACTTAACTATTGCTAAAAATCAGTGGAAAAATGAGCTTTGATCACAGTCTCAGTATCCCACGCTTTAAAAATTCTTCTGCTAAAGTCCTATTCTAATCCACATTGTGACATGCTGTTCAAGTGAGTATATAAAGGCTATGCCAGTGCACTCTAAATTTTGAGAAGTCTGTACATCTGCAGGAAGACCTGCCTAGCCAAGGGCTGAAGTTCATCTTTGGAAGCTTGATTATTATTATAATATTCTACTGACTAAAATATGTCTTTTGAAGAACTGAATGAAAGAATTAATTGTGATATAAGCAGAATTCTTGCATGAAAACTTTGAGTTTTTCTCTGAACTGATTCTATTGTTTACAGGTCTTATTTTGGGTTTAGCTTTCCCCAAATAGAAATTCTCAAGATGACTAGGAATTACTGGAACTCTTTTCTCTTTTAGAAAATCCCAGTAATTCTGGATTTAATTTAGATAGAGAGGCCATCAATGTGAATTCTTACCTTGATACCCATATTTTGATGGCAAATAGTAAATGAGAAAAAAAATTGTCAACTAGGCAGCACATCATTTATTTTATTTGTTTATTTTTTGAAAACCCTTACCTTCTGTCTTGGAGCCAATACTGATTATTGGCTCCAAGGCAGAAGAGTGGTAAGGGCTAGGCAATGGAGGTCAAGTGACTTGCCCAGGGTCACACAACTGGGAAGTGTCTGAGGCCAGATTTGAACCTAGGACCTCCCATCTCTAGGCCTGGCTCTCAATCTACTGAGCTACCCAGCTGCCCCCATATCATATATTTTAACTGGGACTGACACTTAAAATATTTAATTGTTCTAGATCATGAGTATATGTTTACTTTGGTAAAATATACATGCCAATAAAACAATAAATACATCACTAAGGATGAATAAGTAATTAAAGCCAATATATCAACACTAGATCCCTACTAAAAAGGATAACTAAACATCATAGTTTGAGCAATTTTTTTAGTGAACTGATACACATGTGGATATAATGAAGTAGATAATTTGCAAATTGAAATGCTAGTTAGGTTAAAAACTATGAAATAGAAAACCTAAATTTTAAATATCCATTTTCAAGACATATGTCTACATAATGAAATTTTCTTAATCTGCCTACTATACTGGATGTCCCTATTCTGCTAATAAAAGTAGAGATTTTACCTTTAGAAATGTGGTACTTGCTCCATGTTGGTATTGTCATCTGTTATTTGTGGAGATGGATGATGAGCTTTGGTCCATCTCTATTAAATTTCTCCCAAGTTGGGAAAAAGCAGCAGGCAAGCTAGAATAGGTTGAAGAGAGATATTATATATTCATTTCTACAAAAGTACAACAGAAAAGAGTGTATAGTAGTGATTTTTTAAAGGAATAAGCATTTATTAAATCCAATTATTGTCATCCTCGGTTACCGAGAGACTACTATACTATACTATACTATACTATACTATACTATACTATACTATACTATACTATACTATACTATACTATACTATACTATACTAAATCCAATTATTAAATCAAAAATAAGATTAAAAATATTGTTGGGGATAAATGATTTTAGCAATAAGATTCCTATATGTCTATTGTGCCAATGTAGGCAAATATAGAAAGTAATGTCACATATACTCAGCATTGTGAGTAAATAAAGTATTTCATATAATTTTATTCAAGATACTGGAATTCTAAAATATTTTTATTTTAATAGAAATCTTTTTAAAATGCCTAGTGCCCCAGGTTCCTTTTGTGTTTTTCTATCCCCATTAGAATATAAGTTCCTTAAAGATAGGAACCCCCCCCCCCCTTTCTACTTTTGTTTATATTCCCAGGACTTAGCACGCCATGCTTGGCACATGGTAACATCTAAGAAAATGCTTGTTGACTTGGTAATAAGCTTCTCAAAAGTGAGCGAGAACAATCTTTGGAGGAGATATAATCTATCATCAGGCCCATATTTGAAACTTTTTAGTTCATACAAGACTATAGTAGCCTACAAGAACTGAGGGTTACCTTCACATCTGATGAGGTTTTAGAGTAGAACTTTAGTGGAGAGAATATGTATACTGAGCATAATTTCTTGATGGTTCAAGGTTGACATTACAAATGCCAATGATCATTTCCAATGACATGCTGATACCTTTAACACATATTGAGGTATGAAGAACAATTTGTCCTAAGTGGATAATTCTACCTACTCTGGTAAGTTAAGCTTTTTGAGTTCTACTTTTTATGGTTCTTCTGTCCACTCCCTTGTTATCAGCTATCTGCCTTTTAATTTGGGGCTTCTAATAATACCTTAAATTTCTGAAGTGAATTAAAGTTTGTAAAGCACCTTTTCACAGCAACACTTTAGTTGGCTAGGAAACAAATAACTAAATTATTAGAATTGGATAGTTAAACTAAGAGTTAATTTTTTTTTTAAGTTGATAGATTCTGGAGCAATTAGACTCAGGAGCTCTCCTCTGAATAAAGTACTTCAGAATGGATTTTATAACACTTATTTTGTATAATGAGAGTTTTGTCAGTTGACTTTAATAATGACATTAACTATATAACTTAATGCTTCTAGCATATACACGAAACCCATATCTACAAATGCTAAAATATTTAAACCATAAAATGAAAACCAAAGTATTCAAATGGATATCTTATTTCTGAAGAAAGTGAAAATGTATGCAAATATGGAAACTTCATTTTAAATTAGCTATCTGAACTAAGAAGAATTACAAAAGAAAATGTCTCTAAATTTTGTTTGTTAATTTAGTATTATACCAATATTATTGTAATTAATTTATTATTATGCAAATGAGAAACAAAACTAATCCAGTAATATAAAATCCAAATCCTGAAGTATAATAGTTCTACTATAATTTTTTGGTTGTTAAATTGCATGAGATTAGATGGGAGAGAGAAAAGAGATTATTAAAGTACTTTTTATTTGAAATGTGACTCTAGGTGTCTTGAAATGAAACGTTAGTTCATTCTAATTTTACTATGAGTTTATAATTGCAAAGAAAATAGTTTATCCTCTTTGTTACTGTCCTAAATTTATAAATAATTTCAATTCACTAAGTAGAGTTCATAAAGAATTAGAAGTGGAACTCTTCAATTTTTATTTCTTCATTAAATTCTAAAAGTAAATAAATGGAATTGATTGAGACTTATTAAATAAAAACATTTTATATTGGTTAATATTTGTTATTCTTAAAATAATAAAAACAGGGATATTTAATTTTTATTGGGCATTTGGTTTTGTAATATCTTTAATTTATAATCTCATAATTTGGATAGTCAGTCATATTCATACTGGGATAACCAGTCCCCCTCGCTAATTTTAGCCTGGGTAATTTTGGAGTTGGATTGGGACTAAAGTGAGCTGAAAAAAAATGTTTAGTTTGTTTTTAGGTCTAGCCTGAATTCATATCTTATATTCACCTGTGCTTAGCATGGTAAGTACTATATAAATGCTAATTCTTTTCCCCTTCTCTTTCTAGGGGAATAAGATACTGCGGTAATTTGTAGAGTTTGATTGAGAGAAAGGCAGAACTAGATCTCTTTTTCCTTCAGTCTTTTTTCTCATGGATTATAGGATCATAAAATTAGAACTGCAGGCATTTGATTTTCATAATAAGCAAGCAAAAGGGAAGAATAAATGTGACAACTAAAGATTAAGTTTGGTGTTGAGAAAAAGGGCACTCAGCTCCTTTAAAAAATATCTCTAAGGCTACACAAATTTTTTCTTAGGTTATTCAAAAAACTCGCAGATTTAATTTAAGCATTACTATGACTGATCTTTTTAGAAACATGAGAATAGAAATGGTGCCAAAAGATTGGGATGAGTAGGTGTCATAATTTTCAAAAAAGGGAAGACAGGCCCTAGAAAATAGGTAAGATTGAAAGCAGTCCTTGCAAAACTAAAACTGAATGGCTTAGAAAAACCTTTATAGAAAAGAAATCATTGACTACTGTATGCCAACATGGGTTTTCTAAAATGCAACCACATCAAATCACACACATGGCTTATTTCTTTTTTTATGAAAGTTATTAGATGGGTAGGTTAAGGCAACGACACAAGCCATCTACCTTAACATCAATAAGGCTTTTGACAAAATCTTTCATGATATCCTTGTGAAGATTTAAGAATATGGGTTGAATGGTAGTATTTTTCAGTGAATTTCTAGCTGGTGGAACAGTTTTACCCAAAGAACATTGGATTAGATCTATTTTATTATGGAAGGCAATCTCTAATCCTATGCTACAATATGTTGATCCTGTCCCATTCAACCTTTTAATTAGTAATTTGGAAGGAAACATATATGGCATTAGTTATGAGATTTGCAGTTGGTTCAATGATAAGATGGAAGAGCTAATACGCTGGCTTTTCTCCTGGGAGGGGCACCACAATTTAACTAGCCTTTTACATTTTAAACATAGGTGTTATATTTGATTAATCCATCCGTTTTGCCTCTATGATCTCTCAGATTTATCTCCCTCTGTGTTCCAATGGCTACCATCCCAATACATTCCTTATTACCACCCTCCTGGACTTGTGCAAAAGGTCTTTCTAGCACCAAACCATCTTCACTGCTTCCATTTGTTTTCCTCAGGCAGAGAGCCAATCATGATTAAGTCTTCCACTGAAAATTCCCTGTTGGTTCCCCATCCATTGTTCAAAACGTTCTGCCTAAAATTTAACAGTGTTCACAATCTGGTATGCTGCTCTTCCTCTCTATCCTTATCTCATACTACTCTTCCTCTTCTCCTTTATGTACTCCCTCTATACTTCATCTATATTAGATTATTGGCCTTTCCCCTCACATACCACATATTTCCTTGCCTTTGTCAGTCATTGAGTCAATCAATCAACAAATATTATTAAGCATTTACTATGTGTTAGGCACATACTAAATGCCAGGGATATAAAGAAGGTTCTATAACATATAAATAATGAAGTATGCACATAAAGAAGAGATGGAGGTGATCCTAAAGGGTAAGAAATGAACAAACAGGAGAGCATTCCTATAGAAGGTAGGATTTGAGTTGAGACTTGAAAGAAGCCAGGACATTATGAACCAAAGGTGAGGAGGTCAGAACTTCCCAGGTTTGGGCAACAAATAGTGAAGAGATTTGAAGATGGGAGATGGAAAATGGTGTTGAAGGAAGAAGGTGTAACATTAAGGAGTGCTTTCACCAATCCCTCACAACCATCACCTGCCAAATCCTTATTAAGTCAACATATGCACTACTTATGTTATTCTGTATTATAGTTTTATGACTATGTATAATATTCTTCCTACTATACTGTAAATTCTATGGGAAAAGCAACTCATTTAAATGTTAACGCATTTGGGGACATCAAATTGTTGAATATATTTAATACCAGAATAAATTATCTTAAAATAGCAATATAGGTTGAGAAATAGAACCCCCCCACCCCCAATAGATTGCTTTGAAATTTCAAACTTTATGCTTAGGTTTAAGAAAATGAATTACATAAAGGATTGGGAAAACACAGTTTGATAATTTATAGAAAATGCCCTAAGGCTTTTAATTGAGCCAGAAGTTCAATATAAGTCTATGAACAGTATGATGTGGTGACTAGATGTAATTTTAGGCTTCACTGTTAATATAAAAAAAATCTATCCAAATTAATTAAGCTATAAGAATATTTTTTTACTTGAACTGTATTTATGAAACCTATAAATTTTGACTTTGGGGAATGTTATGCCCCTGACAAAAAGTGGGATGGGGGTGGTGCATTTTGTCATTATAATGAAATTAAGTCTGTTTTGATTTTAAAAAGTTACATATAACATTTTGATGCATCCATGATTTCATGTTGAACATGTTACAGTGGAATATATTTGGTGCAATGGAACATACAAGCACTGATATTTTCTCTTGGAATTCCTATGGACATCATAAGGAACATTAGGGTTATGTAGAACATGGTTCAGAAAGTAATAGTTCCCTGTAATCTGAATTAATCAGATGACCTGTAAAATATTGTGTTAATACATGGGTCTAATAAACTAGAGTGTAACCAATGGAGGATGACTAGTATAAAGGTTAAAATTATGGTTGAGACTGAATGTAATTATTATATTTGGTCGCCAAGGATTTTGTTTATAAAATCCTAATGAAACACCCAAACTCAGCTGGAAATTTTATGGTGATTTAGTTGACATAGTGGAGGAGATTAAGAAGAAGGAAGAAGGAATGGGCTAGTACCAGGTGGGAAGATTAGGAGATCTAGAAAGTAAGGTTTTGAGTGTGAAGGAGGAAAGAATCAGCCTGACCTCCAAAGGGGCTCAGCTAAGATGCCCAAACCTGAATCAGCTCAAGGGCAAAACTCACCACCAACACTCCAAGATATCAAAACACCTAGCACACTCTCAGTCAGAGTCACCTCTCCAGGGAAAGAGCAAGAGAGAGGAAGTGACGTGCCCTATATGGCTGAGTTTATGTCACTTTCCTGCATCTCATCTGTACCAATGATTGCTTAGCTTGACTTAGGACAGCCCAGAGGTCTGTCCATTTTTCTGCACATGTCTGTTGAAGGCCATGTCCTCAGATAATTAAATCTTGAGTTTGATGCAGACCTTCCTAATCTTGTTAAACTAAGAAGGGTGGAGAAATGTAGAGTTTCTAAGACCTGATTCTGTTATTCCAAGTATCTCCATTGTTACTGATCAGGAAATAGCTAAATCAGATCTTCTAAAGTACAGTCTGATTAGGGTGGAATAGTTTTAAAATTCACACTAGGATGATGGAAGGCGTTTGGATATCATGTCATATAAGGAAAAGCTGAAAGAGCCTGGATGGAAGAGAGACAACTAACAATTATAGGAGGGATGATAGCTACCTTCAAATAAACATTAATAATCAGTGGTCATCCAACCCTTGCTTTAAGAGTTGTAATGTGGGGAAACCCATCTTGACCAAGGGAAGCCCAAAGCCTTTTTTGATAGGTTTAATTTTCCTTATATTGTTTGAACTGAAATCTGCCTCACATCAATATTTAACTGTTGCTACTGGTTCTGCCTTTGGAGTCAATCAGAACAAGACCAATCCTCTTACTACAGTGGAACAACTATCATATCCCCCTGCTCTACATCTTTTCTAGGATAAACCTTTCTGCTTCCTAGAGGATGGTCTCAACGTACCTCACCTTCCTGGTAGTCCTCCTATATGTCACTGTTCTTAAAAAGTGCCTGAAATGATCATTAATACTTCATAAATGCAGTCTAACCAGATGAAGTGGAGAAGACTATCTTTTCCTGGGCTCCAGATACTATTCCTCTTTTAACGAGGCCTAAAATTGCACTACTTTATTTGTCTGTTGCAGTTAACTATCAACAATCCTAGCATACTGAGAAGTTACATCTCCTCCCCTTTTCTCCTAAAGTTACATTGTTGTTATTTCTGAAACTACTTCTTGATTATTGGTGATAAGGTCCAGAATAGCAGATCTTCTTCCTTGTCACTTCAGCTTTAAAAGTATAAAGTTTTCATTAAGGCAAATCAATAAATTTGCTTTGGTCATGGCACACTCATTATTTTAAATTCACTGACACTCCTTTTTGATGTCTTCTTCCCAAGCTGATGCATCAACTTCTTTTCTGTCCATTGAATGTTGCCCTTCCCCCCATTCATTAATCTTCACCCAGATGTTCTTGCATAACTTAACTTTTTAATACAGAACACTATTTGCCTTATTTTTTTCCTCCTCCACCCCTTTTATCAGTTCTGTTCTTTACAAAGAAGGTATATAACGGCAGAGCTCTATTGTAGTCACTAAGTCTTGGTGACTATATATATAAATATATGTGGTCAAATCTTGAATCCTTACATTGGGATATCTGGTTCACCTTGTAATTACCCATATTTTGGGTATTTTCATAGATATATGATGCTCCTTCCTTGATTTCATCTTCTTTCTGTCAGGGAGCATTTCTTTTGTTCTTTCTACATTCTAGCTCTCTACAATATCTGATCTGATCCTCTCTACAATATCTAATTTTAGAAATATAAATTAGTATTTTCTTCTCTCAGGATTATGATTCTGCTAATATTCTAAAGGAATATCAGGAACTAAGGGAAATTGTCTTATGACATGATATGATAATAAAATTTCTCATAAAAATATCACTATGCATTGTTAATTTAGATAACTGGCATACTAAGTTTAGACATAGCCTCAGCCTATAGTTTTTTCGCTTCAATAATATGTGCTTAAACGTATTCTCAAAAACTAGTGGTAAAAGAATGATACTAGATTAAAGACTGAGGAGGCAGCTATGTTTGGGTGAATGTGGCTTGAAGTAAGAAATATATTCATAGCAATTTTAAAGTAAAAGCCATGATTTTTAAAAATACATCAGATCTTCTTTTCTCTTCATTGTAGAGGTAGGAGAAAATGCCTACGGATATTAAATATACTGTCAGGCATGGTTGATGTTTAATTAGTTTGGCTGAACTATTTTTGGTTCAAATATATCGGAAATGATAAAAGATTAATAAAAACCAAGGCATCAGATTTAATGTTTATTCTCAAACTAATTATTTAACTTAACAAAAAATATTATAAATTCTTTCAAGGAAGTTTAAAAATGTAAAACAAAAAAATTCAAATCATGTGAAATAGTTAACTTCATTATATAATATAGAACTTTTGCACTGGAGAAACTGAGTCACACAGATATATTCAGATTAAAGATGAAAGGTTTTTTCTCTAATTTACTGAATATTAAATAGGTAATCAGGATAAACTCTATCTCAGGTAGGCTTTAAATAAATGTTAGCTAGTAACGTTGTTAAGTGTAAGCATACACTCAACCCTTCATTTTAGAAGTCCCCTGAATCTGATGACCACTTCTTGGCCTGCTCACAGTCATCAAGCACAGTATTACTTTAACTGATAATATTTAATAGTTCAAATAATACAGAATTTTAATACTACTGTTTGACATTTTAAAAATGAGTATGTTCTTACCTTGCTTATTTTAGCCAGCTGCAAACTCCAGTTGAAGTTTTGATATCTGACATAACCATCCTGACACATGGTGAATCAGGGTCACCTGGAACAGTAACTGACAAAAGAAAAATGAGAGGGAGAATAGTCAAGGATGTGTACTTTCATGCATGGAAGGGGAGGTGGGATGTGGAGTGGTTTACTTCAGAGAAGCATTATAAAAATGTTATAGTGCTCAACTGTTTTAGAGTATGGATCCATTTAGTTTTCTCTATATATTCTCTCTTTTTTGCCTTCCTTTCTCTCTTTCCATGTACAACACCAACAGTTAAAAGAAGGGCTTTTAAGTGAGATAATATATACTTAGAACTAGTAATTTTCCCTACTTCTTTAATTATAATGGGCTTTGCTGAAAAATTTTAGAATAACCTGCCCCCATATCAAGTAGCTTATCAAAATTTTACCAGCCATCTTTCCTTTCCCCCAATCTACTCTATATATGGTTCCCATCTTATCACTCTATTTGTACTATGTCTAGCTTCTGTCAATAAACTCCCACCCAGAAACCATTCAGGAAATATGAATTTAACCCCTCTACAGTAAAGACTACTGGATAATATCCAAATTGGACTAGGCTTAAAAATACTGCGTTTGACTTATTACAGCTTGTTTACATATCCTGGATGTATATAGCACTTTGTTCTTTTTAAAGTACATATGTATAGTTAAATAGTTAATATGTATATGTATATACACATATGCCAATATTTTCCCTTAGGCTATCCCAAATCCAAAGAACTACCAACAAATTTCATATTACTCCTCTCAGATATAACTGCCTTTAAAAGAGGACTGTCAGAACCTAGGTTAGTATAAAAGAGGGAATCTATCAGTACCAGATTTTAAGGAACTGTGGAGATATATGGGAATGAAGGATTCTTCTGTTTTTTTCTTAAATTATCTTAGGTCAATAAGGCCCTGTTTTTTCAAAATAAGCATTTTAATAAATGAGTTTTACTATAAATATTCAAATATATGAATAAGAATGTAGCTCATGAATATTAATAGTTATAAAGAAAATTCATAGTTATAAAGAAAATACCACTCCACTAAAATCCCAAATTACAGAACAAAATAAAATCGGAATACATTATCTCTGATTCTACTATTTTATGAGATACCATTCAAATTTAGCATATATTAGACACCTAGTGAACTTAGAATACTGTCTTTAGTATTAGAGGAATTACAAGTTTAGATAAGAAAAAGTCCCAGCCCTAATTAAACTTACTAATGGGAGATTATTGTCTCTATACAAATAATGGTAACACAAACTAATTCTAAAGGATTTAAAAGAATCTGCTCAAGCAAAATGCTTGGTCTTTACCAACCAGGAAGATCAAGGACAACTCAAAGTGGTAGCTTTAAGTTGAGTTTTAAAGCGTGGGTAGGAATTCAATAGACAGAGAAAGGGGAGGAAAACCCTTCTCTTCCAGGAATAGAGAATGGCATGAGCAAAGACATGGTCAGAAAGTACAAAGCATTTAAAGCAAACAGTTTGGTTTGGCTATTATTTAAGGTATATGGAGCACTGTAAAGTTGAGGATATACAAAGAGCTACAGCAGAGCAAAAAATAGCCAAAGATTGTGGTAGGCCTTACATGCCAGGCAAATGACTGAAATACAACTCCTGTGTATGTCATCTCCGTGAAACTTCCCAATTCTTCCCAAGATGATAACAACCTAGAATCCTTCTGACTTTATGAAGTAATTTGTTACATTTATAAGGCCTTAGGATAAAAACACTTAATAAATGTCTATTGAGCTGAAGAGGTCTGGAGCACCACAGGTCAGAATAGAATTAGGAAATCATCTACATTGACATACAACTACAGTAGAGTTGAAACTATGGGAGCAAATGCTTTTACCAAAAAGAAAGCGGGATTACTGAAAGAAAAGAAGATTAGGGTCAGAACCTTAGAGAAGTCACCTTAAAAGTCATAAAGAGACAGAGAAGTGGTTAAAGGGGCAGGAGAATCAAGAGGATCTTAGCCCTCAAAGAAGGGGAAGAGTACCCAGAAGAAAAAGGTTGCTATGAGATATGCTTATTAAAAGATCACTGATGATTTTTGAAAGAGCAATTTTAGTAGAAAGGTAGGGATAGAGGTAATTTTGCAAGATCATATATGAAAGTCAGAAGATGGTAGCTAGATTATAGAATGGTCAAGGGGAAGACATTTTTAGGAATAGGAAAACCTGAGCTCATTTGTAAAAAAAAAAAACTGTGAAAGAAGTAATGGAGAGTGAGAACCAAAGATACATGAGAAAGGCAGATGATTTATTGGAAGAAGCAGTGTGAAAAAAAGGTTAAAATCCACAGGTAAAGGGGTTGGCTTTAAGAGAGTAATAACATGTATTCCCTCTAGATAGGAGAGAAGATATAATGGATAAGGACACCAATAAGTTTTAGACTGAGGATAATTTGAGAAATTTTCCATTTTGCATTGAGAGCCTGGATTGGATGGCCTATCTAGAGCCGGAGCTCCCCTGGAAACTTCTGGGGACCCTAAGGACAGGGTGACTCATTGCTTGGACCTTTTAAGGATGATGAATTTTTCAGCTGTTTCTGGCCATGCATGTTGCTTTTTAATAGGGCTTGGTAAATAGATTGTGAGTGGTCCCTACCCCATTGTCATTTCCCTACTCCATGATAGTGATAGCAGGGCTGGGTGCAGAACCTGTTGGAAAAAGAGTTCATTGGCTTTCTCATAGCTTCCACTATCCAGATGCACAATATAACTGCAGTCTGAAGGAGGGAAAGAGGACACATCTTCCCCACGAGGGTGAAAGGACATCACCCAAGTGGCAATTAGTACCAGGCAACACAAAAAAGCAAGCTTTTATTTGTGTCCTTGGCCACTTCTGTTATTTTTGTGTTTTAAATATTAACATTCTGAGGTGGACTTGTCTATCACTGGAAATAAAGTCATGAGTTTGGAAGGTCTGAAAGTAATACTGGCAGTTGGAACCGCATGGCAACAGAAGAGGGATCCTTAGTCATTACTCCATTTGGACAGCATAGCCACCAGCAAGATGACTAACTCAAGACTGGCTGCATCTTTTTGGACTATGTCATGCCAAAGTGAAATATAAAATGCCTGATCAATAAATCTGCAAACTGCTTTATGTTCTAATGAAGTTTAAGTATCAACTTCATGATAGTTTTTTTTTGTATAATAATTATTCTCTATTGAGTTTTATATCAATCATTGTTAAAGTGTGCTATGATGCTTTTATGTTTAGCATTCCTTTATATGTAGAAATAAAGTGTTTATTCCATATTTTGCTTCATGTCATGCCCATGACTCCCTTCTGAGAGACCTAAATCATAAGTTATTTTCCTCTGGGTTCTAGGGTGAAGCATGTGAGAAAGGAGCCTAGTTCTCATTAGAGACTGAGTCCCCCAGGGCTAACCTAGGTCAAAACTGCATGTCAGGACTGAGAGGAACAAATGCCATAACCCTTATGGATCCAACTAAATTCCAACTGGGTTAGAAATGAATTGCCTCAGTCTTCTCCATGAAATGGAAAATTAGGTTATCTGCTCTAAATTAGTGGAAGAGGGAATGGGGTGGGAAGTACAAAGGGAGAAAGGTGAAACTGAATGGGAACTCGAAAGAATAAAAAATGAGTCAGTAAATGTTGAAGGCAACAATCCAAATGAGCTGTAAATATATCTTAAACTTGGGAAAATCAGCATAACTTCCTAACTTTGTTTTAGCAATCAAGAGCAGAGAAAGTGTGATGATGAGAGTTATCCAGGATTCAGAATAAGATGACGAATAAAAGATTAGGGGCAAAAGGGCTTCTAAGAACATTAAACTAGCAAAGAAAGGCAAGTGAAACAAGAATGGGAAAAATGGGCTAGAAGAATGAGGACCTGAAGGTCAAAATATGGAGCAAAAGCAAGATTAATATATGTAAATACTTAGGTGGTAAGTTGTGGTATAAGGGAACTACAAATTTCAGAACTGGCCACAGCATAAGAATGATGGAACGGGAAATTGCTAGAACTAAGTAAATCATCATTATCCAAGGATTATTCAAAGTAGTGAGTAGAACAAGTAAAGTCCCTAAGGACAATGATAGCAGGAAAAGGGGAGTAAAATCTAAGCTGACTGGCAAGGTAGGAAGGGGCTTTATATGCCAAATAGAGAATTGTATATTTGTATATGAGTTTATTGAGAAGGGCTGACAGGGTCAGTCCTGCACATTAGGAGGTTTTACTGAAGGGTCAGCTGGCAGCTGTGTGGGGAGAAACAAAGAAGGGAGATCAGTCAGCAGGCCACTGCAATAGTATACACATGAGGCTGTGAGAGAGTTTGAGGATGGGAAATATGACTTGGAAAAACTTTGTACATATGGGGTTGAGTTCAGAGAAGAATTAAGGGTGAGTTTTCATATAAAAAAAAATGTCCATTCTTTCGTTGCTTCTCTAAATGAAAGCTCTCCCAGAGGAAAAAACTTTATTTAATAGGACTAATGAGAAATGAATAATTTTGGTAACTGGTTATTATAAGTAAAGCTTAACACATAAGGAACAAAGGGCAGAACATTTAATAAAATGCTAAGGCCAAATTATATGAATGTGAGTCTTTAAAAGAATGATATTTTGCCATAAAAGTATATTGTTACATTCCTATATGTTATGAAATTCAATTTTATATTCCCTTTTTTTGCTTAGTCAGTTATTTAAAGCATTTGTGTTGTCACAGTCAATATGTTCAAAATGTATTCAGTAAGCCATCTTCATACTAGTAGAATATATTCACAGAAAGAATAATCCTGCGATAAAGTTAAATTTCTACTAGTTTGTAATAATTTTATTATCTAGACCACTTCATGGATTATCTTATACACTGCTATACAGTGCACAATATATGGCACATAGCAAGAACTCAATAAATAATTGTTGACATGACTATATACATTAGTGCCTGGTACATAAATAAAAAGTACTAATAAATATTTTATTTCTTAATTTTTTTCAAAATCTCTTTAAAATTATTAGGGACAAGATAGATGAAGTGAAGAAAGACATTATTATGCAGAAAATTCTGGAAATATATTAGTTTTTAACTTATTAAAAATTAAGGCTATATTTTGATTTAAGATACTAGCAATACTTGCATATGGTCTTTATTAACAGATTTCTTAATACATCATTTTTATTTTTATATTCTTCTAAAGAACTGCTATTTATGTGGAATAAACTTAACTGCATACATACAAGGTTAAGAATAGAATTCATCATAAAGCCAATTTGAAACTAATGTTGCCAACCCTGCCATCATTTTAGATCCTCAAGATAAGTTGGCTTGCTACCAATTTTCTGTATTTGTAGCTTTGTCAGGATGCCTGTCTACAATGTGGAGCAAGCCTATTGTCTTATAAATAGTATCTGCAAAATTTCATGGCATGATTTTGTAAAGGTTAGTCTCTCTTCAATGCCACACTGAAAATGCCATTTACGTAAGGTCCTATGGACTGGCTCTATAATGGTTATGGGGAAGGGGAGTGGGCGATCTTTATAATTACATAATATTGCTTTATTTTTGCTGTTTTTTCTATTTACCTAATTGAAGCTATTGTGAAGTTTTCCTGGTTTTTCTTACTTAATTTTGTACTAGTTTTTCTAAGTCTTCCTATGCTTCTTTGCAATTACATTGTTTCTTACAACTCAATAATATTCTACTACATTCATGTACTACAACTTGTTAGCCATACCCCAATGGATAGGTTTCTACTTTTGTTTCCAGGTCTTTGCTACCACAAAAGATATTGATTTAATCATTTTGGTGTATATATAATAGGGCCTTTCCTTTTTGTCACTTACCTCCTGGGGGGGGGGGAGCAGGGATATGCTTAGCAGAAGAAAAAGACGTGGGTATTTTAGTAGATTTCTTTGAATTATTTTAAATTGCACTCTAAAATGGTTATAGTAAATCACAGCTCTGCCAACAATGCAATAATATTTACTATTCTGGCCATGAATCCATTTTGAATTCATTTTGGAACATGGCTTAAGATGTTGGTCTTAAACTGAATAGTTTATTTAAACTGAATGGCATGTTAAAGACATATATTTGCCTTCTAGAAAACATCAGACATATTCATTTCTAAAAACATAACATTTTCTTTTTCTTTCTTTAAAAATAAAAACAAAACACCTTACCTTTTATCTTAGAATCAATACTAAGTATCAGGTCCAAGACAAAAGGGTGGTAAGGGTTAGGAAATGGGGGTTAAATGACTTGCCCAAGATTATACAACTAGGGTTATCTCCAAACCTGGTTCTTTGTCTACTCAGTCACCAAGTTGTCCCAAATGTTTTCTTTATCAAAAGATCACTAAGGAGGCAGTGAGGGGGCTCAGTGGATTGAGAACCAGGCCTAGAGACAGTATGTCCTGGGCAATCTGGCCTCAGATACTTCTTAGCTGTGAGACTCTGGGCAAGTCACTTAATCTCCATTGCCTAGGCCTTACAGCTCTTTTGCCCTGGAAACAATATATAGTATTGATTCTAAAATGAAAGGTGAGGGTATTAAAAAAAAAGATCACTAAGATACACTATTAAAAACTTTTATAATATATATATATATACACACACATGTTCAAATACATGAATTGCATCTAATTTTTATAATCTTTAAAAATCTATATTCATAACACTGGGTATAATTCCAAATTACTTTCCAAAATAATTGGATCAGTTTGCAATTGCACCACCAGTGTATTAGTGTCCCCATCTCTCCACATCCCCTTCAACATTTGTCATTTTGCCCTTCTGTCATTTTAGTCATCTTGATGCATGTGAGGTGAAAGCTCCATGATGTTTGGTTTGCATTTCTCTAATCAAGTGATTTAGGGCATTTTAAACATTCCTATATATGTCTAAAAATCATCTGTTCATATCTTTTGCCCATTTATCTATGTGTATATCCTTACACCTAGCAATTTCAGTATGTTTCCCAGGTAGATTAAGGAAAAAGGAAAGGAACTCACATATTCCAAACATATGGTAGTTAGTTCTCTTTGAGGTAGCAAAGAATTGGAACCTGGAAATTGGGGAATGGCTGAACAAGTTGTAATATATAATTATAATGGAATACTACTACACTATAAGAAACATTGAGCACACTGATTTTTAAATAACTTGGAAAGAACTACAGAAGATAATAATAAAATTAGTAGAACCAGGAGAAATTTATACACAACCATAGAATTAATGCTGGAAGAATAAACTGTGAATGTTGCTTCCAAAATGTAAACAGTAAGGTGAAACATGATAGTTAATTTATATGTACATATCAGTCTCTCTGACAGCATCTTCTGTGCACTCAGCCACCCAGCTGTCCCATGTTTTCTTTTTCAAAAGAGCACTAAGGAGAGAGTGAGGTGGCTCAGTGGACTGAGAGTCAGGTGGTCCTGGATTCAAATCTTGCCTCAGACACTTCCTAGCTGTGTGACCCTGGGCAAGTCACTTAACCCCCATTGCCTAACCCTTACCGCTCTTCTGCCTTGGAACCAATACTCAGTATTGATTCTAACATGGAAAATGCAGGTTGTTGTAAAAATAAAAAAAGAAGTAAGAATGAATCTCCCTCCTTTCTTTTGCTGCTTTGGGAGACACTGCAAATACTGGCAACTCAGTTGATATACTAAACTTTTTTTTCACACTTCTTGTGGTTAAGAGATGGGTCTCTGGATTTTGGGAAATAAAGGCTCTGTAAAAAGAAGAGATTTTTTTAAGAACATAAATTCATGGTGATAGCTGTCCTACCACATTATTAAGGGGAAAGTGGGTCATGCTTAGAGTTTGACAAAGGAGGACAAACAATTTCTCATATAAAGTTATTTGTGGTGCTGTGTCATATAGAATGCTAGACCCAATAGATCCCATATAGATTTTAACTAGTCTGAAAGTTTTATCTTTTTATGAGTCCCCATAATTCAGGTCTTAGCTCTGTAGAACCATATTCCAAAAATTTGATGATAAACATTTAACAACTGGCTCTCCCAGAAAGAATTCAGTAAAGTTTAGTCTGCATTATTAATTCAGCTCTTTCTTTAGTCTAGAAAATAAAACCATAAATCAAGGCCTATTTTGCCAATAGTTTCCCAATTTCTGAGGTATCCAAGTGTTCACACCAGAAATTTAACAATTCTCAGATTAGGTTCAAGCTAGCTCCTGCATACCTCTGAAAGTGTGATTTAGGGGATAATCTCTGAGTAAAGGAGAGGAATATCAAGATCAAAGGAAATACTTTAAGTATCAACTACTACTACTGAGTCTCATGTGAAATGCTACATAAGCATCTAGATCAGGTTTTGGTAAATAACTATAAGGTCTGAGGGAGCACCTAAAAACCACAATTTAATCCAGTTCTGGAAGTACACCAGTTTTGACATGTACCCAAAAGGTAGACTTTGTTGTTTCACAAAGGAAGGTTCATTTATTTGCACATCCCCCCTAAATCAATAATATTTATTAAATCCCTCTTTAGTTTTTAGATTTATTTATCTTGAAAATCGTAATCCTCATCCAGAAAAACATTTTCCTTTTCTCTTAAGATCCTCGAATCCCATTTCCTTAAAGTCCCCTAAAAATTGAGAAATTTAGCATTTTTCTATACTAGTTGCTTATATTTCCACATATGGCCGCTAGGTGGCGTGGTAGAGCGCTAAGCCTGAAATCAGGAAGACTCATTCAAATCCACTATGACCCTAAGCAAGTCACTTAACCAGTGTGCCTCAATGGGGGGGATAACAGCACTTGCCTTATAGCGTAGTTCTGAGATTCAAATGTGATATTTATAAAGTATTGCATAGTACCTAGCACCTAATAGGTGTTTAATATGTCCTCCCTTCTGACCCGTCCTATAAAAACAATGGAAAAAAGGAAAATAACAGCCATAAATTTAAAATATTTACCCATAGTAACTATCTGCGACTTTCGTTGTACTTCTGAAAAGTTAAACTATTTGTGATTCCTGCTTACCACCTTAAAAAGTTATAGATTTATTCCTTATACTTATCTAGCTCTAAATCCTCTTAGAATTTACTGCCATATCTCTGGTAAGAATTGAGATGTTTTCATTATTTAAAAAAAATACTCGATAGGGAATTTTAAACACGGTTACTCTGTACCGAAACACTACATGGTAACACTTAAAATATATATTTTACAAATTTTGTAATTAGCCTCTGACCTCAGATTTGGATTTGTCTCCCAGCTGGCAAATTTGGTGCAATAAGGCAATAAATAACATTGTTCCTGTTCCTTAAGAGAATCACTGGTTCTTTTTCCGATTATATCGCTCGCAAGGCAGACCACCAAAGGGGACGTGCGAGTGAGTTTTGTTGCGCCCCCCAAAATTCACCTATTCCTTGTAACCTCTCAAAAAGTTAAATCATTCCACAATAACTTGCATTTATGTTCTACGCCGCACCCCGGCGGCCAAACTAGGTTTCCTAGAAATTAAACTGTTCAATTTTTGGTCATAAGGGAGTTATTTCGCATCAAGCGGACTGATTTGGGGAACTCTTCCCAACGCATAACGCACTAACCTATAAATAACTACCGCTGCGCTGAGTCACCCCAAGCCCCGAGCTTCGCCCCAGAGAGGAGCGACAGCGCGCCCCTCCCCCAGGGCCCACGACAAGCCCGTGCAACACCCCCAAGGGGGCTGGGACAGCATGGGGCCCTCCCCTTCGCGAGAGGGAGTAGGGCTCGGAGCCCTCCCCCGTGCCCAGCTGCCCCGGCAATAGCGCCCAGTGGTGGCGGAACGCGGGGATGCCCGGACTACGACGTCCAAGCGCCGAGCGCCGCTGGGCCGGGCTGGACGTGGAGCCGCGGGGGGCCGACTCCGGCCTCCGCCCCGAAAGGCCGCTCACACAATGGGGAGGCGGGAACGCGAGCGAGGCAGCTCCATGGTCTTGGTAGTGGTGAGATTTATAAAAAAAAAAAAAAGCTATGGCTTCAGGCCAAGTGGGGAAAACAGAGGTTGAGGGCAAGGTGTAAAGAGAGAAAAATGCCCTCGTCCCGTAGGATCTCAGCATAGTTCACAGCAAAGCAACTGCAGTCGCCGGGAGGGAACGCAATAAAGTAGCGGAGGAGATGAGGAAGGGGGGACGGAAGTGCCGCCTCCCGTTGTTAGGGGCCATTACGTCATCCTACCGTTGTCTGCCTGTGGCGGGGGCGTCTGCCCATCACGTGTCCTCCACTCTTTCCCTCCCATTACCCCCACACCCCATTGCGCGCGCGCTCGAGGACTCCCCCACCCCCATTCACCCCCACCCCCCCGTTTCCCACCTCCGCCCTCCCCTCTCTAACTTTCGCCCTCCCCTGGTTGGCCCGGCTGTCAACAGCGCGTCCGCTCCGCCTCCATCCCGGGTCCCTCTTCCCCCTGCCCCGACTCCAGAGCAACTGCCACAGCTGCGCGTCCAGGCGCTCGGCGGGCAGATCTCCCGCTCCCTGTGCCCCCAACGGCGGGCGCTCAGGGTGAGGAGGCTCCCGAGCGCGAGCGTGCGCGGCTGGGAGACTCTTATTTTCTCCAGCCGTTCCAACCTACCCGGGGTGTTAGGAAAGCCCCAGTGTGGGCATGGAGAAGGGCAGAAGCGGCCCCACACCGTCTGCTCCTGCAGATCCGGGCCCGCGGGGCGGGGCTCCTAGGCGCACCGACCTTTCAGTCTTGCGGCTCCGGGCCCCAGCCCCCGCGCGCCTAGGCTCAGCTCGGGCTGCCCGTGTTTCTCCCCGCTGCCCTGGGGCTCGTGGTACGCGGAGATATAGACGGTTTTCCCGTCCTCTTCTCCACCTCCTCCCCCCAACCTCGTTTCCCTCCCTTCCCCCTAGGCGGGCTGCGCAGGACACCGGAGCGGTCTGCACCTACTGACCTGTCAACCGAGGAGGATGAAGATCCCAGGCGGGCAGGCGGGCGGGAGCAAGCAAAGGATCCGAGAGAGAAAGAGAGAGGCAGCTGTAGAGCTCCTGGCCCCGGGACTCGAGCTGCTGCTCATACAAAGCGAGGAGGCGGCAGCGCCTGCAGCCAGGTGTCCCCCGCGGCCCGGGCCGAGCCCGCGCCCTGCTCTGCCCCCCCCCCCCTTTCGTCCCGCTGGAGGGAACCCCCCGACGGTATTTTTTTGTGCAGTTTCAGCAAAGCTCCGAGGAAGTTGGTCCTTTTGTTCCACTATTTATAGATTGCGTCAACATTGCGAAAAGGAGAAGGCGGAGCAGTGGCCCCTCCCCCTCTCCTCTCCCCTTCTCTGCTCCTAGGAAAGAAAAGCCCCAGCACACGACCTAAGTACACAACAGGACAGCCCCCCCCCCTCCTCTTCCCCCTCGCCTCCTCCTCCTCCCACTCCTGCAGCCCCGGGAGCAATCCGGCCAAACCCCGTCACGTGCCTGCCAGGGAAAACCAGCTTGCCAGAGCCCAAGTGCTCCCGCGCCGCCTGCCATCAGCGGTAGCAGCCGCAAAGAGAAACTGCCTCCCACCCCTCCCTTCCCCTGAACCCTCTCCCTACACTACTCCTTAATACCCAAACGTACCCCCAGTTTCCCGCTTCCACTGCGTCTTAGCAAAGGAGTTCGGTTCCCTGTTGGGTTGGCACCTTGCTTACGTCTATTTGTGCGTTCCCTTGTGTCCGTGTTTCTACCCCTCCTGAGAAACATCGTCGACACCCCTGGGTATATTCATGCTCATGCATTTAGATATGACTTAAACTGGTGCATTGCATGTGTGTGAATTTGCATGTTTCAAATCCTCCAGGTTCTTATACTCTTGACCGAAAGTCTAAGCAAAGCGAGATAAAAAGACCCTAGCTGCGCTTGAGTCTTGATCATGACCCGCCTGCACAGTCTCAGGAGATAGTGGTCACAAATAAGGCATCAGTTCAGGCATTAAAAAGGCGCGGGGAAAGATTCCTCATCTTTACAGGTGCTGTGACAATTTGTCATAGTTTACTTCCATCTTCTAGGTACCGCTAAGGAATTGAAACGCCTGTTGCTGGAAGGTGTTTGAAGCCGACAGGTGTTGAGTGAGTTAGTTTTTGAAGAGTTAATGGCATAGACTTTTAAGAAATATATTTATTATCTATTAATATCTATTTATACCCGATCACGAAATTATAGATTTCACCATGCCCCAAAATGAAACTGAGCACTTCTTTGGCTTAAAGCCATAGTCTGAACTCAGTGTAAATAAGGAATATTACAAACACAGGAGGAGGCCTTACAGTGGAACTTAGTAAAATTACCTTTTTTTTCAAAGTGTTATTTACGATCCCAGTTTCCAAAGTTCCCCTACGAATTTACTTATTTTTATATTGCATTTCAACTCGTCAGTTGTATTAAGATAATTTCATAGGCTAAATCCCGATAGAAGGCAGAGATGAGTTGGACACACAAAGAGGGTCAGGAAACACATCAGAGCTTTTTTTTTTTTTTGGTGGGGTGGGGGTGGGGAGCAGCTGGACAACACGGTAAACAACTTATTGGAAAGGGTCTGTAATTTTTTTAAAGGGGAGTTTTTGGAAGTTATCAACTTTTCCTTACCCAAGTGTAAAGGAGGCAAAGAGGGGTTTGGCCAAAATCTCTTCTGTTGAGGAAAGAGCACAGTACTCTTTATGTCCCGAACGTTCTGGGCAGTAAAGCGATACAACCAGGCAAGCCAGAAGATGGGACTTGTCCGAACCTGTAGAGTGCTCTTCACGTTCCAGACTCAGGTCACTGAGAAGTTGCTATTGTGTTGTGTTACTTTTGTTAGATATTTGTGGAACTTTTCCAACTGTGTGAAATTTAAAGGAGGAAAATCCTAAAAGTTAGGTCAAACAACTTATCCAATGTTTCTTTTCTTTTTCTTTTTTTTTGAGCGGTATGTGATTAAAAGGGGGGGAAAGTGAGATTATGTGTACTTTACACTGAGATTTCAAAGCCAGGCTCAGTGGAACCTGTTGCAAATGAGTAAAAAATTTGAATAGAGTTTTAATCCTGTGTTGGTTTTGTAATTTCCCCCTTTCTGCGGAAGGAAGATATTCTTTATGGGTATTTCCCTCTTTTCTGTTCTGGTTTCTAAGCAATTAGCAAATAGGCCTCAGTTGGACCTTTCTAGTATCACTTTCTCCTTTATCGCATTTCTTTGATTTTAGTTCGATTTTAGGGCTGTATTGAGGACCCGTTTTTGTGGCCGAGCGTTCGCAGTTAAAATTCACAAAACGTTTCTTTTCTTACATTAAAAAAGTGTGGGGTTTTATTTTTCTTTGTCGCAAAAGAAACAATGGCTTTATGACACACCCTCCGAGGTCAGTCAGTCTTTACAATCAGCTCAAGCGATTTAAACGAGCTCCGCCAACCTCGCGCTTCCTGGCGTCCTCCCCACATTTTCCTCTCCTGATTCCTCTCTCCCTGGCTCCCCCTCCCCAGCACGAGAGTTGCTTTATTACCTCCAAAGAATCCCCCCCCCCCCTTTATGTTTTGCTCTCCATTTGCTACCAGCCCCCTCTCATTTTTCCGAGGCTTTCCAAACTGCTTGGCGAAAGGAGCGAAAGGAAAACGAAAGCACCCAGCTCTCAGAGCCTGGAGCAGACTAGGACCAACGTCTTTCCCTGAGATCTCGCCAAGACTTGGGGGGGAGGGGGGAAGGGGAATGGTTGGCGGATGGGTGACTGAGGGGCTGAGGGAAGGGGTCTGGGAGGTGCTAGTAGCTTGCCCGCCTGCCCCTTCTCCAGGGAAAAGCAAACAAATGCCTTCTCCTAGCAAGAGACTCTGGAGTAGGTACACTTGGAAAACTTTGACCTCAAGTTGGTAAAAATAAAGTAACTGTCATTAGGGACGCGGCGTGGGGTAGGGATGGGAGTTGCGAAGTAGGAGGAGGGAAAATGTTCCCTACATCTTTCTAAAAACAGATTTGCCCAAGCGAGCCAACTGCCCAGAGAACGTGGCAGACGAGCAGCGAGATGCTGATATGGGCACAGGAAGAAAGGGCGAGCGCAAGCAGCAGTGCGGAAAACAGTAGGCAGAACTGCAATAGACCTCTGCTAACCACAGTGCAACAGGCAGTTCAGTTGGGATTAAGATCGAGCAAAAAGCCTTGGTCGTTCTGGGTTGTTGCCACATGGGTGTTGGCTAAAACCCAGTAGAAAACCTCTCAATTGTTATCACTTCATGAAACTTGTGTGAAACTCATTCCTTTCTCTTGATGCAGCCATTCAGTTAGGGACAGATGAAGCAAGGATAGATTTGTATGAAGTGCAATTCCTGTGGGCAAGGCCCTCTGGGCAGTAGAGGATTTCCTGGGTGGAGCTGTTTCCAGAGTTATGTATATGAAAACCCTTAGAGAAATGGAGTCTAGTCCAAGGCTCACCAGTTAAAACCGTAACTTTTCTCAATAACGTATTTGCCTTCTGGCTGTTTACTTTTTTAGTACTGTACATTGGTGCGAAAAGCTTACTAGATGCAATTCCAATAAAAATCCAATGGTTGCCTAAATAGCAAGGATTTTATATTTTATCAGAATATGCACCAGGGACCTGTACAAATTTTATCAATTGTTTAAAATCTATGAATCTAAATGGCCCAGTAAAATGTAGCAACTGTATCCCATAACCAGAGCTCCATTTTCAGATGGGCACCCGAATTCAGTGTATCAGGTGCAAATAGCATTCCCGAATATAGCAGCAGAAAAATCCTTAGGCAGCCACCTATTCCTTCTTTAAATGGCTCCTTCGGTTTATTTTCTCTACGAAAACGTGTGCAACTAAATCTGTTTACCTTTTGATTATCTAAATATGTGTAAGGGATTAAGAACCCTCAGTATTCCAAAAAAAACGATCCCTATTTTTGGTGATGCTTGACAAAGTTCTCAAAGTTGAGCTATTTCAGCTGAGATCCCTAAAATAGAATGATGTTTTCAGGCAGTGTTTGGCTAAAGTGACCAGGAGTCCCAGAATTGAAAAAAAAAACAACAGCAACAAACAAAAACAAAAAACTCCTTACTCATACCTATAACTATACCAGTGTCTAAAAATATAAGGCAGACAACCTCATAATTTTTTTTTTATGTGAAGAACAATCTAGAGAAGAAATGGTACTCCAAGTTCCACTTTATAAGAAATATTTTGGATTTCTTAAATTTCTTGGCCCAAATAGTGAGACAAAAATTCCACATTTCAAAGACCCCCAGCTCTTTGAATTTCCTACTGTGATTTGCATGTGACCAATGGTCTTTTATTTCCCTAGATTTCTTTTACCAGTTCCAGTCCCTTTTAACTTCTCTTGGGAGAATATAGATATAATAAAATTTAAGTGCAAACCGAGGCGTCAAGAATAATCAGTCTATTGTCTCAAGATCTGAGACAGTTTTTTGCTCTTTTTAATCCTTAAAAAAGTATAAATAACAAAAGTATTTTTAAACCTTGAAGTTGTCCTTATGGTTCCACTGTTTTCTATCTCTGAAGTTTTAAAAACTGTTGTGCCTGGCGGGAAATATTTATAATTTGGACTCCTGTCTTTAAAAAGTAATCTGCTAATGCTGCAATTCATCAGAGCCATCGAAAGCCTCGGCCTTGCTCACAGCACCTGAACTCGAACCAAAGACCTCGATTTGGATTCCACATCGGAAACAAATCTATCTCTCGTGGGGAAATGGGGACTGGCCCTAGCTATGGGTCTGGCTTTAGGTTTTATGGGGAATATGATCTGGTAATGGGAACGCCTGCTTCTGCAGCCGCAACACGCCCCGCGCCTGTTCTCTTGGGTTCTTTCTCGCTTCCAAAAAGCTCGTCAACTTGCTATCCCTTTGGGACCTGGCTCTGAGGTCAGAATCTTTTTGGACTAGGGAAGAAGCTAACCCCAAACCCAGGTTATCCTCCTCCCTCCCTTCATCTCCTCCCTCCAGCGTCCCCACTCTTCCGGGCTGCCGTTCGATCTCCACAACAAAGTTTTTATTGTGTTGGAGAAAGTTTGTTTGGGGATAACGATCTCTTGTCCTTCAACTAGGAAGGAGCAGGGCGTTTTCTTTTTCTTAATGCAAAGAAAAATGTACACACGGTGGCTCTTATTAAGGCGAAGTTAACTCGTCCTGGATTTAGACGAGTTCCTGAGATTCCCTTAATCATCCCCAGCCCCACCCCGCCATCTTCCAGAGATTCCCGAGATAGTCTACTGGACCCCTAACCTTCTCCACCCCCTCCGTTATTTCATCATCGCCTTGTCTCCAGAGATCCCGTCAGCTTGCGAAATGAATTCTCTTTCCCCTTTTCCTCACCATCGGAAATGGTTTTAACCTCTAAAGGGTTAAAAGAATTCTGGAGAAACAAAAATACCTGGTAAACTGAAGGTAGCAGATTGGGGACGGCACTGTACAGGGTAAAGAGTTCTGACTGAAATCAGAGAACCTGGAGTTCCAATCTTCTTTCCCATCCTTACTTGCTTATGTGCCTTCAGGCAAGTCGCTTAACCTTGTTGGGCCTCAGTTTCCTGATCTGTAAAAGGAAGAGTTTGGACTAGATAGCCTCTCAAAGTCCATTCTAGCTCTATCGTTACAACTTTACCTGTTTTGATCAAATTGACTGGAGAAACCAGATTAGTGTAACGGGATTGGTGAAAGCAGGAAGGGAAAGGAGGGAATACAAACACCTGCAAGGCAGAGGGATGATTTTAAATTAGAAACTGGCCTGAGTGGGAAAGCCTGGAGGGATTTTTTTTTTTTTGTAAAGTAGTTAATTACACTGCTGAATTCTAGCTGACAGGATTATGTTATGCCAAGAGTCTGTCTCTCTCCACCTTCACCTAGAGCTGGGCTCCAGGTTTGCGAAGCAGCTACGACCACCCGTCTTTCTCTCTGGGGAACCAGAGCCAAGCCCCGGAGGAAGGAGTCTGGTGCCTTCAAAGTTCTTAAAGCTGTTGAGAGTAAACATGATTTTCAGGGGACCTTTGTGTTTTATTTTGTCCCTGGAAAGTTTGGGGGAAAGAAAATTTCATTAAAAAGTAAAATACTCTCATTCCCCTCCCCCCCAACACCTTGAAGTATAATAAAGTGACTAAGTTATTTCAGGTAAGTGGCGCCAGATCCCAGAAGCCTTTAATCATTCGAGTTCTTTTCCCTTTTCCATCTCCTTTCTATGAGTTCTTTTCCCTTTTCCATCCCCTTTCTAACCTTGGTGAGATTTGACACTTGGGAGTGTTGGGTTAAGTAAATTGGGACGATCTTTGCGGAGAAGAGTGCTCACAGTTGCTGGAGGCTGAGCGCTCAGAGAAATACCACAGCGACCCTCGAAGTTAAAAGCATCAGAAATACGCTGTGATGAACAACCAATGGGTCTGCTCTAACTATTCTAGGGAGGTACCATTCATACCGTATTCTCTTCATTATTTGGGAGCCTATATATATCCTCCATTAGCTCGTGCCCGAGAAACTCTCCTTTAAAGGCTGAAGAACCGATTCTGCACCAACTCCAATATCACCATGTCCTGGGCAGCATCAAGTGTACCATCTTTGCAACCCATTTTCGTTCTTTCTGTCAACACGTTTAAGCAAATAACTAAGTAGCTGACTCCATGGACAGTGTGAAAAACACCAGAAATATGCATGCCTTTAGATTTCACCCCAGACGAGCCTTTCCATGCAACAGAATAATGCTTTTTCCATGCAAAAGTATGATGACCAAAATATTGACTTTTCTTCCAGAGAATCAAATCCCTTCTCCTTTCCTTCCGTCTTTTTACCCTTCTCTTAATTACCAAGGAGTTTCCCTTAGTTTCCCCCATCTTCAGTTTCAGCTGCTCAGCTCTATTATAATACAATTATATTTTGCAGCCAGTACAATATCAATAATTTAGTCAGTGTGTAGCACGTTGTTCTTCACAAAATGAGTAATGTTTTCGAGGCCACCCACAGCAGCGGAATGTTGTTGGTTCCCCCCCTCCTATTTTATTATCACAACCCAAAGGGTAGTAATTGTCCTATGTTGTTAATATAAAAAGAATTACTATTACCTTTATTCCTTCCTTCATTCCCCTCCCCCAGTCTCTCAGCACTTGCCGGATATCTTTTGTATTCCTAAAGAACTGGGGATATTTTCAAGTGTGCTGAGTTTCTTCGGATTTTTCAGACAAGGGATAACACCTTCATAGAACAAGGTGCCTTAAGAATGACCTGAACAAGAAATCTTCATGTACAGAACACATTTCTCTTTTCGTTATAGTGTGGACTGTGTAACTTCGATGGGGGGAAGTAACACACTTAGTAACGAAATTCTTGAAAAGAAGTATTCAATAGCAAAGACACTTACCTGATTTGGAGGGTGCAAATGAAGGAGAATTAGTCTTGAGAATGACACTTTATTATCCCCATCTTCAGCAGGTAATACCGACATAGATGTGTTTTTAAGGCATTCGTGTTCGAATTTCTCTTGCTGTTCACATAGAGACTTTTCCGAATTTCTCCCTTCTTATCACTTTTTTGTGGTTTACTGTCTTACTAAGCATCCCTAGAGAAAATGAAAATTATCTTTGATAGTTATGCATAAACGCGAAATTGATCAAAATCAAACTCTTGTAGTACTAGAAGCTACCTATCATAACTGGCTTCCATTTTTACAAGTTGTTTAGAGTAATAACGAAATTTGTAGGTTCTTGACTCCCAGATTTCATTTTTGATAGAGCCGCCCTTCCACCGAGAAGCCTACAGAGCATGTGCTCATTTATTTACCTTTAAAGCACACCTCAGTCTCGACGGCATCGTTACGGGGGCTGGTGCCGTGCCGTTGGAGTGGACTGTTTTGGTTTTTAGAAAGAAAATAGGTGGGAGGAGGAGAATGTAGCGATTATGGTTTTAGAAAATTCACCCTGACTCCTTCCCTCCCCTTTTCGAACTTCTGCCTGAGTTGAGAGCAAAGCAAGAGGACTGCTAAGAGAATCACTACGAATCACCTAGTCCGTGAATATTTTCTTTGGGGCCCATTCTCGGGGAATAAACAGATACTTCTGAGTGAGTTTCCTCAGCAACACATTAGCACTGTTCTAGAAAAGGAAAAATAAAATAAAACGACGAGGACTTTCCAGGACCATCGCCGCCCGTTACATCTTTTCCGAGCTCAAAAAAATAGAAATGAATCACGCTGCACATTTACTTTTTTCACAACGCACATGACCACGCAGGGGGTAACTCTCAAGCTTGTTTCCCTCCTGACTTTTAGCCGACAGCGCTCTGAGTTGGCCTTAGGAAGCAGTTGCGCCCCATTTTAATACACTCGTGCACACGAATGGCTTACCTTTGCGAAGACACACAAAAGTGAAGCCATCGGGGCGGTGGGGGCGGCGGCTGCCTGGCCAGAACCCAGGATTGCCTTCCCCCACCTCCAGAGCCGCCACGCTGCCCCCAAATCATTTTAGGTGTTAAGCGAGATAATAATGTGCTTTTCTTGGTCTCCTCGTTAGCAGAGAGGGAAGAGAAAGGAGGTTTCAATAAATTCAGCATCTTCACCCTCAGGTCTGAGTGGTGGACAAGCGCTCACGTCCGCCCGACATGGGTTCGTCTTTCCTCCAATCCTCCAATCCCTCCAAATCTTTCTGCGCCCAAAGGATTTGCTGCGGGATTGCTGTTTTAACCTCCTCAGCTAAACAGGAAGACACTCTATTACTCTTGCCCAGGAAAACCCGTATTATCTAATGATTGCCTTCACTTCATTGTGATGGTAAACAAAAACTTGTCACTTAAAAAAAATCATTATCATTTTTCAATCCGAGCAATCAGAGCGGACTGTGAAATTCTCCCTCTCTTTATCCGAATAAACTGGATATTTGGTTTGTTAGATCGGCGGCTGGTCCCATGAGAGGGGCTCAGGATGAAGCAGAGGGTCACGAAAGGGCCTTGACTTCCCTCACTAAGCGGCCACGCTGTGTTTTTGGAATTCATTACAGTTTCCATCACCTGTTCTTGGTTCGAGAGCGCTAGAAAAGTGTTCAGGTTAGGAACCCTCGGAGGATCCACTGTCAGGCAGGAAAACCCCACAAGAATTAGCATCTGACCCTTAAGCAACTGGATTAGCCAGAGCCCAGGACTGGTTTGGCCAATTGGGCCAGAGGGAAGAGATGCAAGGCCCACGGGAAAGGCTGGTGCCTGTGCTTAGAAGCTTCCCTGATCTTTGGGGATCTGAGCAAATCCAGGAAGCAGTGAAGGGGGACCATGCAAGGTCTAAGACCTTAAAAAACCTGGGGAGAGTAAGTCATATCACAGTATAAACAGAGAGAGTTTACATAAGAGAAAAACTAGTAACTTGTGGATGTGCACAAAGAACTTCTGTTAATGTCCATTAAGGAAAACTCAGCAAAAACTGGATTTAAAATGATCTGCTTTTCTCAATGAGGCCAGGCCTCTAAGAATCCAAAGTCATTTCAGTTCCAAGGCCTCAGGAGAAATCATAAGTTTTGTAGTTGCGGTTAGAATTGCCTTTTTCTCATTCATTAAGCTATCCTATAATGAAATTAGAAAATGTAAGCCCAAGTAGAACTTCTTTCCTATGTCCACTTGGGTTTTTGGCCTTCTAAAGATGTACCCAAGATAGTTTTTCCCTCTTTTCGGTCTGAGTTCCACGGTGAAAAATATAGTTGGCAGGATCTAGAAAGACAAAATACTCATCCCTATTCTATGTAATGCCCCAGTAAAAACAAAACGAAACAACTGAAAACAACTAAAAACTAACTTGAAGAGCACCCCTTAAGAAATAGGTTTTGTTTAAAATGATTCCTCAGTAATTATTATCTTGCTCAAAAGTACATACTAATGGCACAGTATCATCTCAAACCCTATAGATTTCTCTCTTGCTAAGGATAGTGGAAAATTAGGAGGAACATGATATTTAGGTGATCCCTAGCGGTGATACTTGACTTCTAAAATCAGGCTGACCTCTATTTATAAAGGGGCATATTCTTTCCCCCATCTGACTCCCCATCAAATTTTAGACAGAAATGTTTTCCTTTTCTTTAGGGAAATACTATATATAGTCTTTAGCCAGTAAGAGGTTGGACCATAGAGAGAAAAAGGCTTACTTATCCAGGAATTATTTAGAGCTAGTCAATCTGCTAATTTTATAGGTAAAGAAACGGATGCCCAGAAATGACTCATTCAGGGTCACATAGGTAGTAAATAAGAGCTGAGGTTCAAACCCAAGTATTCTGATCCCAGATCTGCTTGTTTTCCCATGGTAGGCAATCAGGTGACAATGGATAGAGCCCTGGGCTTGGAGTCAGGAAGAACTGAGTTGAAATTTGGTTTCAGAAACCATTTGTGTGACCTTGGGAAAATCACTCAACTTGTTTACCTCAGTTTCTTCATTTGAAAATGGAGATAATAAAGCATCTACTGTCCCAGGGTTGTTGTAAGGATTAAATGAGATGATATTTGTAAACTGTCTTGCCCATAGTAAGTGCTATATAAATGCTATTATTATTTGTTATTTTATAGCACAATATCACCTTTGAAGCCAAATATAATCCTTAATTGCATATTGGAAGAATCTTGGACTGATAAAAGTAAATTATCTTTTCAATAATAAATCACCACCCATTCCACTGTCCCAGGGTCTCCACCCCACTATCCTGAGGTACAGGGTTTAATATTGTTGTCCTAGAGATTGCTCTGTAATGACAACAACAACTACCACAACTTTATGGATTCACGTTTTTCATCAATATGGGTATTCCCTCCACTGCTGCAGACTGTAACCTATTATATCCCTGCAATTTCATCTACTTCTTTTTCATTCCCTGCTTTGAAAAGCATAAGTGCCATCTCTAAGAGAAAATACAAATTTCTTTGTTTGGCATTTAAAGTCCTCTATAATCTGGCTCCAATCAATTTTCCCAAATTCATTTCCCTTTCCTTCCTCTTACCTGCCCTACATGCTGTCCAGACTGTGTTCTGTGTGCATGATTTGCTGTGTTCTATGTGCACGATGCCCCCTCTCTTGCTCAGACCTTGGTGTCCTCCCCTCTTCTCCTTTGCCTCTTGAAACACTGACTTCCCTTCAAAGTTCAGCTCTGGAGCTGCCTTCAATATGAGTGGTAGTGGTGACTCCTATCACTACCTCCCTCCACCCCCTAATTATTTTCACTTTACTTTCCATTTATGTATCTATGAACGTATTGTTTTCTCCATTGGAACATAAACCCTTCTGGAGGAGGGCTCCTTTTGTTTTTGTCTTTGGTCCCCAGCCCAGTACATAAAGGAAAAGATGGGAACTAGACTTGTGATTGCATTAGTATAAATTTCCTTCTACTGATGCAGGTTGGCAATTTTTCTACAACTTTTTATCTTAGAGAGTTGTTTTGAGAAGATAAGTTTGTTGCCCAGAGCCACCTAAGCAGATGTGAGCAGTGAGCAGGCCTTGAACTCAGGGCTTTTTGGCCCCAAAGTTGGCTTTCTAGCCATTGTGCCCCACTGTGTGTCAGACATAGTAGATATTTAATAAATGCTTGTTGAATTGAATAGAATTCTATAACCCTCTGTAGATCATCTACCTAAGTTGTTGGAGACCTTCTGCTATTACTTTATTTATTAAATGGATTCCATCACCAAGCTAGGGGCTGTTGATATGTGCATGAGCAACCCACATCCTTTGCTGGTCATGTATATATATATATATATATATATATATATATATATATATATATATATGTATATGTTTTGTTTTGTTTTTTTTAAACCCTTACCTTCTGTCTTGGAGTCAATACTGTGTATTGGTTCCAAGGCAGAAGAGTGGTAAGGGCTAGGCAATGGGGGTTAAGGGACTTGCCCAGGGTCACCCAGCTAGGAAGTGTCTGAGGCCAGATTTCTACCCAGGACCTCCTGTCTCTAAGCCTGGCTCTCCATCCACTGAGCCACCCAGCTGCCTCCTCATGTATATTTTCTTAATAATGTGGTATGGTAGTTAGTGGCTCTAGTGTTAGATTTGGAATCAATAAGAATAGAGTTTGAATTCTGCCACCAACACTCATGTGTGATTCTAGACGAGTCACTTAATTTTTATCAGTCTCAGTTTTCTCATCTGTAAAAATATAAATAATAATGGCACCTATCTTAGAGGACTGTTGTAAGGATCAAATCAGATAAATAAAGCACTTTGTAAACATTAAGGCACTACTACAAATATTAGCCATTATCACCGTCACCATGATCATCATTGTCACACCATTGTGTCCTCCAATTAGTAGTGGGAATATGCTGCAGACTGCTTTTGTAATGGGGGGGGGGGGGGCTGGCCAGTGACAGTCTAGTCTTAAGAGTGTGCTCAGATTTGCCCTTTCTGGTGGTTTATACAGAGTATGTGCAGGTATTTCCTGACTGGTTATAATCCAACACATGGGTCAGCAAACCATAGTCCATGGGCCAAATCTAGCCTACTGCCTTTTTTTTTAAAGCTAAAATTGTTTTTCACATTTTCAAATAAAATTTTGTTGCATTTAAAAATATAAAAGTCATTCTTAGCTTGCTGGCCATATAAAAAGAGGTGGAAAGTTGAATTTGGCCACCCAGTTGTCGCCTGCCAACCCTTGATCCAACACATGGACACTGGGTGAGCCTTCTTCCAGCTTTGAATGATGTAGAGCTTTAATATTGTGTGGTAACAAAGAGTTTTCTGCTTGGCTCAGGAAGAGGAAGGACTGATGAAGCCTCATGAGATGTTGAGCTGGAACTTACTGTACATAGAAGAGGAACAATCTGACCTTTTGCTTCTTTTTCTTCCCAGTAGTGAATGAGACAGAACCTCTGGGAACTGTGGGTAGGAGACGGGAAGCTGCCTTTCTCTCATCTGATTGCCATGAGTCTGTGAACACATTTTGCCTCAGTTTCTTTTGTGTTTATTAATTCCTGAGCTTAGGTGATTGAGTATTATAAGAAAGGAGAGCAGGGGTGGGAGACTGTGAAATCCATTAGAGCCATCAGAGGGAATTCCACAGCAAATGGAGTTGGGAGAGAGTCTTTGGAACAGTAATAATGACATAGAAAGTGACTCCTGATGGAAGTGGAAAGACATTTGCCCAAGGATGGGATTTTCAAGGATCCTGACTCTTCGCAATGGAGATAAATGCTGACTGTGGACTTTAGAAAGGCATCAATCCTTGGGATCCAGAAGAAAGCTCTCCCTACGGGGAACTTCATGAAGACTGTATGAGTGGAGAAAAAGACTTCCCAGGGCCAGGAGCCATCCCTTGGCCACGTGTGCTTCACTACCATTTACTTGTGCAAAGGGAGAGTGGGGGGGGGGGAGAGGAAGGAGGGGGGGAGATGTTTTTGAAATGATCACTTTTACTTTTAATCGTAATAGATGTCACCCACTTAACACTTGTAATCTCATCTCATCCTCCCAACAACTATGGGAGACATGTAGTACAGGCACTTCTCCCATTTAAAGATGATACCAGTGCAAGTTTATGTAACACTTAACATTTTACAGTATTTTCCAACCTATAACAACCTCTGTGAGGTCGATAGCTCATAAGAAATATTATCCTTCCCATTTTACAGTTGAGAAAATTGAAGCACACAAAAGGAGAGGATTTTTTCCCCCATCATCCCACAGCTAACAAGTGACAGAAAAGGGGATTCAAACCTACGTCTGATTCCAAAGTCAGGACTTTAAACACTCTACTTAAGCTACCTTAATGAGGAATAGAACAAAGGAATTGACATATTGGGTAAAACTCATGGTTTATCCAGCCTAGAATTCTGTTACTGCCAGGGATAACAAATGCCTTAGCTTTCCTTAATAACCCATTATAAAAACAGATTTCTATCTTTTGCCGTAATATTTATATTTTTTGATGTACATCACTTTGTATTTATAAGCTTATTACTTTCTTTGCTAAGTGATGCTTTCACTTACAGGTTCTAAATCCCTTTCAGGTTTCAAAGGACTTTCTCAAGTTAGCTAGTAAAGCAGAACAGTGAATAAATTTGTGTTAAACTTAACTACCATTTAGATTTTTCATAGCTTTTAACCATATCTTCTTGTGGCTTTTACCTTTCCAAATAGGTAGTTCAAATTCTATGTTTGTCCTTATATTTAGTCCCTTGATCTCTTTTTCTGGAAGTGAAAAATCCTGGACATAAAATTAGGAGATCTGGGTTTAGATTCTTCCTTAGACATTTGCTGATGATATAATTATGGGCTAACTCTCACTTAATTTCTTACATACTTTATTGCATAATCTGAAAATGGAGATAATAATGCTCACACTACTTCACTAACAGAATTGTTGTAAGGAAAGCATTCAGTAAAATTTGAAACAGTATATAAATGCGAATTATTGGTATGGCAACTAGAATGATATATATTTCAGAGACAGAAACATGATGATTCTGTACAAAGATCATGTCATAGATATTTATATGTGTGCATACATATGTAAATAAGATTGTGTATATATATATGCAGTACATATGTGTAGAAGTAATTGGATTATTATATTGAATATATGCAAATATATACACACATATGTATATATGCCATTCCCCAAAATCTTAATGCAATTTAAAGGGCTTTTCTTCTATTTAAAGTTTTAAGAAGTATAAGTGCTACAAATTTAGAAAAATAATTTGAAAGTTTTGTGATTTAAATTTCTTTCATATTTATTTAGTCTTATAAATTTTACATAAAATTTGATATTAACTTCATTTTTAAAAATCCTTACCTTCTGTCTTAGAATTGATATTATCAGTTGTGAAGCAAAAGAGCAGTAAGAACTAGGCAATTAGGATTAAGTAACTTGCTTAGGGTTACACAGCCAGAAAGTGTCTGAGATAATATTTGAACCTAGGATCTCCCCTCTTCAGGCCTGGCTCTCAATCCACTGAGCCACCCAGGTGCCCCTTTTTAGTTAATATTGTTTAGTTGATAAATAATAACACTAATTTATAATTATAGGAAATCAATAAATAATAACAAAATTCACTTGTTGAATTAATTTAATTTTTGAGTGATGCTTTTTCATATCAATGGAGCAGTAGAGAAGATCCTCTTGCTTAGCCATCTAGGCCACCTAATTTCTTTCCATTATACTTTTTCTTGAGGGGTCACATCAAAACTGTCATATATGCATTAAAACCTCATTCTCTGAATGACCTTAAGGCTAGAATTACAAATGCCATCCTTCAAGTCACTGAGCAGCAGCTAATGAAAGTTTGCAAAATTCAAATAATTTACTATAGTGTGCATATAGTCAATATAGCACAAGATGGTGGTGATGTTGAATTTGAATAAAAATATTAGTACTTAAAAATTCAAATAACTAACCTTTCAGATCTTCTCTTGTAAGTTTGTAGCCTTTAAAACTCCAAATTATACTAAGATTTTGGGGACTGTGTAAATGTCTCTATATAAGAAAGATGAATAGATCTTTATCTCCATATCTATCTAGTTCTAGTGCCACGTGTCCAGAATTAGAAAGTGTTCTCTAGATATAGATGTACTCTTCTCAGTGAGTATATGTCCTATATTTTGGACACCTTTTTGACTAAGGTAGTGAGAGTTTACTGAACTAATGTCTTCAATGGAACAGTTTGCATTATTTCCAAGATCCCTTTCCTGGGACAGCATCCTTTGAAGTCTATCACCCTAAAAGGAGAATTGGGGTTATTTCTCTACTTTTAATGGATTTTATGGATGTGGATACATTCTCTGACCATGTAGGATGCATACTATTCGAATGTATTCATCCTGTATTACACATGTCCATATCTTCTCAGATAATCTCCACAGGGTTTGGACCTACCAACATTCTGGGAAGGCACTTCCTTTAGATCTTTTACCATTTTGCCAGAGCAAATGGAGCTCTCCTTGGTTATTCCTTAAATTACTTCCCCAAATCTGTAGTATTTATATTAAATGCTATCTTATGAAAGGCAATACAGCAGAGCGGCTAGAGCTAAACCTGAAACCTTGAAGATATGAGTTCCAGGACTGACAATTGAATATGTGTAAGTCACTTAAAAAGTCAGGTTCCAGGCATTTATTTTTAAATTTTATCTTCTGTACTTACTATGATCTCTTTAAATATTTCCCAACTTCGGATCCATGACAATTTAAAAAAATACCAAAAGTCTTTATATGTTAAAATTTTTAAACTTGACATATTTATTCCTTTTCTCTAAGATTGTGAGTTATAAAGGACCTGCTGACCTGCACTGGCAGAGGGAATTTACTCAGACTGAATTTCCCCATTATAAAAATAACAAACCCACTCTTTATCCTTGTTACCTGATAGCATATAGTTTTTTACAAGTCAAGACAAACGAGGATGTCTTTATTAAGAGCTTACTATGTCCCAGGCACTATACTAAATGCTGGGGAAAGAGCCAGGTAAGTTTTAGAATCCTCCATTGGTTCCCTGTTGCCACCAGGATACAAATATAAGCAGAGACAGTTCCTACACTCAAAGATCTTAAATTCTAAGGGGGGAAGACAACATATTAAAGAGAGTTAAAAATGTAGGGGAAGGAAGAGCTGAAGGTACCCAGTGAAAGGGCATTGTAGAGAAAATCTGGGCAAGTTATGCTATTGACTTTTATGGACTTTGTAGTACAGACAAACCTTTTTGCTTTTCTTCTACACATTTCATCTCCCATCACTGTACCCTTGTACAGGCTGCCTCCTCCCTAGAATGCATTTTCTTCAACCCTCACAACTTAAAATCCTTAACTTCCCTCCAAGTTTAGCTTATGTACAATCTTCTGTGCCAAGTCTTTCCTGATCCCCCACCCATTAGCATTTACTTTATATATATTTTATTTTTCTTACGTGTGTACATATTGTTCTAAATATTTCCTGAGGACAGGACCTATTTAATTTTTGTCTTTATATCTGCATCACAGATTATTAATTGAATAATTGATTTCTTGCCACATTTTGCCTTGTGGTTTAGAATTTCATTACCTAGGATAGCTTTCTGTTTTTTTTTTTTTGCAAGTCTGAAATGTTCACTAGGTATTTCTTTTCCCAGATGATTTATGAAAATGTTATATGACATAAGACCAGTAGCCATACTTTAAGAGAGCTCACTGTTTAAGTTCTGCTGCTTCAAAAGGTACCTGTTTATGTCTCACCTTTCCCTTTTGTCTTTAATTCCTTTTCTTGTTTGTGAAAAAGTCATTCTAACCCTTAATGACTATTTTTCAAAAAATGGCCTTTCACTTGAAACCTTGTAGAAAACACTTTGGAAAGTCATATTTACTCAGTTGTTTAGTCATCCTGCCACGTACTCTAGATTTTCTCAAGTTCTCCAGCAGAGATTTCTTATTCATGGAAGTTAGGCTGGCTGGCTTCCAGTCTTCTAGCAAGGAGGCTATATGTAATATTGGGTTACTCATTTTGGCCAATAGTTTCACAACTCAACCTTTGAATTCTTTCAACCTTATCAGATCGATAATACCCCTGGGCAATAGGGAATTGTCTATATCTGATTGATGTGTTAAACTAGTTCTAGAGTATTCTGGGCTTATAGCACCTGCTTCAGATTATTGGGGAGTGCAAATCTTCTGGTCACTTGCCCCAGTAAAGACCAAGACATGCAATTAATTCAACCTCTTTCTTATCTTTACCTCCAATATTTAACTCTTTTGGGAACTGAGGATCCAACTCATATTTCATGAGCATGGATTTAGGAGGTAATGATCCTCATCTTCCCATTTTCTTTAGGACCACTTCCTTTTTTGCCTGATTCAGGGGAAGAGTTCCCAAGGTGGAATATATCAGCCTAGGGGAAATCTCATTAGTATAATAGGAAAAAGTTAAGAAAAAGCATAAGGGAAATAATCTATCACTCCTCAGATTTTAAAATAGCACTTTAAAAAATGTATTTCTTTTCTATACTTACCATGATCTCTTCCAACATTTCCCAAATGCTGGCCCATGGCTAAAAAACTCAAAACCCAAACCCAAAGCAACCAACCAAAAAAAACCTCCCCAAAGTCTTTAACGGTAACGTATTTATAGTGTTCTCAATGTCTTACTGTAATTCTAAACTATAATAGCTTAAAACTGAGCTTTAACAGTGGACTAAGACTTTGGGGGACAGCTTGTTTATGCCTTCTGCCTGTTCCACCTCTGTTGCTTCTTCTCTCTGGCTTCTCATTTCTAGGTCCTCGACTAGCCACCCCAGACTCTCAAGAATGCAGATGCTGAGTCTGCAGAGGGCAGAGCAGTTCAAGCTAGAAAAATTCAAGATTTTCCCCAGTCCATAATACCATTTGGGTCCCTCCAAATTGTTCTGCTTTGCATTCTAGTAATTTGTGAGTGCGCTGTACCCCTCTACTAGATGATTAGTGCCATAGGGCAAGGATTGTGCCTTACCTAGTTTTGTAATAACAGCCCTGCACTTACATCCTCTCTGCAAAGGAGAAAATCTATTTAGGAGACATTATATATACACACACACAAATATATTTGCTACATATGAACATATATATTATTATTGTCCAAATTAATATCTAACAAATATATATGCATACACATGCACCAAAATATGTATGCATGTGTTAAAAATACACACACATATATGATAGATATTAATTTGGACAATAAGAATCTATTCTGCTTGGTCTTGAGATTTTTGGTGAGCATTAGTTATTTCTTCTAACCTAAGAGCTCAAAACCTTTTTGTCTTTGTTCTGTGTGAATTTAAAGTGTATAAAAGAAGTCTAGGCTCTGCCTCAATTTGACTTTATTCCAAAGCTTGAATCAAGAAAAAAATTCTTTAAAAACGAAACAAGATGTTTTGTTTTGCTTTTTATAAGTAAAAAACCCTCAAAGGTTGAAGGAGAGTCGATTTTACTGATCCATTGTAGGGCAAGTTGAAAGGTTTCCTTGTTGGCTATTTTTTTAGGCCTCATTTAGTCATAAAATATTCCCCCAGCACCACTCACGCTCTTGCCATCAGTTGGAGTCTATCTTTTGTAGTGAATTGGCTCAGGGACTCTTTTCAATGTTTCAGATTACTTGTTTGGAGACTGAAAGTAGTCCGTTCACCACATTTATGATTTGGGTAACATCAGAATATATGTTTAGGAGGGTGAAAGTTCATTTTCAGCTGAATTGCAGTAATGTTAATAGTGGGAGCACAATGTGGCTATCAGCATGACACCATGTACCACATCTGTTTCGTTCCCTCTCCAAACTCCCTAACTTTGCTCATGGTCCTCAAGTTGACATTTTTGTTCGTTCTGGTTACAAAGGATGTTCATATGTATGCGTGAAGAGATGTGTTCATGTGTGTATAGACACACACGTGAAAATTTTGGACAAAAGAGTCTCATGCATTTTTATATTGCCAGAGGTGAAAAATATACTTTGCTCACTTTAGTTTTTCTTTTTTTTTTGCTTGCCAAAGTGAAAAAAATTGACTATCTTTATAAACTTTAAACTTGGAAGCTTTGTATTCTGTATGCAGGGAAGAAAAGGAAGCCAAATGTGAGAAACTGGTTAAGGATCTTCAAAGTTATAGACATTTAAAATCACATGACCAAACATGTATGCTAGAACATTTTCTGCTTGATTTTTCCAGACTATCAGTCAGAGCTGCCAGAGTTAAAGACCCCCAGCTTGTGAAGGCTATACTTAAAAAAAGTATTAAGATTAAAGACTTGGTTAGGGCAATTACAGTTAATGTCACTTCTATGTTGTTAAAACAGTGAATAATTTAATTGGTTAATTAAGTATTTTTAGAAATATGAAATACGCTTAAAATTTTTTTTTATTGCTGCCTTTTGTCTTAACACCACGGTAATTTCTCATGCCACTAGATTGAACTCTCCCTAGGGAAAAAGAAAACCATTCGAGGCACTATGGTATAATGCAGAGAGGGCCTCCCTAGAAGCCCGGAAGACCTGAGTTCAAGACCTTTTCCGCTTTAAATGTATGGTCTTTTTGAAGAATTAGTTTTTGTCAAGAAATGATATAAACTCTTCTACTTTGGGTGGGGAGAGACAGATATATAGAGACAGAGTTAGAGAAAGGCAGGGAGAGACAGAAAGACATACTGAGGAGAGACAGAGGATATAGACAGTCAGATGGAGATAGACATACAGAGATACAGAGAGACAGAGAGAGGAGAGAAAGGGAGTTAGTACTTTAAATAAAGATGTAATGAGGTAGATAGAGTGTCTGATGCATTCTGTCACCATTTTATTTATTTATTTATTTTTTTAAATCCTTACTTTCAGCCTTGGAACCAATACTGTGTATTGGTTCCAAGGCAGAAGAGTGGTAAGGGCTAGGCAATGGGGGTTAAGTGACTTGCCCAGGGTCACACAGCTGGGAAGTGTCTGAGGCCAGATTTGAACCTAGGACTTCCCATCCCTAGGCCAGGCACTCAATCCACTGAGCTACTCAGCTGCTCCCTCTGTCACCATTTTAGCACACTTCTGCATTGAGCTTATTATATTACCCAAGTTCTTCCTCTTCCTTCTTGCTGCTCAGCTAGCCTGTGATATGTACTATGGTGACAATATTTCTTTTGTTTCTTCCCTTTTTATCATCACCCAGGTATTCTCCCCTCTGAATATCTGCTTTAGTTCCTGAATTTCTACAAATGAACATATTTTCTTTATGTACAGCAAGATTTTGCCATTCCTTTTACTTATCCTGTATGTTTTGAATAAATTAGACCCTTCCATGGCCATACTTTGATCAGCTATGTAGCACAGTAGGTAGAGTGTGACCCAGGAGTCAAGGATACCTGAATTCAAATTCGGCTTTGGATACAAACTGTGCAGCCTTGAACAAATCACTTAATCTCAGCATGCCTCAGTTTCCCTATATGTAAAATTGGGATTAATCATAGTGTCTGCCTTCCAAGGTTGTTGTGAGAAAATAACTATAAAGAACCTGGCACATAGTAAAAGCTACATAAATGTTAGCTAAAAACAAAGTCTCAGTAAATACTTATGAGGTCAGATTGGCCTTTTTATATTAATATTTTAATTAGAATCCAATTCATCTTACTTATGAATTATACTCAGTGCATTGAATGGCTAGGCATCTGAAGCCCCCCTTATTTGTTTATCTGTTTATTTATTTATTTATTTTTGGTTTCCTTTCTTGTATTTTGTATACAATGAATTTGACAATGTAGGAATGATTCAGTGGAGTGTTGTAACTGTTTCTTCACTTTAATTCTATTCTCTGTCTTTAACTTTCTGTAGTTCCCCAAACTCCAAACAGCAGAATTATAAGGATGTGTAGTGAGGATAGGAAGTAGGAGGCGGGGGTAGGAGAAAATATACTGGTCCCTTTGTTACTCATGTCAAACCCTGCATTTAGACATCTGGAAGATGACAGTGCTGCTCCTCCATGTAGTATAGGGACATAAGATCTGTATCCACCATTGTTTTCAATCTTTGGACACATTTCAAAGATAGTTGGTGATGCTTGCTTTACTTAGCAATATAGTACTGTATCTTATTTCTAACTTCCCACAGGGAAGAAGGATCTCTTACCTAAAACATGCACCTCTCCCAGCATCTACCAGAGTATTTGGCACACAGCAAGCTTTTGATAATTTTTTTTAATTGATTGGCAGATTCTCTTGTAGTTTTACCTCACCTCACCTCCTCTCCTTCCTTTTTCTTCTTTTTATATTACTATAACTTCTAATAGAGTCAATTTCCACTGATTCAGTTTAGACCACATTGTCTTAAAGTATAAACATTTTAGTCTGTCATTTAAAACCTCCCACAATCTGGCTTTATTCATTCATTCATTTGACAGGCACTTATTAAGTACCTATTTCAGACAGATAAGAGTTCCAAGTTCCGAGGGAGATTCAGTTTAGGTAAGGCACAATTCCTACCCTACAGGCAAATACATAGACAACAACAATAAAAACAACAGTGATGACAATAATTTGGAAGTGTAAGAAAGAGAGAGATCCAGATCTCAATTGCTCCCCTCTCAGATTCTTCTATTACAGAAGTTTGGAAGAGGATTGGTTTGAGGAGTTAAAGAAGAGAATGGAATGATATGTGTGATGTGGTTAATAATCCATATATGTCTGTTTATTCTGTGTTATTGACTTTGTTTCACTGAAAATGAAAAACGGCAAGGTAGGGCTAAATAAAATATTTTAACAGAAACCAGTTTAATAGTAACAAAACACAAGTCTACCATCCTAATATAGCTCTAGAAGGATTAGCATTTCCTTGCCAAAAATGAGGAAAAGGGCTGACATTCTCAGAACACATGATAAAAAAACAAACAATAAAACACCTAAAAAATGCTTTAGGAATATGTAGACATTGCTTTACCAAGCAATGATAATGTTTGATAACAGGTAGACACCACTGAATTTGTTGAATGTAACCAAAATAAAAATGGATTAACTCCAGATGGAGCCTTCTAAATAGCCAAGATCCAAGAATGAAATCAAAAGACCCTCTGTGGGTGACATCTGTATGAACTCCACCAAAAATATGTAGACAATGAAGAGCCAAACCGATGACTGAGTCATGTGGATTCGTTTGTGGAAATGAAAGGGTTTATGTTGGCGATACATAATCAGGTCATTGCCACCAGAAATTACATAAGGATTATCTGTAAGAACATCAGATTATGCAAGGAATCACTGTAGAAACTCTGCCTCAAGTTTCTGCAGACTGCAAAAGTTTAACACCTACTGAATACCTAAAAACAAATGACTGGTGGTTAACATGTTACACCAGAAGCTTGCTCTCTTAAATGGATTGACAGACAATAAAGTGTCTTATTACAAATGCAGACTGTAAACTGTCCTAGAGACTTTAACTTCTAAAATACTGGAAACCAGATTGTTACCACTAACTGAAGTCTTGCCCACAATATCCCCCCCCCCCCCCACCCCAAACACTTTAGGCCACAAAAACTTAGGAATAATAATATATATTTTAAATATTTTATTTTTTCCAATTACATGTAAAAACAATTTTGAACATTTATTTATTTATTTTTTAAACCCTTACCTTCCGTCTTGGAGGCAATACTGTGTATTGGCTCCAAGGCAGAAGAGTGGTAAGGGCTAGGCAATGGGGGTCAAGTGACTTGCCCAGGGTCACACAGCTGGTAAGTCTCTGAGGTCAGATTTGAACTTAGGACCTCCCATCTCTAGGCCTAGCTCTCCATCCATTGAGCCACCCAGCTGCCCCCTTGAATATTTATTTTTAAAAAATTCTGAGTTCCAAATTCTTTCCCTCCCTCTTTCTATCCCCCTCTCATTGAAAAGGAATGCAGTTTGATATAGATTATACATGTGCAGTCATGCAAAACATATTTCTGCATTAGTCACATTCTGAAAGAAAACACAGATCCCTGACCCCAAATGAAACAAATAAGAAAAACAAAGGAAGTTTAAAAAAAGTATATTTCAATTTGTATTCAGATTTCATTAGTTCTTGCTTTGGAGGTGGATAGTATTTCTCATCATAAGTCCTTTGGAATTGTTTTGGATCATTATAATGCAGAGAATAGCCAAGTTATTCACAGTTGATTATTGTACAATATTGTTGTTACTGTGTATACTGTTCTGGTTTTGCTCCCTTCACTTTGTCAAGTTCATGTAAGTTTTATAAGTTTTTCTGTAAGTATCCTGTTCTTCATTTTTTATAGCATAATAGTATTCCATCACAATCATGTACCACAACTTGATCAGCCATTTTCCAATTGATAGGCATCCCCTCAATTTCCAACTCTGCCACTACAAAAAGTTGCTATGAATATTTTTGTACAAGTAGATCTTTTTCCTTAAAAAAAAAAAAAACCTTTTTGGAATGCAGATGTAGTAGTAGTATTGCTAGGTTACAGGAATTGTTTTACAGTCATAGTCCTTTGGACATAGTTCCAAATTATTCTCCAGAATGGTAGTATCAGTTCACAACTCCACCAACAGTGTTTTAGTGTCTCAATTTTTCCACAGCCTCACCAACACATTTTTCTTTTCTTTTTCTGTCACATGTGTGAAGGGAATACCTCAGAGTTATTTTAATTTGTGTTTCTTTAATACATAGTAATTTAGAACACCTTTTCATGTGACTATCAATAGTTTTTATTTCTTGGTCTGAAACTTCCTTCATATCTTTTGACCTTTTCTCAACTGGAGAACAACTTGTATTGTTATAAATTTGAATCAGTTCTCTACATATTTGAGGAATAAGATTTTTAACAGCAAATTTCTTATAAAAACTAGTTTATCTCATTCTACTTTTCTTACCCATTCTCCTAGCATGTTTCTTTCTTATCCCTTAATTTTATTTTCAAAGAAATCATCCCATCATACTCAACTCATACCTGTGCCCTCTGTTTACATATACTCCTTAAATGCCTTAATAATGATAAATTTCATAGGAGTTACAAGTATCATCTTCCCAATTAGGAATGTAAACCATTTAACCTTATTGAATTCCTTATCATTTCTCTTTCATGTTTTCTTTTTATGCCTCTCCTCTATTTGAAAGTGAAATTTTCTCTTTTGCTCTGGTCTTTTCACCAGGAATGCTTGAAAGTCTTCTGTTTCATTAAATATCCATCTTTTCCCCTTGGATGGGTTATACTCAATTTTGCTGGATAGGTGATTCCTGGTTGTAATCCTAGCTCCTTTGCTCTCTGGAATATCATATTCTGAATCTATCTGTTACTATCAAATAAGATAAAATTAGCAAAGCTTTAGCATAATGAAGATGTGTTTAAAAATGCTTATTAACTTCCTTCCCTTTTCCCTTCCTAATAGAGTTGTATCAAAAATGTTTTCAGTGAATTTATAAAAAATAAATTTATATCCTAATATTCTTATTCAATTATCAAAAGCAGTTATTTTATCCACTTGCATAATTGTAAAATATGAAACAGGATAATAGTAGGATAGTAGCTGACCCTTGGATGATTCTATAAGAAATTTATTTTAAAAAATGAAAATGAGATCACAACAATATGATGGAGATGATAATAATAGCTGGCATTTTGGTATTACTTTCAAGTTTAGAAAAACACTTTATTCACTTGATCGTGAAACATTACAATTTCTGGTATACAAATACATTAGAGGGGGCTGTCTCAACTCTTTATGGAAAGGATAAGCTAGGATGGTCAACAGAATGAGAGTGGGATAGTCTTAAACTATGACTGGAAGAGCAAATGTGGTCAGCACATCTTCTTGAAAGAGGTGGCCTTGAGACTAGAAACACCTAGCTTGGCTAAGTTTTTTATTATTCCTCCTATTTAGTTTAAAGTGTCTGGATCACAGTCAACTTCACTCCAAAGCAGTGTACAGCAGGAAGAATTGGTTTAGGGAGAAAGATAAAATGTTTGCTTTTGTAAATTGGGTTTGAGGTGTTGAAGGCATTCTACCAAGGACCTATTGATGCATATATAGGGTTTAGATAGGAAATCAGGGCAAGAGATATGGATTTAGGGCTCATTTGCATAAAATTAGTACTTGAAAATATAGGAGTAAATAAGATTGACAAGAAAGAAAGTCTGGAGAGAGAAGAAAGGAGGGCAAATATCTATTGGAGAACATCCATATAAAGGTAGCGAAAAGCAGGAGAGAGAATGTCTAATATCCAGTGAAGAAGAAATTGCTATTGGGAAATTGATGGCAAGATTTTAAAAAAGATGAGCAGTTTTCATTCAGAATTTGGATTTCAACTTGTGTCATATCCTCCCTGGAGTTGGAGAGTCTCTAAGGTTTGTTGGAGACACCCAACAGCATAAGAATAGGGGTGACTATAGATGCTTATTAGAAATAATATTAAATTTGGTAAATGCATCTTTTAACAGAATAAATTATTAAAAATACAAATGGAAGTTGTGTCAGGGTAAGGTCTTACCGGTTCATTCCCCTCTTGTCTAGTTTCTCTCTGTGCTTCTGTTATTGTGGTAAATACCTGTGGTAAAACACACACATGCTTCCTAACTTGCCTATTTAAATAAATATCATTCCTCATGATGTTATAGAGAGAATATATATATATATATATATATATATATATATATATATATATATATATATATATATATATATATATATCAGGTACCAGCTGCTTCCCTGATCATGTAGCTTATGGCAGAGCCAAGATAATGCCTTAGTAGCAACAAAAGCTGAAACCACTCTGACAATCCTTCTAAACCAATCGTTAAAAAGCACCTCAAAATGACAGGAGTCAAAAACCAAGAGCAAAATTGAGTAAGAGGGCTCTCTTGCTGAATACAACTTGAAAGATAGGCAGAAAGAGAGCCAATTTATATGGGATAAGGGGGAACCAGAAACAAAACTGCACACAGAGGATTGCTAACTGACCATCCCATTACCTACTGTGCCAAGTTCTGAGCCTGGACATAGGCCAACTTCAGGATCCTAGGACCATAATACCCTACATGTTAGACCCATCCCTAGAATTCCCATGCCCTGGCACCAGCCTGCAATGATGCTTGGAAAAGTCTATAGCACTTGGTGCTTTCAAGCCTGCCCTGTGGTGAAGCCCTAGCCTCAGTGCAAAATAGTTGGAAGTACTGAATCCTTTAAGACATCAGAAGAGGAGACAGAATCATCAACTTTCAAAACTTCCAGACCACAGGCAAAAAAAGGCTGGGAAAATGAGCAAACAGCAAAATAAATATATAACCCTAAAACTTTTCTATGGCAACAATAAGCAAAATATGGAGTGAAGAAGAGATGATATCCAAGCAACCACTTGCAGAACTTCACGGAAAAATGAGAATTGGTCTCAGGCCCTGGAAGAACTCAAAAAGGAATTCAAAAATCAAATAAGACAGGTAAAAAAATGAGAAAAAGAAATAAAAGTAATGCAAAAAGGAAATAACAGCTTAAAAAGAAAAAAATGTGTCAAATGGGAAAAGAGGCACAAAAATCCAATGACTAAAAAAGTTCCATGAAAAGTAGAATGGCCCAAATGGAAAAGAGGGATCAAAAGGCCATGGAAGAAACTCATTCTTTAAAAATTAGAATTGGACAAATAGAAGTTAATTACTTCACAAGACATCAAGAAATAATAAAACAAAATGAAAAAATGAAAAAAATAAAAGAAAATATGAAATATCTAATTGAAAAAAACAACAGGCCTGGAAAAGAGATTCAAGAGACAATTTAAATTGGACTATCTGAAGGTTGTGATAGAAAATAAAGAGCCTAGACATCACAAGAAATTATCAAAGAAAACTGCCCTGATATTCCTGAACAGGGGGGTAAAATAGAAATTGAAAGAATCCACAGATCATCATCTGCAATAAATCCCCAAATGATAACTTCTTAATCATATAGCTTCAATAGGATGACCACTACTTTCCTTTTTTTTCTCAGCCTTTTCCTTGAGAATCTCTCCCAACTCAAGTTATTTCTGTGAGTGAACATTCCCTCCCCTACTTGTCTGAGGACTGATTTCTCTTTAGGGAAGAACTACAAATCCCAGGAGTTTTTTTTTTTTTTTTGGTCAGCTAGTTGCTTGCTTGTCAGGGGTTGTTACACAGTGAATATTAAAGAGAATTAATATGGTTTAAAAGAAAAGCAACTATACTGGGTACAAGAGGAAGACCAAAGAAAAGGTGGAATCACTTCTTGGAATGGCTGAGATAGTGATAATAAGTATTATGAGAAGACTGAGGTATTTCTTAATTTTTTTTCTGTCTTTTCTTTCCAGAAAGAATGATCTTTGGACTGATAAGGAGAGAGCAAAAATTAGTAGTGGAGTGAGAACCTAACATAAATTGAGAGAGAGACATCTACTGTATACTAGAGCACTGAAAGAACTGTTAGATATGATTACTGAACTACTCTTACTAATCTTTGAAAGGTCTTGGAGAATAGAACTGGAAGAGGACAAATTTTGACTCATTTTTCATAAAGAAGTGAGAAAAATAGAGTCTTCAGAACAGTGAGCTTGAATTCTAATCCTGGAAAAACTATATTTTTAAACAGTGCATTATTCAAAATTGTGAACATTAAAAAGAAGAGCAGTCCTTCTTGCTCTTGTTCTTCTTGTCCTAGTTCTAGTTCTTGTTCTTCTTGTTCTTGTTCTTGTTCTTCTTTCTTCTTCTTCTTTCTCCTTCTCCCCTTTCTCCTCCTCCTTTTCTTCTCCTCCTTCTGGAAATAATATACTCAGATTTCAGCAAAACATTTTACAGTGATTCATGTTAACTAGAAATGTGAACAAAATATAGAGATGTGGGGTTATAGTTGGTCCCAAAGGGTAGTTCTTAATTGATTTGTATTAATTTCAAAGGAAGTATTTAGTGGATTGATCTAAGTATCTACTCTTGACCCTATGCTATTCAACATGTTTATAATTTACTTAGCTGAAGGTATATATGGCATGCTCTTTAAAAAAAAAAATCTCATTTTCTTCTTAGTAACAAATTTAAGACAGAAGGATAGCATCTAGGTAAACAGGGTTAAGTGACTTGCCCAGGATGACATAACTAGGAAGTGTTGGAGGCCAGGTTTGAACCTGGGTCCTCTTGATTCAAGCCCTGGTGGCCTATCCACTGTGCCATTTAGTGTGCCCATGGCAAACTTTTGAAATTTGCAGGTACCATGAAGCTTGGAAAAGTATGGGGTATAACGAATGACAGGGTCAAATTTCAAAAAAATCTCAAAATACTAGAACAATCCCCTAAATCGAATAAAATGAAACTTAATAGGGATAAATATAAAGTCATGCCCCTTGGTTTTTATAAAAATCTACTTCATAAGTATAGGGTGAGGAGGATGTGGCTTGTTGTGAGTAGTTATTTTGAAAAAGAGGTGGGGGTGGTGGTTTAGTAGACTCCAAGCTCAACATGAGTCAACAATATGACATGGCAACCAAGGAAGCTAATGCTGTCCTTGAAGAGACAGTCCCCAGCATGAAGGATGTCCTATTTCACTATATCCTTCACAGGTCAGACCCCCTCTGAAATACTGTGTTCAGTTTAGTAAAGATAGAGGCAAATTAGAACACATCTTAATGAGGATGATGGTTCTAGGTTCCAGAATGGAACTCTGCCGATGATATTATAGAAGTCCGGTTGGAAGATCTGATTTCTTATCTACTTTCAGATAGAGTCTGGATGACCATTTGTTGGAGATGTAGAAAGAATTCTTGCATAAATTTAACAGCACTACAATAGTTAAGGCTTTTATCACCTCTTGCCTGTACTATCTCAAATGTGATTGCCTCCTAATTGTTAGTTGGTTTTTGGGGGATTCTATGAAAGTATGATGATTCTGGGGCCATGAAAGAAGAAAGTATCTAAGAAGGGAATGATCACCAGGGCCGAAAGTTAAACAAGTCAAAGATGATGAGCACTGAAGAAGATCATTGGATCTTGTGATTAGGAGACCATCGGTGTCCTATTGAGAGAGCAGTTTCAGTTTAGAAGTTGGTTCAGAAACCAGATTTGAAAAGGCCACCAAGAGAAGAGGTAGCAATGAAGGGGAGTTCAGATGATGTTTCTCTTATCCCAGTTTCTCAGTCAGAGACAACATTTTGTGATAACAGCTTTGGTTAGACTTTCATGTTCATTTACTTCAGTTCTTTAGCTAAATTAGGACCCTGTGATGTCATTGGTCCTCTTCAAAACAAAGGAAATTGTTAATAAGTATGATAGTCATTTGTGTACTTGTCTTATCTTTGCTACTAGATTGTTAATTCCTTCAGGTTTTTGTCTTGTTTTACTGCCTAGCATTGTGTCTTGCATATAGGAGGTTCTGAATAATTTGTTGAACTTAGTTAAATTGAAATATTTGAGGAATGGCGAGTGTTAGGTTTAATTGGACATTCTGGCTGGCTTAGTTTCCATATTGCCATATAGTACCATGTATGATTTATCAATTTTCAAAGAATTAAGACACAATAGGGTTAGACACAATAATATAAAACTAGCGTGTCCAGAGAAGTTTGCCTTTCTCTGATGATTCATGTCTGTTAGTGCCTGCAATAACACAGCTGTGGCTCAGAAGTAGAATGGGGATGCTTGGCTAGGGCTGAGTGCTCCCGATCATGGGGGCAAGCCGAATGAAATGTATTGTCTGAGACTACTGAGCTCAGTAATTCCTGCCTTTGATCCTGTACTCTGCATATTTTTTCTTTGTTGACCTGTTTCTTTGGATCTACTTCCTCATTTAGTTTTATTCTCAGTGATTGAACTCTCTGTTATAGCCAGCAGAAAAGCCCTTCTTTGCTATTCCTTTGAATATTGGTGGATTTCTAGCTCTTTAACCCAGGACATAAATATCTATTTGGACAGATATGTGACTCTGTCCCTCTGGAATTTTGAGAAGCTCCTGTATTCTTCTTTATTCCCCAAGGTGGATTCTAACTTAGGAATCATGATGGGGCCAGGTGGGTCAGAACAACCTAGAAGTCACTTTAAACACTTGAATTTATTATAATACATGTCGGTGAGTGACATTTTATAGATGGGGAAAATGTACGTATTCACAATCATAGAAATGACATTTTGGAATAAAGTCCCGATAGCATTCTTATTTGTTTCTGAATCACAAAAATAAAAATCAGAATATGTAAACATATATGCATGTATATTTCTGATATTTTGATTCTTTATATTCAGAAGTTTATCTTACTGTAGACCATAGAATCATAGATTTATAACCAGAAGGAGATTTAGGCAACTCCCTTATTTTACAAATAAGGAAACAACAGTCTGAGAGAGATTAAGTGATTTAACAAGGGTCAGATAAATAGTAAGTGTCTGAGAGAGGATTTGAACTTATGTCTAAATGTTCCTGATTTATAGTCAGTCAATATACTTTTTAAAAGTGCCCACTATGTGCTAGATATTGTATTAAGCTCTACAGACTAAAAAAAAGGGACTAAAGATAATTCCTATTCTCAAGGAGCTCAGAGTCTAATGGTGAAGACAATACAAATAATTACGTACAAACAAGCTATAGACAGAATAAATTGAAAATAGAAGGAAGATACTAGAATTAAGAGGGATTGGGAAAGGTTTCATGTCAGTTTGATTTTAGCCAGGATTTGAAGGAATCCAGGAAAAGTAGGGAGTAGAGATGAAGAGGAAGATCTCAGAACTGCAGGGAGGCCAGTGTCAGTCAATTGAAAAGTATTTGGAATGAGGGGAAGTGTTAGCTCTAGAAAGATTGGAAAGGTAGGGGAAGGTTATGAATGATTTCGAAGCCAAACTGCAAATTTTGCATTTAATTCTGGAGGTGAGAGGGAGTCACTACTTTAGGAAGATCACTTTGACAACTGAGTGGAGGATAGATTAAAATGTGGAGAGACTTGTGGCAAGGAGACCAAGCAGCAGGTTATTGCAATAATCCAGTTGTGAGATGTTGAGGGCCTGCACCAGGGAAATGGCAGGGTCAGAGGAAAGAAGAGGATATATGTGAGAGAAGTCAGGAAGGTAAAATTAACAAGCCTTGGCAATAGAATGGAGGTGTCTCTAACCACTGTACTCCATGGCTGCCTCACTCCTAATTGTCTCAATTGATATCAACTCAGAAATCATGCATTAAATAACTTTTAGAGTGAAACTATGGCACTAGCTTTGTGGGAAATAAGATAGAAAAACATTCTCAATATAGCAGTTGGCTACAAAGAATGACATGATCCCTATCAGGTACTCTGTTCTGTGGCCTATATTGTCTGTTTCGACTTTCCCATTTAGATAGAAATATAAACTTTATATCTAAATCTGGCCAAGAGAAAAAAAAAATGAGAGAAAAATAGACTTTTTTTCCCTGCAATGACTTGTACCTTGACACGAATACCCATGAATTTTCCTGCCTCACTGTAGTCCCTTGATTCTGCCAGTAATTTTCTGGATAGCCCATAAATCTGAGTGAGTTCAAATGAGAGAGAGGTTGTAGAGTCCTTAAGATAGGGGACTCATTATAATTAATTCATAGCCAAAATTAATTTGGGATCCCTTGAAATGGTTTGATTTTATTCTAGGCAGAGCAAAAGTAGTTTTTCAGTAGTCAAATTGAAAAATATATCAAATTGTATCAAACTGACTTACACAGGCTTTCGTCTTACTTTCCCAAACTCTGCTTGCCCTTTTAAGCCTCCCTCATCCCCAGAGGTTGGCTGCTACTAGTTCCTTCAGGGTCAAGGGGTCAAGGGTAAGAGGTTGGGGAAATTTTAGTACTATATAGTCATTCTAGTACCATTTAGTCCATCAGTCTTTACCAGTGTACTTACTACCATCATTATAGGTTGATTATCAGTTAATCAGCCAGGCTGAATGTGCATTTAGAAAGGAGCCTTTTGCTTGAACTTGAAAACCACATTCCTTAAACACATAATATTTAAGAGAACAGATAGAAATAATTCTAGCCCAGGAGGCTTCTGGGCCCAATTTCCTGTTTCCCCTCCTGACCGGAATTCAAGTCTCTTTTAGAGAAGTGTGGGGGAAAAAGAGACTAGAGATAATTATTCTGCCTCGTTCTAAGCCACATGACACCCTCATACATACATGTGGGGACATATTTATATACACAAATATATATGCAAATATAATTTATTCCACTTATGCAAGACATATACACATATGCCTACATATACATATAAATTTTGTTTTTATATATAAATTATGCTTATTCATATTATACATATATAAATTATGTTTAAAGGTGAACATGGGAAGGATTTAGGACTTAAATTTTTATAGATATCAGATAATACTAAGATATAACACACATAAATTCATCATATCATTTCCTATTTTAATTGTTCTTACTATGCAGGCTATGAACACTGTTGTTTCTATGCTGCTGAAGAACTGCATGTGTTGCCCCTGCTTTCTAAATTTGGCATCCTGGGGAAAAACCCCCTTGTCCCACCCTCATTATAGCTATGCTTTCACCAACTGACATATTCATTCAACAGGCATTCAGCCTCTTTTATGTGCAAAGTATCTGTGGGGGATAGAGATAAAGAAAATGTGCTTCCTGTCTTCTAGAACCTTCTAGATTAGTAGGAGAGCTACAACATGTACCCAGATAACTACATTGTAGACTTAAGAGAAGTACAAAGTACAGTAGGAGACAGGTACATCGAATAGGCAGCTTCCTGCATAGGATGCTCAGGTTTGTGGGTGGGGAAACTGCTTTGTAAAATTTAAAGTAGGTGTTGGCCAATGCAGCTATTTCAGGAGGACAATGGGAACTTCTTTGTTCCCTCAGAATGTCTTCTCACTTTTGATGGGTACCCAAAAACCAGAGATTCATTCCATTGATTTAAAATCCCTCCCTTCTGAAATGATAGCAGCATTAGACCCTATTTGTCCTTTACAATGGAGTGCAAATGAATGAGTCTTATGAAAGGACAGATTTTGATGGGGAAAAGAGATGAGACAGCATTGGTTACTAGGAGACTAGAAGGGGGTGCTGCTGAGGGAGACAAAAAGGAATCCTTGGGGTTCTGGGAAACAAAACAGCTTGGAGATCTGGCTCTATAAAAGACACCAATCTAACAGAACTCTGTCTGACCAGTACCACTGAGACTAAAAATGTTAAGTTTAAAAACTTTAAGCAGCAGTAGCAAATATCAGTTTTGATAAATTTTCTAATATTTATGAACATAACACAGCATTTTTATTTATGTGTTTATAGTCAATCATAGCTTCTAATAGAAAATTTCATTTTCTTCTGAGCTACAATAAGAAGGCATACTTACTCAGTGATTAATTTTAGTTAATGAACTTTTCCAGTATTGTGGATTTGGAGATAAGCCAAAATTATTTATATGTATATTTATAACCAATTTGCTCAATCTATTCTAGTGATATTGTAGTCTGTGATCCTGTGGCAAAAGAAAGCTAACAGGCCACATGGAAAAGTAATCTATGAGATGCTGGAAAGAATACATAGTTAGGAACCAGGAGGTCTGGGGTCTTGACTTGATAACAGACAGACCTACATTACTTTGGGCAATTCATTTAGGTTAAATTTGTGTGTGCAACCAAACAAATGAATTGCAGTTTGATGTATTGGTTCAGAGTAGATTCTAAAGGTTCCTTCCAATTCTCCAGATGATCAGTCTGACTACGACAGACCTAGAAAGTCAGACTAAATGGATAGCAATGAATTGAATTCTTACTATATATCTGTTTTTTGGTTATATGGACTTGACCTTTATTGCTCCCTGCTTCTTTTTTTCCTCTCTATAACAACATATGGATACTGATATAGGACAGTTTTCCAGTGATGAATTCACCAGAGTGGGATTGGTGCTATGAGAGGTAGGGCTGGAGAACCCACACAAAATGAGTCATCCATGGACTGCGGAGCCTTGAATTCAGTGTTTTACCCAAATCTGGAGGCTACAGGATGTCTGAAACCTTCTTGTTTCTTGCTGACCACATAACTGAGTAATAAGGTCAAAGCTACAACATTATTGTTAGCAGAGAAAATACTTTGCTCTTCTTAGGTGAAAACTCTGTTGAAACTCACAAACTTCTGATATGTGTATGTATTCTGTTTGAATACTAAATACTTTCTATACATTGATCTGGACATTTTGTATGCTGAATTGCAAATGAACTTTAAGTCATTTTTTTATAGCTAGAAGCACATCTTTCTTAAAATTGTTTTTTACTGACATCTTTTGTTTTCATATCTATGGCAAATTTTTCTGTTGATTATCTGACTCCTGTGTTGGTGAAGATGTGGCACAAGGGGGCTGTTCCATTCCCCGTCTCCACCATGCCTGAGGACATTTTTTGTATGTCCTGCTCCAGGTGGACAAATGCAAGCATTTCCTCCCTTTGCTTTCTGGGGTAATGTGGGGGGGGGGGGGGAGAAGGGGGAGGAAGGGGCTCACAGATGGCTTGAAGGTGTGGTTTGGGCACATGATCTCTAAAAGGTTCACCAACACTGTATCTTTTTTAAGTCAGCATCCAAAGAAACTAAGTGATCCACAAATCAGAATGATAGGCCATACAGTTATCATACATAAGCATGGTAAGCAATCCATGCATATGTGAATATGTGTAAGTGTATATACATACATATGCATGCACACATGTATGCACACTCTCTTTCCTGAGGAAGCACTAAGGACAGTTGAGATATTTATTAATGTGCTATTTATGTGTAATATTCCTTCTGGGTCTACTTTTCACTCCTCTTACTCAAATTGGCAGTAAAATCATTAGTAAACAGTTATCTTTTTTCTCAAGAATTACTGCTAGATTTATGAAAGGCTGAATGTTTCTCTAGCATGGCTCAGCATGCTCCTCAATATCATTTGATTCAGCCTCAATATCAATTAATCAATTGAACATAGGGTTATTTACTGAGAAGATATAGCAAAGACCAAAGCACAAAACTGCCAAGGGATTTGCCTATTTGATATAAATTTTTTCCCCAGTTTGTTTCCCTCCTAATCTTAGTTATGTTAGTTTTTGTTTGTACAAAAGCCTTTTAATTTAGCATAATCAAAATTATTCATTTTATATCTCATAATACCCTGTATTTCTTGTTTAGTCATAAATTCTTCCCTTCTCCAAAGATCTGTCAGGTAAACTATTCCGTGTTTCCCTAATTTAGTTATTATGTCACTCTGTATATCTAACTACTGTATCCATTTTGACCTTGTCTTGGTATAGAGTGTGAGATATTGGCCTATACCTAACTTTTGCCATACTGTTTTGCAATTTTCCCAGCAGTTTTTATTAAATAGTGAATTACTATTCCAAAAGCTTGGATCTTTGGGTTTATCAAACACTAGGCTGCTAAGGTCATTTACTCCTGTATATTGTGTATCTATTACCATTGATCTACCCTTCTATTTCTTAGCCAGTAGCAGATTGCTTTGATGATTGCTGCTTCATAGTATAGTTTGAGATATGGTACTGCTATGCCACTTCCTTCACATTATTTAATAAGTTCTCTTGATATTCTTGATCTTTTGTTCTCCCAGATTATTGTTATTATTTTTTCTAGTTCTATAAAATAATTACTTGGTTGTTTGATTGGCATGGCACTGAATAAATAAAATAATTTAGGTAGAACTGTCATTTTTATTATAATAGCTCCACCTACCCATAAGCATTAGTATATTCTTCAAATTGTTTAGGTCTGAATTTATCTGTGTGAAAAGTTTTTTGTAATTGTATTCATATATTTTCTGTGTTTGCCTTGGCAAGTATATACCCAGGTAATTTATATTGTTTAGAGTGATTTTAAATGGAATTTCTCTTTCTTCCTGCTGGACTTTGTTGATAATATATAGAAATGCTGATGATTTATGTGGATTTATTTTGTATTTTGTATCCTGAAACTTTACTAAACTTATTAATTATTTCAACTAGTTTTTTAGTTGATTTTCTAGGATTCTCTTAGTATTCTATCATGTCATCTGCAAAGAGTGACAGTTTAGTTTTCTTATTGCCTACTTTAATTCTTTCAATTTCTTTTTCTTTCCTTATTACTAAAGCGAGTATTTGTAATATAATATTAAATAATAGTGGTGATAATGGTTATCCTTGTTTCACTCATGATCTTTTTGGGAAGGCTTCTAACCTATCCCCATTGCAGATGATATTGCTGAAGGTTTTAGGTGGATACTACTTATCATTTTAAGGAATGACCCATTTATTCCTATACTCTCTAGTGTTTTTTTTTTCTAAAATCCTTACCTTTTGTCTTAGAATCAGTGTTGATTCTAAGGCAGAAGAATATTGTATTATGATCTGAAAAGGATGAATTTATTATTTCTACTTTTTTGCATTTGGTTGTGAAGTTTTTATGCCTTAATATGTGGTCAACTTTTCTGTAAAAGTCATGCTGAAAAGAAGGTATATTCCTTTCTATTTCCATTCAATTTTCTCCAGAGAGCTATTATTTCTAACTTTTCTAAGTTTTCATTCACTTCCTATACTTCTTGTTTATTTTTTATTTGTTTTTCTAGGTCTGAGGGAAAGTTGAGGTCCCTCATTAGTATAGTTTTGCTGTCTATTTCCTCCTGAAGTTCATTTAATTTCTCCTTTAAAAATTTAAAGGCTATACCATTTGTACATATATGTTTAGTATTGATGTCACTTTATTGTTTATAGTATCTTTTATTAAAATGTAATTTCCTATATTTCTGTTTTAATCAGATCTATTTTTGCTTTACTTTTGTCTGAGATCATGATTACTACTCCTGATTTTTTTACTTCTATTTGATGCACAATAAATTCTGCTCTAGTCTTTTATCTTTACTCTGTGTGTGTCACCCTGCCTCAGATGTGTTTCTTGTAACCAAATATAGCAGGATTCTGGTTTTTAATATACTCTGCTATCCACTTCCATATTATGGATGAATTTATCCCATTCCCTTTCACAGTTATGATTACCAACTGTGTATTCCCCTCCTTATTTTCCCTTTTTGATCTTTCCTTTTTTCTTTCACTCTGTCCTTCCTCCCCAGTGTTTTACTTTTTATCCCCCTTCCTATTTTGCCTTTACCTTGTCTTATTCCCCTCCTACTTACCTTTAGGATAAGACAAGATTCTATGCCACAATGATTATGGTTGTTATTCCCTCTCTGAGACAGTTATCATAAGCATTGCCCATCATCACCTTCATCCTTCCCTCCGCTGTAAAAGTTTTTCATGTCTCTTTAGGTGAGATAATTTACCCCATTCCATCTTTCCCTTCCCTTTTCTCTCAGTGCAATCTTTTTTTTCACCTTTTGTTTTTTTTCATATTATATCATCCTAATCACCTTATTTCCACACACTCTGTTGTTGTATACTCCTTCTAACTGCTCTACTACTGCTAAAATTTTTTAAGTTTTACATATATCCGATTTCCTCATAGGAATACATACAATTTGACCTTAAATTTTGTCCCTTAAGTTTTCTCTTTCTTATTTACCTTTTTAGGTTTCTCATGGGTCTTGTGTTTGGACATCAAAATTTCTATTTATGCCTCATCTTTTCATCAGGAATGATTGGAAATCTTTAATTTTATTGAACAACCACTTCCTCCACTGAAAGATAGACTCAGTTTTGCTGGATAGGTGATTCTGGGCTCTAAACCTAGATCTTTTGTTTTCTAGAATATCAAATTCCATACCTTCTGATTCTTTAATGTGGAGGTTGCTAAGTCCTGTGTAATCCTACAGTAGCTCCAGGGTATTTGAATTGTTTCTTTCTGACTGTTTGTAGTATTTTCTCCTTGGATCAGGGGCTCTTGAATTTAGCTATTATAGTCCTAGGAGTTGTCATTGGGTAATTTTTCTGGAGGTGATCTGTGGATTTTTTCAATTTCTATTTTACTCTCTTGTTCAAGACTATCAGGGCAGTTTTCCTTGATAATTTCTTGTATTATGATGTCCAAGCTCTTTTTTTTTTTTTAAAACATGGCTTTCAGATTGTTCAATAATTCTTAAATTGTCTCTTCTGGGTCTATTTTCCAGGTTAGTTGTTTTTTCAATGAGATATTTCACATTTTCTTCTTTTTTTCCTTTTGATTTTGTTTTATTGTTTCTTGATGTCTCATGATGTCATTAACTTCTAGTTGCCCAATTCCAATTTTTAAGAAATCTTTTTTTTTTCTGGGAGCTTTTGAGCCTTCTTTTTCATTTGGCCCATTTCTTCTTGCATTGCTTTCATTTTTCCTTTGTCTCTCTTAACTGATTTTTGAAATCTTTTTTGAACTCTTCCAGAATCTGAGTCCAATTCATATTTTACTTTGAAGCTTTTTGTGGGTTTGTTTTGCTTTCACTGTCACCTTCTGTGTCTGTGCCTTGCTTTTTGTAACCACAAAAATTTTCCATGGTTAGCTGTTTTTTTCCCAAGCCTTTTTCTTGACTTTCACTTTTATTTTACAGGTAGGCTCTGTTCTCAGGGAGGATAATCTCTTAAACTTCAGTTATTCCTTGATGCTACTCAGCCTTATTTCCAGGTTTCTGCAAGTTCTAGTTTTTCCAAGATGGTATGATGGCCTGTGGGTTGTGAACTCTGAGAGCCTCCTCCCACTGTTCATTCAATTACCCTCTGCTGCTGCTGCTGGCTCAAATTCTAACCTCAGGCTTGGGCAGGGCCTTCAGGTCTAGTTCTGAGCTTGATTAAAAGTCAGACACACTGTGGACTGACTTACCCTGGGGCTTCACCTTCAGGTTTGGTAAGGATTTATACTGACCCAGAGGATCACACAGACTGCTGTGATTTAACTGGGTTTTAGGCCCTTGCTACAACCTTGGGCTGGGACTGCTGGCTTCGCTCTGGGCTTAGGCAGATCCCAGGTGTAGTACAGACTGCCAGGGGCGGGAATTCCAGACCTTACTGCAGGTTTGCTTGAAACTTTAAGGGGCATGCATTGGGTTGCACTGCTCTTGGCTTAGGCAGAGTCTGGTGTTTGGATATTGGCTTGGACCCAGTAGATGTGGGATGGGGGGAGGGCTTGCTGTTGGCTTGCTCCTTATTGTTTTCTTGTATCCTCCTGGTGACTCTGCTCCCCTCTCACCTCAATGATTCAGAGATTCTTTGCCTACTTTTCAAGTTGTTCTCTGCATGAAAGTTGCTTCACTCAGTCTCCTTGTTGGTTCTTTCCCTACTGTATTAATTTATGGTGTTATTTTAATATTTATTGGAGAGGAGTCTCATGGTGGTTTTCGAGTTTCCTTGCTTCTATTCTGTCTCAGGAATTGAAAAAGTAAATTAATTTAGTAGTATTGTCATTTTTAGAATTTTGCCATGACCTATCCATAAACAAATTTCAGCAAAAAAATGTTTATAATTGATTTTCTATAGTTTCTATATGTATCTTGGTAGATAGCTTCCAAAATATCTTATACACTTGGTAGTTATTTTGAATGGAATTTCTCTTTCTATCTCTTCCTACTAGATTTTGTTGATAATGTATAGAAATGCTGATGCCTTATATTATAATAGTTTTATATTCTCCAACTGCTGGCTATTGTTTAATTAATTTTTTAATTGATTCTTTAATCATCTGTTTCTTATCTAACTGCTAGAACTAGCAAGGTTAAATAACAAAGATGATATTGTATATTCTTACTTTATCCCTGAGCTTATTATTAGAAAGGTTTATATCTTTTTTCTGCTAAATATAATGGTGGTTCTTGGTTTTTGATGGAGACTACTTATCACATTAAGGAAAGATCCATTTGTCTCTATACCATCTAGCCTTTTATTATTATTATTTAAAATGGTATTGAATTTTGCCATAAAAAGCATTTCCAGCATCTATTGATATAAATCATGTAGTTCTTATTATTTATGCTATCAATAAAGTCTATTTACATTAATAGTTTTTCTTATATTGAACTGATCTTGAATTCCTGTATACATTCTATACTCTATATACACACGTATATACTGTATATATGTATACATATATAAACTTTTAAATACATTACTGTAGCCTTTTTGCTAATATTTTATTTAATATATATTTTGTGTGGATTTTCATTTGGGATATAGGCCTAATTGTTTTCTTCCTAACTCATCTTTCCCTGATTTAGTTATCAAGACCATATTTGTATCATACAAGTAGTTTGAAGGGATACCTTATTTCTTATTTTTGCAAATAGCTTTTGTAATATTGGAATGAATTCTTCTTTGAATATTTGATACAATTCACTTCCAAATTTATCTGGTTCTGTTTCTCACTCCCCTCCTTCCTAGTAGGAGTTCATTTATCATTTGTTCAGTTTTTTCCCCACGAGACGAGATTATGGTTCTTTTAATCTGCATATTTTTATTTTTCTATATATTTATGCATTTTTATCTAAGTTATCAGCTTTTGGACATATAACTAGGCAAAAGAGTTCCTGGTAGAGTCCTTTGTTTCATTTTCAGTTATTATGAATTCACCTTTTTAATATTTGACACAAACATTTTGATTTACCTTGCTTCTTTGAAATTAGGTTAGTTAACTATTTTATTCATTTTCTCAAAAATTCAATGCCTAGCCTTATTTATCACTTTGTTAGATTTTTTCTTTCACTTTCCATTTATTTACTCTCTTCTTTGATTTTAGAATGTCTACTTTCATGTTTTGTTGGGACATTTGCTTTTTTTATTTTTTCAGGTTTTAAAATTCATTGATAAATGTTGAAGCTCCTGATAGAGGTATCAATGGAGATCCATAATTGCTTTGTAACTTATAATGGTGCTTATTTTAAGTGTATGTGTATATACATACATACATATTTTTATATATATCATAGCTACTAAATGTCTGACTAGAATTTGACCTACAAAATTGATGTTGAAAAGAATGTGAAAAGTTTCTATTCTCATTCAGGAGGCACTTGTATTGAGAAATACAAATACTAAATGTGTTCCACAAAATACAATGCCAATTTCTAGTGGCAGAATTGTGGTCCTTTGAGAAATGAAAACTTGTAAAATGCCATACTCTAACTTTTTCTATATGAGTGTAATATAGATGACATTTTGCAGTTTAGTGGGCTAAGCTTTACTAATCTTTAACCTTAACCAGGCCACAAATTGGGGAAAGTCCCACCTCTTATCTTTCATGAGTCATTTTCCTTTCTTTGGCACTTTCTTGCATATCAAAAAGGACACATTTTAACTTGTTAGGGTAGACTTGCACTCAGTTATTCTTGGAGTGTTTATTTGGCTTAAAAATCTATTTTAAATTAGACTAGTAAAAATGCCTACATAGATTATGTAGGAGTGAGAAGTACTTTGGTTCAAATAAGCTTTGGACATTTTAAGAAACTCTTGTAATTTTTATCATATTCATTAGTTTTGGATTTGAATCAAAATGACTGATCACTATGAAAAAAGAGTGTTCTTTACATTCATTGATAATACTCCTCCTGGGAAATATTAGAGGTAGTTGAGATTTCTGTGAATGTGCAATAGATCGACCAAAGCTTTTATCATTTCTTTCTAGCTTTACTAAATTACTGATGAGCTACAGGATTCAGACAGCTTCCTGACTTTCCTCCAAGTCATAGAGTGTCATATATCCATTAGGCGGCTGTCTCGAATTGCACCAAAAATATTTTGGAGGATGTACTTTCCAAGAACTGTGCAATATTGAAATTCCCTTAAGTCAATGTAGTCCCCGAACCCTATGCTTTGCTTTATTCTGTGAGATAATTACATTGGACTCACAGCAGTTTCTGGCCTTGGATTCCCCAGATCCATGTCAATTTTGTCATATGAAGTGAATAGACTCTGAGCTGCTTAAGAGCAGAGAGATTTTTTTTTTTGGGGGGGGTTCCTTCTCTGTGTCCCTAGCACTTAGCAGAATGTCTGGCACATAGTAAGTGCTTAATAAATTCTAGTTTGGTTCTGTTTTTTTGCCTCTGTATCTTCAGACCTGTTCAGGACTCTATTAATGCTTCATACCTCAGGTTTCACTTCTAGTTGTATGATAGGGATTATAAAAAAGTGGGAGGAATATGCCCTTTTTTTACTTAGTATCAGTTGTATTTTCATTGTTGTTGTTATAATACACTGTCTGCTTTTGGACTTGACAATTAAAGACTAATGCAGATAAATAAAAATGAAGATAACTCAGAGAAAAGAAACAAAGATGAACAAATAGAAAAGCAACCTTATGTGGAAAGTTTAATAGATTAGTGACTATTTATCCTGGAGAAGAGAAAAGTGAAAATGGTGATACATTTTTGAGGATATGAAAGGTTATGATAGAGAAGATGATTGACAATCAGTGGTTTTCCTCCACTGTTGAGGGGAAGAGAATAAACATATCTTAAGATAACTGTACTAAGCACTTTACAGTTATTATTTCCTTTGATTCTCCCAACAGCTCTGGAAGATCAGCCCTATTATCTCCATTTTACAGCTGAAGAAACTGAGGCCGACTTTCTCAGGGTCATACAACTATTCTATTTCTGAGATTCAAGTTAAACCGAGATCCTTCCATTTCTCTATCCACTGAAGTACTAAAATGCTTCTAACACAGGAGAAAAACAAAACTTGCCACATAAAGATGTGATGGAGAGAATTAGGTGGGACAAAATGGGGAATTTTCTAAAAAGAAGACTGAAGATTTGGAATGGATTCTCTTTCTTTGGAATCTTTTATGAACAGGATAGATTTCCATACGGATAGCATGGATTAAGCAGAGTCTTGCTTAGTTTTACAAGTTAATGATAGAAATAACTTGTAAGAATGCCTTCTAGCCTTTTTATTCTGTGCCAAATCAATTTGCCATTGAGTCTGAAAGGATGACAATTCAAAGGAAAAATAACAGTTTGAATTCTCATTCCCTGCTTTTGAACTCAGTATGTCTCTTCTGAATGCCATATTCCAACTAAATCAAATGAAGGCTGGGTTGTGGTTGGTAGTTAGTTTGAAATTTGTCACAGGTTAAGTCCTGCTGGAGGCCTAGATGTTATTTCTTTAATTTGCTGTAGAGTCATGACTAGAATAAGTGAAGGAGAAGCTGAAGAAGGTACTTAAAAATAGATTTGATAATTCTAGACTTTGCTTCAAAGATTAATGATAAATTAGAAAGTATTCTAGAAAATGGGAGACCTTTGAAGGTTTTCCTTTATATTCTTGACAACTCTTGACATCTTGTTATATCTGTTTGGTTGGGGGCAGTTGTTTTAGTGTTTGTTTATCTTTCAGTAATCCTTAGTCAGTTTTTTTAAATCTCTTGAGTTTCTATACTTTTATTTTGTAGGGTTTTCTAAGACTTTTTTGCAGGATAAGTTACCCAAAGACAATTTGCACTTATTAAAACACTGCCACATAAAGAGTAGTTTGTGCTTTACCTAACCAAAATGGCAGTATATGCTGATCACTTAGGCAAAATAACTGCTAAAATTTTATCTTTGCCAGCATAGAATAGTTTCTCATAGTTTTTTTGTGTTCTTCCATTGATGACTTTGAATCACAGATCTATGAATTTGGATTTATGTCTTAAGAAGAACTAAGGAACATATCTTTTCTATTAGAGTCACATTGTGGAATTAGAGCTGGAAGGGGACTTATTTTGGGATCATCTAGTTCAACCTAAACGTAATGGATTTGATTACTTCAACATAACATTTATTGACTCTATTCAAACAATAGACTTTGGGGATAAAAAGATAAAGATGAAAAATAGTCCCTATTCTTAAGTTGCTCATGATCTGTTGGAGGGATACAATAATAGGTATTTGAAGAAGTACTATATAAAGAAAATCAAGAGAGAGAAAGAATACTGACACCTGGGGATGGGGAAGAGAGATTATAGACTTCATGGAAGAGGTGACACAGGAAATGAACCTTGAAATGACAAAAATTCTGAGTGTGGACAGTGAGGTGGGAATGTAGGCATTTCAGTAATGGGGAATGGAAGGAAATGTAGTTCTAAATTCAGAGACTATTTACTAATTTAAGTTAGCTGGAATGTAGAGTTTATAAAGGGAAATAGTATTTAATAAGGCTAGAAAGCAGATGGGAACCAAGGTGTGAATGACCTTTGATGCCAGGGCACAATGTTTGCATTTTATGATCAGCACACAGTCAGATTTATGTCTTAGAAAGGCCATTTTGGCCTATGTGGAATATGGGTGAAAATGGGAGAGATTATGGGCAGGGAAAGAAATTAGATTATTATGTTAGTTCAAGAGAAAGGGAATGAAGGTCTAACCCAAGGTAGTGCCTCTATGAGGGAAGAGAAAGGGATGGGTGTGAGAAATTTTGTGGAGCTAGAATCAAGACTTTGTTATCTGATTGGATATAGGAGATGATGGGAGAAAGAAAAATCAAAGATAATTCCAAAGTTACAAGTCTCAGTGATTGGGATAATGGTGCTGTCCTCAACAGAAAGAGGAAATATTGGAAAAGGCACTTGTGATATTATTTGTAAACCTAGGAAGAGATATCCAATAGGCAATTGATGATGAGTGGCTAGAATTCAGAAAAGAGAGTAGTACTATATATACAGATTTGAGATTTATATTTATAAAGATGATTCCAGAACCCATGGGAGTTGATGAGATCTCCAAAAGAGTTTATGTAGAAAGCAAAAAAAGCCCAGGACGAAGCCCTGGGTAATGCTTATTCTAATAGGATAAGAGATGGCTGATGATCTATTAAAGGATACTGAGAAGGAGGAGTAGTCACATAGGTATAAGGAGAACCAGAAGAGAGCCGAGTCTTAAACACTGAAAGAAGAGAGAGTGGCCATGATAAAAGAATGGTCAACAGAATGAAAAACTGTATAGGGGTCAAGGATGAGAAGATTAAAAAAAGATCATTTGATTGAGAGGGAAGATATTGTTAGTAATGTAGGATTTTAATAACAATAATAATAGAAGGAAAGGAAAAAAGGTTCTTTCAGCCAAGTGAGCAGAGCAAAGAGAGACAGACTCAATTCTGCAGCACTTTACCAAAAGCACAAGCTCCATAAAAAGAGCCCCGCCATGTGGGTCTCAGCCAAATTTATCTCCTAAGCATCCTTACATAAAATGAGGACATAACTTAAAAGGATGCTGGGAATGTAGCTCAGGTGTTGCAAATTTTCCATCTGCACAGTAACCTTAGAATAATTTCATGGTGGACTTGGAAATCAGAGAGCATGGAAGTGAAAAATTAAATAATGACAAAGAGGAATAATGAATGTCAACAATTGTTATCCATGATTTGTCAGTGAAAGGAAGAAGAGAAAGAACAGTAGGAATTTGTATTCTTATATTAATCCTAACTGCATTATTATGAGGTGTTGGGGGAGGACTGGTACATTTGGTATGAGGGCTTGCCCAGGTCTTTTCAGGGCTGCTTATGTATTTTTGTTATCCCCTCGTCTCCCAGTTCTCACCTGTGGCTCTAAGAAACTCTAGCATGCATAGTGGCCACACTTGGGTAAAGCCATCTTGGCAGATGGGCCAAAACGGATTGAAAATAATCAACTCTTAGTGAATTAGGGGGATGTGAAGATTTTCCCCAGTGGAATGAGCAGATGGGAACAATTTGTTCCAACAGCTGTGAAGGTAGTTGAAGCAGGCATTGCAGAGACTAGAATTTGGTCAGACCTCAGAGGTGCCAAATCATCCCCTGCATCCTGGGTTATAGCCAACCATCTTGACTTTTGTCTTGAACTTCCATGACTTTGGAAGAGAGAGTGAGAATGATGACTGTGCAACTTTGCCTCACTTAAATCCGATTCAAGCTCAAGTCAAGACATCACCCCATGGTGTCTTTGGTCTCTTCAAAACTGAAGGATGAACAATAATTATGCAAAGTGCACTATGCCAGCTAGTTCTGGTTTTGCCCTTTGAGATATACCTCATTCTATTTTCCTTATCAGGGTCATTAGTTTAGAGAAGTATTCAAATAGGGACATCTAGGTGGCCCAGGTTGTAGAGTGCTGGACCTGGACTTAGATGAGACTGAGTTCAAATCCAGCCTTAGACACTCAATTTCCTCATCTGTAAAATGAACTGTAGGAAATGGCAAACCACTCCAGTATTTTTGCCAAGAAAATCTCAAATGAGGTCATGAAGAATCAGACATGACTAAATGACTTAACAACAACAATGAAACAACAAAATATATAAACTGACAAATTCCTAAAGAGAGAGAGAAATAAATAAAATAAATAAAGAGAAATAAATAAAAAAGAGAGAAATAAAAGTAAAGTAAATAAATAGATCAATATTACTAATGAACACTGACAAAAAGTTAAATTAAGTAGAGGTCATACCTAAGACATATAAGGAATTGATTCAAATTTATAAGAATAAGAGCCATTTCTCATAGGATCAATGATCAAAATATATGAACAGGCATTTCTCAAAGGAGGAAATCCAAGCTGTCAATAACCATGGAGAGGAGTGTCTGAAAGAGGCAAGGGAGACTGAGGAATATTACTTCTCTTCCCCTCACAGGAAGTTATCTGGATGAAAAATGGAGCAAATAATCTTGGAGTGGATGGATTGCGATGCACTATTTTCCAGAGGAAGCCAAGAGGGCAGGAAGATGGAAAAAAGTGGCAGAGAATTCAGACAAGATGTCTGGGTCCCCAAGGACTAGAATGAACTAAAAATAATAATAATTATAAAATTATCAGCTAATGTTTATATAATACTACATACTAGGCACTGTGCTACTAAGTAATTTATAATTATTATCTCATTTGATTCTCATAACAACCTTGACAGGTGGGTGCTATTATTATTCCCATTTTACAGGTTGGGAAATTGGGGTTAAGGATAATACAACCACTAAGTGTCTGGTGCTGCATTTGAATTTAGGATTCTCTGATTTCAGGTCCAGCACTCTGTCCACTGTGCCACCTAGCTGCTTTTTATGGGGCACAATCTCATAGTAACATGGGGATGATGTACAACCAGAAAACACCTCACAGGTGAGGCATCTATCCAGTTCTATGCTAGGCTTGGTGTCTGAGACGCTGGCTCTTTTGGCATTCATTCCAGTATGTGAAGCTGCAGGTGGATGGGTGAATTTTAGACTTTTACTGAAATTCTCAGCTGTTCTGGTTGCAGGCATGGCATTAGGCAACTTTGCCTGAGTTGAGGCTTTCTTGCTCTAAAAAAGGGTCTGAAACTTGACCTTCAGGTGGGGTCCAACCAGGCTTCAGAAACCCACATTGAACGAGTTTGCTCTTAGAATGTTTGGCGATTGGGATATTGCATTTTCATAGTTGCATACAGGGTACATGTCAAAAGAGAATGATTTCAATCCTGCTATTTGTGTGACCATGACTAAGTCACTTAAATTCTCTGAACCTAGAACAGAGAAAGTAAAACCTAGTGTTAGTATAAGGTTTAAAGGAAACATTGTAAGGTGTAAAGAAAAGGATATTGGATTTGGAGTCAGAGCATCTAGGTTCAAATCTCGCCTTTTCCACTTATTGGGCCACCTTGAATAAATGACTTAACCTTTCTTATCTATAAAGTGAGGAGAGCTGAAAGGAGGAAGTTGGGTGCTACTTTGGATAGAGTGCAGCCCTTGGAATGAGGAAGACTGGAGTTGACATCCTGCCTTAGACACCTGGTCAAGTCACTTTCCTTTGGTCAGTCTCAGTTTTCTCATTTGTAAATGGAGATAATGACAGCTTTCTCATAGCACTGTTGTGAGAATCCACTGAGACAATATGTAAAGTATGTAGTAAACCTTAAAGTGCTATATAGGTGCTGTAGTTGTTCAGCCTTCATTTTTTTAAGAGGACCAATGACATCATGAAGGGTAACTGATTTAGATGCTAGCTTTTATTTTTTTATTTTTTATTTTATTATTATTATTATTATTTTAAAAAAACACTGTTACCTTGTGTTTTAGGCAGAAGAGTGGTAAGTTTTAGGCAAAAGGAGTTAAGTGACTTGCCCAGGGTCACACAGCTAGGAAGTATCTGAGGCCAGATTTGACCTCTTATCTCTAGATGTGGCTCTCCATCCACTGAGCCACCCAGCTGCCCCCTAGATACTAGCTTTTAGATAACTGCTAAGATCTTTTCCAAATAGAAACCTCTTGTCCCAGGATTAATCTGGTCTAAAGTGATTTTTGATTATTAAATTTGTAATAAATGCTAATTGTTACTGTAGTGAGGGGGGCGGGGAGTGAAATAACAGAATATAAGGGGATGGAAACAGAAACAATGAAGTTTCAAGGATTTTCCCTTCCCTTTGGGTTTTTTGTTTGTTTGTTTGTTTCTTTTTGTTTTTCATTTCAGGCACAACTTTTTTTAAATTTATTTTTTGTTTTTTATTTCATCCCTTTCCCTTTGGAGTGATCATTTTCTGTATCTTATAAAGGATGTGAAAGTGGCTCACATTCTGAGTGGCCCAGTCTAAGACGTAAGAAAAAGTGTCACCTAGGTAATGGCCCAAGCATAGTAAAGAAGTATTTATGCCTCCTTGCCCCTTTATCAGGTATGAAGTTCTTCAGTCATACCCTTAGTAGTTAGCTAAATGGCACAGTGAATGAAGCACTGATTCTGGAATTCTGGGTTCAATCATAGTCTGAAACACTTTCTAGCTATATGATCCTGGGCAAATCATTTAACCTCCATTTGCGTCAGTTTCCTATCGATGTGAAATGCCAATTTGTAAACAGCTTAACAAAATGCCTGGCACATAGTAGGCGCTATATAACTGTTGGCCAATTTTTATTATGTGACTCTGGTCAAGCCATTTTAACCTCTGTCTCAGTTTCTTTAACTTTAAAACAGGGGATAATAATAGCACTAAACTCTCAGGGTTTTGAGGATCTAATGAGATGACATTTGTAAAGCTTTTAAAACAGTTCTTGGCACATAGTAGGAATTATAGAAATGCTTATTTCCTTCCTCTTCTTTAAAAAGTGAGAACAAGCCTGGATTGACACATCTCTAAGGAGGCACTCCAGGCAAGTCTAAGGCATCACCTCTGGCAGTTAAGAAGAGAGCCAATTAGGGAACTCTAGCTTTTAAGAGGGCATCATTTTTCAATTTTTCCTCAGAGTCTCTTCTGAAGTCTAGCAAGGAATAGAGGAAATTAGTTCTCCTCTCCCCCACCCCCACCACCTCTGCTTCTATTAGCCAATAATATCTTAAAGCAGAGATATTGCAGGTTTGGTTCCAGACCACCACAATAAAGCAAATATCACAATAAAATGAGTCACATGAATATTTTGGTTTCCAAGTACATGTAAAAGTTACATTTATAGAATGCTGTAGTTTTATGTCTTAAAAAATGTACATACCTTACTTAAAACATACTTTAAAAAAAAGAAATAATATACTTAATTTTTACCCTTCCCCCTTTTTAAACCCTTACCTTCTGTCTTGGAATCAATACTGTATATTGGTTCCAAGCAGAAGAGTGGTAAGAGGGCAAGACAATGGGGGTTAAGTGACTTGCCCAGGGTCACACAGTTGGGAAGTATCTGAAGCCAGATTTGAACCCAGGACCTCCCATCTCTAGACCTGGCTCTCAATCCACTGAGCCACCCAATGGCCCCCCCCCCCATTTTTTTTGCTAAAAAATGCTGACATTATTTGAGCCTTTATTTTATTTATTTTATTTTATTTTAAACCCTTACCTTCCATTTAGGATCAATTCTGGGTGTTAGTTCTAAGGCAGAAGAGTAGTAAGGGCTAGGCAATGGGAGTTAAATGACTTGCCCAGGGTCACACAGCTAGGAAGTTTCTGAGGCTAGATTTGAACCCAGGACCTTCCATCTCTGGGCCTGACTCTCAATCCACTGAGCCACCCATCTGCTCCCCAAACTCAATTATCTGAACCTTTAGCAAGTTATAATCTTTGGCTGGTGAAGGATCTTACCTTGACGGTGATGGCTGGTGACTGCTTAGGGTGATGGTTGCTGAACATTAGGATGACTGTGGCATTTTCTTAAGATAACAATGAAATTTGCAACATTCATTGACTCTCTTTCATGAAATATTTTTCTTTGGCATGTGATGCTATTTAATAGCATTTTACTCACAGTATAACTTCTTTCAGAATTGGAGTCAGTCCTCTCGAACTATGCTGCTGCTTTGTCAGCTGAATTTACATAATATTCTTCAATATTATCATGTCTTAGGGAATAGAGGGGTCCGAGGAGAGAGAAAGGTGGGGAATGTTAGAGAAGTAGTCAGAATACATATGACCCTTATTGACCAAGTTTGCCATCTTATATGGGCATGATTTGTGGTGTTCCCAAGCCATTACAGTAGTGACATCAAAGATCACTGATCATAGATCACTATGACAGATATAATAAGGAAAAAGGTTGAAATATTACAAGAAAAAAGGAATATCGTGAGAATTACCAAATGTGACACAGTTATGTGAGCACACACTGTTAGAGAAATGGCACAATAGACTTGCTTGACACAAGGTTGCCACAAACCTTCATTTTGTAAAAAAAAAACCCCAAAACACACACACAGACTCTGTGAAGTGCAACAAAACGGGATGTGCCTGTAACTCACAGAGTAGGGGATACCACACACTGCAAAAGACAGACCTATTGAGTCCAGCTATGGGGATCAAATCGAGCTGCAAAAAGGAGTAAAAACAGCCCAGAGGATCTGACCAGAAGAGATTCTATGTCAAGAGAAAACAGCACAAGGACTTCACAAGAAAACTCATAAAAATTTTGCAGTGCTAGAAGTGTGACTTGCTGTGGTCACATGTGTTTCCTATGTGGGAATATCATTATTAGTATATGGTACACATGTGGCCATTTTACCCACTGGCATGCATATATTTGTGGGAGAGTGGGCACACATTACGGTATATTCTCCAGGTTCATGGAGAGAATGGTTTGTGGCTACAGTTCTTACTAATACCATTTCAGCAAATAATTTTGCCTTGAGCTAATTGTTTCCTCTGGCTGATTATTAAAAGCAAATACACTCATGGGGGCTCCTGAACTTTCATTTTGGGAGGGTGGACCCACAAAATATCTTGAATTTAAGGTAATCATCTTCTAGGGGACTCAACCTGTGAGTATGGATTGGGTAGAAGGGGTAGAGGGATATTATATTATTATATAAGTAGAAAATATTCATGGTGGGAGAAAAAGTGCTGGATCTGGAATCAAAGGATCTATGTTAAAATCCCACCTCTTTCACTTAATACCTGTGACCTTGGGCAAAGGCCTCTTTTCCTCATCTATAAAATGAGTGAATTGGACTATATGATCTTCCAGGTAACTATCAGTTGAAAATCTATGATTATGTGATTTCTCAGATAATTAGCAAAGATCACAAAAATACTAAACCAAAAATACTACCTCAAAAAATTAGTTAAATTAGTAAAAGAAAAAAAATCTGTTGTGTTCTCCCCCCTCCTTCTTCACTGACTTGATTAGTTGTTAGACTGAATTCACTGTCTAGACACTGCCTAATAACTTTGCAAAATAATTGCTTTGATTGAAGGCCGTGGAGCTCAGCATTCAAAGTTACAAAGCATTCTTGGTTACTTTACATGCAATCACTGAAAAAGAATCACTGAAAATGAGGTTAATTCAATACCAATAATGGTGAAGCTACATTAAAAAAAGGAATCAAATAAAATGCAAATGCTTTGTTCTTTAACAGTTAAGATGAAAGATTAGATGTCTTTAGGTCCTGGCCTAGTGATTTTTCGCCTCCAAATGACTTTGAAAAGGCCAAAGATTAAAACTGTGTTTTTTGACTTTACTTCTGACATCATTCTACAAAAATGTCATTAAAGAAAATGAAAATGACCTTTTCCTATGCCACAGCAGACTTTTGAACAGGGTGTTTTCTTTCTCTTTTACTCATTTCCTTAATAGTCACTTCACAAAGACAGAACGAGGTGAGTTCAACAAAAATGTGTTTTGACAGGCAACAAGGGGTCTTCTGCTCTTTCTCCCCCTGCAAAATTTCTTGATGTAAAGTAGAGCAGTCTGAAATAGACTTTTTTCATACAGACAAGAGAAAATTAAATCAAAATATTCCAATCTCAATGAATGTTCAAAAGCCTGTCGTCAGTGTGGTGCTATTAGTCAAAGGTGAATTAATTTTCTGGATTCTGGCAAGACAACCAAGCTAAAAAGTCACATAAATAAGCATATATTGGTTTTCTGCAATGGGGCAGGCACTAAGGAGAGGCAAAAGACAGTCTCTGCCCTCAAGGAGCTCACCGTCTAATGAGGAAAGGGGAAACAACAGAGAAATAACTATTTGCAAGCAAGATACATAAAAGGATAATTTGAGAGTAGTCTCAAAGGGACGGCACTAAGATTAAGAAAGATTGGGGAAGAACTGCAGAAGAGTGGCTATTAGCTGACACATGAAAGAAGCCAGGGAAGCTAGAAAAGAGATGATAAGGCAGAGTTCCAGGCATGGAGAATGGCCATTGAAAATACCTGGAGTTGGGGTTTAGTTCAATAGTCCTGTAGACTATTTTTCAGGGGGCTGTAATTTCATCAGTATTGATATTCCCTCCACCAATATAATTTAGTAATCTATAATTTAGTAAATGGCCTTTGAGAGTCATTGTGGTCAAAATATTGACGATCTGATGATGTCATCAGGGGACCTGTGTTCAGATTCTGCCTTTGTCACTATTGTGTGGGCGGGGGCAAGTCACTTCTCTTGAGTTCCTCCTCATTCTGTAGAATGAGGTGATTGCACCATTTCCAGCTTTGCAGGATAATCAATAAACATTTATTAAGTGCCTACTATGTATCAGGCACTGTGCTAAGTTGTAGGTTTACAAAAGACTCAAAACACATGTAAAACCCAGTGGAATTGCAGGTCAGCTAAGGGAGAGTGTTGGGGGGAGGGGCTGGAAACAGCATGAATCTTGTAAAGGTGGAAAAATATTCTAAATGAACTAATTAAATAAAATTTTCAGAAAAAAGCTAAAAAACCCAATAAAAAGTCAAAAGACATTTCTTGCCTACAAGAAGCTCAAATCTAATGGGGGGAGACAATATAGGGACAAATATAAATAAAATAAGCTTATAAAAGGGGAAATTGGAAATAACTAATAAAGGAAAGGCACTGGAATTAAGATGGGTTGGAGAAAGCTTCCTGTAGAAGGTGAGATTTGAGTTGGAATATAAAGGAAGCAGGGAAATCAATAGTCAGGACAGAGGAGGGAGAGCATTCCAGACGCAGGGGACAGCCAGAGAGAATGCCTGGAGCTGAGAGATGAGAATGCCTTGTTCCAGCAACCACCACCTGTGGCCAGTGTTTGAACTTGGTTCGGCTGACATGCCTCCGAGAATTCATTTTCACTCTCATTCAAGTGAAGCATTAGTATAATTAATTGCATGTCTGAAAAATGATTTTTTTTCTTTCTGGAGCACATTACAAAAACAGTAAAAGCAAGGGAAATCCTTCCCTTGCTGAACAGGAATAACTTGATGGGACTTTGGTGTTTATGAGCATGACAATGGTGACTTGAGGCACAGATTTGGTGAGTATTCTGTTCAGGTACCAATTATCTTGGAATGGTCACTTAGTTTAGAATTTCTTACCTCATAACTTTTTTTTAAAAAATCCTTACCTTTTGTCTTAGAATTGCTACTAAACATTGGTTTCAAGGCAGAAGAGCAGTAAGGACCAGGCAATGATGGTGGAATGACTTGCCAGGGTCACACAGTTAGGAAAGGTCTGAGATCAGATCTGAACCCAGGACCTCCCATCTCCAGGTCTGACTCTTACTGAGCTCCCCTACATGGCCCCTTCCTCTTAACTTTTTAAATCTAGGGAGCAAATTATATAGATTTTTTTTAACCATTAAAAATAGAACAAAACTGCACATACACACTTCTGTATGGTCAAGAGAACTTGCAAGGGAACTTTTTCAGAATTCCAAGTTGGACTAACAAAAGATATCAGATTATAGTGTTCACTTTGTTTGCTCTGTTTAGCTGGTCCAAAATGTTTTCACATTTCATTTTCAAATTTTAATAGTTAAAAAAAAACAACAACAGGGGGCAGCTGGGTGGCTCAGTGGATTGAGAACAGGAGACCTAGAGACAGAAGGTCCTGAGTTCCTAGCTGTGTGACCCTGGGCAAGTCACTTCACCCCATTGCCTAGCCCTTACAGCTCTTCTGCCTTAGAACCAATACCCAGTATTGATTCTAAGATGGAAGGTAAGGGTTTAAGAAAACAACAACCCAACAACATAAAAACAACCACAAAAAGGAGGTATTTGCTAACTTGCTGGGATTTGAGTCCATCTTAAAAACCTTGGATGGATACTATATACAGATTTCATAATGCTGCCAATTTGTATAGTTTACATAGTAGACGACAGGAAAATATGAAGTTGCAGTGTCTGGGAGTTTTCTCTTAATGTATAGTTAGCTTAATCCTTTGCCACTCAGCCCTTCTCAGGAAGGAACACAAACCATGTTGGCAAATGAAAGGTTTGGTGGTTTCTTTTCTTCTTGTCAGTATCCAGTTTGATGTTAGCATTTCTCTCTCTCTTTCTCTAACTCTCCCCTTCCTCCCTCCCTCTGTCTCTCTCCTAGTCTCTTCTTCTCTCCCTTGCTCTCTCACTTTCTTTCCTTCCCTCCCCTTCTTTCTTATTCTTTCTCTTTCTTTCTCACCCCCTTTTCTCTTTGTCATCTCCCCTTATGTGTAACCTCCCTTTCTCTCTCTCTCTCTCTCTCTCTCTCTCTCTCTCTCTCTCTCTCTCTCTCTCTCTCTCTCTTTCTTTCTCTCTCTCTCTTTCTCTTTTTCTCTCTCTCTCCATATAATGCATATTATACACATACATATATATGCATATATATACATATATAATTTCAATTAATGGAAGGAATGTGTACTCAGCCCATGTTGAAAGCTTTATTATACACATCCTGTTACTATTTGGTACTTATGGCAGAAAAAGGAAATATCAGTGGATTAAGATAGTGCTATTAACATAGGCTTGAAACTTTGGCTTAGGCAATCATAAACGAGGGAAAGTAAAGCAGAGAACACTTTACCTTTAACTGCGATATCGATAATATTTGTAGGAAGTGCTTAGCACAGTGCCTGGCACATAGTGCCATTGCATGCTTCTATTAACTCGGCACCTGCTTTGGTGGCGAAGTGTCATGGAAGATTAAGGGTTGGGAGAAAATGTGCGGGATAGATGGTCCTTTTTCAAAGTCCAAGAACAAGAAATGGATTAAAGAAATGCAAACTGCCAGAGGACCAACTTTTCAGCACAGAACTCTAAATTGTACACAAGCCATGTGTCTGATTTGTTTATTGTTATTCGTTTTTAGGCCCTGCAGTCTTTAGAGGATTGGCTGGCTCGCTTGTGTAGCTCAGCAAGATAGATACAGCTGCTTTATGCATTTGGGTTCTATGGGACTGCTGTGCTTCATCTCTTACTTACCTCATCTTTGTGGGCAAGGGTCTGCTCCAGCATCTTTCTTCATAGAACTGCAGCTGGATTTCTGGAGTTCTGTGGCTGTCTGGTACTCTTCTCCCTGCACATTAATATGCTTTAATTGTACCAGTGGTTTTCTCGTGAAAGTAATACCAGGAATCATATTTTTGTCTAGGTAGCGTCATTCTGTTTTGTTATCCTAAAATTTTGTCTGAGAGTGGAAAAGAAAATTCTTCTCCACTATGTGCTTGATCCAAAGGCAGTTCTACTACTTAGTTTGAAAGAGAAAGAAGGTAGATTTGGAAAGCCAGCTCAATTTCACTATAGTTTCTTTTAACCCAAGTCTAGCTGTGGAAGTTGAAGGTATTCTTTTAAAAATAACACGCCAGAGGCTAATTCTTTCTTAACAATGAACAATTGTTCCTCAACAGGGTTCTGGCTAAGAAGTGAAGAGGATCACTGGGAATCTATGTAGCTCCAATAACTGGATAAAAATGGAAAAGTGCTAATTATTTGGATTCCTCAACCTGCCCTCCCCCACCCTTCTGCAATGTGGGAGGCGTCATGCAGACCAAATATCCACATGACAAACTGAATTTTTTTTTACTTTTCACTTTTTTGCTCCAGTTTCCTGGCAGGCACAGACACTGTTGTAATGACAGGTCAATGTGTGGAGGTATGTGGACTTTACGTGGCTATGATCTTCCAAAATGGCATGAGGATAACTACAAAATCTTAAAGAGAAGAAATGATGATTTTCTTATGATTAGAAGTATAATGGTGTAGATTTAAATTCTGGTTTCCTAAGCCAAAATGTAGGAAAAGATTCCCTTATTCTTAGATTGCTACAAAAGCACACTTAAATCATAAAGAGCCTTCTGTGTTTTGGATCTTCTCCCCATCCTTTCACCTGGAAATGTAGACCCTTGTTGGGTAGTATTCTTGTCTATGGCTGTGTCTTCTGGCAGAGGGATTGGAACCACCAATACCTTTGAAGTTGATCAACAAAACTTAAAAAGGAAAGATGCATCTATTTCTCACATAAGTAGTTGAATCAGTCACCTTGCTTCCTGAATGAATTCACAGGTTATTACTTCCTTGAGGGAAGCACTTTGTATTCCCCAAATTTCCTAGCACAGTGCAAATAATGGGAAATCAATAAATGTGTGCTAAGTGAATGAGTGAATGTAATTCGTTGCATAACTCAGATTAATCCTATTCTTTGTTAAGGAATTAGCTAACACAGTTCTAACTTTATGGTTGCTGATATGTTGCTTAGTTGGCATAAATTGTCTCAAGAGGGATTTAGTCTAGAAGTGGGGGGAAAGTGTCTGTCTCTAAGATTCTCAACATCTGAAAGAGATTCTTTTTTCTTTTTTTTTTATAAACCTTTACTTTCCATCTTGGAATCAATACTGTGTATTGGTTCCAAGGCAGAAGAGTGGTAAGGGATAGGCAATGGGGGTAAAGTGACTTGCCCAGGGTCACATAGCTAGGAAGTGTCTGAGGCCAGATTTGAACTCAGGACCTCCTGTGTCTAGGCTTGGCTCTCAATTCACTGAGCCACCCAGCTGCCCCCTTGAAAAAGATTCTTAATAATTATTTAATAATAATGGAATGTAGACACATGACCAAAGCAGGGAAACTGAGGTTTTGCTTTAGGGTGAGAATTTAGAAGGCCAAACGATTGTATCATTCTAAGGAAGAAGCCATCTAGTGAGCAAAAGAACTGTAATGAAGAAGAGAAGATGACAGGATGGGGAGAAGAGAGGTATTAACAGATTCCCATTCCAGCTAGGGCACTGGTTAGATTTCAGCTCTAGCCAGTAGGTTACTTGGATGAAGGGTTGGACAGGATCTGAGTTCTGGCCTTTGAGAGGAGTGAAGAGAAGTTCTTGACTCTGGTCCAAGTAGCTGGTTGCCTCAGTGACAGCAGCAGGAACATTTCTGGGGCTGCCTGAGATAAGGGTCAACACAGCAACAGAGACTAGCATTTGACTCTAGAGTGATACCCTCCCCATCCCTTCCTTAGCCTCCTGGGAAATCAGCTCTTCCAAGGCTTGTGAAGGGAGTCAGTAGCAAATGTTTCTCAAAGCCTAGAGTCAAGGGGCAGTTGAGAGTTACATGGGGGACCATCTTTGTGCATTAAAGGTGGGCTTCTCAGAAACTCCAGGCTTTGAGAAGAACATGGATCAGGCTATTTCCAGGATGGCTTCCCTGATTTTAGGAATTTCCAGTTATTTCTGAGCACAGTCTTCCCTGAGGGAGGAGCAGAAACAGGGGTGTGGGTGCCTCAAGCAATGAAAGGTAGAGAGGGGAAATTAGTCCTTCAACCACAGGGATCTTTCCCTCTTAAGTGGTACTTGACTAGAATCTAAAACATCTTTACTTCCCGATTTCCTGGTTTCAAATAAGTCCCAGCTAAAATCACATTATTAATAGAAAGCCTTTTCCTTCTTATTTCTTGTGCTTTTCCTCTATTAATTATTTCCTATTTATTCTGTATATATAGCTTGCTTTTGTCTGTTGGCATTCTCCTCTCCTCCTGCCCCAATTAGCTTTAAGCTCCTTGAGGTCTGGGACTCCCTTTGTACTCCTAGCAATGATCACATAGTAGGCACTTAATACAGTTCATGCTTATTGATTGATTCCTGCCATTGTAGGCAGGAGTGAGTGAGTATGAGATCAGGTTGCCCCTAAAAACACTGAGAGACCCAACTCCTTGTTCAGCTGCTTATCCTGAGCTGGAGACCAGGAACTGCTGTTCAGAAAGTTCTAGCAGTGGGTATGGGGCAAGTTTTTTTCAACAGCCATCTAGGCTAGGAGTCACAAGTTCTGGGTTCTAAGCCCTGCTCTGTCACTAAATCTAGGCTTCTGTTTGTTCTTCTGAGGTTAGGTAAGGTGGTTTCTAAAGACTATTCTAGCTCAAATTGTCTTTAAATCTATGAGAATTGGTGTTTGTTTGACTCCAGCTCAGCTCAACCTTGATTTTAGTATGAACTAAGTGAGCTGTGACCTTTGGTAAGTCACTTCCTCTTTGTGGAGGCTGTTTCCTCTTCTGTCTGTCTAACGAAAGGCTGTCAAATGAAAGAGTTGAATTAAATGATTAAGGTCCCTTCTAGCTCTGACTATTCCTTGAGAATTTTTTTTTGAGGGAACAAGGTGGTGTGGATTGGTTTCAAGATATAAAATGAGATAATATCTGTAGAACACTGCAAAACTTAAAGAGCTACATAAAGGCTGGCTGTTATTATTGTTATTATTATTATTATTATCTTTCAATAACTCCTCCAAAAACATCTATTTACTATAAGGCTTACCACTCCACCCCACTTCTCAGGCTTTTAAGATGAGTGATGTGAAGAAACAATAATACCTTTAAAAACATAGACTAAAATTTGTTAAAAGGAAGAAAACAAAGGAGAAATCCATGAACAAGCAACCATGACTTCAAAAAAGATATACATCTCCCCTCTTGAGGCTAAGTGTAGCCCCGGTTGGCCCTTGGATTTGCACATTGGAGTCCTCAGAAAAGGGGACATCGTTTGTCTCTCAGGGTCTCAGGTCTCAGGATCCCTTGAGGGATTTTGACTTCAAATGTTGTAGTTCCTGCTCTCTCACTGCTATGCCCCATTCCTCTCTTTCCCCCATTATCACTCAGTAAATTGAGCTCTTTTAACTTTTCAGACTGAAATTTGTCAGTCAGAAAAACCTGAATTCAAATCTAACCTCAGAAATTTGCTAGTTGCATGTTTCTGGGCAAGTTACTTGACCTTTGTTTGCCTCAGTTTCCTCAGTTGTTAAATGGGGGTAATAATCATGCCTTGTTGTGAGAATTGAATGAGATAATATTATAAGGTGCTTAGCACAGTACCTGGGACAAAACAGGTGCTAAATAAATATTAACTGTTACAAGCTATTGTTATATTTATTGGGAAAGATAGGGGTTATGGAAAAACAGGGGATAACAGGAGGTTAGTAGCATGGTATGGAGGAGTTGAGGGGAGAGAGGGAATATTGCTTGGTGAGGCAAAAGAGAGAGATGCCTCCTGCCGAGAGGAAGCAGCAGGGGTCTGATAAGGACTGTTTGTCGTTGAATGACTGAACTAATGTTCAGCTCCCTCTATACCCCAGAAAAGATAATCCACTTATCTGACTGTGAATTCAAATAAGATAAAGTTTAATAACCAGTTTGGTTTGGAGAGGTATCAGGAAAGAGGGGAGAGGGATGTCCTTAAATAAGGTTGGAGCCTTCCTCAGCTTGGAGCTGAGGCCCAGCCTCACAGGCTGGTGGAGGGTTTCTCCCATGCCTGTCTACTCTATATCTGTGTTAGCTTTGTCAAATTCCGAAACTTAGCAGTAGACAGCAAGCAACCAAGAAAAGTTCTAACTTTCAGAGCTGATTGGACCTGTGTCTTCGGGCTGAACCGAGAAGAGGCACTCCGAATCCAGACTGGGAAGCCAACACTCCTCCCACCTCCAACACCAGGAAGGAAGTGCTAGTCACAAGACCCAACTGCCACTCTCCAGTTGCCCCTTCTCCCACCGTCAGTCTTGACAATTTCTTCTCTCTTGATATTCCCACTGTTGCTTATTCCAACACAGTGGCAGAAAGTCCAGAACTTGTTCTTTTTTCCTTTCCACACTATTAAACCAGGAGCTCACAAAGATCCTTGGGGACACTGGGGACACAATCCCAGTGAGACACAGGTATAAAGAACATATATCTAAAAGATACTTTTTGACTCATGGCCCTGCAAGTCCTTTTTCTTCTTTTGTAGAGTCTTTATGAAGTTTCTTTCCTTTTCTTTTTAAACACTTACCTTATGTCTTTGAATCTATACTAAATATTGGTTCCAAAGCAAAAAAGCAGTAAGGGCTAGGCAATGAGTGTTTAAATGACTTGTCCAGAGTCACACAGCTAGGAAGTATCTGAAGTCACACTTGAACCTCGGACATTCCATCTCTGGGCCTGACTTTCAATCTACTGAGCTACTTCTAGAAAGAGAATTGGTGGATATAGAGATCAAAGCATATTTCTTTCTTTAAGAAAAAACAAAAGGAAGAATGCATTACTTGGCATTCTTTATCAGGACTTTGACCAAAATAATACATCACTTTGGAAAAGAGAGCATAGGGAGACTTAGTGACCAACCTTCTGGTGAGAAGCCTTCTCAAACTTGTTTAGGCTGGCTTGGATGGCAGATATTCCAACTCTAGACCCATTCTTGAAGCTATATCAGTTGAATAGGATGTGCCAAAGCTTGTATGACCTTGGCAGAGCTTTTGAGAACCGAAGATCATCTTCATGCCATGATGAAGAATAAGAGTAGGTCTTTAGATCATGCTTTCATGTATTCTTAAAATGCATTTTGGTTCCATTGTTCTACATAACTATTATTCTAAATTTATTATAATATATGTCATATGATATATTGCATTATGTTATATTAAAGATAAATCCTAAGTACTAAATTCTCTTTCCTATTTGCCTCCTCTAAAATCCATATATTCATGAAATTTTAGAAATGTTTTTTGTTATACTAAACAAGTCTCAAAAATGCTGATATTAATCTACTGCCCAGAAAACTTCAGAGCAACACGGAAGATTTAAAAAAGAAAAACAAGCCAACTAAAATTATGTAGGCTATCCCACTCAATGCAGAGAGCCAAAGAGGAAACTGAACTTTATCTTGTTGTCTCCATATGTCCAATACTCCTGTTGACTTTAATAGGGAATTAAGTGCATGAAAGGATTGCAGTATTGAAAGGTTAACTGCTCCATCAGCAACAGTTTCTGATTTCAGTAGTCAGTTCTTCCCTCCCTGGCAGTGGCAGTGAAAACTAGTTCCATTCCCAGTGCCACTCCACTAAGTTTCTTGTATTTTCCAGAACAAAGAGACACAATTTACTTTTTGTGAAAAGGTGAAGAAACCCCAAAACAAAACACCTGAACCATTCCTTGCAGAGACTGTGGTAAGGAACTAAAGGAGAAAAATAAAAATCTCAAATCAAAGTGCCACTGAACAATTTGTCATTTTGAAATGTTAAAATACAGGGCATTTTTTTAGAGAGAGAGAAATCTGCTCAGAGGGGTGTTATTGAGTACAGGCAGAGAAATGAGTTGGTAAAGCCATAAATTAAGTCTGAATTTTTGCAGCCAATGATTTAGTCTTGAAGATTTTACTCATTGTGCTTTCCTTTTGATTAGCTATAAAATATTAAGAATAATCTCTATTGTTTATTTGTTTACATGCTCAACCAGCATTATCTGATGATTCATGAAGCAATCATTTAAAAATACATCAAAAAGAGGAATTGCCTTAGAATGAAATAAGAAATTACTGAGTGGAGATTCAAATACATTTCCTGGCTACTTTCTGGAACATCAGAAATAGCTTTGCAAATGAGTTTTAAAGCTTTTGCTTGGCTTCTCATTTTCTTAAGAATTTGTAGGCAGTAGTTTTATTCTATCTGTTAAATGAGTAGCTGATGAATCCGAAGGCTTTATAGAGGAGCATCACTTTCTGGGGATGGTGTGACTGTGGAGGATGGGGGATTTTCCTGTCTCAAAAAGAAAGTCATCAAGGTGGAAAGAACACTTCAGTCAGCTTCTCAACTGATCCTCTTCAGTCGACCAAAGCGCCCTTGACCAGATCCCCTAAAACCTCACCATTGAACAACTTGACGTCCCTCCTTCAATAGAGGAAGTCCAAAAATCCATTAAACAAATGAGTGCAGGCAAGGCACCCGGTAAAGATGGGATCCCAACCGAGGTGTACAAGGCCTTAAATGGAAAGGCGCTCCAGGCATTCCACATAGGGCTGACCAGCATATGGGAAGAGGAAGACATGCCCCCAGAACTCAGAGATGCCTCCATCGTAGCCCTATACAAGAACAAAGGCTCACGAGCAGCCTGTGACAACTACAGAGGCATCTCACTACTCTCCACTGCTGGAAAGATCCTCACCCGTGTTCTACTCAACAGACTCCTGTCATCTGTTTCAGAGCAGAACCTGCCTGAATCACAATGTGGCTTCCGACCAGATCGCAGCACCATTGACATGGTCTTCACAGTGAGGCAAATGCAGGAAAAATGCCTTGAGCAGAACCTGAGTCTCTACATTGTCTTCATAGACCTGACAAAGGTGTTCGAAACGGTGAACAAGGACACATTGTGGGTGATCCTCAGCAAGCTCGGTTGCCCAGCAAAATTCGTCAAACTGATCTAGCTCTTTCATGTCGACATGACAGGGGAAGTCCTATCTGGTGGAGAGACTTCCGATCACTTCAACATCTCCAATGGCGTGAAACAAGGCTGTGTCCTCGCTCCGGTACTATTCAACCTATTTTTCACCCAAGTATTACGACATGCTGTGATGGATCTAGACCTTGGCGTCTACATCAAATACCGACTGGATGGCTCACTATTTGACCTTTGCCACCTGACTGCATAAACAAAGACAACAGAGAGACTCATCCTGGAAGCTCTCTTCGCAGATGACTGCTCTCATGGCCCACCAAGAAAATAAACTACAAACCATTGTGGACAGGTTCTCCACCACAACAAAACTGTTTGGCCTGACTATCAGCCTCAGCAAAACAGAGGTGCTGTTCCAACCTGCACCAGGGAGGCCAATGAACCAGCCGTGCATTACAATCGACAGCACGCAGCTTTCTAACGTCAACACTTTCAAGTACCTGGGCAGCACCATCGCCAACGACGGGTCCCTAGACCACGAGATTAATGCCAGGATCCAAAAGGCCAGCCAGGTACTCGGATGGCTGCACTGCAAAGTCCTCCAACACAGCGGTGTAAGCACTGCGACGAAGCTCAAAGTGTACAACGCAGTGGTCCTCAGCTCGCTCCTGTACGGTTGGGAGACATGGACACTGTACCGGAAGCACATGAAGCAGCTGGAGCAATTCCACCAACGCTCCCTCCGGTCAATCATGAGCATCCGATGGCAGGACCGAATCACCAACCAGGAAGTCCTCGACAGAGCCAACTCCACCAGCATCGAAGTCCTGGTCCTCAAAACCCAGCTACGATGGTCTGGACACGTCATCCGCATGGACCCACAGCGAATACCAAGACAGGTATTCTATGGTGAACTGTCAGCTGGACTCAGGAAACAAGGCCGACCAAAGAAAAGATTCAAGGATCAGCTAAAGTCCAACTTGAAGTGGGCTGGCATGACACCAAAGCAACAGAACTCGCTGCCTCTGACAGAAGCAGCTGGCAAACCCACATTAACCATGCCGCCGCCACCTTTGAAGATGGGTGACGTCGACGTCTTGCCGCTGCGCGTGAACGCCGACACCAGGCCACAGCCGCACCTCCCGTAACAACTGGCGTCCCATGCCCCATGTGCCACAAACTCTGCGCCTCAGCCTTTGGACTCCAAAGCCACATGAGGGTACACCGTAGATGAAACTGCACAAAGAAAATAGTCATTCTCGATCACCGAGAGACTACCACTGACTGACTAGGAGTTTGCTATTTCAGTTTAAACTGAAACCTGGTATTTGATAAGGCAAATGGCTTGTGTGACATGCTTAATAGCTATTTTGTTCTATGTATCTACTATCTATCTGTCTGTCTACCTGCTTGTCTGTCTGTCTGCCTGCTTGTCTGTCTGTCTGTCTATCCATCTATCTATCTATCTATCTATCTATCTATCTATCTATCTATCTATCTATCTATCTATCTGTCTACTTACCTCTCTTCCTATCTCTATCTATCTATCTATCTATCTATCTATCTATCTATCTATCTATCTATCTATCTATCTATCTATCTATCTATCACCTACCTGTCTTCCTACATCTATCTATCGATCTATCTATCTATCTATCTATCTATCTATCTATCTATCTATCTATCTGTCTACTTACCTCTCTTCCTATCTCTATCTATCTATCTATCTATCTATCTATCTATCTATCTATCTATCTATCTATCTATCTATCACCTACCTGTCTTCCTACATCTATCGATCGATCTATCTATCTATCTATCTATCTATCTATCTATCTATCTATCTATCTATCTATCTATCATCTACCTCTCTTCCTACATCTATCTATCTATCTATCTATCTATCTATCTGTCTGCCTGTCTGTCTATCTGTCAGTCTGTCTATCTGTCTATCTGTCTGTCTGTCTGTCTACCTACTTACCTCTCTCTCTTCCTACCTACCTCTATCTATCTATCTATCTATCTATCTATCTATCTATCTATCTATCTATCTATCTATCTGTCTACTTACCTCTCTTCCTATCTCTATCTATCTATCTATCTACCTATCTATCTATCTATCTATCTATCTATCTATCTATCTATCTATCTATCTGCCTGTCTGTCTATCTGTCTATCTGTCTGTCTGTCTGTCTACCTACTTACCTCTCTCTCTTCCTACCTACCTCTATCTATCTATGTATCTACTATCTGACTGCCCGTCTGTCTGTCTGTCTGTCTGTCTATCTATCTATCTATCTCCATATCAGATTATACAACGTGCTTCATTCCTATGTTAAGCATTCGGGTATAGCTTGGTTTATAATCAGAAAACTGATTTGGAACAGTACCATTTGGGGTTTTGATTTTAAACATCTCTTATTGTATGGCAGGCTTGGTGAGCAGCTGTCTTTAGCATTCTCTTGTATTTTCTCCTGATCAGTCTTAGCAGAGTTCTTGGAATCACAAAGAGTAAGTGCAGGCCACAGTATACATGTTTTCACTTAAGGACCATTGAATTGTATTAGCAACTTTCCACCACACTATTGTAATCCTCTAAGTCATTCTCTTGATGTGTTATTGAAAGTGAATGATAATGTACCACAAGAAAATATTACTCATGCAGTTAAAGCTTTTTCATATTAGTTTTAGAAACAGCCAGTCCACAGAATTAGGGTTCCAAAGTCATTACAAGCAGTGAAAGAAATTAAAACCCAAACGTCCCCCACTCATTTCTTGTTGTCTAGGCCTATTCAAGTCTGGTGAAAGCATTAGTCATTTAAGTAACTGGAGGGTTGTTTTGCTAATTACTTAAGCTTTTGCAAGGTACTAGGTTAAGTAGTTGGAGGCTGATTGCCTTATTTACTTGCACAACAAGCCTGCCCTGCAGAGTAGCATGAGTCCACATGTTTAGGATTAACAGAAATCAGGTGGTGAAAAGCTCCGGGGTAGGCATTACTTCCACATAAGAACTGTTAGTTCTATATGGGAGAACTCGGAGTGTACTTAAACTAGCACTGATTTAAAAGAACACCAGGATTCAAGGAGTTGCCATAACATTAGCACTAAAAGGCTCACCTGTGCTGGCAGAACTATTATTGCCTTGAGAAAATCTGCACAGGTCAGAAGGGACCAATATCCTATGGCTAATTGGTCAGTTAATTAATATTTATTAAATGCCTACTATGTGCCACACTCTGTGTTAAGTGCTGGGAATACAAAGAAAGGCAAAAGATGGTCCAAGCTCTTGAAGAGCTCCTGGTCTAATGGGAAGACAATGTATAAACAACTGTGTCCAAACTAGCCAGACGTGGGAGTACTCTTGGGTTCCCTCTATCTGCCCCAGCTCACATGGTTATTCCTGTCAACTCTTTCCACTCTATTGTCTTCATAAGCATAACTCATTTTACTACAGTTGTTCCTATGATGGCTTTGTCTGTCACCTTGGAAAGATCAGTCTTCCCTTGTCCCAGAGGTGGTACAGCAGATAGAGTGCTGGGCCTGGGGTCAGAGAGACTCTTCTTCTTCAGTTCAATGTGGTCTCAGACATTTATGAGCTGGGTGATCCTGGGCAAATCACTTTACCTCGTTTGCCTCAGTTTTCTCATCTGTAAAATGTGGAGAAGGAAATGGCAAACCCCTCTAGTATCTTTGCTAAGAAAATCCTAAACAGGGTCACAAAGAGTCAGGCACAACTGAAAAGTGACTGAACAACCCTTGTCCTAGTGGGACATGCAAATTTGTGAACTGCTCCATCTTTTTTCAATCCATCCTTCACACAGTCACCAAATTGATATTCCTAAAGTGCAGGTTTGACCATGTTATTCTTCTGCTCAAAAAGCTTCTTATTCCATTTAGGATAAAAATGCAAACTCTTTTGTCTGGTATAAAGGTCTTCATGGTTTGGCTCTAGCCCATCTTTCCAGGTTCATTAAATATGATTGCCCCTCACACATTCTATGCTTTAGCCAAATTCATTATTCCTCATATATAACATAGCAGGTTCTTAGTAAATACCTCTTGATTGATTGACAGCAGCATGAAGACTGAATTGGAGAGGGGAGAGATTATAGTCAGGAGGATCAGTTAGGAGTGAATAATCATGTTAATAATAACCATGTTGAGAGATGATGAGACCCTGAACCAGGAGATAAGTGTGAGCGAGATTACAGAAGCAAATTTAATAGGACTCATCTTCCGTTTATGAGGTATTGAATCTACAAGACTGGTAGGATGGTAGTACCACCAACAGAAACAGAAAAGTAGAAAGATGGGCTAGTATTCTAGAACTAGGAAAAATATTTTTTCTGTATAAGAGAAAAAGGGAGAGAATAATAAAAGAGAATGCAGTTCAAAGGAGGAAGTATTCAGAAGCAGAACAGGCTTTTCAGAAGGGACAGAATAAGAAGAAAAAGAAAAGAATGAACAGAAAGAAAATGGGAGGGAGTGAAACAGTAATCCTAACTATGAATGTGAATAGGATGAACTCACCCATAAAACAGAAGTGAAGAGCAGAACAGATTAGAAATGAGAATCCAACAATATGTTGTTTACAAGAGAAACACAAAACAGAAAGACACACAGAGTTAAAGGGCTGGAGCAGAATGTACTATGCATTACCTGAAGTAAAAAAGGCAGAGATAGCAATGATGCCACACAAAGAAAAAGCATAAATAGACTTAATTAAAAGAGATAATCAGGGAAACTATATTTTGCTAAAAGGTGCCAGAGATAATGAATAAATATTAAAAAATTATGACAAATTTCTGTCACAAAGGCCTTATTTCTCAAATATATAGAAAAGTGAGCCAAATTTATAAAAATAAGAGCCATTCCCCAACCTATAAATGGTCAAAAAAATATGAATGAGCACTTTTCAGAAGAGGAATTTAAAGCTATCTATAGGCATATGAAAAAATGCCCTAAATCACTACTGATCAGATAAATATGAATTAGAATAATTCTGAGGTACCACCTCATACCTATCAGAAATGACAAATGCTGGAGGGGAAGAGGGAAAATAGGTACATTAATGCACTGTTGGTAGAGTTGTGAACTGGTCCAACTATTCTGGAGAATGATTTGGAACTATGCCCAAAGTATAATAGAATGTGCATTCCCATTGACCAAGCAATTTTTATACTGGATTCAAAGAGATTAAAGAAAAAGGAAAAGGACCTATATGTATAACATTTTTATAGCAGCTCTTTTTATAGTGGTAAAGGGGTAAAATTAGGGGTTATTGACTAAATATATTATACTAGTGGTTGCCAGGGATTTAATTCAATCCCAATAAAATGCTCAAGTAAGTTTGGGATTTTTATGGTGGTTTAATTACAATAGAGGGAAGGAATTAAGAAGAGAGAGAGAAAAGGGTATAAATTTTCTCTGACCTAGCCTAAGCCAAGGGAAGTTCAGAGAACTCAGCCATGAGGCTTCCTCAGAAGATTAAAAGTAGCTCCGCTTCCAGCCATGAGGTCTACTCCAAGATGATGGGGTCTCCTAAGAGGATAGTGCTTTAGGAGGTAAAGGAAAGGAGGAATCAGCCTAACCACTCACCCATGTCACTCAGGGAAGATGCCTCACCTAACCCACACTACAGAGCTTCTCCAATCACCTCACCGGCAAGCCACAAACTGCCAAATCACCAAGACACCCAGCATGCTGCCACAATCCACACAAGTCAGAGAGAGAGCCACATCTCTGCCAGAGAGAGAGCCCAGAGAGAGGAAGTGATGTGAAATATATAGACTGTTCTTTACATCACTTCCTATGTCTCACATGTACCAATGGTAACTACCAATGGTAGCTTAAGCTTGACTTAGGGCAGCCCAGGTGGTCTGTCAGTTGTTTCTTATTTGTCACTTGCTAGCACATGTTTGTCATAGACCATCCTCCTCAACACTTAATCCTTAAGTAGGGGTATATACATTCCTAGTTGCTAGGAATTAAAGACTAATCAGGGTGGAAGAAGTCTAAAATTCAGTGGCAAAGAATTGGAAATCAAGGGATGCTCACCAATTGGGGAATGGCCGAATAAGCTGATCACGCTATTACTGTGCACAATAATCAAATGATGATCAGTTATGAAAGACTGAGCTGCTCTGATGAATACAATTCGAGGGGACTCATGTTGAAAAAAATGCTATCTACCTCCAGATGTATGAACTCTGAGTGCAAATTGAAATATAATTTTTGGGGTAGCTAGGTGACACAGTGAATAGAGTGCCAGGCCTAGAGTTAAATGGACCTAGGATCAAATCTGGCCTTAGACACTTCACAGCTGAGAGACCCTGGGCAAGTCACTTAACTCCATTGTTGACCCCTTCTCCTTCTGTCTTAGAATTGTTAAAAGACAGAAAGTAATGGTTTTAAAAACACACGTGCATACATAATTTTCTCTCTTTATTTTTCTTGCTTCTTTTTCAACATTGACTAATACAGAAATATGTTTTGCATTATTTCACATGTATAATTGACATCATATTGTTTACCTTTTCAATGAATGGGGGATTGCTGGAAGAAGAGGATTTGGAACTCAAAATCTAAAAAGCAAAGAATGTTAAAATGAATAAATAATAAAAAATTAAAACTCTCATGTGGAAAGAAAGTTTGGCATTATTTGGATTGGATTTGTGACTTCACTGATGTAATAAAAATATTAGCTAAAATTTATATAGTACCTTAAGATTTTTCAAGTTCTTTATAATTATTATTGCAATACTATGGAACTCTCAATGAGGAAACTCCCTCTCTCCATGAAGATTGATTGGCACCCCTGTTCTGAAACTTATAGTCTGAGTAAATTGCTTAATGTACTGAGACTTAAGTGTCTTGACAATCATTAGATAGATGGTAAATGCCAGAGATGGAATTTGAACCCACTTTTTCCTGTTTCTTAGGCCAGCTTTCTATCAATCACACCACATTGCCTCTCAAAAAAAGTTACAGCAAAAAAAGATCAACTTTATAGATTAGTGGACTTGAGGTAGGGAGATCAGCCAGAAGGTTATTGCAATAATTTAGTCATGGGGTGATAAGAACCTAGACCAGAGTGTTTGCAGTGTTAAGAGGATAGAAGGGGACTTTTATACAAGAGAAGTTAACTAAGGTAGATTGGATAGGACTTGACAACAGACTGGATATGGAGAGTGAGAGAGACGAATCGAAGATTACACCTGGGTTGCAAGCCTGGTTGACTGACAAGTTGGTAGTGTCCTTGACACTAGGAATTCAAATCTTTCTATAGTCATAGAGTTAAAGAGGAGAGTTGGGATTAGGGAAAGTTTGGGAGGAAAGATAATGAGTTCAGTTTGGGACATATTTAGTTTACTATGTTTACAGGACATCTAGTTTAAATGCCTAATAGATAGTTGGAGATATATGATTGGAGGTCAGGAGAGAGATTAGGCTAGAATAGTAGATCTGAGAATCCTCTATAGAAAGTTGATAGTTGAAACCATGGGAGATAAGGAGATCACTGAGTGTGGTATAAAAGGAGAGGAGAAGGACCAGATTAGAACTTTACGGGACATCCATAATTAATGGGCCTGACCTAGACAGAGTGTTGAGTTTGGAGTCAGGAAGACTTGAGTTTTGAATCCAGCCTCAGACACTTACTAGCTGTGTAACCCTGGACAAGTCATTTTTCCTCTCCTCAGTTTCCTCATCTATAAAATAGAGATAATAATGGCATTAATTTCTAGAGCTGTTGTGAGGGTCAAATGAAATTATATTTATGGAGCATTTTGCACAATGGTTGACCCATAGTAGGTAATATATAAATATCATAATGATGATGATAAAATGATGATGATGATGACCTTGATGAAGATCCAACAAAAGTGACTGAGATGTACTGCATGGTTTGTTTGTCATATATGTTTTTTGTTTGTTTGTTTGGAGGTCATGGACATACAGAGCCAAAATAAATAATTTAGGGATAACAGGTTTGCCGAAGGGAAATGTTGCCTGATTCATGGTTTGGTCTGAGGCTTACTTTTGATTGCTAGCATAATTTAAGGTAGAATAGTTCTCTCAGAATTGTAGACTTTAAACCTTATGATAATAGATTCAATGCTAAACAGCCTATTATAGGTTTTTAAGTTCATTTCTCTCATTTTACAGATGAGGAAACTGAGGCTAAGTGGCTTGCTCAGAATCACACAGCTAATAAGTTATTTGAACTGAAATTTTCCTAACATTGAATTCTATCCATTAGCTGCCTCTGAAGTCAGGTATTCTCTGGTTCCTCTTGATTTCTCCTGCTCCTCCCTGATAAAAGTAGTTTCTTTCTCTTCCCATTTTCCTTTGCCCGAGTCTCTTCTCTGCTTCCATTTATTCCATAGTGCCTGTCAAGCACATAGTAGGCTTTTATTAAATGTTTTTTTGAATGACTCAGAGTCCTGCTTGAATTACACTTATTTGTTGTTTCTTCCAATGTCATTTTTTAATTGTTGTACCCCTGTCTCCTAGAAGGATGCCTTTTGGATAGTAGCTGCTTAATAAATATTTGTTCAATGAATTACAAGTGAAGGCAATGCCTTGACTACTAAATTAGTCATTTTGTCATTGCAAATCAATATAGGAAGAACTTGGGAATTCTAGCCAAAGAAATCTACAGGGACCAAATGCAGTTTTAATATCTTACCTTTCCTTCCTTTCTTTCTTTATTTGCTAACCTGGAGAAGCTGCTTTTGGAGCATAGCATGATTCTGTTTCTAGCATTTGCACTTCCTTAAAACTTTCTGTTGAGATAAATGACTGTTAACCATTCAAAATTGTATCTCTCTTTTTTTTTCAATCCGTATCTTCTGTCTTAGAATGGACACTAAGTATTGGTTTCAAGGCAGAAAAGTGGTAAGGGCTAGGCAATTAGAATTAAGTGACTTGCCCAGGGTCACACAGATAGGATGTTTGAAGTCATATTTGAACTTTCTGTCTCCAGACTTGGCAACTATTCACTGAGCCACTTAGCTGCCCCCAAATGGTATCTCTTGAGGTGATTTATTTTTATTTTTATTTTTTATAAGTAAATATTTTATTCACCACAGTTTCTTTAAAAAGCAACATTTCAAAATTGACAATATAGATAATACATTTGATTTTCAGATAAACAAAATCACTCTCAAATACACAATTTATATAAAAATATTTGAAATTCTACCTCCAAAATATTCCACAAAGATATTCTAATGACTTTCATAAAACTGATGTAGCAATTTCTTTTTTTCTTTGGCAGATATTTTTGAGTCCTTATCAATAGTTTTTAACAAAGACAAAAGCTCTTCTTTTGTGGCTTTTTGGGTATTGCTGTGATACTCACTTTGGTCATGTCTCTGGCAGAAAACATAGTCTATGTCTCTCTCTGGCTCTTTTCCTCTTTGTATGACCATGAGTTTATCACTGACGATTTTGTGCAGCATTCCTGGGATCTTACAAACATCTTTTTGATGATCTATTAAAAATAGCACCAAAAGGTCTGTTTTTCCTTTGGATAAATTTTTGTTGTTTACAATTGCTTTAGAAAATGCTCTTTTCACCACCATCTAATTATCCCTCTCTTTCTGTAACTTAAATTCGGAAGGACGGGCTGCCACGGCCATCAAGTACAGCAGTGCTTTACAAGATGACTATTACTAATACATATACTAATATGTTGGTAGCGGAATGTAATTCTGCTTGGGAACCTATTCCATTCTTCAGGTGAGGGATTCAGAAACTCTGTATGACTTAACCCTGCTTGCCTCAGTTCCCACATCTATAAAATGAGCTGGAGAAGAAAATGACAAAGCACTGCAGTATCTGTGCCAGGAAAACCTCAAATGGGGTCAAAAGAGTCAGACATGACTGAAAAGCGACTAAACCAAAGCACTTACTATGTGCCAGGAACTGCGCTAGGCATGTTTTACAAATATCTCACAAAATCCTTGAGAGATAGGTGCTATTATTGTCCCCATTTTATAATAGAGGAGACTGGCTGAAAGAGTTTAGGTGTTTTTGCCAGGATCACAAGCTACTAAAAATCTGATTTGGACCCAGGCTTCCTGACTTCCAGTTCCATTGTACCACATAGCTATGTGGTTATATGGTGGGTATAAATTGAAAAATCTCACTCATAAAAGATTACAGAGGAAAATTGGCATACAGATGTTGTCAGAGAAACATGTGACTGGGAAAGAAGGTAGGTTGGTTATATGAAAAGAGAAAGGAATAAATTATGGATTGCTAGCATCCTCCAATGGTAGCCACACAATGGCAAGATTTATATATATATCTACATATATCTACATATATATATCTACATATATATATATATAGATAGATAGATAGATAGATAGATAGATAGATAGATAGATAGATAGATAGATGTGGGCTTGGTGGAAGATTTCTGGCAGGACTTGGGAAAAGTTCTGTGGGGAGTCAGTCAGTAAACATTTATTAAGCATCTACAATGTGCCAGGTATTGTGTTGAGTTCTGGGATACAAAAAGAGGCAAAAAAACAGTCCTTGTTCTCAAGGAGCTCCCAGTCTAATGGGGGAGACCACATATGTACTAACTATGTACTAACAAGCAAAATGCAGGATAAATTAGAATTAATTATGTTAAAAGAGAGAAGGCTCTAACATTTAGGGAGATTGAAAAAGCTGGGATTTTATCTGAAAGCTGAAGGAAGTCATGGAAGCCAGGAGGAAGAGATGAGGAGGAAGAGTATACTCACATGGCGAACAGTGAGAGAAAATGACCAGTCTGGTGATGAAGTGTCTTACTGGACTGTAAAGAGGCCGGTGTTGTTAGATCAAAGAAGAGGAGGGGAAGGAATAAGGTGGAAGGAAATTGGAGAGGGTCAGAATGTCAGAGAATGAAAGGCTTTGAATGCCTACTAGAGGATTTTATGTTTGATCCTAGAGATAAAAGAAAGACACTAGATTTTATAAAGTAGGGAGTGTGTGGGTGATAGAAAGATGTGTAAAGAGGTTGAATTTGACGACAGTGGTCTGAAGAGACTTTATAAGTTAGAAGAATATCATGAGTAAAAAGAAAGAGCAGTGGGGTGAGTGGGCTGATCACAGGACCCAAACCTTCTAATCTTGCTAAGAAAAAAAAAATCCACCTTGAGGGGGCAACTGGGTAGCTCAGTGGATTGAGAGCCAGACCTAGAGAAGGGAGGTCCTGGGTTCAAATTTGACCTCAGACACTTCCCAGCTGTGTGACCTTGGGCATTTGCTTAATCCCATTGCCTAGCCCTGACCCTTCTGCCTTGGAACCAATACACAGTATTGATTCCAAGATGGAAGGTAAGGGTTTAAAAAAAAATCCACCTTGAAATAGAACCATAATCCAGAGTTTGAAGATATTTCAAAGTTCAGTGAGTTCCACCTACTTATTGTATAGTGGAGGAAACGGAGACTCTAGAAAGTTGAGTGATGTATCCCTCTGACACACACGTATCATTTCAAGGTCCTCTTATGCTACACTGTCTCTTGCTGGGGGAGTTTCGTCCATGTAGTATTGCCACGGCATATAGATTTTTCACAAGCTCTCACTGTGGATGAAAGGCAGCTTGACAGCATGGATAAAAGAACAGCTTCTGAGTGAGGGAGACCTGAGTTTAAATCCTACCTCTAACTTATGCTAGCTGTGACTGTAGGCAAATCATTTACCTACTTAATGTCCTAGGCAATACTCCAAGACCCTAAGTACCAGACCATTTGCCAGATGTTCATTTTTTTGGTGGAGTGTTTGCACTAGGAGTTCCTTATACTTGTGAAATCATAGGTTATTCTCCTCTCTTCTTCCTCCTTCCCCAATCTGCCCCAGATCTCTGGAGACTTAAATATAGACCTCAATTTCTGGGCTGTCTGGGTAAATGCTAGAAAAATGGCAACTCTAAGAAGCAATAAACTGGGAGTTGTAGGTTTCTGTGTCTCGGTTCTAGAAGACATGTTTCCTAGTTCCTTTTTCATTGCTTGATCTTATCTAAGATTCCTTTCTAGTTCTTTTAGCCATCCTTTCTTTATCTTTTTGCTCATTTCTTCACCTTCTTCCTGCTATCTGCTCCCTTATCACTTCTTTTTTTCTTACATTTTATATATTTCCTTGCATACCCTTGTCTCCTTCTGACTCTAAAGATCCATAGTGAGAAATGAAAACATTATAAAAGTGGGAAAACAAGATATTTTCCATTCTTTTGTTTTTGGAAAAATAGCTCCTTGTCATCTTCTTTGAGAATGCAAACTCCTTTAGAAGAGGAAGATAGTCTTCTCATATATTTTGTACAGAGCCCAATATGCCATGGATGCTTTTGGAATGGTTTAATAATAATAATAATAATAATGATAGCTATCTCTTAATGGGGCAGTGTTCTATTATATGCCCAATATTATATGAACATTTTTGGTTCTGAGACTACCTAGAATCATCTCATTGAAATAGATGTAACCTATTGGGTCATAATAATAGCTAGGGTGCAAAGTATTGTACATATTATGTCATTTAATGAATTGCAATTTGTTGCAATTCAGTTGACCACCATTGTTTGGATTTAAACTGACTCATAATTAGTTTTAGCTTTAAAAGTATTTCATTTTAAATGGCAGTATTATATGTTTCCCTTTCAATTGATGAGCCAACAAATCTACCAATCAAAGAATTAACGTATAACCATTTATTAAACCTACTATATTGCCAGGCAGTGTGCTGTTCAGTAGAGATTTAAAGACCAAAAATGAAAGATTATTCCTTAAGGAACTTAGTCTGTTGGGGAAGACAATATATGCACATAAATATTAATATAAAATAAAGACAAAACAAATAGAGAATATGGCTTGAAACCTTTCAACTAATAGCCCTGTTTCTTATGACCTTCAGGGCTAACATTAGGTTTCCATTTTGAAGGCTAAGCTCTGCAGGCACCCTGCAACAAAGTGAGTTAAAAGTTAAAAGTGAGTTTAAAAATTCCACACTCTGTGTGTGTGTGTGTGTGTGTGTGTGTGTGTGTGTAGACTTGTATTTTATTTCAATCCTTAATGAGAACTAATTTGCCTTCACTGAAATGAGACATTTAAGCTCTGATGAGCTTCAAGGAAAAAAAAAACCTTCTAAGTTCAACTACTTATGCTCTTAGAAATGATGCATGCAGTGATTACATTGTTAGTTTTTTTAAAAAAAATCTTTTAAACAAAACAAAGTATTTGGAGCACATGACAGGAAATAACCAGGCCAGGACGAATAAAACAATACAGTGGGCTTGGTTCCAAGTAGCCTATCTTAATTGCTGAGTTGCATTGTATTCTGGAAAAGGTTTCCAGTAATTAGTTTTTGAGGCTATGCAAAGAAACAATCTAGGCAGGAAGAAGTCTGAGAAATACCCTGAGCAGAACTATGGCCAGAACTCTGAGCTGAACTCTAGACCACTCTTCTTGAGATTTTATTTTTTGGATGGGACTTGTAGACTTTCTCTCTTTCTGCCATCTAATTCTGACCTGGCTCTCGGACACTCCAATCTATTACTCTGTCCCCTCTTCCAAACCCTTTACCACTTTTGACCTCAGTTTCCATATCAGCACAATGAGGGTATGGGATTGGATGACCTCTAAAATCTTTTCTGGGTTAAATTTCTGACTGTATTATCCCATGTTCCCTGCATGCCGCCCTCACTTGAAAGAAGGTCAGTATTATATTTTCATCCCAATGATATTTGATAGTCAGTGTGGTATCTCTCTCTACCTTAAAAAGTAGTATTGCATTCAAAGTATTGGAAACAGGACTTTTTGCAGGCATGGATGAAGGAAAGAAACAAACATTTATTAAGTATCAGACACTGTGCTAGGTTCTTTATTGGTCTTCTCTCTTGCTCCCGCCATGTGCTTCTTTATGAAATATCAATTTACCCCATTTTGTCTCTTTTCCCATTTTTCTTAATATTATCTTCTTTTTTACCTCTAGTTTTATATATGTATACATATATATACACACACATATATATACATATACATTTCATCCTATATGGTTTGTCACTGTTCCCTCTAAGTATACTTCTAGCTACCCTGATCATAATAACATTTTTCAAGAGTTACCAATATCATCTTTTCTTAGAGGAATACAAATCATGTGAACTTATTGGGTCCCTTAAAAAAAGTTTTTTTCCCCCCTCTTTTCTTAATTACCTTTTGGTGATTCTCTTGAGTTCTGTGTTTGGGCATCAAATTTTCTGTTTAAGTTCAGTCCTTTCTTTATGAATGTTTGGAAGTCTTCTTTTTTATTAAATGACCATACTCTCCCCTGCAAGAATATAGTCAGTTTTGGTGGGTAGTTGATTCTTGGTTGTAGACCTAGTTCTCTTGATTTCCGAAATATCTTATTCCATGACTTCTGGTCCTTCAGTGTAGATGCAGTCAGGTCCTGTGTTATCCTAATTGTGGTTCCATGATATCTGAAAGGCTTCTTCTTGCAGCTTGTAATATTTTTTCCTTGGTCTGATAGTTCTTGAATTTGGCTATAACATTTCTGGGTGTTGTCAATTGAGAATTAAATGCAGAAGGTGATCTGTGGATTCTTTCAATCTCCACTTTTCCCTCTTGTTTGAGAATGTTGGGGCAGTTTTCTTGGATAATTTACTGTAGAATGATGTCCAGGCTTTTTCTTTTGTCATGATCGTTTCGTAGTCCAATAATTTTTAAATTGTCTTTCCTGGATCTATTTTCCAGGTCTGTAATTTTGTCAATGAGGTGTTTCATATTTTCCTCAATTTTTTCATTCTTTTGATTTTGTTTTATAGGTTCCTGGTGCCTTGTGAAGTCATTTGCTTCTAGTTGTTGGATTCTAATTTTTAAAGACTGAATTTCATCCCTGGCTTTTTGGTCATCTTTCTCCTTCTGGTCTGATTTTCTTTGTAGGTCATCTTTCACCTTCTTTGCCTCATTTTTAAGCTGGTCAGTTCTGGCTTTCAAGACACCATTTTCTTGTTTTAGTTCATGTGCCTCTGTTTCTAGATGACTTGTTTTGCTTTTTAAGTTCTTTTACCAATTGTCTTCAATCTTTCTTAATAGTTTTTTGAATGGTGCTTTGAGTTCTTCCTATGCCTATGTCCAATTTGCTGGAGTTTCTGTGTTTTTGCTTGGTGTTCTTTGGTTCTCCTCTTGTTCATTACCTGGATAGAAGCTGTCAATTGTAATTTTTTTCTTTTTCTATTGTTTATTCACATTTTTTCCTTCTCTGGTCATTGGCTGTAATCTTGCTCCTCTGATTATTTGCTAGATCTATGGGTTTGGGCTATTCTGTCCTGAAGGGGCTTCTTTTCTGCTCTGCTGATTGACTAGGTTAGGCTAATGGTATTAATGAGCCCTGAGGTCAGATCTTCCCCAGCTGGTAGCAGAAGCTAAAGGTGTAGGTGAGGGTGTGGAGGCTGAAGAGAACTGGGCTTCCCATCCTGTTATCAAGATATTCTGTAGTGGTTGCAGTCTTTGTCCTTGGAGCTTAGTTAGTAGGATTCTTACAGTGGCTCTCAGCACAGTCAGTGGGGGAGGGGTGTTGGAGATTGAGCTTCCCTGGCCTCTGAAGTCTTATTATCTATCCTTTTGAAGATTAATCCAGGGCAGAGTTGATCTGTGGACCTGGATGTGTCTTGAGGCCAAAACCTTGAGAAAAGGGGTGGGGGGAGGGGAATATGGGGTGTTTTGGCTTTGACCAGGTTGCTCTCTCTGGGCTTCTCCTCCAGCTGCCTTCCTGTCACCTATGTTCCACATTGTGAACCTGGCACAGCTGTACCATCAAGGCACTCCCTCCAGACTAGTGCCATTGCCTGCCCAGAGGTTCCAGCAACCACTGGAGACTCAGCACAGTAGGTGGGGGAGGGGTCCTGGAATCTTCCTTCTTCCTTTCTCTTGAACTGGAGAGTTCAAGAATTCAGTGTACTTTTTAAAAATGTGTACTTTTTAACTTGAATCCAGTAGGAGGGTCCCCCAGCTCTGTCCTGTTGTTAGATTTGGTTTTCTGTCCCCTCGAAGCACTTTGTTTTTGATTGGTGTGGAAGGGTTTTAGAGGTCTGGACTTTTGTTGCGTCTAAGTGGCCATCTTGACTCCTCCCCTGTGCTAAGTTCTTTACATTTTGCAACCAAAAAATTGGAAAAATAACAAATTAAAAATGCTCAATTAAACACCAAATTAGAAATCTAAATTTGATCTCAACTGATCCTTACAATAGTCTTGGGAGATAGGAACTCTTATTATCTCTGTTTTAGAATTAAGGAAACTGAGGCAAACAGAAGTGTCTTGACTAAAGTCACAGCTAGTAAATCTGAGGCAGTATTTGAATTCATCTTTCTTACTTCAGACTCAGCATTCTATCCTGTACCACCTAGCTACCTAACATATTCTTGTATGACCAGAACTGTGGTATGTGTGCTTGGACCAAGTCTTCCCATGGAAACTAGTAGGTTTATTATACTTTCTCTCATAATATCTCCATCTAATATTCCAATAATGCTGGATTTCTTCATGGATTTCTTCCCATTTTAGGGGTATGATGACATAGTAGTCCCTTTGACCTAAATGTTTCACTTTCTGTCTTGTGCTAAACTCCTCACCACCTATAATTCTTCCTAACTGCCCTTGAAATAATTTTTTCAGTTCTAGTCTCCCATCTCCAATCAATTTCAATGATTTTGAAAAATTGCGGGGATATGATGTCCAAGCTCATTTGTCATTTCTGGCCTCTACTCCTCTCAATAATTCTTTATTTAATTGTAATATTAATTTTTTAAAATGTTGACTTCCAAATTTTCTCCTTCCCTTCAGTCTCTCCCCTTCCCATTAAGAAGGCAAGTAACATGATGCCCCTTATCTTATGAAGCCATGCAAAATATTTCCATGTTAGCCATGTTACCAAAAAAGGTAAGAAATATAAAGAAAACTATAAAAATATAACAGTGTGCATTCAGAGTATTATCAATTCTTTCTCTGGAGGTGGATAGCATTTTTAATCATGAAAATGGAATTGTTTTGGATCAGTGTATTGATCACAGTAATTAGTCTTTTACAGTTGATCATTCTTACAATATTATTGTGACTATATGCAAAATACTCTTGGTTCTGCTCACTTCACTTTTCAGCATTCATATTTCTAGCTAGATTTACCAGAAACCATCCCTCCTGTCATGTTTTATAGCACAACATTTTCCTATCACAATTATGTATCATAACTTATCTAGCCATTATCCATGGTATCCTTTCAACTTCTAATTCTTTGCCACCACAAAAAGAGCAACTATAAATATTTTTGTACAAATACTGTAGGTCCTTTTCCCTTTTCTTTGATTCTCTTTGGGATATACACCAATTAGGGATGTTGCAGGTCAAAGATTATATACAGTTTTATAGCCCCTTGGCTCCAGAAGGTTGGATCAGTTCATGCCTCCACTAAAAGTGCATCAGTGTACCTATTTTTCCCATATCCCTGCCAGTATTTGTCATTTTCTTTTTCTGTCAAGTTGACTTAATTGATAGGTGTGATTTGGTACCTCCAAGTTTTTTATCATCATACTTATAGGAGCCTTTGTGAAGGAATGAGTAAGTGAAAAAAAATTACCAAGTGCTTACATTGTACTGAATACTATACTAAGAAAGCAAGACACTTTCCTTAAGATGCTTTTATATATATTTTAAGATGCTTATATTTTAATAGCACATATAGTGGCAAGGGAGGGATGTTTTGTTCTGGGAAATCACAGGGATGATGGGTAGAGCTATGAGGAAATTGATTAACATGTCCCTTACAGGAATGATAGCTTTTATTTGACAACTATTCCTAAAGTTAGAGGTGGAAAACCAGGAGAGATAGTATGTATATGTGTTATATGTAGCAGATCAGATCCAGTTGTCCACCTGGAACCTAGTTATCAATAAATCTTCCCAGGAGCTGAAAGACTAGTGGAAGAGTCCCTTCCTTATTGCTGATGTGGTGAGTCTTGTGGCCAGACAGTTATAATCACTTTCCTCTTCACTTATTTATGCTATTTTCCACTAGTTCTTCTCCTTCACTTTGAGCTACACCCTTTGAATCCTTATCTACTCTCATTAATTGAGGTTGGGCAAGAATAGTACATTAACTAGAAAATCTATGGAGGAATAGGGGCTATCTCCACAAGTTCAAGAAGAACCAATATGGAATGAATAATCTCTGTAATTAGTAAATATCTTCTATCAATTTTCCTTCATCCAATCATGACCTTGTGCTTTGGAGTGGAATGGAGTGAGAGTAAGAGGGGAAGATACTCATGCTCACAGTGATGCCAGTGTAGAATAAGGAGGTGTTAGGGTAAGCTTCCCACCACCTTGGAAGAAAACTTTGGGTATTTGTGTTGGTGTACTTGTGTGAGATCAGTTATTATCATCTTGATAACGCTTGCTGCTTACCTTTATAGCATGGCCTTTTGGACCTACTCAGTGCTAACTATATGACTTTGGAATCATTACTATGAAATTGATGGAGATTGGCAGTAGGCAGTGAAGGGCAGCAATAGAAACAGGACCCTCCTAATCTGAAATCTTGTATTTCTCACCAGTCAATACTAATTAAACATAAACTGCAAGATCTGTTGGTTCAGCATTAGTCAAGCATAAATTGAAGGATATGTATTATAAATCAGTTAATCATTCTATATTATTAGTCACTCATAATGGTTCTGTATCATTCTATCACTATGAACTGTTAGGACCAGCTTTGTGCTGCTCTGCATTATTAATTACTCAAATTGCTCTATATTTACTTTAGTTCTGAACTGTTAGGCATTATTAATTACCTATAGCAGCCATCTACTGTCCTGTATTCTCGCCCCCCCCCCCATCCACACCCAAGTCTTTAATTACCAACTCTTTGGAGAACATTCCCAATTTTCTAAATATCCAGCTATAATCTTGTTCCTTTAAGCTCTGGTCTTGCATAATTAACTGTTTGGTATACAACTCTATCTGAGTAGCCTTCAGGCATCTCAAATTCAAAATGCCTAAAAACTTAAATCATCATCTTCTCTTCACTCCCCACCCACACAACCAGGTCCTTCTTCCCACTTCCTTATTTCAGTTGATGGTATCACCGGCTTCCCAGGCACACAGGCTTAAAACTTGAGAGTTATCTTTGACTCTGTGCTCTCCTTCATCATCATATCCAATCAATACCCAAGTTGCATTGCTTTTATTTCCATAACATCTTTTGTATCTCCTCCCTTTTCTCTACTCATCCTGCCACTATTTTAGTTTGGGTCCTCCAATTCTATTTTTGCCTCTCTCTAATCCATCTTTGTCAGTTGCCAAAATAATTTCCCTATTGTATGGGTCTACAGCAATAGCACTGCTATGTCTGTATCCCAAAGAGATAAAAATTAAAGGAAAAGGACTTATTTGTACCAAAATATCTATAGCAGTTCTTTTTGTGGTAGCAAAGAATTGGAAATTGAGGGGATGACCATCAACTGGGGAACAACTGAACAAATTGTGGTATATGGTTGTGAGGGATTTCTATGGTGCTCTAAGAAATGACAAGCAAGATGATTTCAGAAAAACCTGGAAAAAGTTACAGGCACTGATGCAAAGTGAAGTGAGCAGAGTCAGGAGAACACTATATAGTAACATCAACATGGTACAGTGATCAATTATGAATGTCTTAGCTATTTTTAATAATACAGTGATTCAAGACAATTCCAAAGGACTCATGATAAAAAAACAAACAAACAACTTTTCCACTTCTGGAGTAAGAAATGATGGCATCTGAATGCAAATGAAAGAATACTATTTTTTACTTTCTTTAGCTTCTCCTTTTTTGTTTTTTGTCTTTTTTCTCAACATGACTAATATGGAAATATTTTTTGCATGATTGTACATGTATAACCTATATCAAACTGCTTGCCATCTCATGTAGAGAATAGAGGAGGAAGGAAGGAAGGGGAAGAATTTGGGACTCAAAATTTTAAAAAACAAATGTTAAGTTTTTACATGTAATTGGGAAAAATATTATAAAAAAAAAACCAATGTATGAGTCTAAGTTATTCCCTTACACTACAAACCTATCAGATATGCAAACTCCTTCACTTGTCAATTAAGATCTTGCACAGTCTGGCTTCCATTACCTTTTCCAGCCTTTGCTCATTCACATCATTCATTCCCTCTTACATACTTCCCACTCATTTCTTTTTTTTTTTTTTTATTAAACCCTTACCTTCTGTCTTGGAGCCAATACTGTGTATTGGCTCCAAGACAGAAGAGTGGTAAGGGCTAGGCAATGGGGGCCAAGTGACTTGCCCAGGGTCACACAGCTGGGCAGTGTCTGAGGCCAAATTTGAACCTAGGACCTCCTGTCTCTAGGCCTGGCTCTCAATCCACTGAGCCACCCAGCTGCCCCCTTCCCACTCATTTCTGACTTGGAGTCTTTTTCTCTTCTCTTCAGAAGCCAAGCTTGTTGAATTGAATTACAATGGAAATTTTTCTAACATCAAGCAAACTACATCCTTGCAGCTTTCATCTGCTGCTTCTGCCCTCCAAGGCCAAGAAAAAGAGGCCTCATCTTTCTTCTATAAGATAGCTCCTTTAATACTTGAAGACAGTTATTGTCCTCCACCCCCCCACCTTTCTCTTCTTCAGCTTAAATATTCCCAGTTCCTTTAACCAGTCCTTATATGACACAGATTCCAGCCATTGTCCTGTTTATTCTCCTCTGGATTGTTAGTTAATGTCCTTCCCAGAATTGAATACAACAGTCCAGAAGTTGTCTAACAAGGCCAAATTACAGTGCCACTTGGACCTCCTTTATTCTCAGACACTCTACCTGCCTTAATTCAGTGTAAGATTAGCATTACTTTTTTGGCTACCATATCAGACCTCTGGCTCATCTTGAGATTAATGTCCACTAAGACCCCCAGATCTTCATCAGATGAACCTCTGCCTAGCCAAACTATCATGTATTTATGAATGTCATATTTTAAAAACTCAAGTATAAGATTTTACACTTATCCCTACTGAATTTTGTCTTATCAGCTTTAGACAACATTCTATTTTTCTCCCTGTCATCCAGTATATTAGCTACCCTTCTTTCTTTGTATCATCTGGGAATTTGATGAGCGTGTTCATTAATAGGAATGAACTTTAGGAAAGATATGAAACATAAATGCATCTTCCAGGCGAGGGCTGGACAACTTCACATATTACTTGGTGAAGAATCTCTGATCATTATGGATAAATGAGTAGCTCATCTAGAAATCAGGAGGGTCTACCCTCTGGTCACTGTGTGTTCTAGCTACACTTGGTTGGGCCCCCAAAGATCTTTCTGTATTTACACTTCCCTTGAGATCTCTGCCCTTAGATTGAAGTTTGCCCAATAACATATCACAGTTTGAGGTGCTTTCCCCAGTTTGGGCAATTTAAAGCCCTTCCCAATTTGGGGGGAGGAAACAAGCATTTCTATAGGACCTACTATGTGTCAAACACTGTACTAAGAGTTTTACAAATCTTATTTAATCCTCACAACAACTGTGGGAAGTTAGGTGCTATTATTAACCCCATTTTACACTTGAAGAAACCAAGGTAAAAAGAGGTTAAGTGCCTTGCCCAGGGTCACACAACTAATAAGGTGTCTGAGACTGGATTTGAACTCTTGCACTCCAGGTTCAGCATTCTATCCATTTTGCCATTCAGCAGACTCAGCCTTTCTCTTTCCTACTTTTTTGTTTTCTCACACTTTATTCCCCTCCTCCACATGCCCATAACACCTGCTTGCAGTCCCTTGCACACCACACTCCATTTCCTGACTCCATGTCTTTTTCACTGACTGTCCTCTATCCAGAGATGTATTGATAAATATTTAACAACCTGCTCCCTACCCCCAGGTCCCCAAATCACATATGACACATTTTTAAGTTTAGTCTTCATCACTAACATATTCCTTACCACTGACTTAGGTCTAAGCAATCCACAGAATAATGAACCATATCTTGATTTGTACTGTTTGCTGATTTCTGGGGCGCAAATGCTCACACTGATTATTTAACAGGATCTATCAGCAGCTGGATGGAGCTGGTTGTGGCTTACCTATGGCTAGAGTGCTCCCTTTTCCTCTGCTTCCTGGCTGCTCTGTCTTCTTTCAAGATTTGACTCAAATTCAGCCTGCTGTAAGCAGCCTTTTTGGGTTCTAGCCACTGCAAGTTGCTTCCCTCTGAGTTTACCTTCCATGTCCTCTATGTATGTCTTGTATGAGCACAGTTATCTGCATGATGTCTCTCCTGTTAGGACTTCTTGGAGGTGGGGACTTCCTGTTATTGCTTTTCTTTATATTTCTTACCCTTGACATTGGCACATACATTGGCACATACTTTCAGTGCTAAATAAATGCTTCTTCATTAACTGTCTGGATTTAAGCAAAGTTTATTCTTTAGCACATCCTCTAGACAGAGATGACAAATGCAACCTCAATAGTTGCAAGTGGTGAACTCTTCAATGCTGGGTATAGAGTGTTGTTTAAAAGCATCAGCCATGGGCAAATGGGGTGCCCAGGTGTGTTTCAGATGGGAGGTGTACAACTGAGGATAATTTATGTTTCTTTAGTGATAGGGAGTAAGCAGCAAGTGGTCATGAATGCCTTATTTATATGTATTGCTTCTTATTTTACAGATCAGGAAACTGAGACCCACTAAGGTTACACAGCTAATTAGTGGCAGAGCCAGAATTCAAACATAAGTCTTCTGACTCTGAATTCTATCCTTTAGCTACCACACCTTATAGATATTGGCAAATCTATTAAAAAGTTCATACTATTGGGCCCCTGTGCTTTATGGGAGGAATAAGAGAGTAGAGACTGTTGTATACTTGGGTCCAGGGGTAGCTAATAGGTCTGTATTGGCAAACCTATGGCACGTGTGCCAGAGGGGACTGCTCCCCTCCCCCTTTCCACATGCACCTGAGGACATTTCTTCCCTTACCCACCCCTCTGCTCAGCAGCCCTATGGGAGTGCTTCCTCCCTTCCCTGTCTGGGAAAAAGGGGCAGCTCACATGTGTGTGAGGGTTGCAGTTTGGCCACTCTATCAGTTTGGGCACTCTATCTCTAAAAGGTGCACCATCACTGTAATAGTTTAAGAGGGCGAGAACTGGGGAAAGGCCAGAGTTGAAGGACAAGCTCAGGTCCAAGGGGTAAACACAAACTGGGTCAAGGTCAAAATCAGATATTCTCCAGAGCTTCAAGCAGGAAGTTGTGACTTGAGTTTGAAAGCAAAATAAAGTCCAGAATCAAAGTATGGGCCAAATGGAACAAAGTCAGGAAAATACAAAGGGGTAAAAGCATGGAGCACTGGCAATATTTGATTTCACACAAAGAATCAGCCTAAGAATTTTTAATACAAGTAGTAGACTATCAATGCACCTTTCTCATCGTGGGTGTGGACACTATTACTCTTCTTGGAACATAGACAATGAGTCTGAGGCTGTAGAGTAGTGAAATATTGTTGGTAGAAGGTCTCCATCAAATCTTGGATGTTGAAATTGTATTTGAATGAAGAAGATTGTTCTCAGGTTTTCCTCTTTGGTCCGTAGCCCTCAGTGTCTTCTCTGGTATAGAGGTGAACTTGTCATCATTTGAGAACAGAACCTTTGGGACTTTTTGTTCATCCATGATTAGTGGGGATAAGTGGGAATGTGTTGTATTTAGACTGGATTTGATATAGGTTCAAGATAAGAAGTGATCAAATTTGGTGAGGATGCATAGTGACAAGGGTAGTTCTAGACAATATTATATTCAGCTCATAACCTGTGTAATTAAGAAAGAGTTCCTAGAGGGTTTATTGTTGTATAGTTTTCTGTAGCCAGCCTGTGTTCTCCTGTGCACCTAAGTGCTCCTCAGGGGTATAATTTTGACTAGCATCCTATTTATATACAACCCTAACTATTGATGGAATGCATTGAAAATCTGCCTATGTAGTTTCTCCTAGATAGTCATTAATGTCAGACTTCTCAGTTCATGGGATGAGTGGAGGTAGAAATCAGTTTACAAACTCATCAACAGGGTGTGCTTTGGAATGAAGAAAGAAATGCCTTTGTTACTAAAAGTAAAGGGCAACCCAATTAAGACATTGATAGACAATGCAATGAAATTACAGAAACTGTTATCTGTTGGAACAGTATAATATGTTAAGTAAAGGTAAATTTTTGAATGAACAGTCCAGAAATAAGAGAAAAACTAAGTGAAGTTGATATGAATAGAGTCTGTAGATCCAGGAAATTTCTTTTAGGAGCTGGCAGGTGGCTTTAGAGAAGTCTAGTATAGGAATGAAAATGAACTGTTCTTCATAAATGACATTCCACAAGAATGGCGTAATATCCCTGGGATGGGAGCAGGATTATGACAAAGTCCAGCCTCACTGAAGTCTCAGGGTAGTAAGGAGTTTACAGGGATTGCAATAAGACTGCTGGCTTCTTTATGGGAAGCCATATTTTGCAAGTCTAGACACCTTTGTCTTTACCGTAATGAATGCATTCCAAGATTTCTGATGCTGGGAAGGGAGATGGTTTGGGGTACAGTGGGAGCCACAGCTGGATTCAGCATACATCTGTCTACTGCAGCAATGCTTTTGTCACTACAATGAATGTCATCCCACTCTCTCTTCCTAGGCTTGGAAGGAAACACTTTAGGACAGTTTTATCCTCTTGAGTCAATAAATAGAAAATTGGAGCAGCCTGATCACTAATGGTTTATTTCTGGACTTAAATACTATTCCTCATGTACAGTTTTGCCATGGATCATCCCTCAGGCCCTGTAGCCTTCTCCCTTTGTTTATCCCTTTACTATGCTTGTCTCTTTTTTTCCACTGATAATCTATCTTTCTTTTGACTTGTATTTGTATCCCCAGGACTTAGCACAGTGCCTGACATATTATTAGTGCTTAATAAAATGCTTGTTTAACCAAAATAAAGAACTCACCATACCAAGGGGGCAAAAAGACTATAGGATCCATCCCACCTAGAATATACATGTTCTTCTTGCCAAACAGAGATATGGATTATCAACTGCAATATTAATTTGGGATAAAAACTCATTTGCAAAAGGGTAATGGGGAAAATGATAAGTGATACCACCTCATAAAACAGTGAAAAGCAGTAGATGGTTAAAAATGGATCTTCAAAAAACTTGATGTGAGGTCCAAATAGTTTACTCTTAGGGCATTTATAGATAAAACTGGAAATAGAACAACAAATATAAAAAATGAACTGATTTGCCTGGATTTCTATAGCAATCTTTTTATATCAGTGATAACAGGAGAACTACCATCCTATTTGGATCTTACCATCCCATTGCTCAAGAAAGAAGTAGAAATGTCACATAAAAAGATGAAATCAGGAAGATTAGCTGTACTAGACCAAGGATTTGTAGAAAAAATCTAAATTGGAGATTATTATCATTTTGAAAGTACTGAGATTCATATTCCAGATAGCTTGGAAAGTGGAAATTACCAAATAACTTCCATGACTAATATTACCCAAAACAAAAGGTGACCAAAGCAAACATTAGCAATCACTGACCCATATGATTATTTTCTCTTCTACAAAACTATTTATAAAAAAGTCTATTCATAAATGTTGAGGTTATGCATGACTGAAATTATGAAAAGTGAACAGTCAAGATTTTGGAGATGATTTTCTATAGCAGATATATCTTCAGAAGGTTGCATAGAGTATATGCTTAATTTTATTATGTTTAATTTTTATTAATTGTAAAAAGGTATTGATTTGGCAAAGCAAAATGCAGTCTTAAATTTTTCTTTAATAAGTTATCTCGGGATAGTTATATAGCACAGAGAATAGAGTGCAAGGCCTGGTGTTGGGAGAATCTGGGTTCAAATTTGGTCTCAAAAGTTTCCTAGCTGTTTGACCCTGGGCAAATCAGTTAATGCTTATTGCCTAGCCTTTATGTCTCTTCTGTTTTAGAATTGATACTAAGACAGAAGATAAGGATTTAAAACAAAACACTGCAACAACAAACAAAAACAAAACAAAGTATTACATACTTTTTTCCCCCAAACCCTTCACTTCTATCTTAGAATCAACACGATGTGTTGGTTCTAAGGCAGAAGAGCAGTAAGGTCTAGGCAATAGGGATTAAGGGACTTGCTCAGTCACATAGCTAGGAAGTGTCTGAGGCCAGATTTGAAACCAAGACCTCCTCTCTCTAGACCTGGCTCTCTTCTCTATCCACTGAGCCACCTAGCTGCCCCCTCATAAATTTATTAAGAAAAAACATTTTTATAATATGCCAATATGATTCTTCAAAAAGTCAAAGTTCTGGGGTGACTCAGAAAGCAATGTAGAGATACATATAGAATCACTTATAAGGAAGAAATGATATAGAAGATATTGTCCAGGAAATTTATGGTCCATTAGAAGGTGGGACCACTCATATAGTGAAAGTGGACAGCCCGAGTATTTTGCTGATACCCTTGTAATTTAAAAAGGCCTTGGGAAAAGATTCTGATTGGGTTAATCCTGTTTGTAAGATTTTTGGACACATGTAGATAAAATTCATTGTATGAGAATGGATTGATAGGTTGTGGTTTGCATTGCTAGAAGAAACGTCCACTTGTGTGAAGTAATAGATCCAATAAAATTTGACCCATTGAAAGAAGGGAAAATACTTCTCCTAAGAACACTTCCTAGAGCTTCTCATATTCATAGAGATATACAGAGAGATAGGATAGGAACTAGGCGACAAAGTACCATAAGTAGATACAGAAAGGACTTTATTAAACCATTAGTTTAGGTTGGGGCATCTTCAACATTAAAGTCACTTGAATATAGCACATCTACTGTTAAGCCAGGACCTAGGATCTGTCTGTATTTCTCTGGATGCTGAACTATTCTCATTTATCCTTCCAAGAAAATGATGGGAAATTTCTCTATGGGGTATCAGTAACATTTGGGGGCAGGAGGGGAATATCTCATACACTGCCATGTTTTGCACTCTATGGATCCTTGGAGACTCCAATTCTCCTTTCCTGCCCCTACAATCTCTTCTCCTTGGGATGGAAATTCTCTCTCCTCAAATGGAAGGGTGAGGTTGCAATCCTAGTTAGATAAGAGTAAGTAGCTCATGAAGTGGTGTCTTCCAGTTAGGGTTAGATTGTTGGGATGTTAGGATATAATTTTTGTCATTTATAATTGGACAATTCTATATGTTGCAAGACTATTATATTTTTTCCTTCTTTCCCTTAGTTGCTAGTAAAGTTTTATTTTTTTTAATTTGACTTCCATCTTGAGTAAACCAAGGGGAATAAAGGACATGTCAGGAGAAGTTGAAGCACTGAAGTCAAGAGAATTTGAGATTGAAGAAAAGCAGCAGGATTCCCTAGAAGCCTGGCATTGATTATGGGATGGTAGTGGTAGAACACAGATTAAAGAATTAATTAAGAAAGGGAGAAAAATCCTCAAGTGGAATTATATATTTTTCTTTCCTAATTTTACTACATCATATAGGAGTCCAGATATAAAAATATTTAAGACTTTTTCAATGATTATTCTTCAACTAGCCCTAGGTAGGTTGGACTTTGCCCCTGGAGTTAAAGCCTTAGGAAGTTACTCTTATTTCCTCCCACTCCATCATCTTTGTAGTAAACTCTGTCAAAAGTCTGGTCTAAATGCTCTGGTTACAGATACAAACATACACATATATAATTTGCCATTTAGAGCATGAATTACTGTGATTCACTGCAGAATCTACGTGAATTCATTGATTAATCATTTGATCAACAAATACTGAACTCCACTGTTTTAAGTACTATGTATTGTAGTCCTGTGAATAGCTAAGATCTAGAGATTATGGCTCTGATGCTCAAGATGCTGACCTAATATTAGAACCTTGTTGAATCAGAAAAACAGAATCTTTTAGTCTTATTTGATTTAACTACATTATATATGTGTGTTTTTGTATCTGCATATCTCTATCTCTATATCCATCTGTCCCACTGTCTCTGTTTCTTTATTATCTGCTTATTTATTCCTCCCCCCCCCTTGCCAGTTCAAAGGCTGTGATCAAAGGAGTGGTAGAAATACATCTTTTTTTCTTCTCCATTAGAATGCAAATTCCTTGAAAGCAAAGATTGTTTCATTTTTTTGTTTGTGTATTCTCATAAACTAACACAATGTTTGGAAATAAGATAGTATCTCATTTTGAGAGTCAGGTGATAAATTTTAGAGTTTTAGAGTTTCCAGAGGCAACAAGGATCATGATGTTCAATATCTTTTACTTTTTACGATATTACCCTGTAAGGATAGGTCAGCCCATCTTATTGATAAAATCTAATTTGCGTATAATAATCCAAAGTCATGGTTTTAAAGAATGAAAACATTTCAAACTGTGGAAGAGGCATGAAGAAAGAGAGGATTTGCAGGACAAGCCAGGCATGCAGACCAAGGTGAAGGCCTGTCTGTCAATCAAGGGGAAGATTTCAAACTGTATGTTCCCAGGAAGGGGCAGTTGAAACTGGCCAGGGGGAGAAATTGATTCTCACTCTCTGGGGTTACTGATGAAGGGAGAAACCTCTTCTCTGGGTTCCTGATCAAAAGAGACTGGCTTTTTCTGATCTAGGCAGAGAGAGAGACCTTTGGGGTTTTGACAGAGTCTGGACTTGAATTACTCAAGCAGAGATTATCTGACTAAAGAAAGAAGAAAAGAAGAAAAATACTTGTCCTCCAAACTCTCTGATTGTCCCTGAGTCACAGCTGTGACTAGACTGACATTTCCTAAAACCTTCATAACCCTTCCTTGTAGATTAGGGACACCCCTATCCCCTTCACTTCAATCCCCATCCTGTTTGTTCCCAATAAACCCCTTTACTTGAGAAAGGAAGAGTGAAGAATATTTCTCTGAAATCTCATAGTTCCCCTGGGTTACTTAGAAGGTGGCTGACTAAGACTGGGGGAGGGGAAAGGGTGGTAGGAGGACTTTGGGTGGAAGACTGGGAGGTGAAGGATGGAGGCTAGGAAACATCTTGACTTATTAACCATTAGTGATCTATAGGCAGCTCCAGAGTTATCCCCTCTAGCAGTATCTATCTCTCTAGCAACATCTCTCCATGTATCTCTCAGAAATACTTCTCTCTCCATAACAAATAGGCATTCCTGAAGGTTCCCCCAGCAGCTCTCTAGCAAGCCAGAGTATATTCCAGTTACCACAACCAGAAATATTTCCATACCCATTATCCATTTTATTATAAAACATCTATATATAACATACAAGAGATCTCAAAAGAAATAATATTTAGGGTCATTTTGAAACCTTTAATCCAGACATTCATTTTCAGGAATAAAGATTGACCTTATTGGGAGACTTGATGTCAGGATTGTACCTTTAGGAATTGGCAGTCATTGCAATAAGAAAAGGACATTGCAACCTGGTTTCCCTTCTTTTGCCAATCCTTGTTTTCCTTCTCTTCCCACTTTATCTCTCTATTTTGCTCAGGATGGAAGTCTAGTAGCCACTTATGGTTTGATTTCATTTCTACTTGAAAGTTTTAGCCTGTTCTCTTTCTGGCCTGCCCAGGTTGCCCTTCCTTAGGCTCCTAAAAAGTGCCTCACACTCCAATGGTTCACCATATTACATAGATTTATTGTGGAGCTCTAATCAGTCTAGTCCTACGACAGCGCAGAATGTCTGAGCTCAAATAGTCCACCAGTCACAACCTTCCTAGTAGTAGGCATTATAGGCATGAGCCACCATGTCTGACTGTTGGTTGCCTTTTCAATACTTGGATATCTTTGGCTATTAAGATTCAATCTCTTTATATAAAGGAACGTTATCATTGTCAGTGCATGTCTGACTGTAGATGATGATGTAAAATTCCTGCAGTTCATCCATTCTTCTCCCACCAGCAGGTGTCATTATGGAAATATAAAAATACTGTGAATTGCTAAATCCTCAAAACTGGCTGTGACCAAGAAAAGTTGCACATTTATTGGAAAATCAGGAAAAGTGAGGCCAACCAACCAAGAGGGACATGTTAATTCTTTATTTGGCAAATTTGTTTAATATATACAGTGATGGGCACCTACCTTCAGGGTACAAACCTTTTTTAATCCAGTTTCACATAAGGAATATTTATTGTGCACTTATTTTAGGCTCAAGACCCTTCCAGAAACTATATACAATACAGCAAATGTGTTTCATATCTTCAAAGAGCCTACAGTTCACCCAAGGAGTCAATATATGTAAACTGGTTGACTAATGAAATGAGAGAATCTATAACTCAATGTCTAAATGAGATATAAAGATAGCAAGTGCTATAGGAATTCCAGAGTGGAAGAGTAAATTGAAGTAGATTAAGCCTAATCAAAGAATTATTTTATATCATCCATTAGGTTAGAGCCCTCAGAAATATTAACTGATTTAGTAGTCCATCCTTTTGTTTTTCCTAAGGGGAGTCCAATCCTTCTCCATGATTCACATGTACTTTCATAATTTATAATAGTTACATTATGATTATGGTAGGTCTTGTTTTTTTAAGCAACACATGCTTTACACAATAAAAGTATAACATTCTAAAGGTTCTTATTGATGGAATGGTAAAGGTGCACACTGTGAATTGAAATAAAGGATGCTTCATTTGTAATGTAAACCAGTAGGAGAAACACAAGGATTAGAATATTGGACCAGAACAAGGCTCTATCTAGGCTCATTTTCTGTCTCTGTAAAGGGAATGTTCAAAGGTCATTTGGGGAGTATTTTCTCCCAAGTTATGTTATGGTTTAAAGCTGTGCCATTCCATCTTTGTGCCTTTGGATGAATAGTGCCTTGCCTATGAAAGGGATTCATTTCTACTTTACCTCTACCTAAAAGAATCCCTAGATAACCTTGAAGTATAGATCAGAATTGAAATCAAATTGCTTGCCTTCTCAAGGAGGGGCTAGGGGCAAGAGGGAGGGAGAGAATTTGGAACTCAAAATAAAAAAAAATGACTGTTTAAAATTTTTTTTTATAATTATTGGGAAATAGAAAATAAAAAAAAAATCTTTGACAAAAGAAGTATAGAGGATGCTATGGGAGTTTCATGCTGGTAGAATAAAGGATGTTCCACTCCCCTAATACAAACACACACACACACACACACATAAGTTGCTTCAAAACAAAGGAAAACTGTAGGAACACATCTCACTGGAGTGAGAAGAGAGAGTAACCCAGGTAGCACAATATATGCTAGAACCAGCAGAACTTGGAGCAGCCCAATGTGCTAGGACTGCCAGAAGCAATGAAACTGCAGAATGGGTAGGGGTCCAGCCTAAGCCACCATACACAGGTATAGGAGGGAGAAAAGGCAGGGGCTTCACACTCCTACATGGAAGCAGAACTCTAAGGCCACAAGAGAGCACAGAGGGGGCCTGGCAGAAGTGCAGGAGATCCATAATCCCATGTGGTAGCAGGGGGCTTGAGGCAGCAGGGACCAGAGCAGGAGACTTACCTAGCCCAAACCATTTAGCAGGGACAGAGAAGAAGCAGAGTGGGGATCATCCTAGCCCATGAAATAACAGGAAGGAACAGCTAACACAGTGCTGACTATAGGTGGGCAAAATAGCTGCACACCACTCTAGAGCAAGCCAGCAGGACCGCCTCAATAGATACATCATGTGAAACAAAGGCAACCAGGCCTATCCTGTGTACCAGATAAGAGTACTCTGAAAGCTTGGAGCAGTGCACCCTATATTCCAGGAAGAGAGAAGTACCTTAACAGATAGATATTGTAATAGGGAAAAGAAACAGCAAGAAAAATGAGCAAAAGCTAAAAAGAAACAAAAACAACTCTGACTTCGAAATTTACTTTAGTGACAATTACTTTAGAAAAGACCAAAATACAAACTCATAAGAGGATAACAATGCTAAAAAAGAAAAAAAATGTGATGCTTCAAAGGAAAGTTTGAAAGGATGTCAGGCCTCCAAAGAACATCTGGAAGAAAAGAAGTTAGAAAACAAAATAATAAACATTGACAGAAAAACTTAACTGCTAGGAAAAAATTCACTGAAGAAATCAACTCCTTAAAATCTAGAACAGGCTAAATGGAAAAGGAGGCACAAAATAATTGAAAAAATGAATCTCTAAGGAATGGAGTGGACCAAATGGAAATGGAGGCATTGAATGAAACATTGAAAACAACTCTTTAAAGAGTAGGATTGGCTAAAAGGGAAAGGATAATCTAAGAATCATCAGAATATCTGAAAGCCACAATAAAAAAAAATAGTCTGGTCACCATATGAGAAGAAAACATTAGGGAAAACTGTCCTGATATGCTCAAACAAGAGGGAAAAACAGAAATAAAGAGAATCTGTCAATCACCTCCTGAAAAAGACCCCAAAATAAAATGCTCCAGGAATTATTCCAGACTCATGTGTCATGGGAAAAATAAAACAAGCAGTCAGAAGGAAAAAAAAATTCAGATATTGTGGAGCCACAGGTTTACATAGGACCTAACAGCTTCTATGTTAAAAGACTGGAAGGCATGGAAAATCATATTTTGAAAGGCAAGGGACCTACAATTACAAACTAGAATTACACACCCAGTAAAGCTGAGCATAATCCTTCAGGAGGAAAAATTGATATTCAATGAAATAGAGTATTTTCAGATTTTCCTGACCAAAAAATCAGAGCCAAAAAGAAAATTTGATGAGTTAATTCAGCACTCAAGAGAAATATAAAAAGGTAAAGTAAAAACTTAAGTGTTTTGATAAAGTTGAATTGTATACATTCACACTTGGGATGGTAATAATTGAAAAAAATTAGATATTTATGATACTTAAGAAAGGTAAGGTACTTCGAGTATACAGAATACCTAAAGTACCTAAGAGACTTAAGAACTATATCACTATCAGAGCAATGAAAAGGAGTATATATAGAAAGAAGAAAGGAAGCTAAATAAGATAGGTTAATATTTCCCCTAAAAAAGAGAGGAATGGGGAAAGAGGAATATATGGGGAAAAGAGAAAAGGAGAGCTAGAAGGGAGTAACCTACTCATTAGGAAACAAACAAAAAATCTCCAATTAAACACCAAATTAGAAATCCTGAAAATCAAAGCAGAGATGAATAAAATCAAAAGTAAGACAGCCATTGAAATGATAAATAAAACAAGGAGTTGGTTTTATGAAAAAATAACAAGAGATAAAAAACATTGGTTAACTTGATTAAAAAAAGAAAAACACATTTATAATATCAAAAATGGAAAAGGTAAAATCAAAACTAATTAAGAAGAAATTAAAGCAACTATTAGAAGTTATTTTGCCCAACCATACACCAATAAATCTGCCAACCTAAGTTAATAGATAAAAATAGTACAAAAATATTCTTGCAATAAAAAGGTCAATATCACTACTGATCAGTTAATTAAATCAACTCTTTGAGATCCCACTTCACACCTACCAAAATGACTAAAGTGATCAAAAAGGAAAATGATAAATATTGCAGGGGATGTGGGAAAATTGGGATATTAATATGCTATTGGTGAAAGGGTGAACTGATACAACCATTCAGGAGAGCAATATGGAATTCGGCTCAAAGAGCCACAGAACTGCATACCCTTTAACCCAGCAATACCACTACTGGGTTTGTATAATAAAGATATCAGAGATAAGGGGAAAAGACCTCTACCAAAATTTTTAACAGCTCTTTTTGTAGTGGCAAAGAACTGGAAAATGGGGGTTGTCCATCACTTGGGTAATGGATGAACAAATTGTGGTATGTGGTTGTAATGGAACACTATTACACCATAAATAATGAATAGGATGAGTTCATAAAAATCTGGAAAGACTTATATGAACTGATGCAAAACAAAGTCAGCAGAACCAGGAAAACAAAGTGTACAATAACAAAAATACGGAGGCAGCTGGATGGTTCATTGGATTAAGAGCCAGGCCTAGACAGGAAGTCTTTGGTTCAAATTGGGTCTCAGACACTTCCTAACTGTGCAACTCTGGGCAAGTCACTAACCCACATTGCCCAACCCTTATATTCTTGCCTTGGATCTGTGAAGATTGGATTTATTAGCAGTCTTTTTTTTTTTTAACTTTTACCTTTCTTTCTTTCTTTCTTTCTTTCTTTCTTTCTTTCTTTCTTTCTTTCTTTCTTTCTTTCTTTCTTTCTTTCTTTCTTTCTTTCTTTCTTTCTTTCTTTCTTTCTTTCTTTCTTTCTTTCTTTCTTTCTTCCTTCCTTCCTTCCTTCCTTCCTTCCTTCCTTCCTTCCTTCCTTCCTTCCTTCCTTCCTTCCTTCCTTCCTTCCTTCCTTCCTTCCTTCCTTCCTTCCTTCCTTCCTTCCTTCCTTCCTTCCTTCCTTTCTTTCTTTCTTTCTTTCTTTCTTTCTTTCTTTCTTTCTTTCTTTCTTTCTTTCTTTCTTTCTTTCTTTCTTTCTTTCTTTCTTTCTTTCTTTCTTTCTTTCTTTCTTTCTTTCTTTCTTTCTTTCTTTCTTTCTTTCTTTCTTTCTTTCTTTCCTTCTTTCTTTCTTTCTTCCTTTCTTCCTTTCTTCCTTTCTTCCTTTCTTTCTTCCTTTCTTCCTTTCTTCCTTTCTTTCTTTCTTTCTTTCTTCCTTCCTTCCTTCCTTCCTTCCTTCCTTCCTTCCTTCCTTCCTTCCTTCCTTCCTTTCTTTCTTTCTTTCTTTCTTTCTTTCTTTCTTTCTTTCTTTCTTTCTTTCTTTCTTTCTTTCTTTCTTTCTTTCTTTCTTTCTTTCTTTCTTTCTTTCTTTCTTTCTTTCTTTCTTTCTTTCTTTCTTTCTTTCTTTCTTTCTTTCTTTCTTTCTTCCTTCCTTCCTTCCTTCCTTCCTTCCTTCCTTCCTTCCTTCCTTCCTTCCTTCCTTCCTTCCTTCCTTCCTTCCTTCCTTCCTTTCTTTCCAGAAGAGTGGTAAGGGCTAGGCAATGGGGGTTAAGTGACCTTCCCAGAGTCACACAGCTAGGTAGTGTCTGAGGGCACATTGGAACGTACTCCCTCCTCCTCCCCGCCTCAGCCTGGCTCTCAATCCACTGAGCCATCCAGTTGCCCCCCACATTTGTGATTCTGTCCTGAAATTTCCTCCCAAATTCTAAACTGCAAAAAACAGTTTAGGAGTCATGATTAAGTTAGTGGTTGTAATGGGGATTAGTGGGTGAATAGGAGAAGTCTTCCTTAAAAGCTTTTGGATAGAGGTGGTTCTAGAAGGGCTGGTGCTTTCAGTCTTAAGAAGTGCTGGAGTTGAGAGGGAGATTCTACTCTAGCCCATCTCTTCTGTGAGGAAGAAATGTGAAAAAGATTTTGGGAGTGAAACTAGCAATTTTTCCTCTGGCTTTAAAAAAATGCTTCCTGACTGCACCAACATTAAAGAATGTCAGTAGGGGAGACCTCCTGAGAATGGCCTGAGGCTATGGTTTCAGAATATTAAATCAGTTTAGTTCTTTCCAGGATGGGCCATCTTGCTGCCTTACTCTTTTTCCACTTTTGAGTCAGTTATTGGGTTATTGCCCACCTACAAGTTCTCCAAGTGCTGTATATGTATATGCCCCTGCATTCCAAGGAATTCCATTTGGTCACACAGTTACGTCCCATGTCCTAGGGAGCTCATGTGGTTAAAGGTCATTTTTCCTGCTCAGATTTAAGATATGAGATAAGCAGGATTCAGCATCTTATGTAGCTCTGGAGTCAAATCATTCATGGAGGCATATTTTTTTTGGACAAATATTAATTTATTTGAACGGGGAATTTCTAATAAGGTAACCAAGTCTACCAATGCAGATTGGCAACTGTTCTGTAATTTATGATCTTAAAAAATTTCCTGGGGGCACTAAAAGTTGTGACTTGCTTAATCATCAAGCAGTGGATTTAAGTAGTACTTGATCTCTTTGACTTCAAGGTTGTCTCTCTACCCACTCTACTCACTACTGTCTCATAGCTTAGCCAGGGCTTTAACATGGGATAACATATGTAAAAGAAGCATAGTATAATGGAAAGAATGCTGTAGACCGGGGTTCAAATTTCACCGTGCCACCCATGTCACCTTGGACATGTCATTTAATTTCTCTAGTCCTTCAGGTCTTCATTTATAAAGTCAGGGCGTTAGCCAGTCAGTTAACAAAATATTTATTGAAACTTAATTTGTGCCGGGCACTATGCTAAGCATGTGTGTGTGTATTTATGTTAGAGTTTGCTAGAGCCAGCTTGAAGTAACTTGCAAGAACTTGTTAAATTTAAACTTGTTAAACTTTAACTTGTTAAAACTTCAGTGTGAGCATTGACACCAGAAATTGGCAAATGCTACAAATCATGCCTTGTTTAATTACTATTTTGTTGACTGTCTCAATTTAAGCAAGTGATGAGATAATAATGTAGATCACTTAAAACTGCATGTATGTGTGTGTTTGTGCTATTATTGTATATCTCTCATTGGCTTTTTGGAGTCATCTTCTCTAGTCACAAGCAGACCAGAACATCATTTGGCGTTGACTCTTCGAGCCATAGAATAATACTTACTATTGCTATTATTTGGACCAGAAACAGCAGATGAACAACTCTAGGCAAGAGCTGAATAAGAGGGTGTTCTCCAGTTGGGAGCCCAAGCATGGTTTGTTGAAACAGTGGCTCTAATTTCCTTGTCCAGGAACTTGTTTCATAAGTACTTAAATGTGCATTGTCACAGATGAGTACATTTTTTTTGCTACATCAGGGAAAAAAATGAATTCCATGGCTTCGAAACAGCACTCTCTTGTTTCGTTTAACCGCAGGTGGAATAGGATCTTTTAGTGAAATGGAAACTGGATTGTAGGCATCTTTCTTCCATCAGGAGATGAAATGGAGCCTCATTCAACTGAGCTCTTGCTCTGCGTTAACATGGGTTGAAATCCTAGAGACTCTGTCCTTGATCTCTGAACTTAGTAATCTCTTGTAATACTGTAAATTACCCACATTTGGCTCAGGCCCGTTCAGCACTAGCCAGCGATCCAAAGCTCTCAGGTTTCTGCTCTTCAAATGGTCCTCCAGGGATCTGCATTGAATATGAAGTGGTGCTCTACCACTGAACGCTGCCTGAACCTGGAGCCAGATGCTATCTGGGGCAGCGAGCGGCTGCCAAAGCCCTCCTCTACCATTGTCTCTGGGGCCTCTGGAGCCTCTTCATTGTACAGTGCCTGAGTTAAAGGAGGGCTGTTCTATGGTTCTACCAAAGGGGAAGCTCAGGTTGGTCAGTATTGGGACTGTCTGGTGACTGGTGTGGGCAAGAGGGCAACCCAGGGAATATCTTGTTTTGGATTTCTTTATTGATTTTTAAGTATTTTTCCATGGTTACATGATTCCTGCTCTTTCCCTCCCCCCTCCTGAAGCCAACAAGCAATTGAGGGAATATCTTTTGTAGGACTGGACGGGTCCTCAAAGCTGGGGCCATGATAAGCGAATAGGAGGCAGTGATTGCTAACAGGCTTTCCCCTCTCCCTGCAAATCTTCTGTCCCTTCTCTTTTCAAGGCTTCAATCAATAATGCTTGATTCTTGCTAGGTGAGTCAGGGGTGAAACCTCCAGGTTCAGCTGGGTAGTCCATCTTTCCTCCCTGTCCCAAACCTATATTGAGATAGTGGTGATAACAAGAGCTTTTGTTTATATACAACTTCATTGCATGCACATTGAAACATAGAATAGGGCTAATTACTTGTGCTATCAGTGAATAAAAAAAATATGTGTGTTAAGTGCTTCCTAGGTGCTAAACAGGGAATAAAATGAGGAAATTTATAATATGTAAATTTGATAATGAACCAATCAACAAGTGTTTATTAAGTGCCTACATGTTCTAGGTACTAGCTTAAGGTCACTTGCGATGTACTGTCAATGGGACTCACAAACTGTGGCAAGTACTTAATCAAACAATCATCAAGCATTTATTAGGCCCCTACTCTGGGCTGACCCCTGTGCTAGGCACAAAAGCAAAACCAATATTCCCGCTTTCAAGGAACTTATCACTATCTAGTGAGAGAAGACAATGTATGTTGAAGTATTTTGTTGTTCAGTAATTTATGCCATGTCCATTCTTTATGACTCTTTATGGGGTTTTCTTTATTTTTTTAATTTTAATTTTGTTATCATGCAAAGCATACTTCCATATTGGTCATTGTTTTAAGAACACATTCATATAAAACCCCAAACCCCAAAATAAAACCATAAAAACTCTGATGTGAAAGATAGTATGCTCTGATCTGCATCCATCTTCTTTGGAGGTGGATATCATTCCTATGGAATTTTCTTGGCAAAGACGCTAGAGTGGTGTGCTCATTTGACAGATGAGAAACGGAGGCAAACAGGGGAAAGTGACTTGCCCAAGGCCACACAGCTAGGATGTATCTGAGGCAAGATTTGAGTTCAAGTCTTCTTGTCTCCAGGGCCAGTGTTCTCCCCATTATGCCATCTGGCTGTCCCCATACTAAGGTATATTGGGATAGATGACACATAGGCACATTAGATTCAAGGGAATTTAGGGGAGGGAAAAGTTATTGGTGGTTGGGGATACTGGGATGGTCTTCACGTTTAAGTTGGCCCATAAGCGGAGTTTTGAAAGCACCATGAGATCCTAAGAGGTAGAGGTGAACTGAAAGGGAGGTCATTCCAGACATGGGAGTGTTGGGGCGTCATGTGTGAAGAACAACTAGAAAACCAGTTTGGCTGGAAAGGAGAATGGTTGGAAACTTAGGTAGGAGTCAGGCTATAAAGGCTAGGTTGTGAGGAACCAAAAAGAATCGCTTATATTTGATCCTAGAGAGTGAGTATAAGGCAGAAGACCATTTAGAAGGCTACTCCAATAGTCCAGGAAGGCTGGGATGAGAGTCAGAATTAGGATGGTGGCCAGATCCATGTGAGAGATGTCATAGCGGGAGAAACATCAAGATTTATCAATTGTCTATATTGGGTTATGAGGGCATGAGGAGTTTTGCATCTTTTATAAAAGTTGTGAACCAGGATGACTGGAAGGATGGTAGGACACTAGAAAAAAGTAGGGACGTCTGGAAGAGGAACATGTTTTGGGGAAATATAATGAGTTCTCCTTTGGATGTGCTTCGTTTGAGGTTCTTATAGACATCTAGATTGAATTATTTAGTAGGAAGTTTATGATTTGTAATGGGAGTTCAGGCAAGAAACTGAGCATGCAAGGGGGCACCGAGGTGTCTCAGTGGATTGAGAGGCAGGCCCAGAGATGGGAGGTCCTGGGTTCAAATATGGCCTCAGACACTGCCCAGCTGTGTGACCCTGGGCAAGTCACTTGACCCCCATTGCCTAGCCCTTACCACTCTTCTGCCTTGGAACCAATACACAGTATTACAAAAATGGAAGGTAAGGGTTTAAAAAAAAAAAGAAACAACATGCAGATGTGAGAGTTATTAGCATGCAGATGGTAATTAAACCCACGTGAGCTGGTGAGGTCATGGTTACCAAGAGTGAAAAGAAGTATGCCTGTGGCAGAGCATTGGGTAGAGCTCTTTGATTTAAAACATTTCAGTCTGTGATAGACAGGAGTGTAAGGACTATGAGGAATCAACCTTTCTGAGGTCACTCTGTGAAATGAGAGTAAAATCTAAGAAGGAAGGGTGTGTGATTGGTGGAGGGAGTAAAGAGGAAGACCACAAAATAATTAAATTTAATCACCATATTCTTAGGATAATTCTTATACTCCTGACCTTTTGCACAATTTAATTGCAAAATTCAGAGATCTTTGAAATAGTAATGACAAATTTCCATTATGGGTATCTTACACAATCTTTTATTTAGGTAAATGGGCTTACTGCCCAGATACAGTATTAATTAATTAACAAGAATTTGTCAAGCACTTATTATATACTGTGCCCCATGCTAAGTGCTGGGGATACAAAGAAAGGTAAAAGAGGGCCTCCGTTTTCAGGTACCTCATACTCTACTGTGAGAGACAACACATAACTATGAACAATCTAAATGCAAAATAAATTGGATTTAATTAGCAGAGAGAAGGCATTAGCATTCAGAGAGATCAGGAAAGGTTTCTTGTAGAAGGTAGGATTTCAACTGGATGGGAAAGAAGCCAAAGAAGCCAGAGTCAGAGATCAGGAAGGAGAGAGAGAGTTCCAGGAATGACAGCCAGCCAGTCAAAAAAAGCCTGAAGTCATCTGTATATATATATATATATATATATATGTGCGGTATCACTAGTATGATATTGTTTTGGGATTTTAGTAAAACTGAAAGAAACAAGTTAATAGTAAAAAGCCACCAGTAACAACGTGACAGCACTGGTTTAACCTATATCATACTATTAACAGCCTTGGGGAGTGGGGCAGGGAGGAGGGAAGGAAGAAAGTATGAATCATGAAATGTCAGATAATAATTGTCATAAATTGTTTCTACATGTGATTAAAAAATAAAAATATCATTATACTAAAAAAAGAAGCCATTGGTATTTTCTTTTGGCAGAATCATCTTTTTAACCACCTCTCCTTTTATTGTTCTTTAAAAAATATTTTTAAAATAAAAAAAAATTATTTAATTTTTATTCTTTTATTTATATTACATATATTTATTTTTATATACATGCAATTAAATTTTATATAAATAAAAGCTATTGTTATCACCACTATATATTTTATTTTTATATATTTATTTTTTATATTATTATTTTAAAATTTTATTTTATCTATTTTTTCCAGGTTACATGTAGATATAATTTTCATAAGCATTTTCTGATATTTTGCAATCTAAGTTCTCTCCATCCATCCCACATTTCCCCCATCCCTGAGACAGCAGGTGATAGGTTTGATATAGGTTGTACATGTGCTATCATGTAATATATATTTCCATGTTTTTTATGTTGTGAAAGAAGAAGCGTATCCCTTATATTAGAGGAAAATTCATGAAGGAAATAAGACTGAAACAACTGAAAAACAATGTCTAATATGATGCAAGAAATGAGGAGTCCCCAAAGTTGTGATGCAGTTTTAAGCTACGACAGAGTAGAGCTGTCCTAAGACTTTTGGAATACCCTGTACAAAGCCATGAATCAAAACAACTAGGATCCCGATTTTTAGGTCTAGTCCTGACTACCCACTGCAACATGCTCTAGGCTTCATTCCCCGTTTTCTCTCTTGAATATCATTTATGTCAGGATTTATGAAAGGCCATTGGGATTAGGAATCTTAAATTTTCCTCTTCTTAGAAGCCAAGGAAGAGAAATCTCTTGACAGAAAGAACCAACAGAGAATATGGCATCAAGGGACTGCCGGGGAGGGAGGGGGGCATCTTCTTCTTTAATATCTTCTAAAGAGATACCTACTGCATGGAGCCCTTATTCCTATAGGGAATAGTGGAAGGCAGCAGGGAAAGCAAAGACAAGGACTTTATTTTTTACATATGTGCATATGGATTTAACATACGTCCACATACACCAGGTCCTCTTTTTCCCTCTGTGCCAGTTGGTTAACAAACATATTTCCAGAGCTGTTAGACCCTGTTACTTATGAATAATAGCTCACATTTATTAGTACTTTCCTCTCCCCCTCATTACAATAATATGAGGTGGCTGTTCTTATTATTACCATTTTACAGGTGAGGAAACTGAGACTCAGTGAGGACAAATTACTTGTATAGGATCACACAGCTAGTCAATTTCTGAGGCAAGATTTGAACCCAGGTCTTTTTGATTCCGCATTCAGGGCCCTTAGCACAACCTCACTGCTGGCTTTCTCTGTTCTGCCCAAAGTAAATTGCCTAAGGTTCTTCAGAGTCAGTTAAACAAAACATGTGTCTGGAATGGTTATGATAATTTTGTTGCCTTCTTGGTTAAGAGTAAAAAAAAAAATTAAAGACACATCTATTTGCCATTGCTCATGGCTGAAGCAGTAAGCTCTCCTTTAAGTAATTTTAAAAATTATGTCACTAGATAAGTAATTTTATATTATTTTGCTCCTGGCTTTCTGTTTTCTTGAATCAGAGTTTTGGTTCACTATGAACCAGGGGAAATTTTTAAAGAAAATTAAAATTTGTCAATAATAAAAAGGTCTCTGAATGAGTAATTAATTAATCAATAAACATTTATTAAATGCCTACTATGCCACGTACTGTGCTAAACTCTGAGGACATAAAAGAAGTCAAAAGATAGGCCTTGTCTTCAAGGAGCTTACAATCTAATAGTCGATAAAATAAAGCAAGCACAAAGTGTAAAGGACAAGCTATATTCAGCATAAATGGGAAATAATTAGGAGAGAGAAGGCACTAGAATTAAGAGGGGCTTTATGTAAAAGAAGGGAAAGAGTCAAAGGACAAATTGAAGATAAAGGAAATGGAAAATTTGAGAAATAAAAACAACATTTATATTTTTTAGATTATACTTCTAGAGGGTTCCCCAAAACTTTAACAACGAACAAGCTTTCTTTTTTCAACAAAATATTAAATTATCACAACCTTTAGCACTGTTTGATTTCAGGTATATCATTTTACTGAGTAATTCAAACAAGAATTTTGAGTCTTTCCATCCAAATCTTATTTCAAAATGAAAAAATAGTCTGTTGAATATAGTGAAAATTTTCTATTTCAAGAGAAAATCTTTCATCGCAAGGAATTACAGAATTAATTATCTTCATCTGTTTGAACACGACTTTTTGGGTAATTCAATAAAAATGTCATTCAGCTGCTACTTTCATTGCTTTTAACCTGAGACCAATATACTATTGTCATTAATGGATACGAAGGACTATAAAAACAAATCCAATTTGTAAAGTTTATTTTGACAAGAAATAAACACAAAAGTAGAATATGGTTTTCATAGTGTTCATATCATAGCACTTGGGTTATAATTTCTATTTAAAGAAAAATGTTCAAGCATGCATAACTTGTTAGCTGATTGCCAGTAAGAGGCTTAATTGAAAACAGTTTCTGTTATTTAAAAGTAATTTACTTTAAATATGCTTAAGAAAAAAAAACAACATTCTGATTGATAACTTCTTTAGGTATATAATATTATCTTAGTGTGGGATTTAAGTAAAAGGTCAGATCTTGTAGGAGTATTTTCAGTATGACTCAGTTCTGATCATAGATAAATTTTATCAAGGAAATGAAATTAGTTAACCTTTTCAAGTCTGAACATCTGTTTAAAGAGGCAACAGCTGTATCTTTCATAAATATGGAATATCAAAGGGAGGGCTTTGGTTCATACACAGAAAAAAGAGGTTGGAAATGTTTCTATCTTATTTTTCTTTGAGGACCAGGAACTGGCTATTAACCTGCAATAAAAAACTGGATTAGTGGAAGTCTCTTGGTGATCGAGAATGACTATTGTCTTTGTGCAGTTTCATCTACTGTGTACTCTCATGTGGCTTTGGAGTCCAAAGGCTGAGGCACAGAGTTTGTGGCACATGGGGCATGGGACGCCAGTTGTTACGGGAGGTGCGGCTGTGGCCTGGTGTCGGCGTTCACACGCAGTGGCAAGACGTCGACATCGTTCGTCTTCAAAGGTGGTGGCGGCATGATTAATGTGGGTTCACCAGCTGCTTCTGTCAGAGGCAGCGAGTTCTAGTTGCTTTGGTGTCATGCCAGCCCACTTCAAGTTGGACTTTAGCTGATCCTTGAATCTTTTCTTTGGTCGGCCTTGTTTCCTGAGTCCAGCTGACAGTTCACCATAGAATACCTGTCTTGGTATTCGCTGTGGGTCCATGCAGATGACGTGTCCAGACCATCGTAGCTGGGCTTTGAGGACCAGGACTTCGATGCTGGTGGAGTTGGCTCTGTCGAGGACTTCCTGGTTGGTGATTCGGTCCTGCCATCGGATGCTCATGATTGACCGGAGGGAGCGTTGGTGGAATTGCTCCAGCTGTTTCATGTGCTTCCGGTACAGTGTCCATGTCTCACAACTGTACAGGAGCGAGCTGAGGACCACTGCATTGTACACTTTGAGCTTCCTTGCAGTGCTTACACCGCTGTGTTGGAGGACTTTGGAGCACAGCCGCCCGAGTGCCTGGCTGGCCTTTTGGATCCTGGCATTGATCTCGTGGTCTAGGGACCCGTCGTTGGCTATGGTGCTGCCCAGGTACTTGAAAGTGTTGATGTTAGAAAGCTGCGTGCCGTCGATTGTAATGCACGGCTGGTTCGTTGGCCTCCCTGGTGCAGGTTGGAACAGCACCTCTGTTTTGCTGAGGATGATAGTCAGGCCAAACAGTTTTGTTGCGGTGGAGAGCCTGTCCACAATGGTTTGGAGATGATTTTCTTGGTGGGGCATGAGAGCACAGTCATCTGCAAAGAGAGCTTCCAGGATGAGTCTCTCTGTTGTCTTTGCTTTTGCAGTCAGGCGGCGAAGGTCGAATAGTGAGCCATCCAGTCGGTATTTGATGTAGACGCCCAGGTCTAGATCCATCACAGCATGTCGTAATACTTGGGTGAAAAATAGGTTGAATAGTACCAGAGCGAGGACACAGCCTTGTTTCATGCCATTGGAGATGTTGAAGCGATCGGAAGTCTCTCCACCAGATAGGACTTCCCCTGTCATGTCGACATGAAAGAGCTGGATCAGTTTGATGAATTTTGCTGGGCAACCGAGCTTGCTGAGGATCACCCACAATACGTCCCTATTCACTGTGTGGAACGCCTTTGTCAGGTCTATGAAGACAATGTAGAGACTCAGGTTCTGCTCAAGGCATTTTTCCTGCATTTGCCTCACCGTGAAGACCATGTCAATGGTGCTGCGATCTGGTCGGAAGCCACATTGTGATTCAGGCAGGTTCTGCTCTGAAACAGATGACAGGAGTCTGTTGAGTAGAACACGGCTGAGGATCTTTCCAGCAGTGGAGAGTAGTGAGATGCCTCTGTAGTTGTCACAGGCTGCTCGTGAGCCTTTGTTCTTGTATAGGGCTACGATGGAGGCATCTCTGAGTTCTGGGGGCATGTCTTCCTCTTCCCATATGCTGGTCAGTACTATGTGGAATGCCTGGAGCACCTTTCCATTTAAAGCCTTGTACACCTCGTTTGGGATCCTGTCTTTACCTTGCCTGCACTCATTTGTTTAATGGCTTTTTGGACTTCCTCTATTGAAGGAGGGACATCAAGTTGTTCAATGGTGTGGTTTTGGGGGATCTGGTCAAGGGCGCTTTGGTCGACTGAAGAGGATCTGTTGAGAAGCTGACTGAAGTGTTCTTTCCACCTGTTGCTGATACCTTTTTTATCTTTTATGAGAGTGTCACCGTCAGAGGATAGCAAGGGAGTGGTGGTGGGTTTTGATGGCCCATAGACAGTCTCGAGGGCACTGAAAAATTGTTTGTAGTTTTTCATATCAGTAAACCGCTGGATTTCTTCTGCCTTTTTTTTCCCACCATCAGTCTTGCATCTTCCTGATCTCACACTGCGCTGTGGCTTGGAGAGACCTGAATCTGTTCTTTTTAGGAGCAGAGTTTGGGTTATTTTGCCACTCCATAAAGGCTTTGTTGTTCTTGCTCAATAGGTCTTCAATAGCAGTGTTGTTCTCATTGAACCAGTCCTGGTGGTTGTGTTGTTTTGGGCCTAGGACCGCCTTTGATGTTTCCTTCACTGCATCTCTGAACTGGTTCCATTTCTTGGTTGAGCTTCCAGTGAGTGTTCCCTTGGCAGACAGCTTGTTGTCCAGGCAGGACTGGAATGTTTGCAAATAAGATGGATCTCTAAGACGACTCACGTTGTAAAATGCGCGAACTGTCTGGGCGCGTTTTGGATGGCGAGGTGCAATGTGCATTTGAAGAGTCACTCTAACCAATCGGTGGTCTGTCCAGCATTCAGCTCCTCTCATGGCTCTGGTGATCTTTACATCCTGGATGTCTCGCCGGCATACAATGATGTAGTCAATGAGATGCCACTGTTTTGATCTTGGGTGCATCCACGTTGTTTTATATTTGTTCGCCATTCTGAACACAGTGTTCGTGATGGTGAGTTCGAACTCTGAGCATTTGCTGAATAGCAGTATGCCGTTTTGTTCATTTTGCCCACGCCGTGTTTGCCGAGCACTCCTTTCCATCTTTCATGGTCCTGGCCAACGCGGGCATTGAAGTCTCCCAGTAGTATCAGCTTGTCATTGGTGGGCACTGAGTGCAGGACGGCACTCAGGTCAGAGTAGAACTGCTTGATGGTCTCCTCTGTGCTGGTCAGGGTTGGGGCATATGCGTTAATGATTGTGGCATACCAGTCTTTGCTGAGAGGCAAACGGATCTTCATGTAGCCTCTCGCTGATGCCCACAGGCAAGTCTGGCAGCTGTTTGAGCAAACTGGTCTTGATGGCCAGGCCAACACCGTGGATTCTGTCTTCATTTGAGGCTCTACCTTTCCAGAAGAAGGTGTATCCAGTGGTGGGTTCGCTGAGTGATCCCTCTTCTGGTAAGCGTGTTTCGCTTAAGGCTGCGATGTCGATGTTATATCGCACCAGTTCTTTACTGATTAGAGCTGTTCTTCTCTCAGGTCTTGGGGTATTCTCTCTATCAAGTAATGTCCTGATGTTCTAGGACTTTCTTTGTATTTTTTCTTTGATTTTGACCGCTTAAAGGGGATGACCCGCCAGCCACGGTGTGCTGACCGGGTGTTTGTAGGGCAGGCAATGTTTGGGACACCTTTTCTAGTCCCCTCCCTTGATTAGGGTGAGCAGTGCTGTCCTAGGGAGGGCTGCTCAGTCGCCCAGGATGCTGCTGAACGTCCCTACTGCCCACAGGGACGAGCGACCACTGGTCCGTGGGCCGCCTACGTGCAGGATCATGACTACAACTGCCAGTGGTCACCTCCACCTGTTGCGTCGTCACTCCCCCATCGCCACAGGTCTTGAAGAGGGTGGATGGGGTTAGGATAGATGAGTGTGCACCAAGACACTTGTGCATGAAGATTTAAGTGGAAAAGCCGATGCACAGTGACAGTCCCACTCTCTCGGCATTGGAAGCCTGGGTCCAGTGTTTTGGGGTGTATGGGGTGCTCAGGGAGGGGTAGTATCTCTGGTATGGAGGGCTTGTCGTGCCCTCCTAGGGCAGCTCTCCAGCCTCTGACCCTCACCTGACACCCAGCTCTCACTTGTGGCTCCCAGTAGCTGCTAGCATGTGGCAGTGGCCACACCCCGGGCAACGGCTTCGACAGGCTGGCCAAACCTTGTGAGGGTAGCCATCGGGTCGTTGACCCCTGGTGAACCAGGGCTTTGCTCACCCAGCATGTGAAGACTGCTTCGGCTGAACAGATGGAAGAAACCAATAAGAAGGTTCAATGGCTGAGAGGGCGACGCAGCAAAGCACTGTGGAGTGTTTAGGGCGTGTTGGAGCACAAAGGACAACACGGCCATCCAATGCAGCTGAGGAAGTCTCCAGACATAACAAAAACTGGATTACTACCAGCTTAATGGACTTCTCCATAAGACTATATAGCAGACAACAGCTTAGGGCAACTACTATTTGCATTAGGGTTTTGCCAGGAACCTGCTAATTGCTGATCAAATTCAACTGGTCATGCAAGCAAGTATTTCCTAGTCTAAGAAAAGAAAAGGTAGGAAAGTCACCTATAGATAAAGCCTTATTCAGGATTTTCTAGCCCTGGCCACCTAGTTCAGAAAAGAGGTAAGATAAACAGATTGCTTAAAAGGACAATTAAGCCACAAGAGCTTTCTACAAGAATGATAGGGACCTGAGTATCTTATTTCTAGCAGCTATATAGGAAAAGGAAAATTTTTGAATGGTATTTTGAGAGCAAGTTATGTTTGTGATATTGCCAGTGTCAATAACTATGTTTGCACAAAATACAGGTTGTTCTCCCTACTAGAGGAATGAGTGAAAAGTCTGAAGAAACTTTATGGTGAAAAAAAAAGAATGAAAGGATGTAAAAGCACAGGAAAGGGAAAAAAAAAAGGTATATGAAAAGGGGGTGGGGGGAGGAATCTCTACTTGTGCCAGTAGGCTGGTGTATGGAAGACTGTGGCACAGAGAAGGAAGGAAAGACGGACCCACTGGGCAGGGTTTTCTCATTGAGAGGGGAGCTGGGGCCCATGTACACAGTTCTGCCTCAGGAAAGGATGATGAGGATCTGTAAGTGTTACCATGAGGGAGGCCACCTATGAGTTGTCAAAGAAGTGATGAGTGGTGACTCCATGATAGGAAGTACTGATGTGGCCATATATCTAACTGAAATGAATAGCAGAAAGGTGTGCTCTCTTCCTGTAGGGGAGAGACTATTGAGTCTTAGTAAGCCCAATTGACCAAACCACTTCTGGTGTTTGATGGGAGAACACAGGATTCCATTAGAAGGAACCTGAAAAGCAATGATAATTCTAGGCAAAAAAATTAAAGATATTAGTAATAATATGGTGTTTTCATCACTATGACTACTTAAAAATTAGGGTTTCAGGAAATAAAGTTGAATTTTGGAGTCAAATAACTAGTTCTGAGAACAAGATTTATATTTATGGACCACAGTGAAAAATAGAGACACTAAGAGCTTTGGAAGAGAAATAGGCTTTATGTCATCTGGTTCAGCATATATACATGTTTTTTTCAGACATAGATATTTTATCAAGCACCTCTTAAATGGAAAATGGAGGTCAGAAAACTCCCCATATATAATCATTAAGCTGAATATCACAGAGAGAAAACATTATGGCATAGGAAGAAGAATTATCTATGGAGATAACCAGTTATTCACATATCCAAGAAGAGGGCAGTAATAAACCACATGGTTTCAGATGTTTACATCTAAATGTATAGAGTAGTGACAATAATTATTGTGATTAAGTAATCAATGCAAACAATAACTCAGCATAAAAGGTCTCACAACATTTTGATTCCTTAATAATATGATTCTTCAAAAGATATAGGAGAAATGGTTACCCTGGACCTGATTATGAGCAATAAGGAGGAACTAGTTTTGAAGGAGAATTGATGAGCACCCCTTTGCAACAATTTACCCTTCTAAGGTACAGTTCATGATCAAAAAGGAAGAAAAAGTCAAGCATAGTATCATGCACATACTAGATTTTGTGGAAGCAGATATCACAGAATTAAGAGTGAAGTTGGTCAAGATTCCACAACTTAAAAATTCTACAAGGGAAGTTGGCTAGAGAGAGATGGAGATACTCTTAAGAGGGAAATTCTGACAAAATCATGAATTGTAGATACCTAATATTTATATGTCACTTATGAAGTGCCTGGCACTATTCTAAGCACTTTACAAATCTTATCTCATTTGATCTGCACAACCCTGAGTGAGAGGTGCTATTATTATCTCTATTATACAGATGGGGAAACTGAAGTAAATGGATTAAGTGACTTGGCTAGGGACATACAGCTAGTATCTGAGGCCAGAATTGAACTCAAGTTCTTCTGAAATGATTCTGAAGAGGTAGTTTGGAAATAGGGAGAAATACATTTGGAATCAGAGGACCTATGCTCAAATCAGGGATTCCTTATTTATTATTCATGTGATCTTAAAGAAATCATTTATCCTTTATGCCTCTTTATTTCCTCAGATATAAAAGGAAGGGATAGTTGGATCATCTCAGAGGTCCTTTATACTTCTAAAAATGAAAAGGAACTCTTTAAAATGATGATTGTATGGGAAACTCATTTAACAACATACATTTAAAAAAGACATGTAGAGATTATGGAAGCAAGAGCACAATATTTAGAATGGATGTTGTTATTCACATATCTCAGTTGTATCCAACTCTTCATGACTCCATTTGGGGTTTTCTTGGCAAAGATATTGGAGTAGTTTTCCCTTTTCTTCTACAGCCCATTTTATAAATGAGGAAACTGAAACAAACAGGGCTAAGTGACTTGTCCAAGACCATGCAGCTAGTAAGTGTCTGAGGCTGGATTTGAACTCAGGTCTTCCTAACTCCAGGCCCAGTGCTTTATCTACTGTGCCAAACAGGAATGGGCAACACCGTTCTATATGAAGTGGGAGCTGGGGTGAGGACACTCAAAAGGAGTCAAAAGCAGCGGTGAATGCCAGGGCTTTTTGAAAGTTATTCTGGGAACTAAAGGGAAATCAAAGGAAAGAGTACTGTGGCTTTTGGTAGATGGTATAACATAATGGGGAGATGGCAGAACCATGCAAACCTTACTTTGCTGTTTTCTCCAACAAGGTGAATAATATTTGGAGAAAGATGGAGCAAAAATGATGAATAGGGAGTAGAAACTCAAGATATGTGAAGAAGTTTTAAAAGACAGACAAGTGTTCCAGTTTTTCTGGAATTCCAGTATTAGAAAAGAGGATGTATGCTTTGAATTGTAAGCCAATGAACCTGCCTTTGATCCCTGGTAGTATTCTAAAATACCAAATTAAACAGATCAAAGCCTCCAAATTTGAAGGGAGTGCAGAAGTAATCTAATTTCTGAACTGAAATCACCTGTAAGACGTCACTGACAAGTGGCCACTAATCTTCTATTTAAGATTTCCATTGATGGGAACCGTTTATGAAAACTATAAGGGGAACAGTGATCACTAAGAGTCAACATAGGTAATTCAAGAATAAGTTGTGCCAGACTTGCCATATTTCCCCTCCTCCATTTTTTTTGCAGGAAACCAGAGAAAAGGTCTAGATATATTATTATGCCTCACTTTCAGCAAAGTGTCTGAAAAAGTTTATCTAGTACGTGACTTCAATTCCTAGCCTGAAAATTGTTCCCTTTTGAATACTATATAGGAGAGAAAACAGAAACAAGGTGAGATTTGTGCAGTTCTGACATTGTCCTGATGTCTGTTTTCATCAATTCATCTGCCCCAAACAACTTTCCTATTCCATCTTTAATCTTCCCTTGGATCCCAGCATTTGTTGTTGTTCAGTCATTTTCAATCTTGCCCGATTCTTTGCAATCCTATTTGGGGTTTTCTTGGCAAAGGTACTGGAATGATTTGCCATTTCTTTCTCCAAATCACTTTATATATGAGGAACAGAGGCAAACAGAGTTATGTGACTTGCTCAGGGTCATTCAGCTAGTGTCTGAGGTCAGATCTGAATGCAGGAAGAGGAGTCTTCTGGACTCCAAGCTCCATCTTCTATCAAGAGCCACCTAGCTGTTATATTTCTAACATACCTAAACATGAAATTCTTAGCATTTATGGTCAGCTTCAGCTTGTTCCAAGGTTTAATAATACTTCTAACTGTCCTTATAGGACCATTCTACCCTTTTGTGTTCATTCTCAGTTATCTGCCATTATTTCCATATCATATCCACATCTACAGATAAATACATTAATCAAGTAATCAACAAATATTTATTAAGCTAGATTCCAAGAACTGTGCTATGTGTTTGTATTTATACACATGTGTGTATTACATATGAGAGAAAGAGAGAGACAGGTGCAGAAACTTATGGGAAAATTGACTTCCACAGTTTAATTATAAATAAACCGGATTGGGGGCTCTGAGCTAACAGGTTGATTAATTAGAGATGTTGCAATTGCTAAAATGAGTCATATGACCATGGACAAGTCATTTTGCTTTATTTATCTTATTTGCAAAATGGCATATGATGCTTATAATAATTTCCTTATATAGAGTTATAAAAAGAAATGTTCTACATGTCTTAAAGCACAACGTAATTATGTATTATTCTTAATTATTCTTCCAGATTCCTGCTTTTCCATTTTTCTAGCCTGAGTAAATGAGTTCCAATCCTAACCCTTTTCTCATGATTGGAGTCTCTTTGTCTTTTCTTTTTCTTTATGAGATTTCAGTGTTATCTTTTTGACATCAGACCTATATTAATAATCTGAGGACTTGACTCAAATATCCAAATACTTATAATTGTATTTATTTGGAAATGCCCTCTTCTGAGGCAGATCATCTATTCCTACCCATCCTATGTGAATCTTAAAGATGTCCATTCAATATAGAAGAGACCTTATTTGTGAAGAAGGAGGACTTCAACAGACTCCCTGAACACAGGTGTAAGTAATCAAGATTATGACCAAGATTTCCTGGCAGAAGTTTGGGAGTACTGAAACAGTATCATGCCCTTAATTGCTGCTGTTTTTATCCATCATTACCCAGACAGATCAGTACTTAAACACTAATAGGTATACTGTAATTAAAAGCATAATTAACTTTTTTAGAAAATAAAAATGCTCCATTGCTTCAGGGCTGCCTTTGGACAAATTATGAATTCAGAAAAAGGTTTGTCTATAGCCCATTCTCCTCTCCTTCATTTGTATTCCTTAGCTCTTGGCTCATTTTGCAGACTGCCAATTTGCTGATAATTGCATATTATATTACCTTTTCTGGGGGAAATTTACATTTCATCAGGAGACTCCTAAAGACTGGAACTGGCTTCAAAACACTAATAGGGAAATTTTGGGGGCAAGAAGGGCATCTCAGAATTTCTTCAAATACTCCAAGCTTTTGCGCATACCTTTTTTTCCAACCTGGAATGTCTTGTCCCACTACTCTATCTCTCTGTCCTTTGGGCCCTCCTCTTCCACAAAACTCTCAACTTTCCCATCCCCAGATTCTTCTGGACTCTCTACCTCTGTCTGAGCCTTTCTTTTAGTCATGCAGTCACCAACTTATTGCCTTCCACTGTTCTTGAAACAATTATTCTCCTCTATGAGTCTTATCTCCCCAGTTACATTGTAGCTTCCTAGGACTTGGGTCTGGGTTTTATACATTTATTGCATCCTCCACATCATAGGACCCTGCTCACTAAATACTTGCTGAATGGATGAATGAAATCACTGTGTAAGTGGGCAGCTCTTCCCATTAGTTAAATGCTGGTGCTGCCTTCAGAGTGAAATTAATATAAAAGGAATGTGAAACCAGAAGAAAAGTATACACATTGACTCCATCCATCTAGTCAACTGCAACAAGTCCAGTTTATGTACTACTATATCCCAATGTAGAAATCTTTTGAGGAGAAGCTAACAAATGGCAAATAACGGATGCTATATACACATGTAGAAAGCAGTACAAAGGAAAGAATGCTCTACATGGGGGTCCAAGGACATGGATTCAAATACAGATTATGCCACTTAGTGCCAGTGGGATCTTGTTTTTCAGTTTCTTCAACCATAAAACAAAGGGGTAGGATTAGATTACTTCTAAATTCCCCTTTTGGCCTTTGAATCTCTCTTCTGATTTGGCTTGAGTTCTTGTTTTCTTTACTTTCTTTTTTATGCTTTTATGCATATGTTATATCAGGAGAAGGAAAAATAAAATATACATATTTAAAAATATGTAGTAAATGTAAGAAATTATAGCTAGTAATTATTTAGCACTTTAGGGTTTGCAAAATGCTTTACAAACATCATATCATTTTATCCTTACAACAACTCTGAGAGGTAGTTCTTATTATTTCCACTCTACAGATAAGGAAACTGAGGCAGTCAGAGGTTAAATGCTTTGCTCAGAGTCACCCAACTAATATCTGAGACTACGTTTGAACTCAGATCTTTTTGACTGTAGAATTTAATGCTCTATCCTTTGCACCATGTAGATGCCTTGAAAACTGTTGTCAAAGGTTTTGTTTAAAACCATTGCTTACCTAAGAGACAAATTATTTGGGATCAAATGCTTCTTCTTTTTTATATTGTAGTACAATGGAAAGAGGTCTGAATTTGGAACCAGAGGGCCTGGGATCAAATTCTGGTTTGTTATTTGCTGTTGATGTCACAGTACTAGGTGGTTCAGTGGGTAGAGCTCTGAGTATGACATCATAAGGACTTGATTTCAAATCCAGACCAGGACAAGTCACTTAATCTCCATTTGTCTTACTTTCCTAAACTGAAAAATGGGGATAATAACAGTACCTACCTCTAAGGGTCTTTGTGAGAATCAAATGAGATAATAATTGTAAAACGCTTATTATAGTGACTGGCATATAGTAGTAGGTGCTAGAGAAATGCTATTTTTATTTCCTCATCTGTTAAAAAGGGAGTATTAGACTAATGTAATCTCTAAGACTCCGTCTATCTATAAATCCTGTGACTTAGAAATTTTCAACTGCTGAAATCTCTACTTCAACAAAATCTTTGAATTAGTTTTCATGGACTTCTATTGAGATAAGTTAGAGAATTTGTAGGTTGAGTGTAAGCATTATTAAAGAAGAGAAGGCAGCGTGGTAAGGTGGATAATACATTATGTCTAGAGTCAGGTGGCTTGGGTTCAATTCTAACCTCAGCTACTTCTAAGCTATATGACCTTAGGTAAGTCACAACTTCCTTGGGCTTCATTTTACTCCTCTGGAGTCAGACAGTCTCTAAAGTCCCTTCTAGCTCTAAATCTATCACCCTATGCCTTTCTTTTAATAAATACAAAATCCATAGCTAGAATTACTAAAGGCATGAAGTCCTCTTGTATAAATCTCTTTGTATCAGGCCTTTTATGTCAACAGAACAATAGCAGTCACAAGAACTATTTTTTCCAGTTTTGTTTAGATTTTAAAAGTTCTGTTTAGAATCAAGTTTTCTTTAGTATGAGGGGTCAAAGCTGTTTGGACTGCCACTGTGGGAATATTCCACATGTGGGCAAAAAAGGATGCCTCTTTATTTTGAGTGAGTAAGAGATGACTTCATCAGGAGCTGGGCTAAGTCATCCTCAGAGAATGAAACAAAAAAGCAAATTAGCTATTCATACCCACACTGGAATATTCTGATTCTACCAGGCCAGAGGATGACTTTCAGACTTATTCAGGTCTCCAAATTTAGTTTCTATTGTCAGATCTCCTGGCAGCTGGTCCCATAGCCTTCAAGTGAGAATTCAGTAGGTGAGCTAAGCAAGTGTGGGTGGTGGGTCTGGAGTGCTGGCCAGTCATAATTACTGTGTCTGCTCTTGGTAGAGATGTGATATAAGTGGAAACATTTACTCTATCTCAAATGAGGTGGTAGATGCTTAATTGGTCAGTGCATTTAGGTACTTTTTACTAAAATAATGTTACCTGAATTCATTCCACATTTTCCTCTATGGAGCTAAAAACATTCAGAGCGTAAGATTTTATTAAATCCTTCTGACATCCACTCTACTTAACACTATATAGCCTTGTATCCTCAGCTATCTGCAGGTAAAGGGTTGTACTGAGTTCCTTCAGATAGGATAATATAATGGAAAGAGGACTGCATGTAGTCAGAGGATCTAGATTCAAATTCTACTCTGAATTGTGTGCCTTGAAATAAATCACTTAACATCTCTGAACTTTAGTTTCTCATTTATAAAACTGGGAGGGCAGTTGAAGGAAAGTTGATTCAGTGGTTCCCCAGGTTCATCCCAACTCTAAATCTATGATCCTATGATCTTTCTCCTGCAATGGCAGTGTCTTCCCCTTTCTAATCAAATTCTTAGTGTCTTCATGTTTTATTCCTGTTCTCTACCATCAAAATCTATTTCTTTGGAAATTATCCAAAAAGTTTATTCACATTGTTTGGTGGGGCAAGAGGGCTTCTCTGGGTGTCTGGGTCTACCAGACTGCACACTCTCTTGAAATCTGACCACAGATTATCTATAAGTGTTAGGCTAGAATCATGGACAGTTAGAAGAGGGTCTTGGGAATATTCCAGTCCAATTCATATCTGAGCAAGAATTCCTTCTACAACATTCAAAAAGGAGTCATTCAATCTCTGTTTAATGCCCTCCAGCAATGAAAAATTCATTCTTTCATTTTAAAATGTTTTCTTGTTTTTTTTTATATCATTATTACTTCCCAATAGCTTCCCATTCTAATTGCATGTAAAATTCAATCTTGTGACAAATGAATAGTTAAATAAAATAATCAACAGTTGGTCATGCTTGAATATATTCTTCATTCTGTATATATAGTCCACCACCTCTTTGTTGAGAAATAGGAGAAATGTCTCATTGTCATTTCTCTGAAGTAATGATTGGTCAGACTAAACATAAGAATAAGTCATGATTCTTTCCTATTGCAACACCTATTCCCTTGAAATTTTATGCAGTCCCAGAGTCCCATTCCTCCATTGAGAGACATTATGGCAGAGAAGATGGGAGCTAGATTTCATTTGACTTTGCTCTAAAGTTTCATGTTGTCTCATGGAGTCATTAAGTTCTATTATTTCATTCTATTTTTAGAGAGTTCACCACTTTAATGAGGTTTCCACTTTCTGTTTTTAAGCTTTTTATTTTCCTTTCATTTCTTCATTCCTAAACCCACATTTCATTTATACCTTCCTCTTAAAATATTTTTCTTCATTGCTTCTAGTTATTCTTGGAGATTGTGTGGCAAAACAACATTTCCTCTGAGGTACTGCTTGTAGTTATTGCGCGACTACTCTTTTCTTCTGGGTTTACCAGTTGGGCTTCTTTTTTCTTAATTGCATTTTATTTTTTAAAATTACATGTAGAAATAATTTTTGACAATTGTTTTCTGACATTTCGTGATTCAGATTCTCTCCCTTGCTCTCTCCCTCCCCTTTCCAAGGTGAAACAGTCAAACATAAGTTATATTAGTGCTTTCATGTGATATATATTTCCATATTCCCTATGTCACATATATGATAAAAAAACTCATGAAGGAAATAAAGTGAAGAATGATGTGCTTTGACCTGCAATGAGATCCAATAGTTCCTTCTTTGGTTATGGATAATATAAGTTTTTTATCATAATTTCCTTGGGGTAATCTTAAGGAAACTTGTTTTGTTGATAATAGTTTAGTCCTTCACAGTTGGTCATTTTACAATATTTCTGTTACTGTATACAATGTTCTCCGTTCAGGTTCATTATGCTGACAGTTTCCCTAGTAATGAACCATTCCTAGTACATGAAGCATTCCTAGTGTAAAACCTACTTAGTCATGGTGTATGGTTCTTGTGATATAATGTTGTAATTTCCTTGCTAGTATTTTATTTAAAATTTGTGCTTCAATATTCATTAGGGAAATTGGCCTATAGTTTTCTTTCTCTGTTTTAGCTCTTCCTGATTTAGGTATACATACTATATTTATGCCATAAAATGAATTTGGAAGAATTCCTTTTATCCCTATTTTCCCAAATAGTTTATGTAGTTTTAGACTTAATTGTTCTTTGAATGTATGGTAAAATTCACTTGTGAATCCATCTGGCCCTGGGGCACTTGAGCTTCTTTAACCAAAATATTTTTTTAATGTATTTTGGTGTTTCCTTCTATTTAGTCATATTTCCAGGTTCAGTTCTTGGTTTGAGACTTTGTGTTCAGGCCAGCCCCTTCTGAGATTCTTGAATGGATTGGGTAGGTTTCATTTGGACCTGTCCTCTCTATGGTTTGCATGCTGATGCTAATTTAGATGAAGTGGCTGTTACAAGGTTCTCCCTCTTCCTTTATTCCTTGCTTTTGTTTTTTCCCCTCACTTCAGACATTTTCACTGGCTGTCTCCCTTCTCTAGAATGCTCTCCCTCCTCCTCATTACCTTCTGGTTTTCTTAGCTTAGTTCAAGGCTTTGTCTAAATTTCATCTTCTACAAGTAGCCTTTCCTTATCTCCCTTAATTTTAATGTTTTCTTTATGTTGATTATTTTCTATTTATCTTATTTGTACATATTTTTTTTTTGCATTTTCTCTCTCCCATATTAGCTCCTTGAAAACAGAGACTATCTTAGGTCTTTCTTTGTATCCCCAGTGCACTTAATAAAAATCTCCTCATTTCCTTCCTGGCTGCACTCCTCCTTTTGCACTTCTCTGGGCTTCTTTATCATGACTCCAAGAACTTCATAATGTAGAAACCTCATCATCTGGCAAAATGGAATCAGCCTCTGTACTCAGACCTCATCAGAATCCTCTCTGTTCCTATGACTGGGGAGTTTGAGCCATGAGCAATAAAACTTACATTCAAGGAGGGGGCCCAGGACAGCTATCTCCTCATTTCCTACCTTGCGGGGTTGCAGGTACCTTCATTTTCTTGTATCTTCAGTGCTTAGCACAATGCCTAGCAGAGAGTAAGTGCTTAATAAGTAGTTTTCTTATGCCTTTTTGCTCTTTTTGCTCAACTTCTCCTTACCAGTAAAAAGAAGATGGGGAAAGAGATGTGTGCTCAGCACCAGTTCTCTGTGTTTGATGTAATCTGCTTCTACACCCCTTGTCTTTTTTATCTCTTTCCCTTTCTCAAACTTCAAATCACACATTTTTGCTCTTTATTTCTCTTCTGTGAAATCCCTCTATACATTCTACTTTCCAAGTTTGGAGTTTGGTTTGCTTTTGACTAATCTGTCTCTTAATCTGTCTTTTCTCTTATACTCTTCTCTTCTCTTCCTTGTTCCTTCCTGTTTCCCTTTTGAATGAAATGTATTTCTGTACCCAGCTTTGTGTTATAGGTCTGAGTATTCCTCCCTCTTTTAACCAATTCAGATGGAGTATTACTTGCTCTCCCATCTGATCAACTTTATTTTTATATTTTTTTTAAAATAAGCATATCTTAATCATGTGAAATAAGTTCTCACAAAATAGTTTTTCCTCTTTTTTTTCCATGATATATTCCTTTTTACTTTCTCTTTTCTTTCTTAAAAATCAAAACATAGGAAAATCACTCTCAGGCTCTTTATCTTATTAGCTTTTTATATAACTTCTAATGACATTAGGGTCTCTGAGGGGACATCTGTAGCCTCTTCCCTTTATTAAAATGTAAGTAAAAAGTATGTAGTACTTAGTTCCAATTGTTTGTTTAAATTTGACATTTTATGTTTTTCTTGGACCCTATATCTGTATCTCAAAATTTTGACTCAGTTTTGGTCTTTTCTTAAGCAATGTTTGGAATCATCTATTTTTTTTCCACTGTGGAATTATACTTAATTTTCTGGGTAAATTATCCTTTTTTTTTTTTAAACCCTTACCTTCCATCTTGGAATCAATACTGTGTATTGGTTCCAAGGCAGAAGAGTGGTAAGGGCTAGGCAATGGGGGTTAAGTGACTTGCACAGAATACACAGCTAGGAAGTGTCTGAGGCCAGTGATTTTTTTTTTTTATTATAAAGCTATATTGTTTGCATTTGGAGTCTAAATTCTCTGCTCTTTTATAATAGTTGCTGTTGTATCTTGGGCTCTCCTGACTGTGGTTCTTTGGTACTTAGAGAACCTTGGCACTTCAAGTACTTTGTATTTGAAGTATTTCTTTCTGACTATGTATAATACTTTTTCTTTGAACTAGAATCTCTGGATTTTGGTTATGTCATATTTCCTTTTGAAGGTTTCTTTAAGGTGGTGATTCGTGAATTCTTCCTATTTTCATTTTACTTTCTGGTTCTAATGGTCTGGGTTCTTTTCTTTCATGATTTTTTGAACTATAATGTTCAGGCTCTTTTTTTAGGTCATGGCTTTCAGGAAATATAATGATTTCATAATGATTTTCTTGATTTGTTTTCATGCTTAATTTTAAAAGATCTTTGATGTCTTCTATTTTTTCAGTCTTTTGATTTTGTTTTAATGTTTATTATTGTCTCATGGAGTAATTAACATCTATTTGATCTATTCTAATTTAAAGAATATGTTGTTTGGATAAGATTTTGTACTTCTCATAGTAAGCTGTTAATTTTTCTTAATTCTCCTTCCAATTCTCTTTTCTTCCAAAGCTCATTTCTTTTCCCATTCTTTTTTCATGAACTATCATTTCACTTATAAAAATAACTTAAATTCTTACTTTATTTCTTTCAGGAATTTTAGTTGAATTTGTGTCCAAGCAATGTTTTTCTTTGAAGCATTGCTCACCAATGTATTAGAGTCATTTTCTTCTGGGTTTTTGTCATGGGCATCCCTTTTGTCTTTTATCCCTCTTGGCTCTTTATGGTGGAATCTTTGTTTATTCAGTCTTCTGGCTTTGATTTCAGAAATCATTCTTTGTGTTAGGTTGAGACTCTGTGTACCTCTGAAGGAAATGTGTGGGCCTTGTTTGTTCCTGATTTATATTCTTTGGGCTTTTCCTGTTGTTTTCTTCACATATGGAATTCTGTATCCTTCAAGGACTTTAAAGATAGCTTATGCTGGAGACCTGACAGTTTTCAGTGAACCAAAGGTGTGATGATCTAGGGCAAAGTCTACTTTTTATCCTTATCTAAGCTTTGTAAGCTCCTTACTCCATTTTGCATCAGGGGCAATGCAATTATGCATTTGCCCCTGGTTAGAGTTCCAATAGATTGCTGCTGTCTCAACCTCCTTTCAAATAACTATAAGGCTTTATAGGTTCATAGTGAAGGAACTGCAGGCTACCTCTTGGTCTTAGCTGCAGGTTTCAAAGAGGAGTGAAGGTTCAATCTAATACTCTGATCCAAGACAGAAACATGTAGTTGCTGCTTGTTTTTATTCTTATGCCATGCCCAGTATCCCATTTTGAGCAATGAAGATACAAGTCAGACACTCCTAGGCAAAGACTCTCTTCTCAACTGACAATGAGTCTGGGACCTAGCACTGAGGTCCGAGTGACATAATTTCTAGTTAGCCCCTTTTCTTTTGATCTGAAACCACTTTTGGTCATGGTATACACACTTGCAAGCCCTAGTTTAGTTCCTGATCTGGAAGGTTGTGAGCAATGTCTTTTTGGTTAGGTACTAATCTTAGTGTTCAGAGGCCTCTCCCAATCTACCTTTTCTAACCTGAACTGAAAAATGACTCACTGTAACTTTTTTTAAATTAGTTTTTAGCATGACTCTGCTGATTCTTTTTCTAGGTCTTTGTTGGGGTAGAGTAGTTTTTAGGAAGAGGTGAGCTTTACCATTTCTTCCTACTCTATCATCTTTGCTGATCCTCCTCTACACTGGCTTTCAGCATATTTATCAGAATTTGTCACCACCTCTCTCACTATCTTTGTAAATGTGTGTGTGTGTGTGCACAGTTCTGATCTGGAACTTGGTAGTATAGAGAACTGTTTCTTTATAGTTTTATTAGTCTATCAGCATCCTTTTTAGATATTTTCTTGAATTTATATAGGCCTTCTGGACTCTCTATGACCTTTTACGTTGATGTGTTAACTAGAAATTGTTCACAAATGAGCTTGCATTCTCAAAAAATGTTTCCCTTGTCTGCTATATCTCTTTACTTCACATGGGGATTAAGTATTAATTAGCTTGCTGACTTCTGGTCTCCTCCTGCCTTTACTTTGTGGCAGGGATAGTGTATTACTTAAATATTTCCAAGAAACTGTGATAGTTAATATCATTACTTTTGAACTAATTTTTAGTTTTGACAGCTTGTTTTAGTGAATCATCTTTGAGTTCCTGTAATCACATGTAACATTTCCTAACATCTTTATCTTTTTGTCTAATAATATTAGTTTCAACTCTTCTGGTTAAAAAAGTTGATCATTTGGCTTCACACAGATAGCTGATTCTGAAAGAACTCCTACAGTGATAATTTATTATTTCCTATGAGTTGATATTAATCAATTTCATTTTTTTCTGATTTCAACTGGTATTTGCTATGTCCATCACTTTCCAATATCTTGAAAAAAATCTTCATGAAATATACGTATAATATTTCTTTTAAAAAATTTCAGCTTCTCCTTCTCCTCTCCACACCATAGAAGGCATCATCTGGCAAATAGATGTTATTTAGGCAATTTCTTTCATATTTCCACTTCTCAGTTCCTTTTCTGGAGGTGAATATTTACACATTATTCTTCAAATATTAAATTTGTAGCAGTATATAATATTCTCAGTTCTATTCATTTCACTTTTCATTATCTCATATAGTTTTTTCCAAGTTTTTTCAAATTAATCTTATGGCACAGTAATATTGTCACAATTATATATAACACTTTGGCAATTCCCTAATTGATGTACCTCTATGTCCAGTTCTTTGCCACCACAAAGAGAGATGATATAAATATTTTGAAATGTATAGATTTTTTTCCTTTCCCCTTGATCTCCTTGGGAAATAGACCAAATAATGGTATTGCTGGATATAAGGATAGACATAGTTTTATAGCTCTATGGACATAATTCCAAATTGTTCTTCAAAATAGTTGGATCAATTCACAGTTTCACCAGTAGTATATTAGTGTTCCCACTTTCCCACATTCCCTCTAACATTTATCATTTTGCCTTTTGTCATTTTATTCAATCTGATGGTTGTGAGATGATGCCTCTGTTTCGGCTTGTGTTTCCCTAATCAGTAGTGATGTAGAGCATTTTTTCATGTTTTCCATCTCTTGTTTACTCATTAATTCATCTACTATCCATAAATTTGATAGGTAATATATTTCCTGTTGTAATTTGTTTCTGATATCGCCTTTTTGTTTTGATCATGTGTGTTTTGGTCTTATTTTAGTGAATGATAAAAAAAAATTCATGTATATCTAGTCTCTGCTAAACTACTTTCCAGTTGTGCCAGCAATTTTCCCCAAATAGTGATTTCTTATCCCAGTAGCCTGGATCTATATTTTTGTCAAATACAATATTACTATATTCTTTAATATGTTTATTATATGTCTGTTATGTTCTATTAATCTATGCTTTCTATTTCTTAGTCACTATCAGATAGTTTTGATAATTACTGCTTTATAATACTACTTAAAATATGCTATCACTACAGTTTTTTACATCTTTTAAATGGTCTTTTGCTATTTTTCATCTTTTGTTATTCCAAATGAATTTTGTTATTATCATTTCTAGCTCAATATGATAATTTTTTGGTAATTTGATTGGAATGGCTTTGAACAAGTAGATTAATTTAGGTTTCATTGCCATTTAAATTATATTGGCTTTGCCCATCTATGAATAATATATCTCCAACTATTTAGATCTGATCTATAAAATGTAGTTTTGTGTAGTTCTTGGGTTTGTTTTGGTAGGTATACTTCCAGTTATTTTATTTTATCTATGGTTATTTTAAATGGAGTACTTTTTTCCATGTCTTCTTTTGGTTTTTGTTAGAAGTACATAGAAATGCTGATGCTTTATTTGGTCTTATTTTATATTCTGCTACTTTGCTAAAACTGATAGTTTCAACTAACTAGTTGAACTTTTAGGATTTTCCTCATATACCATCATATCATCTGCTTACTGATGGTTTTAATTAGATGCTTCATATCATTTTAAGAAAACTCCATTGATACCTATCATTTCCATTGTCTTTTTAGAAATAGGAATGACTATTGTATTTAATCAAAGGCTTTTTATCCATCTATTGATATAATCATATGATTTCTATTACTTTTGTCATTAAAATGATCAATTATGTTGATAATTTTTCTTTTATTAAACCATCCCTGCATTCCTTGTATAAATTCTGTTTGGTCACAATGTATAATCTTTGTGGATATATTACTGTAGTCTCCTAGCTGGTATTTTATTTTTGCATCCATATTTGTTAATGAAATTGGTCTATAATTTTCTTTCTCTGTTTTTGCTTTTCTTCCCCCCCCCCATTTGAATAAGTTTATTTAGTCAATTCAGAATATTATTCCTTGGTTACAATGTTTTTGCTTTTCTTGATTTATGTATCAGCATCCTATTTGTTTCATAAAAGGAATTTGGTAAAATTTCTTTATCTGTTTCAAATTATTTAATATTAGAACTAAAGTTGGTTTTTTAAATGTTTGCTAGAATTCACTTGTGAGTCCATTTACATGCAGAATATTTCAAAAAGCCTTTGGAATTTTTCAATTTTTGACTCCAGACTATTTTCCAACAGAGTTGACATCATCTTTCTCCATGTCCATATACTGAAATGAAATTACTGAGTATTATCATATTCATTGCCTTACATGAGAGAATCTTGTAAAACTTTCTCCTGAAATTGTCTGTTTCTTTTCCCCCTTACAACAGATGGTACAGAAACTGTAGTCATTATTGTCATGGTAATTTACTTATAATCAGTGTGAACACTGAAACATCACATAAATTAGTGTCCCATGAAACAGTGTTCCTTTATTAAGGAATTAATCTAGTAAGCAATGTATGAACAAATTATGCCAAATTAATATAATGAAAGATTATTGTTCATTAAGGAATGACAGAAGTAATAGATTCAAAGAAACCTTGGAAGGTTTTTGTGAACTGATGCAGAGTGAAGTGAGGACTCAGAAGAATTTATACAATTACTAAAACATGATAAAGGAAAGCAACTTTAAAAGAATTGAGGACTTTACAGTGACCAGTCACAGTTCTAAAAGTCTCATGCTGAAATATGCTACCCTTCCTGGCAGAGGGCCAGAGGTGTTGAAAGAGACATGTGTTGAATACAGCTTCTCTATGGATTTGTTTTGCTTGACTATGCTTGTTACAAGAAAATAAAAATTTTGGGGGAGAGAAATGGATGATGGAATAGTAATAATAATGCCAAAAAAGAAAAGAGCATCCAAGAACTTAAGAGAATGCACAAGAAGTTCAGAAGGAGACACAAACAAAGTGGACACCTTTGAAGCTAATATATTGAATTCATTGTGTACTTCAAAAGAAAAGAAAATCAGCTGGACAAAGTGGAAATTCATGATTTCATTATCAATCTTCTTCTGTTTTTCTTTGCCTATGGAAATGCTTGTTGATTTTTTTCAAGTTCATATAAAAATTAAAAGAAAAAAGAAATTATATTTTTTATTTCCTTTGGATGTGTGATTTAACTAACTTTTCCAGGTTTTTTTCTTTCTACCTCTCTGGGGAAAAACAATGATCTACCCTCTACTTTCGTGTCAAGTTTTCCCCATAGGCTCATAGAGCTAGAAGGGATCTTAGAGGTCATCAAATACAACATCTTTATTTCACAATGAAGAAATGGAATCAAAGAGATTAAATGAATTGCTTCGGGTCATACAATTGAAAATGGTTGTTAGAGATGGGATTTGAAATCAAGTCTTCTTGGCTCCAAATCCAGGAGTCTATTCATTATACCACTCTAACTGCTTTTATGCTTGGTTTTATGTATTGAGAATCAAAATTGCTCAGGTTCTTTTTTTTTTTTTAGTGATTTTTCAACTTAATGGCTATTTGACAAAGATCAAGAGTACCAACAATTGAATTACTGTTTGTAGATGTCTTAAGGCTTGTGCAATTCTTAGTATTTCCTATCCTTTTTCTTCTCTGCAGAAAATTATCACTGCAGAAATGAGAAAGAGCACATAGAACTGAGAACTAGTTTTTTCACTTTTTATCCAGTTTAATAATTGTATTAAAACAAAAAAAGAAATTAGATTAGTCAGGCATGATTTAAAAAAAAAAAATCCTTACCTTCTGTCTTGGGATCAATAGTGTGTATAAGCAATGGGAGTCAAGTAACTTGTCCAGGGTCACACAGCTTGGAAGTGTGTGAGGCCATATTTCTAGGCCTGACTCTCAATACACTGAGAAACCCAGCTGCCACCATGGCAATATTTCTTCTCTATGAACCCATGATGACTTTTAGAGATCACCACTTTTACAAATAATCATAAATCATAACTTTAATGCTATATGCTAGAATTTGAATAGGAATCAAAGTAAAGCTCAGTCCAAAGCTGAAAGAATCCACATTCATTTCTGTTTGAAAATCAGGATCAAATTTGATTAGGAGAGGAGGAAGGAGAAAAGAGAGATAAAGAGGAGGGATGGAGGTGGAGGAGGAGAAGAGAGAGAGTGAGGGAGTGAGCGAGAGCAAGAGAGAGAGAGAGAAATGATATTTTTTGTTTCCTCTGGATGTGTAATTTAACTAACTTTGCAAATTTATTTTTTTCACTCTCTGGGGGATATCATGTTTTACTTTTCATTTTAGCTGCAAGTTTCCCCCATAAGTTCATAGATTTGGAGTTAGAAGAGACCTTAGAGATCATCAAATCTAATCTCCTTGTTTTATGAATGAAGAAATGGAGGCACAAAGAGATTAAATGAATTGCCCAGGACCATACAATTAGTAAATGTTTAGAATTGGGATTTGAAAACAGAAAGAGGGAGGAGGGAGAGGGAAAGCTAGAGCAAGTAAAATTGGTCAAAATTTTGGAGTAGATAGGAGGGAATAGGATCAAAGAAGTAGGTAGGCTGGTTAGCCTTCACAGCCTTCTAAATGGAGAGCAAAGGAGAAGAGTATAATGAAGACTTCAAGGAGTTTTAAGGGTTAGAGGATGAAAAATGAAAGAAATAAACAATTAATTTCTTTTCAGACAAAAGTCTTCAACTGAGAGAGAAGATAGGAGGAGAGATGGGAACTTGAGCGAAGAAAAGAATTGGAATATCTATGAGAGAGAAGATTGGAGGAGAGATGGGAACTTGAGTGAAGAAAAGAATTGGAATATCTATTGTGGGGAATATGTTAGGGTGTCAATCAGAGATGAATAAAAGTATTACCATATGAGGATTGAGTTGAAGTGAGAGAGTTGAAGTGTAGTGGGCTAAGTCAACATAATTTCATGACTTTTCCCATGTTACACATGTTATGCTTTTGGTTGGTGCTTTCAGTTTTAAGAGGTCAATTGAATATATGCAAAGAGTTACTAAATGGAAAAGACATTTATTTTTATATTTATTTTTTTATATTTAAGGGAAATACAATTTATTATTAACTACATAAAGCATATATGTAAAGAATAGAAATTAATTTATACATTTGTACAATATAATTAATAATGTAATTAGATTGATTTATTGTGATATACATAATAATATTATGTAATGATTATATTTATATAAACTATAATATAATTTTATAATATAATATAAAATATTTCACATCTTTGTGATACTATGCCTTTTCTTTTTAGCAGAAGATAAATATACATTCCTATATAAAATATTCTTTATTAGAAATAAAGATTTCTTTTCTTTCCTTTTCTTGTTCTTTCTTTCTTTTTTGGTAACAGTTGTGATGATCAATCTGTCAAATGGAGACTGGTGAGATTTTCTTGCTGACCCTGGGCCTAAAACTGATAGACATCCATTCCCAGCACAGCTGATTTTTTACACTGATTCATTATATTCACACACACACACACACACACACACACACACACACACACACACACACACACACACACATCTCTGTTCCCAGCAGTGTTGACTGACGAGTATAACTCCTGAATTGCTTTTCACTTTCTAAATTTCCACAATGTACAGTATCTTAAGGTCTCCTTTGCACTCAAGAATACATTTTAATAGCAATCCTTTCCTCATCCAAATCTCAAACTCTGATGATAATGAGGATAGTGATACTTCAGCTTTCTATAGCTTAACATTTTAAGTGATTAACAACTGAGAATGTCAAATACATAAAGTAGTAGTGTATAAATATTAGTCATTATTGGTAGCCAGCTTATTTAAAGAATTCAGATTTCAAGAGCTCCAAATGTGTCTGCAGGGATTAATTATGTTTGTGGAGAATCTGACTTTTTTTCCTCAGGCTCTTCCCTCTCACCAAGGTCAGCGTGACCAGGGAGGCATTCCTCCAGGGTTAGATATAGGCTCCCAAGGGATAATAAAGGAAAAAGGTCAGGGACTGGTCACAGGAAGTTTGAAAGTAGAGGCAAAAAATGTCCTTGAGTTTTAGACACAGGAAGACAGGCTCTCTCCAAGTTGAAGACAAATAGTTGATCTGCTTCAGTGGAGGGAATGTCCATACTAGGAGTTCCTCATATTGATGAAAACATAGATTCAGATAAAAAAGTAGAAGAACCATTTTTATTGTGGAGTGCTCTTCATAGAACCCATAAAAAGTAAAATAAAGAGACTGAAATTGCTGTTAAGTGTTACTCCTAGGGAACAATATGGTCAGATTCTTGCTGGGGAGAGGGAAGGGAATAAACATTTACACAGCACCTATTATGTTCCTGACATTGTGCTAAGTGCTTTACAAATATCTCATTTGATTCTTATAACTACCCTTTGAGGTAGGTGCTGTTATCATTCTCATTTCATGGTTGAGGAAACTGAGGCAGAGGTTAAGTGATTTGATTAGAGTCGCACAGCTAATAAGTGTGTAAGACCAGATCTGAATTTAGGTCTTCCTGACTCCAGGCCCAGAGATCTGTGACTGTGTCACTTACCTGCCACCTAGTATTTAACTGTCAGGTTGTAAGTTGATAGAATCAGTCAGTCAAACAATCATTCCACCCTACTAAAAGGAATAACAAAATGCTCTAACCTCAATATCTTTTTAAATCATAGCACTTCTATCAAATAAATCAATTAATCAAGGACATAGTCCTAAGTATATACATCTTAGTTAATCAAGTTGGGAAGGATAAAATACTTTCAAGTTGGGATAAAATGAAAAGAGTTACACAGGAAATAAATATATGAAGATTGCCTGAGATGCTTCAATAATGCCTTATGGGACTTGTATAGAATAACAAGCAAATTTTTCGCTCTATCATACTGGCCAACTTGGCCAACTTAGTCAATGGCTCTGAGAAGGAATCATTCTGTGGGAAGGATGGAGAAGAGCACCCTCGTACTCCTCACTTAACTGGAAGATTACCTCATGAACTTCCAAGAGTTGGAGGATTGGATTTCTTTCTTATCAGCATCCTAACAAGTTCCCCTAAAACTACAGTGACTCTTTGCAGTCTCTATATTGGACACCAAGGACAAACTAGACACAGAAAAGGCAGGTTCATACCTCTATAAAGGATCAGTAGAAGGCAATACTATTCTTTTTTTTTTAAAGAAATTTTTTTCCCCAGTTCCATGTAATATCAATTTTCAACATACATTTTCTGACATTCTAAGATCAAAATTACCTTCCTCCCTTCCTTCTGACCTCTCACTCAGAGATGATAAGCAATTTGATCTGGGTTATATATGTCTTATCATGCAAAACATACTTTCATATTATTCATTTTTGTGAGTAATCTTATAAAACCAAAACCCCCAAACATAAACCCAAATAAACAACTGAATATTTGCATGCTTTCATCAGCATTCTGACTTGAACTATTCTTTCTCTGGAGGTGGATAGCATTCTTTGTCCTTCAGAATTGTCTTGGATCATTGTGTTGCTGAAAGTAGTTTAAGTCTTTCACAGTTGATCATTGTACACTATGGGCAATACCATTCTTATAGGGAACTTCATGATCAATTGTTATTAAAATACCTCCCAGCATTAAGCAAGAAGATGGACACTGCCAAACCCCACGTCACCTTGCTGAAGGGACAATAAAATACTGGAAAGAAGATGAGAGGAGCTAGCAGTCTCCATCACGTTTCTATTCCCAGTTTGCTCTACCAGAGACTTCTGAGAATTTCACTATAAATGAAATCTAAGGCTCTCTCTATCTCTCTCCTTCCCTTCTTCCTCCCCCACCTCTTTCTCTCTGTCTCTTTCTGTTATCTTACTCTCAGTGGTAGAGCTCTTTCACTTTATCTGGTATATATTCTCTTATGTATACTTTCTCTGATTTCTCTTTTACTAGCAACTTGGAAAAATGGGTTTCTTTGCTAAAAACAAACAAAAAAACTCAAACTAAAAACCTTAGGAAGTTTCAGTTTCTAAAAGTTAATTAATAAGTCTGACCAGACAATTAGTATCTATTGATAATAAATTGGGAAAGCATAGTTGTAAAGGATGATTCATGAGCTACTAGAAAACCATTTCTAACCTGATAGTATCAAACTTAACTTGTATATTGATTAACAAACCCCACAAATTAACTACACAACTCTAACTTTCCTCTGTCTCCTTTAGCAAAGATAATGATCACAAGAGGCAGCATGGTATGGGGATTTAGCTCTGGAGGTCAAATCAAAAGTTTAGGGTTTGGGATCCTGGCTCTGTCAGTTCCTGTCCAAATAACCCTAGACAAATTACTCAATCTCTTTGAGATTCAGTATTCTCATTTGTAATGTGCGGGTACTGATATTTACATATAATAAGCACTCTTGTATTGCCTAGGTATGCAGTCCTAGAAGTAAGGAATATAGATTTAATAGGCTTTTAATTATAAATTGGAATGGCAAGATTAGAACATTAATATATTATTGGAGGAGCTATAAAGTCCAACAATTCTAGAAAACAATTTGGAGTTATAAAATGGTTAAACTCTTCAAACCCTTTGATCCAGCAATGCCAAGGCTGATTTTATACCCCAGGGACATCAGAAACAAAAAGGGAATATTATGAAGATAAAGGAGGCAGCTAGGTGTGCAATATCTAAAATTATTAGGCTTGTAGTAGCTTAACAACTTTATTAAATCAAAGTAGTAGTAAAGAGAGGGAAAGGTAGGGGAGAAGTAGAAAGGTACTTAGCTTTCTAATCTATAATCGCTATTTATGGGCCTCTAGCTGAACTCCAACAAGGGTTCATTCTGCTCTCTATGCTCCCACCAAAAAAGACCCAAAAGACCTCCAGGTCTCCACTTATAAACTTTTTTCTCCACCTACTAACTCTCATGTGTCACATCTCAGGAACCAATCATAGTTTCTTAATTTGTTTGGGCTCCCCAGGGGAGTAGTGCCTGTGGAATCAGGACAGGAAGTTTCCTGTCTTGTGGCTTCCTTTGTTCTTTAACTTCCTTCCTCTGAGGGCTTATGCATAACTGAATTTACTCAGTGGTATTTGACCTCCAGGTCTCTGAGAAATGACATTAAAAAGGCGACACTGGAGAGAGAAAAATTTGCTTCCAACAGACAGGTGGCACAATGGCTAGAGCACTCAGCCTTGAGTCAAGAAGAAGTGAATTCAAATCTGACCTAGGACACTTAATAGTTGTGTGATCCTGGACAAGTCACTCAATCTCTGGTTGTCTTAATCCACTGGAGAAGGAAATAGGAAACCACTCCAGTATCTTTGTCAAGAAAACTCTATGGACAGTGTTGGTGTACTATGGACCACAGAGTCATGAAGAATTGGACATGATTGATCAACAACATGAAGTGACAGAAGTAACAGAAGTTTGGCAATTACATGAATATGGTGAATGAAGGAGGAAGAAAAATTAATCTGTCTCTGGAGTTTAACTCTGTAGCTTATTCCTTCTATTATGCTGTTTCTGGTTATCATTGTTTTTGGTAAAGAAAATGAAAGAAAATAAGAGTGGAATAGTTTAATTTTTTTTCCTTCTTCTGTTTATAGTACAAAATCTATCTCAACACTCATGGGATACATATTGAAATTATGTATGAATGTAATGGGATATTACTACACTATTAGTAATGACAAATATGATGAAGTCAGAGAGATCCTGAAAGAAGTGTATGGGATGATGCAGAGAGAAGAGAGTTGAGATAAAAGAACAATAGACCCAGTGACTATAATCATATAAGTGAAAACAACAATATAAGGTAGCAGTATTCAGATCAAACACAGTCCATTGTTGGTTCCTGTTGTCTGAAGTTAAAGCACACTTTTGTCCTTTCAGCTATGAAACAGAAATCTACAAGAATGCTACATACATTGTCAGTCATGATGTTGTTCGTTTGTTTAGTATACACACAATAACACACATGTGCACATATATGTGTATACACATACATACACACATATTAACATATTATATCTTTATGTATGTATGGTGTGTTTATTTTTTGATAAATGATTGCTGTGTCAGAAAAAAGATGTAGTTCTGGAAGTGAAAAATTCTAAAAAAAAAAAAATAAAAATGATGTTGCAAGAGGAAGAATATTGAGAGTCTAGGGCCCTTGCCTTGCTACTTGTATGATCTAAAACTTCCTGGATCTCAGTTTTTCTCATCTGTAAAATGAGGGGGTTGGAGTAGATAATCTTCACGGTTCCTACTAACACTAAATCTTTAATTCTGTGAAATGAATTTTTGCCCATCAATGACAAATATGAAAGTTGCTCCTGAAATCACTAGTTCCGTTAAAAAGTAATACTGAATACGCTCAAGTCAAGTCAACAAACATTTATTAAAATCCTTACTATGTGCAAGCCACTGTGATTAATCTGCAAGGTTCAATTTAGAAGTCATAATATGTGACCATCTGACCATATGAGGTCTCATAAATGATGATCTATTTTAAGTAAAAAAGTTTTTAAATGCTCAATTTGGGGATTATCTACTATTTTATGTATTGGTTTATCTCTGCCATAGTTTATTGACTATCTTAAAAAAGAATGCATTTATATTTGGTTACATTTAAGAAATTTTATCATTGCTTGTATACCTTTGCCAATATTTAACAAGACAGAACATATAAAAATGATTTTTTAAAAATAGAAAGAACTGATAGGACATCGTAGAGCTCTTTATTTTATCCTCCAAACTAGAAAAGATAGCATATTTTTATGAGAATTTTTACCACTGTATGTTTGCCTACAAATTGCTTTAAAAAAACCAAACAATCCTTGCCATCTGTCTTAGAATTTATGTTAAATATTGGTTCCAAGGCAGAAAAGAGTTAAGGGCTAGGCAAGTGGAGTTAAGTGACTAGTCCAGGGTCACAAAGCTAGGAAGTATCTGAGACTAAATTTGAATCCAGGACCTCCCTTCTCCTCCGAGCCACCTAGCTGCCCCCAAATTGATTATTTTTAAAGCTTTCCCTTGCTGCTAAGTTAATAGAATAGCTCAGATTAATAGAATTCTAATTTCTTTTAAAATACAGTTTGCATGGGTTATCTGTGAGTACATCATAGGATTTTAAGATATTCTGTATTTGGTAATTTCTTTCTGATAGTTTTTTTTGAATTCAAGTCTTTCTTTTATATGGCAAAGGACAACTGCCACAGTGATAGCAAATTTTTGAGGTGGTATAAACTGGAAACCTTTGAAACTCAGGAAATTGCTCTGACAATATTCTGCATGCTCTTAGTTTATCAAACTGACCACAAAAATATGGTGTGCTTTTCCTCCCCACGTGCTCTTCACTGAATATTGTTCTTGTGTATTAACACACTAGGTTTGCTTAGAGTTTGGGACACAGTTTAATAACTACTGCACTGTGGTTTAATCTCCTTTTATCTTTATTTACATGGAGGAAAAAACAGACCTAAGTCTTTGTATGGTAGGATGAACAAGTTAGAAACACATCAGTGTCTTGGAGGTTTTTTTTTTTATGACTCCATGTTAGTACCAAGTTTTATTTTTATTCTTCTAAAACATGAACTTTGAATTCTCTGTCAAGTAATAAGCCTGCTAATGAGGAGTAAATGCTCATTAAAATACAACCTTGCAGTTAAGTCAACTATGAACAACTCATTGGTGATCACGTTTAATTTTTCAGGCAGGATATAAGAAGCTATTATAGAGAAAAGTGTAAATTTGCTGTCAACTATGTGATTATTTTATTGAAGGTTTTTTTTTTTTACAATTTTGCATTTAAAATTTCTGTTGAAAAGAATTTGCGAATTGTACATCTAGTTGAATAAAGTCCTTATATGTTTAAAAAAGATCAAATGAGAAAATGCATGTAAAAGCTCTTTGTAAACCTTTAAATGTTTGTAAGAAGGGAATGCAGGTAGCAGATAGAAAACTGACACTGGAATTCAGAAGACCTGAGTTCAGGTCTTGCTTCTGAAGCATACTAGTGGTAGGATCTTGGAGCAATTCACAGAAATGCCCCAGACAATTCTCAGAAAGAGACTATCAATTACATAATAGTTGAAGGTCTGCATTAGTGGATAGAATTTCCTTCTCTGGAGTTTGCCTACATCAATGTATGAAACAGTAGCTCTAAACTAGATCTGGGAACTATTTCACAAAAGAAATAAAAATACAATAGAACATAGACAATGCTGATATGTGGTTTTCTAAGTTGTTATACCATCCAAAGGGATCATTAATTTGTTTATTTGTTCATTCATTCATTCATTCATTTATTTATTTATGTATTTGTCTATTTATTTATTTGCTTATTTGTTTATTTGTTTATTTATTCATTCATTCATTTATTTTTTTCTTTCTTTCTTTATTTATTCATTCATTCATTTATTTATATATTTATTCATTCATTCATTCATTTATTTATTTATTTACCTATTTATTCATTCATTTATTCATTCATTCATTCATTCATTTATTTATTCATTCATTCATTTATTTATTTATTTATCTATCTATCTATCTATCTATTTATTTATCTATCTATTTATTTATTTATTTATTTATTTATTTTTAAACCCTTACCTTCCATCTTGGAGTCAATACTGTGTATTGGCTCCAAGGCAGAAGAGAAGTAAGGACTAGGTAATGGGGTCAAGTGACTTGCCCAGGGTCACACAGCTGGGAAGTGTCTGAGGCCAGATTTGAACCTAGGACCTTCCATCTCTAGACTTGGCTCTCAATACACTGAGCCCCAAAGGGATCTTTATGTACTAAACATCTTCTCAGTACCTTCAGTAGCCTCTCTCTTCTGATTGGAGGACTGGAGGGGAGGTAAAGAGAAACAACCTCTCCAAGCTTCCCTCTATGAGGGCTCAGAATTTCTGGCTCTTCATTTCCTACTGGCTGCTCTGCTTGATTTTTACTCTAGAAACATTAAGCCCCTATGCCACTACTCTCTGAGAGTACTGCCTCTCCTCTCCTCAGCTTCCTTTTCTGTATTGTCTTCTCCCATTACATTGTAAACTCCTTGAGGGCAGAGACTATTTTGTCTCTTCTTGTATCCCCAGAATTTAGCACAGTGCCTGGCACATAGTAAGAACTAAATGAGAGTTTGTTGACTGACTCACACTCATGAACAGATTTACAGATGACACAAAGAATGGAACAAAAGCTAACATGTTTGCTGATAAGAGTCAGGATCTGAAAAAGATCTTGACAGATGAAAGAATGGCCTGAACCAAAGAGGGTGAAATTGAATTTTGTTGTTGTTGTTCAGTCATTCCTTCAAGCCCAACTCTTTGTGACCATACTGCTTACTGGGGTTTTCTTGGCAAGGATACTGGAGTGGTTTGCCATTTCCTTTTTCAGTGGATTAAGGCAAACAGAGGTTAAGTCATACAGCTTAGTAAGGATGAATTTGAACTCAAGCCTGCCTGCCTGAGGCACTTAGCTACCTGAAACTGTATAGGGGCTAAAAAAAAAAATCAACCACAAATATAATAGATAGGAATGATCTGGCTTAATAATAATTCATATGAAAAAGACTTAGGGGCTTTAATTAACCAGAAGCTCAGTCAGTATGAGCCAACAATGTGATATAGCAGCCAAAAATAATAAATAAATAAAAAAGCAAATGCAACTTTAAGCTGCATTAATGGGAGCCTAATATCCAGAACCAGGGAAGTAATAGTCCCCCTGAGCTCTGTCCTGGTTAGGTCGCATTGAGAATATTGTGTTCAGTTCTTGGAGCCGCATTTTATGGGGGATATTTACAAACTGGAACATGTCCAGAAGATGGAGAACAGTATGGTGAAGGGTCAGGAAATGATGTCATTTGAGAAATGGTAGAAGGGCTGGTGATATTTAACAGGATTAAATTTTTAAATAGTTGAAGAGCTGTCAAATAAAGGAGTTATTAGATGTAGTTTTTGTAGTTCTAGAGTAGTGGTTCTCAGAGGGTGGACTGTGGACCCTGGGAGACTCCAGACCCTTGGTGGGGGTCCATGAGGTCAGGACTCTTTTCACAGCTCTAATCCATTATTTGCCTATTCAGGGACTCTTCCCTCTCTCAACTACTTATCTGTGTGCATCCAGATTTTCTTTATAGATCCCAATCAGTATAAAATACATATATTTTAAAACTCTCACTTTCTGTCTTAGAATTAGTACTAAATATTTGTTCCAATGCAGAAAAATGGTAAGGGTTAGGCAACTGGGGTTAAGTGACTTGTTCTGGGTCACATAGTCTGTGGCCAAATTTGAACCTAGGACTTTGTTCTCTAAGCCTGGATCTCTATCCACTGAGCAACTTCCTCTCAATCAATATAAAATACTACAACAGAGTGAATGCAAAAGCAGATATGAATATCTAGTTGTCTTCTTGTTATCCAGAGATTTTTAATGAAATTAATTTAGTTTAATTTTTAATTAATTAATTAATTATCAAATTAATTAATTAATTAAACTAAATTAATTAAATTAAATAAAAAATATTAAATTAAATTAAATAAAAATATTAAATTAAATTAAAAATATTAAAGAGATTCTTAAAAATATGTAAAACAATACTATTTTTTACTTTTTTGTTTTGGAAATTACAGCTGTTTTTATGCAAATATATTATGTTAACTTGCAATAAGTTTAGTATTGTTATTTTTAAGTGAATACATATGTGCTTTAAAATCTTAACTTCTAAGACACTAAATATATATAGATATAATTCACACAAACAAAAGGCCTTTGGCATTCTCAATATTTTTTACAAGTATGAAGGAGTCCTATGACCAGAAAGTTTGAGAGCTGCTCCAGTCTGAAGACCAAAGAAAGTTACAGAGGTGGGAGGAAGAGAGAATTTGGCTTATTATGGAAAAGAACTTTTTCATGTATATCTGATAGTGGAATGAGCTATCTTGTGAGCCCCAACACTGGAGGAGTGCAAAGAAAAGAGGGAATGAGCACATGTCAGGAATTTTGAGAAAATCATAGATTTGGAGCAGTCAGGGTCTTTAGAAAGCCATCCAGTCCAACCTCCTCATTTGCAGATGAGGAAATAGAAGCATAAAGACATTAAATGATTGGCTAGGGTGATATAACCAGAAAGACTCTGCTTTTGAATTTGAATCAGCTCTTCCTGACTCCAAGTCAAATCAATGCCTTATCCATAGTGCCATGTATCAGAGGGGCTCTAATTTTTTTTTTTTTTCAGCTGGGTGATTTCTTTACTTTTTTTGTCTCAGTGTTTCCCCCTTTTTCCGAACATGGATAGCATTTCTTATTTACCAGTTCCTCTCCTATGGCATTTAATCATATAATGCCTTGGGGGCATTTCTTGTATCATTTAACTTTTCACATATTTATATTTTATTATTCCACTGGAGGTGTTATTCCTGTTAGGGAGAGGGGGAACAGCAGCAGGGCAGATGGCAAGATGGCACCGAGGAGGTCAGCTAGCCTGAGATATCAAGTGTGATGTGGAACATAACATAAACAAAAATTTATTTTTGTTTGTTGGTAGTGTTACGGGGTACTCTATGGAAGGATAATGTTGCAATTTACAAATATAGTAAAAATACAAATACACAAAGCAGCCTTAATAGAAATGACATCAACATGGAGTTTGTACATATAAATAAAAATCAGATGAAATAAAAACAATACCCTGTCTGGTTTAAAGTGGAGTTCAGAGAGAAACCCCCATCTAGCAATTGAATACTAGTGCTTTTAAAAGAAATCTAACTTTCCCACAAAATATTTGGTCTCTGTAGTCATTTTTTCAAGTAGTTAGCCATAGAACTCATTAAATTACTCAACTGCAAATGTTACACACGTTCTTGTGTCTACACCCTCCTCTTTAACAAGATTTTAGGAACAAAGATCTAGGCCTCATGGAAGAGAATGTCTTAAGAGGAATGTCACTTTAAAATGTGGCCCGATCTACTGGTCTTGCACACACACTGAGACCCTTTCTGGATTACTCTCTTGGAGAGGCTACTCTGTGTAGGACAATAACTCAGGCCAGTGGCAGGGACAGCTGCTGAGCGAGCAGACAGACAAACACCCACAGTGTCTGCAAAGCACACAGCTGCTGCCTGGCTGCATGACAAAGGTACCTTGCCCGTCCCTCTGAGCAGCCCTTGCACTCTGCTTTACAAGCTAGGGCTTCCCGGTGCCCTGCAAGCATGGGCATGCTTCTCTCCTGGCATGGAGAACGTTTATGTCTCTGACTTAAACTACAGCACACTGCCGACCAGACAGCACATTTCCAGATTTAGAGGAGAGGGGAAAACAGCAAGTGGCAAGTTCAGTTGGAGGTCAGTGGGTCCATTATACTAGAATTCCTTTCCTGAGCCCCGGAGTACTTCTATTCCATTGGGACCAATACCATAAACAGTGCTCAACAGAGATGGCTGAAGGTGTTTGCTTTTATAGCCGTGAGCTGCAAGAACAGTGGGGATATGTTGTTATCACATTGTAAACATCCTTTTCAATGTCAGAGAGAAATCACTCAGGATGGGAGAGTGGCAACGGTTGGCACTTTTAGAATGGGCCAAAGGGTTTCTTTCTTAATTTTGTCTAAGCCTTACTGGGCTGGGGGAAGAAGATGAAGTTTGGAGAACAAAGATGGTAAAAACCCGTCACCCGCTGCATTTATGTGCTCAGAAGCGTCACTCCCTGGAAAAAGCTCCTGGGTCATGTGTCCTGTATGTGGGGGGAATGAATGAGGTTGAATGATGGCTGCTGATGTATGCTATTTTGAGAGAGTCTCTCTGTTTATTTTTTATACATGTCACATACACCACTAGAGCCTGATGATAAGCACTTAGGATTTCAGTCTTCAAGAACAGAAGAAAAATAAAATGGTAATAGCAATATGGTTTTTAATTCCCCTCACCAAGCCACTAGGGTAGTCCAGGGCCTCATCATCATCTTTTCCCAGAATAATGCGATGGTTCCCTTTTTGGTATTTCTTTCTTGTAATCACGTTCTTCCAAGTCCTCTCTAGTCTTCTACCCAAAACCTATCTTCTACTCATTTTGTGTCTATTTTGTATATACACAAGCACTGTTTCCCTCATCAGAATAGAAGCTTCCTGAGGTCAAAGGCTATTTTATTTCTGCCTTTTGTCACTAGTATTTAGCTCAGTCCTCGACAAATAGAGCATGCTTCATGAATGCCCATTGACTGATGGACTGGTCTTATTGTCAGTGAGTTGGGTCTGAGTGTAAATGAAGAACAAAATATACTTTTCAGCGAAATATCCCATTTTGATTGATGCGGGATTAATGAGATCTGACGGGAAAATCTATTTATGGATCAAGTTGAGGTAGGAAAGCCAGTTTCAAAAATGTACAAGACTTCTGCGGCTATCACTGCCCTCTGAAGCCTCACAGTTGCCTCTGAATGGGACCACAGCCCCTCTTTCTACTACAGAAATATCCACCAGAATGTAAACTCGAAATTAGCACATTTAGAATGAGAGATATCATTAATACAAAATAAAACTGCTTACTCTTTGGTGGTAACAAATAAAAGGGCACTAATCATTATCAGTAGTCTTTGTGGTTAGAGTGAAAAAAAGAAGAGGTTTGGGAAACTAAGCGGAGGCTGTAACCATGAGCCTGCTGACTAAAATCGAATCCATTTAGGAGTCAGTCAGTAGTAACATACCCGTAGTCTCAGTTTAAATTGTCTGCAAACCCCCGTGCTCTTTAAAAAAAAAATTAAATAATATTTTTGAATGTCAGAGTGCAGAGAGCCGTTCTCAAGGGCTGGGCTAAATTTGACTCTGTGGGAGAATGAACCTAGAATTCCAAATGTGGTGATCCCAACAGAATCTGTGATGCAACACCAATTTTCCACTTGTGCAGCAGCGTGGGTTTGTTCAAATCTCACTCTGAAAGGAGAGATGCCAGACTTGGGTGTTGACTCACCCCAAACATAAGGTAGTAATTTAGGTTTTATTTTAAATACCCTTTAGAGTCCGGGTAACCCAAAAATTGAACTTAAGAAGATGGGGAGAATGGCAGTGGGGAGAACACAGACAGCCCAGCTAGTGTAGGCTTCCTGGGATTAGAAGACGGGATTCAAAATGCTTTTTACTAGTTCCTAAAGAGCTATATTTGTGTGTGCTGAGCATATTCACAGAAATGCACAATTCAAATGTTGAAGACTTTGGTAGAAGAGGTCTGTTTTTGTTGTTGCTTGGTTGTTTTTGGTAGGGTACAATTCTTCATGATTCCATTTGGAGTTTTCTTGGCAAAGATATTGGAGGGGTTTGCTATTTTTCCCCCTCCAGCTCATTGTATAGAGGAAATGGGGGCAAGTGGAGTTAAATGAATTGTCTAGGGTCATACAGCTAATAAGGGCTTGAGGCCAGTGTTTCTAGGCCTTAGCCTCTGTATCCCCCATTCAGAAGTAGTGCTTTTTTCCCCCAAGGTGAATGGATAACAGAAAGGACTTTTGTGAATAAGGCTCAGCTGCAGCCAGATTTGATTGGGATTCAGAGATACAAAGGAATCTGGGGGAAACATAGTCCTTGGGAAGAAAGGAGGGAACATTCTGGCAGAATACACTATGTGGTGTCATGGATAGAGTGCTGGTCTAGAGTGAGGAAGGCTTGGATTCAAATCTTCCCTCTCACAATTACTAAATGTTTGCTCTTTGGCAAATCTCTTAAGTTCTGAATCCTCATTTATTAAATGAGAAATTTGGACTAGATAGCCTCTGAGATGTTCTAGCTCCAAATCAGTGATTCTGTGATCTCCCTTGTAGAAAAGTACACATCCAGCAGCCTTTCCAATCTCTTCTATAGTTCAGTCTCTTCTGAAAGAAAACTCAAGGTTGTTCATTTTTCTTTTAGAAGATTGTGAGACTGGTAAGACTAATACTAATATTACATGCCATTTATGTAGTATTTTAAGGTTTGCGTCCACTTTAGAGAGATGACCTCATCGATCCCAAACAACCCTGTAAAGTTGATGCTTTTTTTGTTCCCACTGTAGAAATATAGGAACTGAATCTTAGGGAAGTTAAATGACTTGTCCTGGATCACATAGCTAGTAGGTTGACAAAGTGGAACCTGAATTCTGGTCTTCCTGACTCAAAGTCTAATGACTTCTAAGATAAATGCGCTACCCATGGTTCCTCACCACCCCCTACCCCATGGCCTTTCATCCATTTGGAAGGACACATAGATACTAATAGAAAAAACTCATTTGGCTTTTGCTTTGTTTAAACAGTCATCACCACACTTTTGCTGTGACATTTTTATTCTGCTGGCCAGAGTATGTCAGTGGTTAAACTACAGCCATGGAATATCAGAGATGGGAGAACTAATCCATGTTCTCAGTCAGCCCAGTTGTGCTATCTGATCCTGTCCAGGTCATCTCACTCCCTCCACAATCCAATTTCCTCGCTGAGTGAGAGCAGTTGGGTAGTAACCTTTGGTCAAAGAACTGTTGTGCTAGTCATCAGTTTGGCACCAAGGGGTACACACTCCTCTTGAAAGCCCAGGGTATATTATGTATAATAGATGACAAAAAATCAGGTATCTTTTGTCTTTGTGGGCTGTGGATATGCCTCCTGATTGCAGTTTTTCCCTAATAGTAACCTAGGAATTTCTCTTCTTGTATGCTCATTTTGAACTCATGCCAACCAAAAGAAGAAGCCACATCTACTTTGGGTGTACCAGAAATAGTTTTAATGGCCTGGAGAAAATGGGTACATGTTGCCATTATGGAGCAGAAACAGTACTGGAAAAGGATCTGAAGTTGTAGATGAAAATGTTCTCATTATGTCTCCTGGTAATTCATTTATTGCTTTCTTGACCCAGTGTCTTTCAGGGAAGGCCACAGACCACATGATGCTTCTGGGCCCTACATTTCTCATTTAGGTCTCAGATTTAGCTGACAGATGTGAAAACACATGCATAGCCAGATAACTCCCTACTGAGGACACAGATGCAGAAGCTCAAAAGTACAACTTTATCCAGCTCAGGGTGGAATTATATTTATGCTCAATTTTTTCCTACACATATTCCTTTTCCTAATTTTTCTGATGGCTTAATATGGCTCCGGGTTGCACAAGTTGACTTTATCTGCTTTTCGTTAATCCACATCCCTAATCAAATGACCCTAAGAAAGTATGTGAATCTAGAGCAAAGGAGAGCATGGGAACAATCATGAACTGAGTCTAAAATGAGTCTATATTGTAGGCAGGAGTGAGCTGAATTTATAAACTCTGGGCACAAGGGGAAACAACAGAATTGTAGCATTTTGGAGCTGGAAGGGATTTTAGAGATCATCTATCTCAACTTGTTTTATAGATGAGGAAACTAAGGTCCAGAAAGAGTAAGTCACTTGTAAAAGGTCACACAAAGGTGGAAGAACTGGGATGGGTACGGAGAGCATTCTTTCTCATAAGTTCCTCTGGATTGTTGATCATTGCATTGCTGCTAGTAGAAATGTCTATTACATTCAATTATGCCACAATGAATCAGTCTCTGTGTGCAATGTTCTCCTGGTTCTGCTCCTCTCACTCTGCATCAATTCCTGGAGGTTGTTCCAGTCCCCATGGAATTCCTCCAGTTCATTATTCCTCTCAGCACAACAGAATTCCATCACTACCAGATACCACAATTTGTTCAACCATTCCCCAATCATTGGACACCCCTCTCATTTTCCAATTTTTTGCCATCACAAAGAGTGAGGTTATGAATATTCTTGTACAAGTCTTTTTCCTTTTTATCTGTGAGGTACAAACCTAGCAGTAGTATAGCTGGATCAAAGGGCAGGCATTCTTTTAATGCCTCTTGTGGATAATTCCAAATTGCCCTCTAGAACAGTTGGATTAATTCACAACTCCACCAGCAGTGTATTAATGTCCCAATTTTGCCACATCCTCTCCAATATTTATCACTTTCCTTTGTTGTCATATTGGTCAATCTGCTAGGTGTGAGGTGGTACCTCAGAGTTGTTTTAATTTGCATTTCTCTAATCAGGAGGGATTTAGAACAGTTTTTCATGTGATTATTGATCATTTTGATTTCTTTATCTAAAAACTGCCTATTCATATCCCTTGACAATTTGCCTATTGGGGAATGGCTTGATTTTTTTTTTTTTTGTAAATTTGACTTAGTTCCTTATATATTTGGGAAATGAAAACTCTGTCATAGAGTTTTGTTAGAAAATTTCTTCCCCCATTTTGCTGCTTTCTTTCTAATTTTGGCTGCATTGGTTTTGTTTGTACAACTTCTTTTTAATTTGATATAATCAAAGTAATTTATTTTACATTTTGTAATGTTCTCTATCTCTTGCTTGGTCTTAAATTCCTTCCTTTCCCACAGATCTGATATTGTTCTATGCTTTCTTTGTGATTTCATTCTTTATATTTAAATCATTTATCCATTTTGAATTTATCTTGGTATAAGGTGTAAGACATTGATTTGAATCTAATTTTTTCCATACTGTTTTTCAGTTTTCCCAGCAGTTTTTGTCAAACAGTGAGTTCTTGTCCCCAAAGCTGGGATCTTTGTGTTACCAAACACTAGCTTGCTGAGATAATTTATCCCTACTCAATTCCATTAATCTACCCTTCTATCTCTTAGCTGGTACCATATTGTTTTGATGACCACTGATTTATAGTAAAGTTTAAGATCTGGTACTGTTAGGCCCCCTTCCTTCATATTTTTTTTTATTGTTTCCCTTAATATTTTTGATTTTTTGTTCTTTTAGATGGAACATTTTTATATTTTTTTCTAATTCTATAAAAACATTTTAATAAGTAGTTTAATTTGTGTAGGATTGTCATTTTTATTATATTAGCTTGTCCTACACATGAGCAATTATTGTTTTTTTATTTAGATCCAGTTTTAATTGTGTGAAAAGCATTTTGTAGTGTTCATATAATTCTTGTGTTTGTCTTGGCACATAGATTCTTAAGTATTTTATATTGTCCAGAGTGATTTTAAATAGAGTTTATCTTTTTAAACTCCTGCTGCTGAATTTTATTGGAAATATATAGAAATGCTGATGATTTATCCGGGTTTATTTTGTACCCTGCAACTTTACTAAAGCATTTAATTATCTCCACTAACCTTCTAGTTGATTTTCTAGAATTCTTTAAGTATACCATCATATCATCTGCAAAGAGTGATAGTTTAGTTTTCTCATTGCCTACTTTAATCCCTTCAATTTCTTTTTCTTCTCTAATTGCTACCACTAGCATTTCTAGTATAATATTAAATAAAAGAAGTGATAATAGACATCCTTGTTAACATCATTGCTTCAATCCTGAAAGGAAGGCTTGGGAAGGCTTCTAACTTGTGCCCATTGCAGATGATACTTACTGATGGTTTTAAATATATATTATTTATTATTTTGAGGAAGGGCCATTCTATTCCTATCTTTTATAGTGTTTTCAATAGGAAAGGGCATTGTATTTTGTCAAAGGCTTTTTCTACATCTATTCAAATAATCATGTGATTTCTGTTGGTTTGATTATTCATATGGTCAATTTTGTGGTTGGTTTTCCTAATATTAAACCATCCTTGCATTCCTGTTATAATTCCCATCTGGTTATAGTGAATAATCCTTATCATAACTTGCTGTAGTTTTTTTTGTTAGTATTTTATTTAAGATTTTTGCATCTATGTTCATTAATGAGATTGGCCTGTAGTTTTCTTTCTCCACTTTTGGTCTGCCTGGCTTTGGAATCAGTACTATATTTGTGTCATAAAAAGAATTTGGTAAAATTTCTTTGCTTATTTTGTCAAATAATTTGTGTAGTATTGGCATTAGTTGTTCTTCAAATGTTTGATAGAATACACTTGTATATCCATCTGGCCCTGGGGATTTTTTCTTAGGAAGTTCCTTGATTGTCTGTTCCATTTCTTTTTCTGAGATGGGATTATTTAAATATTTTGATTTAGTCTTTTCATTAGGAATGGTTGGAAGTCTTATAAATTTTATCAAAGGCCCTTTTGTCTACTGTAATATTAAACTTAGTTTTTCTGGCTGAGTTATTTTTGAGTTGGTCTATTATCTTTTGCCTTTTGGATTATTTCATTCCATGCTCACTTACAGTTATAGTTATTAAATCTTGCCTAAGTTTGATAGTGGTTTCTCAATATTCAGTTCTTTCTTTCTGGCTGATTATAGTTTGTTTGTTTTTAAACTTGAAGTTCTGGATTTTGGGGAAAATATTCTTTTGAGTTTTCATTTAGGGTTTTTTTTTTTTTGTAAGTGACTGGTGTACTCTTTATATTTCCCCCCTTTCCCCCTTGTTTCTAACTTGTTTAGGCAGTTTCTTTCATAATTTTTTGAAATATGATATTCTAATTCTTTTTTTGGTCATAGATTTCAGGTAGTTTGATGATTCTTCAATTAGGTCTTTAAAAGTTATCTCTGCTTTCCAAATCAGTTTTTCAATATGAGATACTTTATACTTCTATTTTGTCAAAATATTTTGACTATTAAAATTTTTTTTTCTTAAGGAATCATTAACTTCTTTTTGGTCCACTAATTTTTAGGTATTCTGTTACTTGAGTAAAGTTTTCAACCTCTTGGGCTAAAGTGTTCATTTCTTGCTAAGTTTCTACCCCATAACTTTCATTTCCTTTCCAATTTTTTCCTCCATCCTCATTGAATTTATATCATTTAAAACATTTAAAAACTCTGGTATATTTTTTTATTGAGTATTCTTGTTGATTTTGTGAGAAAAGTATGCTTCTCTTTGAGGTTTGCTTTTAGGTTTTTGGAGTTGATTATTAGGTCATTATTAGTCATCATTAGGGTTGTATTTTGGGCATCCCTTTCATCATAATTTTTCTCTATTTACTTTTGCTTGTTTAATGATTTTTCCAGTCTTATTTCCTGGATTGGGACTTTATGTTCTATTTGGGCTAGGCTCTCTGCACTTCTGGTGGGACTTGAGTGGCCTTGTATGATTCTGGACTATTTTGTCTTTTGGTCTGCTGCTTGGGTCAGAATAATGCTGAAATCCTCTTCTGTTCCCTAGGTGTGGCTTTGAAATTCTCTCTTTGGGTTTGGAGAGATAGTGCTCAGGCCCTCTTTCACTCTTGGAGGACTTTTCTTTTCCTTCCTTCCTTCCTTCCTTCCTTCCTTCCTTCCTTCCTTCCTTCCTTCCTTCCTTCCTTCCTTCCTTCCTTCCTTCCTTCCTTCCTTCCTTCCTTCCTTCCTTCCTTCCTTCCTTCCTTCCTTCCTTCCTTCCTTCCTTCCTTTTTCTTCTTTTCTTTTCTTTTCTTTTCTTTTCTTTTCTTTTCTTTTCTTTTCTTTTCTTTTTCTTTCTTTCTTTCTTTCTTTCTTTCTTTCTTTCTTTCTTTCTTTCTTTCTTTCTTTCTTTCTTTCTTTCTTTCTTTCTTTCTTTCTTTCTTTCTTTCTTTCTTTCTTTCTTTCTTTCTTTCTTTCTTTCTTTCTTTCTTTCTTTCTTTCTTCCTTCCTTCCTTTCTTCCTTCCTTCCTTCCTTTCTTTCTTTCTTTCTTTCTTTCTTTCTTTCTTTCTTTCTTTCTTTCTTTCTTTCTTTCTTTCTTTCTTTCTTTCTTTCTTTCTTTCTTTCTTTCTTTCTTTCTTTCTTTCTTTCTTTCTTTCTTTCTTTCTTTCTTTCTTTCTTTCTTTCTTTCTTTCTTTCTTTCTTTCTTTCTTTCTTTCTTTCTTTCTTTCTTTCTTTCTTTCTTTCTTTCTTTCTTTCTTTCTTTCTTTCTTTCTTTCTTTCCTCTTCCTCTTCTTCTCCTCCAGACTTCAATTTCCTGGTAAATGGTAAAATGGGGATGATAGTATTTTCACTGCTGCTTTACAATGTTATTATGAGGAATGCAATTCATGAATCTTAAAGCAGTGTATTAACCCAGGCTACTATTAATATGAATAATAATTTTCATTATTATTATTTTTAATTATTCGCATCTCTCTTCAGACTGAAACTTGGACTCTGCCCTGCCTTATCTTTCCAAGGAAGGCAGAGGGAGGGAGAAAAAATAATACTTAATTAAAAAACAAGAATATTATATATATAATAGGTGCTACCACAGAAATAATGTCAATGATCCCAAATAGAAATGATAATTTTTTCTTCTCCTCCTTTTTTAAAACCCTTACCTTCTTTCTTAGAATTGATACAAGTATTGTTAGATACTTGTCAGAAGAGCTGTAAGAATTAGGCAATTGGGGTTGAGTGACTTGCTCAGGATTATGCAGCTAGGAAGTATCTGAGGTCATATTTGAACCCAGGACTTCCATCTCCAGATCTTGCTTCCTATTCACTAAGATATTTAAACATGGGTGAGTAAAGGGAAGATTAAATAAACCATATCAGCTAGGGAGGTAGAAGAGCTATATGAAGGTTATTGACTCATGCATTTAGTCTAGACATTTGGATAATGCATGTAATGCCATAATAGATAATAGATCTCACTGAGACACCTGACTGACCCCCAAGTAGATGAAGAAGGCATATTGCTTAAATTATGACATGTGGTTAGATGTGAAACATAATAAATGTTATATTTATTAAAATAAATGATAATAAATGAATCCATAAGTATAGAACATACATATATCTAGCACAAGTATGTACAAGAGGTACATAGTTAGTTGCATATTGGTAAATGTTTAACAACTGACTCTCCAAAAAAAGTAAGAGGGACACACTTTTAAGTGTAATCTACATTATTAACACTTACTTGAGACCAGAGTTTAGTTGATCAACAAAACAATACATCCAATCCAGATTTGTAGCATTTGTGATTTTCAAAGTGTAAATGTGAAAATTTAACAATGGTTCTCAGGGATTCAAGCTAGATGTAGCACATCCCGGTATGTAATTGATGAAAGGAGGATAAAGTATATTATCAATGATGATTTATAGCCAAGTAATGGTATAACAGAAATAACCAAGGACATATATGATAAGAAAAGGAGGTGAGCCAATAATGTTGTAAAAACCAGGGATGCTGGATGTATTGGGACAAATGGATAAAAACAAACAAAACCCCCATTTCTTGGGCTTCTGCTATATGCAAAGCATTGTGATAAGCACTGGGAAGATTTTGTATATATATATAAATGTATATAAAATAAATAATATTTATTTAATTTAATATTTTTATTTTTATTATATCAATTAATTATCATTAACAATAATTATAATGATATATTTAATTATATATTATGTCATTATAATTAGAATAATTGAATAATGTTTTATATAATTTTACATAATTCATATAAATAAAAATAAACTACATACTTTCTACATATATGCATATATGTATGTAGTGTATATTTATAAGGCAGAGATGGTCTCTGCTCTCAAGGCTGCCACATTTTAACAATAGGGAGAAAATACATACAGGAGGGTGCAAGCACAAGTGTGAGAAGAGCATCAGAGCCAAACAGAAAGTGATGCATTCTCTCTAAGGTTATTTCCACTGATAAAACCAAACCAGTTTCTGATGTTCAACCATCTGACAATACCAAGGATTCGGGTAGTGACTTTTTTGGGTTTCTTTTCCAGGTCTTCTGCGACTGGGGCTTCTGAGAAGGTGAGGGCATCAGGCCCCAGGATCTGCTGCCAGGTCCTTCCTCCACAGGATTGCTTCTCTGGGCGATGACTTTGGGGACTTAGTCTAAGAGCGGGGCCAGTGGTCTGGAGGGGGTGGGGATGCTGTTCACTGGCTCTCTGGCTCCCAGTGCTGCACTGTTTCTGTTGGCTTCTGAGGGGAGGTTGTGGTCAAGGCCACGGTGGTGGTTTGCTGACTGCTGCCTCCTGCATCTTCCTAAGGGATCTTTGCTACTTCGGGTTGGCTAGTTTGCCTGTTCTGTAGCTGGTAGCTGGTCTGTGCTTGGTTGGTTGGTCTCTTCTCCAAAGGATTATGGATATGATATGGGGCTATTGGCGGTCTCCGAGACATTGCTATTCCCAGAATTTCCCTGCCAATTGAAGGTAATAAGGTTGGTTTTTGGAGGCGATGCTGTTGAGTCCATCTTCCATGGGGCCTACTGCACTCGGTGATGTGTAAAAATTAAATTACTAACTAGTAATAAAAATATTATATTTGATGAGGTTTATTAAGGATTATTGGAAATCAAGAAATAAAGAAGATACAGAATAATAACTCATGTGCCCATGGCTGATTAGCCAATTCCAAACCCCAGCGCTTAGCTTATTTACTACATCATTGCAATGGAAGGAAGAGCAGAGAGTAAGGTAGGCGTTACTGTCAGTTAAATACTAATTGTGATCTCGCCCAGATGGAGACTCAGGTGAGATTATAGGGAATTATGGGAAATACCAAGGACTTCTGGGGATTGAAGTCTAGGGTTCAAATCTCCATTTTTACAATGACTATAGGAGCCAGCCTGAATCCATGAAATATGAAATTTCAAAAGGGTCAGGGGAAGACTTCTAGCATCTTGAGTAGATATTCTTTGGAGGATTTACACATCATGAACAAGAAACTCTGAAGCTAAGAAGCAGAAGTGTTTTCAATAATATTAATAAGAGCTGACATTTATGTAGTACTTATTAGGTGTCAACAGCATGAGGGCAGCTGAAGCAGGTTCTATGGAATGCTCAGAGCTTGGTCAGACATTGAAGAAACCAAGGGCCCCTGCTGCATCCTGGGCCATCACCAGTCCACCTGACTTTTGTCTCGCCACTGGACTTTGATGACTCTGGAACAGGGGGAGGCTGACAACTTTGTTTCTTTCTTAAATCCAATTCACTTCCCAGTCAAAATGTCACCCTGTGATGTCACTGGTCCTCTTTGAAAACAAAGGACTACTACCAACAGCAACAGGCACTGTGCAAAGCACTTTATAATTATTATTTCATCTGATCCTTACAACAACTCTGAGAGGTAGGTAATATTAGCAATCCCATTTTACAGATGAGGAACAGGTTAAGGGATTTGCCCAGGGTCACACATCTTATGTGTCCAAGTTTGGATTTGAGTTCCAGCCTTTCTGACTTCAGGCTTGGCACTCAATCAACAGTGCTGCCCTATATCAGTGATAGAAAGAGTGACCACTTTTATAAGATCCACTGAAATATGAGAATCAAAAAGAAAGTGTCCCAAAAGTCTGAGGGCAGCCTTTTGTTATTTAAAGCTTAAAACAGCACTAAGACTTTTTGGGTTAGTCTGTTTATTAATGGTAATAGGTAAGAAAGGGTTAGAAAGAAAAAATAGAGGAAAGGGGGGCATATAGAAGTTTTGAAAATAAAGAGAGCAGACTAAAAAGCATTATTCAATTTTTTTAATTTTTTGGTTAAGAAATGCTCTCTCTAGGATTAATTTTGGTGAATGGGTTTAAAAAAGCATTTCTTAGGCCTTTAACTAGGTGTATTTTTCTCTAAAACGAGGTGCTTGGACTCACTTATCGCCTAGGTGCCTTCCAGCTCTGTTATTCTATTAGTCTCAGATTCTCTAAAGTTCTCAAAGCTCTCAGCTTTATAGGGGATTCTGTGAATTATTGTTGTTTTCTGAGCAAGACCGGGAGCCAGGAAAACTGAAAGCAAAACTGACACACACGTCTAAGGCAGGGAAGCAAAAACAGCAACATGAGTAATGCTAATTTTATACAGTCATTTATCCGTGTCGCTTAGGCAATGGGTGGAATAGTGTGTTTCATAACAAAAAATGAGAAGTGAAATGTTTGACATTTGATATCTCCAAACTAACCAGGATGACTATTTTCAAGTTGCTAAATGACTGCTCTGAAAGCCAACACTGCAGCAGCCAAACAAGAAATGTATATCAGGACAAATGCCCATTGATAGCAAAATGTTTAGCTAATTGTCTCTGTATGTGACACGTCTGTTATTGACCTAGTGGTTTGTTTATTTAACTATGACTGTTATCTTCATTAGAGGCTTTTAACATAACCAAAATAGTGTTTGTTTAGCCTAGCAAAAAGGATATATACTTGGGTTTACACTCTCATTTCTAAAACTAATTGTTTTAAAATTTTCCCTAGTTAATGACCCTGAATAACTAGAGGTGAAATGTATGGGTTTGTTCATTGTTAATGGACTCTGGACCTCACTTTCCACATCTGAAAAAACAAGGGGATCTGATTATATGGCTTCCATGGTCTCCTTCAACTCTAAATCTTGTCAGTTACTCACTATTCAAAAATAGTCAGTTACTGACAATTCAAAACAGAATTAGATCTCATTGAAGCACAGGAAAATGATTTGTATTTATAATAACAATAGCAATAGCTAGCATATAAATAGCACTTGAGATCTGCAAAGTGCCTTACAAATATTACCTCCTTTTATCCTCACAACAATGAAAGGTAGGTGCTATTATTATCTCCATTTTATAGATAAGGACACTGAGTCAGACAGAAAGTAAGTGACTTGCCCAGTAAGTGTTTCAGGCTGAATTTGAATTCCAATTTTCCTGATTCTGGAAGATCCCATTCATTGTGTCATCCAAATTAACTAAATAAATTATTGTGAACAAGTGGTATGTGCAGTGTTTTCTGAAATTTGATTTTTTTGCCACAATAAAGGATTTGCCTTAAAAAAAAAAAAAGAATATAATTTTGAGGAAAATAACGATGCCATTTGTATTGATATTGTTCAAATATTTTCCATAATAGTTCTAAAAGCACTGGTCAACATTGACATTATGAAATAGAATTAAAAGGCCCCAAAAGCCACTTCTCTGTTTAATCAGTGTGAGCTCACAAACTTAATTTAAAAAAATTCTGGTTTCAAATGAAGTACTTCAAGCACAGACAGGAATAAAAATACTGAAAAGATATTGCCAGAAGGACCAGTTAAATGTGTTAATGATGGTACACATGTATTACATACATATGCTGCACATGGGCTTAATTTTTTTTTTACTAAATAGGAAAAACTTACTCATCTTAGTAGAAAAACAGGGTTGAGATTTTACAACTGCTGCCATTTGGGGACTTGATGGTATTTTGTCTCTGTGCAGTTTGTCAAGAGGCAATTTATCTAAAACTGGAAAAGGATATGGTTTTGGCTGACTAAACCGTGGAGTGATATGCAATGATAAAAGTGCTTAGGGGAATTTTGGGGGCTCTTGAGTCAAACTTACGGGGCTCTGTAGGTGTAAATAGCCAACCAACCTCTCTTTTTGGTACATTTTTTAAAAACTGCAAATCTTGCTGACATTTTACATCTCAAGTTGGAAAGATAAACCATTACTGGTGAGCTTTTATTGGGGAGTCCAGACTGACTTAAAGAAAAGAGGTACTTGAATGACCAATCCTTCTTTTAATTGCAGTGCACATTTTTATCTTGGTGATTGGTCAGGAAGGATTTTAAAAATGAACTGGGAAAAGAACTAATTCTCTAACTGGGTTGGTGTGTGTTTTTGGGCCAGCCTCTACCCTGCTACTGATGATAGGAGAGACTGACACCCTATTCTTACTCTGGTAGAAGTTGTCAGTTTTTATTAGTGAATAGGTTAAATCTTTTTCTTTTTTTTTTTTTTGAGATTGTAAAATTGTAATGATAGTGTTCTGAAGCTACCTTAGGGGCAACTGGATCAGCAAGGAAATCTGATGAAGTAAGTGAAGCAAGGAATTTGAGGTGGGAAAAATGTGACCATTCCCTGGGCTAAGATCATGTGAAAGTTGTTTCTTACAATTGAACTCTGCAAATAAGCTGAAAGCTGGAAGAGTTCTGAAGACAGGGGGGAAAGGGGATAATAGTAGGTAATATTTTTAGAATGAAGGTTTTGAAGACATATAAATTATTTCATGTCAAAGCACAGAAATACTATTATTCCCATTTTATAGAAAAGAAAACTGAGGCATAGTTGGCATGATAATGCAACTAATAAGAGTTAGAGATAGGATTTGAAACCAGGTTTATGTAATTTCAAATCATAGGGTCTTTCTGCTGTTCCATCCTGGTGGAGGTCTAAAAAAAAGGGAGGTTTGACCGAAACAGAAATGATGCTGACCACCAAGGCAACCTAATTATTAGAAAGACTCAGTCATCTAGCTTAGAGTAACAGGTGACAGAATTATAGGATTATAGACTTAGAGCTAAAAGCAACATTAGAGATTATCTAGTCCAATTTGCTAATTTCTCATCAGATGAGAAAAGTCATGCTCAGAGGGATGAAGTGACTTGCCAGTCATACAGGTAGTAGGTAATAGAGCAACAGTTTACACTCGGGTGTTTGTAAATTCAACACTTTTTATTTTATTTATTATAGACCCATGAGAAACAAACAGGGGTGTGCCAGTAATGTCTGACAGTCAGCTTCCTGGAAAAAAATGTATTCACCTCTCACTTTTAAGTTTAATTTGCATTATTAACGTGCTTTCTTAAATCTAGACAATCAACAAAACAATAACTCAAACTCTGCTTTGTAGTGAATGCAGGAGAGCAGTGAATTCAGGCAAACTGATGAAGATCTGTCAGGGATAAGGATAGAATTTCCAGGATTTATGATCCTTAGGGATCTACAGGAAGGGTTAGATAGGAAACTACTGGGGTAGTCAAAGACAAGATTAGGAAGGAGTCTGTAAGGACCATATGGAATAATTTCTATTTTTTCCCCCTTAAGAAGGTAAAAGATCCCTGGAAATAACAACATACTGAGATATTATGGACCATTAGCATGTTAAGATAAAACAATAGAAGTAAGATGAAATAGAAAGACCAAAGGACTTAAAGACAAAAGATCTAGTTTCAAGTTCTGGCCCTACCCCTTACTGTGTGACAGAGGGAAAGTCATTGAACCTCTCTGAGATTCAGTTTTCTTATCTATAAAATGACAATAATAACATCTTATTTATAGGAGTCTCTATGGTCAAGCCCCATTGATATACTAATTATTATTATTAGTTTTTATTATTACATATATATTACATATATATATTCTTATATAAAATAAAAATTATTTTAATGGTACAGGGTTTTGCATACTCATATCCATCTGTTTTCTCATTTGATCCTCACAGTTCTCTGTGACAGGTGAAGTTTGATATTATTGTTCCTATCCTACAGAGACTTAGAGAGGTCATCTAGTTGTATCTGAGCAGGCAGCTCCTCTATAATGCAGTGTACAAATGGTTAGCCCTACGTCTAGCCTCTAGATTGTGTTTCTTTTTCAGTTCTTACTCAGAATTCCTCAATTCCTTTAAGATGCATCTTAAGCAACACCTTTTTAATGAAGCCTTTTCTGACCCCCCCAATTGTTAGTATTCTCCATCTCATCAGCTTCTACATATTTTATATGTATATATTTTTAAACCCTTACTATCTAACTTAGAATTGATATAAGTATCCATTCTAAGTCAGAAAAGGATTAAGAGCTAGGTAACTGGGGTTAAGTGAGTTGCCCAGGGAAGTGTCTGAGATCAGATTTGAACCCAGGTCCTCCTGTCTCTGGCCTGGCTCTCTAGCCTCCCAATTCCAGGTCTGGTGCTCTATGCACTGTGCTACCTAGTTGCCCTGTAATGGAGGCTTTCAAACAGTTTTAAGATCATATGATTTATGCTTAGAAACAGCTTAGAGGTTATTTAGTCCAAAACTTTTTTGAGGAGACAGAGACCAACAAGAGGGGAAGTTATTTGTCCAAGTTGTCAGATTGGAGGATGAATCCAGGTCTGATACTGAATCAATCATTTTTTCCCCACTATTACAGCCATTAGGTCCTTGAGGCACTTTTGCCCAGGTGCATAGGACTTGATGCAAACATTACTTTAATTTTAGACATAAAGGGAAATGAAATTCTAGGTCACCGATTTGTAAAACCTTGAACAGTAGGCGGATGTAATCACAAGGCCATAGAATTTAAGGATTTATAGCTGAAAGGAACCTTAAAGATTACCCAATCCATTCATCTACCAACATTTATATACTGTATCAGGCACTCTATTGGGTGCTGGGAATACAAAGACAACAATAAAATAATCCGTATGCTCAGGGTGCTTTCATTTTCTGGCTAGAGACAGCATGCACACATCCGAGTGAGTATAATACCTCTTCTGGGGTATTTATTGCACCAACTTAGCCTTCACAGATTGCAGGCTGCATGTTCAGGGAGTGACTGCTATCTCATATTCCATATTAATACTAGTTAGAAAAGAAACTAGAGTTCATCAGGGATAAAACCAAAAGGACATTATCTGTGTAACACAGGGAGGAAAGACAAAATCGGATAAGAGGGCCAAAGCAATATTAACCAAAGGAGAGTCCCAGAGGAAGAAAGGCAAGATTTCAGGAATTCAGCAAAGAAATGGAGGCAGTTTGCTTTACTCAACTGATAAGATTCCTTCTAGCTTTTAAGTTAGGACAGTAGTCCTCTCCCACCCATACAACCTACCTGATGGGTGGCAAATTCTTCCAAATGGAAAGGAGTTCTATTAAGGTTAATGGCAGACACTAAAACTGTTCTGTAGGAATTAGATCAGAAGTAGGATTAAAGGATGGAAGGTATGGGGAGGCACATTTTGGCACAATTGCAGCCAGATCTTTTTAACTGTCAAAGAGGACTAAAAATGGAATGGATTTTATCAGGAGGGTGGTGTAGTAGATAGAGCTTCAGGCTTGGAGCCAGGAAGAATCATCTTCCTGGGTTCAAATCTGGATTCAGACCCTATGATCTGAGTGTGACCCTGGACAAGTCACTTCACCTTCTTTGCTTTAGTTTCCTCATCTGTAAAATGAGCTGGAGAAGGAAATGGCAAGCCACTCCAGTATCTTTGCCAAGAAAACCTCAAATATGAAGAGTCAGAAATGTCTGAACAATAATAGCATTTGAACTCAGGTATTCCTGACTCTAACTTGGTGGTTTATCCACTGCTGCACCACTTTGCTGCCTCCTAAAAAGGGATCTTTGTGTTAAAAAAAAGATAGGAAACCTCTAGTTTAGATATTTTCATTTGAATTTAGAACTAGAAGGATTATTTATTTAGGGACTTCTATTATTTGTATCAGGGTAGATGCTATATAGCAGTGGGGTCAGACACAAATAGTAACAAATCCCTATTGTTGTAGAAAACCATAAAATAACATCGTCCAAGATAGGTTGTATTTTTATTTATTTTTGCTAATATTTCTCAATTACATTTTATCTGGTATCAGGTCCATGGGAGTTTTGTAGGTACTTGTGGCCCACAGGCCCACTCAACATCTTTGCTATATAGGATTAGTAGTAATAGCCAGTATTCCTAAAGCACATTTTCAAGAATTATGTCATTTGATCCTGATTACAAGCCTGGGAGGTGAATGCTATGATTACTCCCATTTTGCCAATGACAGAAGTTAAGTGACTTGCTCAGGTTCACACAGCTAGTAAGTAACTGAGGCAGGATCTGAACTCAGACCTTTCTGACTCCAGTTCCAACACCCTTATCCACTGTGACACCTAAATGCCTTTAGAAAGAAGACAGCTTGGAACAACACATGATCCTGGCTGTCAGACGCTTAGAGGACAACAACATGGACAAGACAACTACAGGATCAATCGCCTTTCTGCAATCATCAGGGAGGATGTGAGGAGGGGTGATGTTAACAAACTAACCTCTGGACTATACAGTAGCCACCAAGAAACATTTGCATCCTTCCTTTATCCAGGGCCCTTAAGAGATTATAGGGTTCATTGTCTTTCATCCCAGCAGTTGGAATTGAATGTTTTACTATTAAAAAACCTTGATTCCTGACACGGTGGGTATGACTGTCCATAAGAGAAAAGCTGGGCAGTGAGTTGGTGCAATAGATAAAATACTGGGTGTGGTGTCAGAAAGACTCTTCCTGAGTTCAAATCTGACTTCAGATGCTTTCAAACTATGTGATCCTGGGCAAATCACATTGCTCTGTTTGCCTCAGTTTCCCCATCTGTAAGATGATCTGGAAAAGGAAAGAGCAAACCACTCTAGTATCTTTGCTATGAAAACCCATAATGGCATGATGAAGGGTCAATCATGACTGAAAAACAACAGAAGAAAGGCAGTGTGATCTAATAGATCTGTAATAGGCTGTATGTAGAATCAGAAAGACTTGGGTTCAAGTCCGGAATTTGACATTTAATAGTTATATCAGTATGTGTAAGGCACTTAATCTATTAGTTTCCTTAGGAGATGGTAAGTTATATCAGAATTGTTGATCTGCATCTGTGGAGAGAGTCTCCATTCGAAGAATTCTTATTTTAATTGAATCACAGACCAGGACCAAAACCAAACCAAACCAAAACCAATGGAGAAACAGGAAACAACTTGGAAAACATGAATAAAAAACCAAAGCATTTCCCCAAGTATCTGTGTATATATCACTACAAGATGAAGAAACAGGAAGTATTTCAAGGGAGAGGATAAAGAAGGGAGACTGGAAGGGAAGAGCATTGAACCTTGAAAGGCTGACTTGTTCTCTCTGAAGTTCTTTGCACCACGTTGGGCATTAATCAGAACCCAGCATTTCTCATTGACTTGCTATGTCTATTAAACACCGGGAAGGTGGGTCCTGATTCCCTCAGCTGTAAATTCTCTCAGTCTCAAGCCCAGTGGAAGCCCAGCCTTAAAAAATACAAATAAAAATGACCTCCTTCTTTTACACTTGAAAGCCTCTTCTGAACAAGTGTTTTCTTTCCATCGGCCCAAAGCAAATGAACTTTTTGAACTTTGGGTTGCTTAAAATTCTATTTCACCTCAAAAGCTTTAAAAGATTTATTACCTTTTTTTCTCTTCAATAGAGTCACAAAGACCTAAATTCAAATCTGGGCTGCGATATATGCTGACTACAACGGTGGGCAAATCATTTAGCCTCTGTCTACCTCTGTTTCCTCATTTGTAAAATGGGGATGATAATTTATTTCCCAGGGTTATTGTGAGGATAAAGTTAGATAACATTTGTAAACTGCTTTGGAAACCTTAAAAGGCTATAGAAATGCTTATGATGATGATGATGATAATGATGATGGTCAGAGATGGTGGTTTTTGAGGTTTTGGGATCTATTTGGTCATGATGATGGAAATACTGTGAAGAATCCTTTCCTGAGATGAAGTCCTTGCTCACCACCATGGTTTTCAGGGGCATCCAAATTTCCTGGGAAATGATTCAGGGGATCCTGTTCTGTCCTTTTTTTTTTTTTGACTCAATCTATGATTTCATTGTCAAGTTGTTGGTCACTTATTAAGGAGCTTCACAAGAGGAAACTCCCGGAATCAAAGCAGACAAGTGGTCTCTAGCAACTTTCAACCTTAAAAAGTTGTCTGGAGCTCTTCTTGTTGAAGAAACTGGAGTGTTTGCCATTTCCTTCTCTAGTTTACTTTAGAGATAAAGAAATTGAGACAAATAGGGTTAAGTGACTTGCCCTCGGTCACAAACCTAGTGCCAGATTCTGACTCCAGGCCTGGCCCTCTATCTACTGGGCCATCTTTAGCTTCAACTATTGTCAGCACATCTTGATAGTTTTTTTTAACATCTTTACTTTCTGACCTGGACCAGGAGTTCTTAACCTTCTTTGTGTCACGGACCTCATTGGCAAATCTGTTGAAGCCTGTGAACCCCTTCTCAGAATAAATGCTTTAAACACATAAAACAAAATGTATAAGATTAAAAAGAAAACAAGAAAATCAGTGAAAATAAAGACACAATTTTTTATTTCCACCCAAATTCATGGCCTTCTTGTTTCTGTAGTTCCTTTCTCTAGACAATGTCTAGATTTCAGAAGGTTTGTACAAAAGGGAAAAGAGAAATTCACTGAAAAGTTTGCAGAAAATCAAGAATAATTGAAGATAATTAATATGAAAACATTTATAAATATGACATATTTATACACATAAATAAAATTATTGCTATTTAATTACAAAAAATTAGCCAATACAGACTAGGGGAGTACCCAAACTTATTAAGCTATTTCTTACCTATAGATATCCATTATCATTTGGGTTTCTATGACTCTCACTAGGCTTGGAATCAAGGGCATGCTATTTTGACCTCTTTTGGGGGTCCTACAAAAATAATTTTTACCCTCATATTAAGTAACCTGTAGGTGTTTCTGGGATATACCCACATGGATGCTCTTGGTTAAAGATATTTGCCCATGTGTAAAAGTCTCAAGTTAACTAAATCAATGAAGAAATCTCACAGTAGCTATTGACCTTATTTTGTTCCACTTACATTCCTACCTTATCATTTGACTAACTAGGTATTTCCCCTTTCTCTACCCAAAAGGGGTTGGGGAGAAAAAGAGCCTTCGCTTAGAGTATAGCTAAAGTTTTTCAGATTGCCCAGAAAGCAGAATAATTAAATCCAACATTTTCTTTTTCCACAGACCAGTTCTTTCTCTGAGCCAGGCAGTATGCTGTGTGTTTAGGATTCAAAGAAAGGCAAAAAATGGTCCCTGACCTCAAGGAGTTCATATTCTAATGACCTAGACAAAAATTAGATATATTCTCTCTCTGCCTGTGCCTCTGTCTCTCAATTTCTCTCTCTCTCTCTCTCTCTCTCTCTCTCTCTCTCTCTCTCTCTCTCTCTCTCTCTCTCTCTCTCTCTCTCTCTCTCTCTTTCTGTCTCTTACTCTCTGTCTGTCTCTCTGCCTCTGACTCTTTTTAATAGGAGACTTTGTATTTTATCCTGGAGGTAATAGAGAGCTACTAGAATTTATTCAAGGGGGCAAGGGGAATGACTTGGTTAGACCCCATAGTTGAGAAGAATCACTTTTATGGTTGAGTGAAAGATGGATTGGAATTGGGAGAGACTTGGGGGAGGCCAGTTAGAAGGTTATTGCAGCAATCTAGTCAATATGTGATGAGGGTTTGAATTAGGGCTGTGGTTATATGAATGGAGAGAAGATCTATGTAAAAGATTATGTAAAGGGAGGAAATACAGGATAACTAGGAGGATCATGGTGACCTTGACCATAAGAGGGGAGTTCAGATGGCAGGGATCATTTCGATGAAAAGATAATGAATTCTGTTTTGGAGATGTTGAGTTTGAAACTCTTTTTGGACATCTAATTTGAGATGTGGAAGAGATAGTTAAAGAGATGCATGACTGTAACTAGCAGAGAGACTAGGGCTGGATATATATACACACCCATATATTTGGGAATCATATGCATAGAAATGATAGTTGAATCCATGGGACCTAATAAGATTATCAATTATGGCAGAAAGAGAAGAGGGCCAGAGAAAGGTCTTCTGGGATACCCTCAAAGTTAGTGGGCATGACATGGATGAAGAATCAGCAAAGGAGACTGAGGAGTGATTGGATGGGTAGGAGCAGAACAAAGAGAGAGCTATTTTATGAAAGCATAGAGATGGGAGAGTAATCAGAAGGAGAAGAAAAGTTGACTACAATAATCCTTGATGTTATTTCCTCTAGTTAGAACACAATTTGGACCCCTTTCCCAAGGGCCTTAGTATACTTTGACTTCAAATGGATAGTCACTTCCTATTCTTTTCATTTACATTAAATTTCTGATAACTATGTCATGAGATTAGATTAATTTTTTTTTTAAACCCTTACCTTCCATCTTGGAGTCAATACTGTGTATTGGCTCCAAGGCAGAAGAGCAGTAAGGGCTAGGCAATGGAGGTCAAGTGACTTGCCCAGGGTCAGCTGGGAAGTGTCTGAGGCCAGATTTGAACCTAGGACCTCCCATCTCTAGGCCTGGCTCTCAATCCACTGAGCTACCCAGATGCCCCCGAGATTAGGTTAATTTTAAAGAAAATGTTAGGCAAGCAGAAAGAATTGGATGAAGTCTGATTCTAATAGGAGCAGGGGTGTGCTGGGGCCATCTCCAAGGTGAAAGCTGATGGTTGAATTATAAGTGTGAGTGTTTGTATCTCATAAGTCAGCGAGGCAAACTACAACAGGGCCTGATTTACTGTAATGTGGATTGTTAGGCTCTATTCTTAAGAAAGTGATGGAGAAAATGTTAATAATGCAGATTAAACTTTGAAGTTTGTCATGCATCCATTCCCTATCCCTATCTTCCCTCCATAGAGAACTAATTATTAAATATTTACCAGTATAGCACCAAGTAGGAGCATATTGTGAGAGAATTCTCCCTGGTTGGTTTTGGCTAGAAAATGAGTTGGGAGCTAGAAGGATTTGAGTGAAAATAAAGTCCAGAAGGCCCTGAATGTCCCAGAGTACAAGGACAAGTGATTCAAGGATTCTAGAATAAGCATCTCGTTCCTCTTTATGTTGGGTCACTTAATTCAGAGCCCTCTTCTTCGCTGTTACCACCGTGGTTTTGATCTTTGGAACATCTTATTACCTTCTTGGGTAGCAATTTTTAAATGTGGGCATAAGGATTCCCTCTTTTCAAAGACAAAGACTGTGTGTGACATTGATAAACTTACATACCAACGGCTTTATAATCCTCAGGGATGAGACTGCAGCTCAAATTCTGAGCCCAGGATTACTATAATTGTATTCTTTCTGCTTTCTCTTTCCCTGTCAGACTGAGTTTCCAGCAGACAGGCTTCATTGCCATTTATTGCAGAAGCTTTTGTTTTTGAAGTGAATTTACTAGTAACCCTTTGTATTTACATCACACCTTTCATCTGAAGATTTCAAAGAGGTTTACCAGCCATCTGTCATTAAGTGTCATTATTTCTAAAGAAGGAGGCAAAGGAAAGAATGACTTGCTTGAAGTCATTGAGTCAGAACTGCCTGGAGTTTTGAGTCCTAGCCCAGTGACAGAGTGACATTTTATATGGTTTCCAAATATTTTATCTGATATCATTATTTTCACATTAGACTTCCATGGATTTTGTTACATTTGGGATGTGTCAGTCTCAATAATAGCAATAATTATAATAACATTAATTATAACTGACATTTTTACCAGGCTTTGAAGTTTGTAAAGTGTTTCACTATACATTACCTCATTCAAATCTTTGAGTTAAAATTGCACATGGTAAATGCTTGATATAATTTGTTTTTGTTCAGCTGTTCAGTTATGTCTGACTCTTCATGACCCCATGGACCCAAACCATCCATGGGGTTTTCTTGGCAAGGATAATGGAGTGCTTTGCCCTTTCCTTCTCCAATGGACCCAGTGGATTCTTTTGTCAGGCAATCAGAAGTTAAGTAAATTGCCCAGGGTCACACAAACTAGAAAGTCACTGAGGTCAAATTTGAACCCAGGTCTTCATGACTCCAGCTGCCACAGTCTATCCACTGAGCCACATAGCTGCCTCCTAGGCATATAGAGGTTAATTGATTCATCCAAGGTGAATCTAGGAAGTATCTGAGGCTGGGTTTGAAGTCAGGTCTTCCTGACTCCAGATCTAGTGCTCTTAACCACTGGGTCACAACTGCCTCTATTCTTGATATAATAGCATCCACTTATATTTGTTTTCTCCTTGTGTCCTCATAGTCCTGAGCATGAGCTGATCAGACAATATTAATTACTTTATTATTATTATTTATATTATTATATATAACATAATAGTATATAACAATTATATATATTATTATTACAGACTATATATATATATATATATATATATATATATATATACTTTATAAAGGAGGAAATGGAGTCTTATGCAAGTGAAATGATTTATCCAAGATCATACAGCTATGGGTGACAGAGCTTAGATTTAAAGTGAAGCCTTCCCAATCCAAGTCCAGGTTACTTTATACTATGCCACATTGCCTCTGCTATAGTAGTCTCAAAAGTAGGTATTGTTCTTATTTCCTGACACCAAAATTATGAAATGACTCAGTTCTCTTTGTCTATATATACATTTTCCTTGTCTTTGTATCACATGGCAGGCATCATGAGACAGTGGAAAGAGCATGATCTCTAGAGCCGTAGGATTTAGGTTCATAACCTTGGGCAAATCACTTAACTCCCTGGTCCTCAGTTTATACATTATTAAAATAAGAGGGTTGGATTAAATGGCCTTTGAAGTCATTTCTCACTCTAGTTCTTTGATCCTAGTGTAAGAGTGAAGGCTGGAATCCCTAACCACAATTAAAGTAAATATAGGGGGCCCCAACTTCTGAATCAAAGGTTGGGAACAAGTCATTTTGGGAGGAGTGAAGTTCATTGGATGAAAGTAGATGACATTTCTCAGGAAACATTTTGAGAATGACTAAAAGAATCAGACATAAAGCTCTGGGTCAGTTAGAAGGCAGGGCATCCATCACTATAGCAGTCAAGCTTCAGGTTTAGGAATGCCTTGGGGAGGCTGACTCCCTTATATAGGAAGGCAATAAGGGGCTAAGAGTGGGATATCAAGCCCAGAAAATACTGGACTAGTAGGAGACAATGCAGCTCTTGTTGAGAGATATCCTAGGAACAAACTAGAGACACGAGGACAGGTAGCCTCAGAACTTGGAGCCTATCAGAGAACTACATCTAAGGAAAACTTCATAGAGACTCCGTAATAGAAGGAAAGAACTTCTCCTTTGTGGCATATCCTTACACCACATATAATGCCACATAGAACTCATAGCTCCAGGTTTTGTGGTGTTCCTTTCTCCTTTTATGAAATCTTCATAAATGCCTCTTAGGTGTAGTTATTCCTATGCCACACAAATTTCTTTATATTTGCCTTATCACCATTGTATTTGAAATTTCAGCTTGTTTTCCCATGGACCCGTGTATAGTTATGCAAAAGTATAATCCTAGATTTTTGGGAAAAATGTTTTTTGTTACCAACTATGCTTTCCATGTCACTTTAGCAAATATCTTCACGTAAATTCTAATCTATCCTGACTGGTAACCAATGAGGAGCATACCAATAGGGGTTCATGAGTAATAATGGTAAAAAACCAACCACTCAGAGTTATCCCTAGACTCCTGAAGGAAGAAGTAGTATAGTACCCCCTGGGAACCAAATCTATTTTTTAGTGAAAGTTGGGAGAGTGGGTCCAAAAGGATACTCTAGGATGATTATAGGGCCTAGAAATGGAAGAAATTCCCATACTCTTTATAGAGGGTACCATTTTGTAAAGCATTTCACCATGTTAAATTGCTTCTTAAATGAAATGAACACAATTGATTTCAGAGAGCTATTAGAATCAGTATCAGCAAAAAAGGGATTAGTGTTAGAGTTACCTAGGTACAAATGAGTGAACTGATGGATTTTTTTTTTAAACAGAAAGTTTTACAGGTGAGGTTTTATTTTTAAAAGCTATTACTCTACCCATTTAAAAAACCATTCCTTTTAACAACTATGATGACATTTCCAAGATTATCAGCCTCGAGAAGAACAGCACTGGGGCTGAAGATTATATTTTCTTTGAGTCTTTGAACAAATAGCCATGTATTAGCCTCCATCATGGATATTAGGCTCAACAAAATCAAATCAGGAAAGGTCAGAAAAAGCAACAACAACCTAATTCAGAGGATTCCTATAAACATTGGATATTCTATTATTTCTTATAATCAACACCAAAGGGTTACTATATCATCCTGAATAATTAACAATGAACCAATTCAAGGATGTTTTTAATGCCCAGTTTGAGCAGGAGAGAGCCCTACGATGAATAACTGGCTTAAATTATAACTTATCACAGCTCATGTGGACCTTGCTCAGGGTGATCAGGAAGAAGCTGTTTATTTGCCATCTTTAGCCTAGTTTCAGATCTGTAGTAATGTAGAGGAAGTGAGGAATGATTGGTGACCTAGTTAAGCAGCCACCCTTTTAAACCACACCATGCATGAGATCTTGAGCTTCCATTTTTTTTTTTGTGAAATTGAGACTCATTAAAGGGCACATTCTGAATAAGAGAAGTGTAGGCGAGGTTTTAGGATGCTTGACTTTTGTATGGGTATCTATCATTTTGACACACAGTCAGAGTGGGATATGTTTCTCCAGAAAGACATAGGAAATTCCTATGACACCAAAACCCTAGACAGAGTTTCTAAGGAAGACTTTTTTATTCTCTTCCTAGGTCTTCAAAGGTACAAAAACTACAGGTTCCCTAAAGGCCACTGGACAAATGGACCAACATTGGTTTCCTCAGGTATAAGATGAGGAATCTGGGCTGGAGGATTTCTGAACTCTCCCCCAGCTTGAAAGCTTTTGGGTTGTGTAGTGACTATATTTTAGGGGCACAACTTCCTTCAAACATCTGTCACCACTGGGTTTCTTTACGTCATGATTATTGATACCTGTCATTAGACGGAAATTTCTAATGTCCCCACATATTATGGATAACCAAAGTTACACAGCTATTTTATACCAAGTTTGCCTTCAGAGCAATATTGTAAAAAGTGTGGAAGTAATTAATGGGAGAAGTTTTTAGAAACACTGTAGGAAAAGTTCTGAGATTAGCTGGGGGCCAACAGTGAGAAGAAATGTTTAACCAGACACTTCTGACCCAGAGACATTGCTCCCAGTTTCACCCAGGATTTGGTGATTAGGCTTCCAGGGCAACAGGATCATCTCTATATTTAATCTACTAATCAGTCTTTGAATTTTCCATTTTTCCTGTTCTAGCCTTCCTGGGCAAGAATGAATAGATGTATAAACATTTTCTCCTTTAGCATACAGAAATGCAGTTAAGTGGCACAGTGGACAGAATACCTGCCCTGGAGTCAGGGAGACATCTTCCTGAATGCAAATCTGACCTCAGACACTTATTAACTGTGTGACCCTGGACAAGTCATTTAACCCTGTTCACTTCAGTTTCCTTATGTATAAAATGAGTCGGAGAAGCAAACCATTCCAGTATTGTTGTCAATAAATCACCAAAAGAGGATCACAAAGAGTTGAATATGATTGAAAACGACTGAACTATAGTCAGGAGAAGTAGTGTATCTTTTGAAATCAGAGGACCAGAATTCAAATCCTAGCTTTTAAACTGACTATGCAAATTTGGACAAGTCTCTTAATTTCCTAGTGCTTCAGTTTCCTCATTTTTAAAATGACTTGGACTAGAGAGCCTCTAGGTCTCTGGAGCTTTCCAGCTTTTGGTCTTTGATCCTAGGATTCAATACTAGAATCATCATGAGACATTGAAGGAGAATCACTCAAAAATGAAGGCCAGGAAAGAATGCAGGAGCCACGAGAAATGGGTTTGTTCACAATGCAACCATCCAATCCATTCATAGAATCCTTTAGGAAACAAAATCTTGAAAATGACCGAGCTTCCCACCCTCATTCTTACAGATGAATAAACTGAGACCCAGAAAGAGGAAGAGTCTTTCCTCAAGCTCGCACAGCTAGAAAAGTAGGAAAGTTAGGAATTAGACTCATTTTGTCTAATTCATAATATATGGAATTTAGAATTAGAAGGGACCATTGTGATCATCTATTCCTACCCCTTCCTTTTCCAAATGAGGAGAATGAGATCTAGAGAGATAAAATAATTTATTCAAAGTCACATAGGTAATAAATAGAAGAGCTGGTATTCAAACCCAAGTCTTCTGATTCCAAATACAGTATTTTTTCCACTCCATCCACTCCATTCTCCTCTGCCTCAGTGCTTCTTTCTCCCACAGTCAGTACTCTTTTAAAAATTTAACATATATTTAATATGCATTTGTTGTTAGATAAGAAAGTTTCCTAGAGATTAGACTCAGGTACATAACACTATAGATATAAAACAATGCTATACTTGGTGCTTTAGAGAGAGGCAAAACAAAATGCTATCTAAGAAGGAAAGTGGTTTACTTTGGGGGTAGAGATCAGGGACAGACCTTATTGAGGAAGTGTCATGGTTCTCTTGTAGGGTGGGAGTGGGGAAGGAAAAGGCAACTAGGGAAAGGGGGAGGGCTGAAATAGTGGACACCTGGTGATGGAGGGAGCTTCATCTTGCTGAGGCTCAGGCTCAACCTTGACTGATACTCCATTCTTCAGAGCCCACCTCATCTTCATTCCAGCAGCACTTCTGAAAATATTTGCATAGAGCATTAATTTAATTTTAAAAATTTTGTGTGTAGGTTGAATATGAAAGAAGCCTATCTTAAAAAAAAACTTTACTTTCTGTCTTAGTAATAACTCTAAGATAGAAGAGCAAGGGCTAAGTAAAGGCGTTATGTGACTTGCCAAAGGTCACACAGCTAGGAAATCTCTGAGGCCAGATTTGAGCACAGGTCCTCCTACCTGGCCTGGAGCTCTGTCTTCTCTGCCATGTAGCCGCCCCAAAGTCTATCTTAAAAAAAAAATTAGAAAGACTTATTAGAGAACCCTTTGTGGATTATGGATCATGGTTCATGCATTAGGACATGATTTGTGATATTATTTTACTGGACTTATGTAATAACAAAGTTGTGGAAGATCCTAAAGTCTAAAGTGGAAGATGTTCAGTTCTAGGGAAGTGATAAACAACTTAGCTTTCATATTTCACATGATTACGTTAATTTCATTTTCATTTTCAGAATGGGGAAATTCCAAAAACAATGTTTGTAGCTTGAGGTTAACCCCAGAAAAAAAAAATTTTTTTTAAACCCTTACCTTCCATCTTGGAATCAATACTGTGTATTGGCCCCAAGGCAGAAGAATGGTAAGGGCTTGGCAATGTCAAATGACTTGCCCAGGGTCACACAGCTGGGAAGTGTCTAAGGCCAGATTTGAACCTCGGACCTTCTGTCTCTAAGCCTGACTCTCAATCTACTGGGATACCCAGCTGCCTCCCAACCAAAAAAATTCTAGAAGAGTTTATTAAACATGGTTTGTAAATATTTTTAAAAGTTCAGACAAGATGTTAGCAAGGGTTTAATGAGGACAAATTCTTACACATCACTCTTATTTTTCTTTTTGGCTAAGGCTACTAAGCTGGTACACTTGGGCTCTATCCTTGGCCCTGCTCTAGCTGACAGTTTTATTGATGCCTTGGAGAAAGACTAAGATGACTTTTTTTTTCCAACTTGTAGTTTGGAGGAAAAGAATCAGAGTGCAAAGTAATCTCTACAGGCTAGAGCAATAGACAGACTCTAAGGTGATGAAATCTAATACAGCTAAATAAGAAGGACTTTCTTTGGGTTAAAGCAACAATAACAACTTCACAAGTGCAAGATGAGAGAGGTATTTCTAGGCAATAGTTAATAAGTAAACATCTGGGGTTTTAGTGGACTACAAGTTCAATTTAAGTTACCAGTATGCAAAAGCTATTGACAAAACTAATTGGATTTTAAGCTGAATTTTAAGTGGAAGAGTGCTCAGAGCTAGGAAGGCGATAGGCTCTCAACTATGCTGTTCTGCTCAGATGACATCTGAAATATCATAGCTCCACATAGTCTGTCCAAATGAGGAAGGGAATTAAAATGATACCATGCAATGGGATGACTGGAAAGGTCCAGCCTCAAGGAGGAAGGCTTAGGGTGATCAATAGATGTTTAAGTTTTTGAAGAGGTAAAAGACTTTTTCTGCTTGGTCTTAGGGGAAAGGACCACTGCAGGGAAAGTGAAGAGAGATGGACTTTGGTTCAGCATAAAGACAACCATAATAAGCTGAGCTCTGTAGAAAGGGAAATGTTTGTCTTTGGAGGTAGGATGTTTCCTATCTCCGGAGATCTTCAAATGAAAGTTGACTGACTGCTTTTTTGGTGATGCTATAGAGGAAATTCATACTTCTGCTATTCCTTATATTAGATAGCTTCTGAGGTTTCATCCATCTCTACGGTTCCATGATTTTCTGGTAGACTGGGGACTGCCTTCAAAATACCATGTTAGGATTTTAGCTTTTGACTTGTTTTCCAGGTATACTTTAGATAAGAATTGAAAACAATTATATAGATCATAAGGTGATAAAAGAACTTTCTTCTTAGCTTTCCTAATACTGCTCAGCCTAGTCACCCAGGCTTACAACTTAGGTGTCATCCTTGAAACCCCCTCTGTTACTCCCCATATCCAATCTGTTGTCAAGTCCCGTCTTTGAAACATCTCTCATCTATGACCACTTCTCTACTCAGACACTGGCTCATGTCTGAACTATGACAATATCCTTTTGGTTTGTCTCCCTGACTCCAGTCTTTCCCCACTCCAACCTATTTTCCACTCAGCTTTCAAATGGATTTTCCTAAAATGCTGATCTGATCATTTAACACCCTTATTCAGTCACTCCAATCACTCTAATTACTTCTGGGACCAACTATAATATCCTCTTTGGATTTTAAAGGCCCTCATAACTTGACTTCTTCCTGCTTTTCCAGTCTTCTTACACCTCACTTCTCTCCATATACTCTGTGACACAATAATACTGGCCTTCTCTCTGTACCTTGAATAGGACATTCCATCTCCGGACTCCAAGCATTATCACTGGCTGTCTCTCTTGTCTGGAACGCTCTCCTTCCTAACCTTCACTTCAAGTTTTACCTTAAGTCCCATCTTCTTCAACAAGCTTTCCCCACAATCCTGAAAGATTTATGGTGGGAAATGCTATCCATCTACAGAGAAAGAACTGTTGGAGTTAGATGGATGTAGATCAAAGCATACTATTTTTCACATCAATGTATTATGATATTATTTTGGGATTTTGGTTATGTATAAGTGTGCTCTTATTACAATGACCAATATAGAGTATATTTTGTATGACAAAAAAATCTTTTCCCACTTCTTAATTTTATGATCTCCCCTCTGAGTAGGAAATATTGAGCAGGGAATGCCCATAGAGACAAGTAGCTAATGTAGTAGATAGATTGCTGGTCCTAGAGCAGTGATGGGCAACCTTTTGAGCTTGATGTGTCAAAATTCGCCAAAAAATCAAACACAACTTGGGTGGTGTGTCACTTCGAGAAAAAAAACCAACAAACACTTTAATTTCTTTTTTTTTAATAGTATTTTATTTGATCATTTCCATGCATTTTTCATTAAAGACAAAGATCATTTTCTTTTCCTTCCTCCCACTCCCCGTGGCCGACGTGTGATTTCACTGGTATCACATGAAACACTTTAATTTCTTGATATTTATTGTTTAAATAACAAAAATGTATAATTGTAATATATAACTGTATTTAATAAACCAAAAACTAATTATTTAACTTACCTGCTTAGTAACTTCTTTGTTCATCTGTCAGTCAGTTTCTTTTGTTGGTCTTGATATTATTCAACTTGTGTGGGGTGCCATGAACTAAGATAAGTGAGGGGGAGGGGGAATTTTTTAAGCTGCCTATTAGTGACTTTTTTGTTGCTGAATTTCATTGGCTAAATTTTCAATTGAAGGTTGGTATTTTGCACATTTCAAGCCCAAGCAAGCACTACTTATTTCATCTGTCAATCTGTTTCTTTTGTTGGTTTTGATATTATTTAATGCTGAGAATAAGGTCTCACAAAAATACATAGAGGGAAAACTTGTGAGTAAAGCCATTGTTGTATTTTTCAGGGTGCTAAAAGTATCTGGTAATTGGTTCCAGGCACTCCTCTGTTGCACCTGGGCTGGAGTCCCACCCAATCTTCCTTCCTTCCTTCGGTAGTGGTGGTGGCTGTGAAACTTCTGCCTGCCAACCTGCCTACCCTCCCTCCAGCTGCTTGCTCCTTCCCTGCAAGCTCCTCCTTCCTACCCCCACAAGAGCCCCACTCGCCCCAGACCCCTGGTGCACACCAACCACTGCTGGCCCCCCACCTTGTTCCAGTCCCCCGTGGCCAGTGCATGGAGAAGATCCCCCTCCCCTCCTTCTGGCCATGGCAGAGTGCACGGAGAGCTGAGCCCACATGTGGCGCATGCCATCAAAAATGGCTACGCATGTCAGTGCTGACACATGTGTCATAGGTTCGCCATTAGTGATGTGAGCCTCGACAAATCATTTAGCTTCTGTCTGCCTCACTTTCCTCATTTATTCAATAGGGAAATCATAGCCCCTATTTTACAGGGCTGTTGTAAGGATCAAATGAGATAATATTTTTGAAGTGCTTATCATACTGCCTGGCACAAAGTATGTGCTTAATAAAAGCTTGTTGTGTCCTTCTAAGTCTACCCCTAATTTATCCTGTATGTGTCTTGCTTTTATATAGTTGTTTACATAACGTCTCCCCCATTAGACTATGATCTCCTTATGAACAGGGATTAGCTGTTGTAAACTTTCTTTGTATCCCCTGCATTTAGCATAGTGCATGACACTTAGGCAGGTAGATCCTTAATCAATGCTAGTGGACTTGACTAGCCTGTAGCTCATTGAAGAATTCTATTCAAAGTGCTGATTTCAGATCAATGTTAATCTGGAAGGAGGTTTCCTGGTTGTTGATCATGGGGTTTTGTTCTTGGCCTCACCTATCTGGCATTTTAATCAGTTACTTGCTTGTGGAGGCTTCTGATAACCATTTCACATGAGGAATAGCTGAGGGAATTTGGAATTTCTGATCTGAAAAAGAGATGAAAAAAATGTGTGTCAAGTTTGGGCAGGGCAATATGATATTTATTTTCAAATATTCAAAGAGCTCTTACGTGGAGAAAGCTTTAGAAAATGTTCGGATTTGATGGACTCATGACTTTCTATATTCTTTCACTAGGGCAGATTGTAATATCATGCCTTCTTATTCTGAATTATTCTGGCCCTTTCATAAATTACTCATAAAGAATTATTTTGACATACTAGTCATCCTTGACATTTTGTGAATAGCAAGGTACCACAATCTACAATCTCTTGCTTTCTCTATATGATTAGCCAAACTCCTTTTCTAGTCATTCATAGTTTTGATGATACCTTTTCTACCAATTTTCAACCAGATTTGAACTCAGAAAAGTGAGTCTTCCTGATGCTAGGCCTGACATTCTATCCACTGTGCCATCTAACTTCCCTTCATTTTTCAACCACAAGTCCTCAATGGTAATATGCTACAGCCCACTTATGCCTACCATACACTTTCTCATTTTCTTTAGGTTCACCTGAAATTTTTATTAAATACATTTGATCACTAGGAAAATATTAGTACATACATATGCACCAATATGGTATATGTGTACATGTGTTTGCCAGTGAATAGTTTAGGATCAATGAAAGCTCCTTTTCTTTCTGCATAATTCCATAAATGAATCCAATTTGCTTTTCTCCTCCTATCCAATTCAGGACCTACTTCATTCATTAATCAATTGCAGTGCTGGTCCAAGATATGCCATGTTAATTAATTAATTCTATGGGCTTCCCATCTAACTGCATATTTTTAACCTGGGTGATATATGACTTTTGGAAATAATTTTAGAGACAACCAAAATACACTTGAACATGAAGTCACTTCAGTCACATAAATATGATAAAGGTAGGAATTTGAGACAAAGGCTGTAGTTGAGAAGGGAGGCCATTGCCCTCCTTATCTCTCCACTTTGCTTTCCCCTCTTGCCTTCTACTATCTCTTTAATTTTCATGGGAGATGAAAGAATCTTGAAAACTGAATGATCTTAATGATCTTAAACTCAGACAACTCTTGGTAATTTGTTAGAAGTCAGATCCTAAAAGAATTTTGAAAGAGTCAATGGCAAAATGGAAAGAATAGATATTAGAGAGGTCTTTCTAATCTTAAGTCAGAGGTTTGGGGCAAAGATGTTACTCTTTGTGAGAAGAAAGAGTAAGATTTGAAGACAGATTGAATGACTGCATATTTTATTTATTTGCCTTTCTATTGGGTGTTCCAAGAGATCTTGGCCATGAGATTAATTTTCTCCTGGAGAGAAAAACTAAACATAGTTAAAACTTGGGGACTGACAGATTCTTTTCCTTCTGAAGAAATAATAATCTAGTGTTTCCCCCTAATCTGATGTCTGAATGTTTGGAGGACCTAATCCCCATACTGTAATAGATGAAATTTAAAACTCTAAGTTCTAAGCTTCAGGAAAGATGACAGAACCCACACCTTCTCTTATGGGAAAAAGGTCAGGAGAAGATTCAAGCTGAAGGTCAAAAGTTGGAAGCAGTGAGAAGCTTTGTAATCATCTATTCAGTAGAGCACTGCTGGACAGAGACTTTATGCAATGCTCAGGAAGAAAAAGGATAAAAGGAAGCAGTGTGATGACTTCACCAGAACACATTAATGACCCTGTAGTGTTAGAGGTATAAGTGCTTCTCTACTTGCATACCTTGGCCACATGTGCTTCCTACACATATATCCCTCCACATATGCATCCTGGCCATAGGTGATCCCTAGGTATGACTGCTTATCCAAAAGATGGTGAGTATACTTATGAAGAAGGGTCCTTCATGTTCTATTGTTTTTACTCTACAATTTCATTAAATGCTTGTAACTTAAACTAATTGGGTCTTCTGGCTGATTAGAAAAAGCAAGCACATTATTGGAGGCCCTTGAATCATGCTTTTTTTTTTTGTACTTGTCTGGATCTAGACCCACAGCATACCATGAACCTTGAGTATCTTGTCCTGAAGCACCCACGTATAATTATTGCTTTGTTTCGGCAAGGCTTGCCTTATATATGTAAAGGATAATTTTAGCTTTGTGACTTGAAATCTAAATAATTGGTCGCCAGGGAAAATTCCCAAATAATAAAATACCCAAGTCAGCTGGGAATTATGGTGATTTTAATTAATATAGAGAGAAGGAATTAAGGAAAGGAGAGAGAGAGAGAGAAAGAAAGAGAGAGAGAGAATTAATTTAAACTTCTCTGGCTCAGCCTGAGCCAGGAAGTAGTTAAAGGCCTTGGCCAAAGTGGCCTCCCTGAGCCTAAGGGAAAGGGAGTCAGTCTTATCACTCACCACGAGACTGTCTCCAAGGAAGCTGTCTGAGTGAGATCCTCCAGGCTGAGTTCCAGTCCTCACTGAACTGAACTCCGAATGTAATTACACTCCGAACTGAATTCAATTGCCTGAACTGACTTTTTTAGCCTTCTTTTAAAGAAATTTTCTCTTATGTCACCTCCTCTAAATTTTCACATCTACCAATCACAGTAAATGCTTTTTCCAGAACTGCCTATTCTTTAGTTCTCACCTTCTTTGATTAGATTTTCTCCAGGACTATCCACTCTTTAGTTCTCACCTTCGCTGGTTAGATTAAATCTTCTGAGGTACTTCCACACTTTTTACAATATTGCTCTGAAGGCAAACTTGGTATAAAATAGCCGTGTAACTTTGGTTATCCATAATATGTGGAGACATTAGAAATTTCCGTCTAATGACAGGTATCAATAATCAAGATATAAAGAAACCCAGTGGTGACAGATGTTGTGAAGGAAGTTGTGCCCCTAAAATATAGTCACTACACAACCCAAAAGTTTTCAAGCTGGGGGAGAGTTCAGAAATCCTCTAGCCCAGATTCCTCATCTTATACCTGAGGAAACCAATGTTGGTCCATTTGTCCAGTGGCCTTTAGGGAACCTGTAGTTTTTGTACCTTTGAAGACCTAGGAAGAGAATAAAAAAGTCTTCCTTAGAAACTCTTGTCTAGGATTTTGGTGTCATAGGAATTTCCCAAGTCTTTCTGGAGAAACATATTCCACTCTGACTGTGTGTCAAAATGATAGATACCCATATAAAAACCAGGCATCCTAAATTCTGTTAAACCAAGTATCTCCATTGTTACAATAATGAAATAACTAAATCAAATCTTCTGAAGTACATTCTGAGTGGTTTTTAAAATTCACAAATATAAGTAGAGTAAAAGGTTCTCTCTGTTGCTGTAAATTGAGATATGTGAAGTATAACTTTTATTTCAAAATATCTCCCTCATTGATCTCTGAAGTTCCACTATTTGTCATTTATTTCTTTAGGTTAGACAACATGCCTCCATAAATGATATTTTTTAAAGTGCAAATGCTTCTACATGGTGATCAATACTAAGTTCCTAAGCATGTTATAGTGGAAAGAGGATAGAACACAGAATACTGAATTTGGAGTCATAAGACCTACATTTAAATCCTGTATCTTTCATTTACTGCCTTAAGGAGACCACTGAATATGTCTGGACCTCAATTTCTTTATCTATAAAGTAAGGGAGTTGGTCTTCTAGGGAAATCTCTATTATCCCTTCCAAATCTAAAACTAAGAATCTATGACTTTAATGTGGATGTTTCTTTCATCATTTCTTCTATGACAAGACATGAAATCAGAGTAATTGGGTGACTGAAGGAAAGGAGACAATGAAAGAGGAAAAATCAAGGGCAGATACAGAATTGAAAAAAAGACAATTCTATTTTTCAAAGTGTACAGGACTGATTCCATGTGTCCATTTAGAAATAAGTTTATATTAAAAATTTTTAATCAATGATGACCATAAAAATAGAAATCAACTTAAAATATAACACTAGACTTGTGAGGCAGTAGAATAGGTAGGTAGAATAGAAAGGATTACAGGGAAAAGAGAATGAACCAAGATGCAAGAAAAATGTACTGGAACCAAGATGGGAATTGGAGGGACAACTAAACTCTATATGCATTTCTCCAGGAGATAGGGCTTTAAGTTTGCCTATAGATTTAAAGTCATCAGGGAAGAACAGGCTCTTTTCATGCTTCCTTTCTTTTTCCTTCCTCTATTGCTGTACCTTTTACTACCTTGCTTTGTCAGCTGCCATATTGAAAAATTTCTAGGCCCATCCTAAAGAAAAAAGTCTGACTTAGGTTTTGACTAAAGTTAAATTAGACATCTTTGGTTGTGAATCTCCATAATAGAAGGAAAGTGGCATGGAAATTTGAAGTTGTGGGCAGAACAGATAGAATTTTTTAGGAATGTCTTAACCCTCTTCTCTTTTTTTCTGGCATATTTCCATTAGACTTTGGGCTATTAGTATCTGGAATGTTGACAGTAAGTTTCTGGAAAAGACACTGGCATCTCCATCATATGCATACATTCATTCAGTTATTTTCATTGATTTCCTTAATTAGGACAAATAAATTGAGAAACATATGGTCTGAATAACAAAATGTGATGGAGTCAGGGGCAATGATACATAACTGATAGAAAAGTTGTTCTGAATCTTGACAAATATATATGATAACTAACTAATTGGCAACCCCATTCATGGTAGCTAGCTGGTGGAGTGGATGGAGAACTGGGCTTGGAGTCAGGAAAGACCTGAGTTCAAATCCTACTTCAGATACTCTCTGTGATTCTGGGCAAGTCACTTAACCCTTGCTTCAGTTTCCTCAATTGCAAAATGTGGATAATAATAGTCCTTACTGCCAAGGGTTGTTGTGAAAATCAAATGAGATAACAGCTTAATACAACACATGGTTAGTGCTATTATTATTATTTGTATATTTGTATAACCCTGGGCAAGTTTCTCAACCTCTGTTTGTTTCAGTTTATTCTTCTTAAAAAATGGGGATAACATTAATACTTCCTTCACATGGCTGTTGTGAAGAGAAAATGAAATAATTTTAAAGTGTTTAACACAATACCTGGCACATAGTAAGTACTATATAAATATTAGTGTTTCCTCTTCTTTCTAGCTGTGTGGTCCTGAGAAAGTTTCTTAACCTTTGTCTGTCTCAGTTTCCTCATCTATAAAACAGGAATAATAATATCACCTATCACCCAGGGTGTTTGTGCTTTAAAGACCTGTACAAACACTAGCTATTATTATGCCTTGCCCAATAGGCTCTTGAGTTTCAAGATCTCTCCTTTTCCCCACTTTCTGGTATTCTCCAACCTTGGCAATTTTTTTTTTTTTAAAACCCTTACCTTCCATCTTGGAGTCAATACTGTGTATTGGCTCCAAGGCAGAAGAGTGGGAAGGGCTAGGCAATGGGGGTCAAGTGACTTGTCAAGGGTCACACAGCTGGGAAGTATCTGCTTTCAGATTTGAACCCAGGACCTCCCATTTCTAGGCCTGGCTCTCAATCCACTGAGCAACCCAGCTGACCCCTATACTTTGTATTTTAGAAACTAGCAAATTGCCAAGGTTGGGGGGCAGCTGGGTAGCTCAGTGGATTGAGAGCTAGCCCTAGAGATGGGAGGTCCTAGGTTCAAATCTGGCCTCAGACACTTCCCAGCTGTGTGACCCTGGGCAAGTCACTTGACCCCCATTGCCTAGCCCTTACCACTCTTCTGCCTTAGAACCAATACACAATATTGACTCCAAGACTGAAGGTAAGGGTTTAAAAAAAAATACAAAGTACAGATACATCTTAGACTGCTATATTTTTTGGTCATTTTCATTGGAATTCTATTTCATGCCACTTGTCATTACAACAAACAAGTTCATGTTGAAGAACATTGTCAATAATTTCATGTTAATTGTCCATTCAATGTCAATACCATTTTCGTGTCAATAAACCAACAAAGCAACATCACTGTATTAACCCACATGGGGATGGATTATATAGTTCAGTGGCTTCAGAACATGTTGGGACTGGAATAATAAATCATATCTGATTGCAAACTGACCGAAAATCCTGTGCTCTTCTTTCTACACATCTCAGGGCAGAGTTTTTTCCTCTATTTTTTGTTTTCTCTATTTTTTTCTCTATATTCTCTAGTTTTGTTCTCTATATCAACCTGGCTTTGACAGTGAGGCTATTTGGATAGAGGTTGCTGAGGTGTCAATTCTTGGATCTTTGGGTTGAAATTCCTCACTGCTGCCTTTTCAGGGTTCTTGGCTCCCTGGTGGTAGTGTCCTTGTTCTGTGGGTTTGAATAGATATCCTCAACCCATATCTCTAAATAGATGTTCAATTAGAAGGATTTTCAAAGCAATATTCTAGGTGTTCTTCAAATTCCCTTTTCAGGTGCATCAGCTACTTCTCTTCCTCTGCTTACCGCTCCGAGCAGTTAATAGGTCTGCCATAGCTCCCAAAGCCTGGCACTGAATTCAACAGCACTGACCTTAGCCTTGGAAGTAGCGTGTAGTCTGAGTTCAGCACACGGAGCCCTGCAATTTCCTGGAGCTCAGCATTTCAAGCAAGGGGCCTGGTACTAATTACTATCATTTTAATGCCTTCGTCCATCAGACTTCAACGCTTTCTGAGATTATTCAGCGCAGGAGTGTGGTGCCAAATAGCCACTCATTCACAGGAAGCAGCAGCATGCAGGAAGTCTGGGATGATCTCATCTCAAAAGTTTTATACAATTTTAGGAGCAGACACAGTGCTGAAATGAAACCAAAACCTTTTTGCCCTAAGGGGGAGGGGGAATTATTATGCTGATCAAAAGGCTCTTTGCTGGATTTATCTTCACCTTCCCATGACAGCCTGCCAAACTCAAATTCTCTGTTTGGGCTGAATCACTCTTGGGGATTCTCCTACCCTTAGGCTAAAGTAAAAGCTGGGGAGTTGGGTTCTAACAGATTTATTTAGGGTAGCTGGAAAACTATGAATGAATGAATGAAAAAGCATTAAGTACTTACTATGTGCAAATCTCTGAACCAAGTACTGGGGATACTAATAGAAAGCAAAATCAGTGCCTGAATTTAAGGAGCTCATATGTTAAAGGGGGAAGACAACACACACACACACACACACACACACACACACACACACACACACACACACACACACACAGCTTCAGCTACAAATCCGATGGAAGAGTTCCGTGGACCTTAAAGTAAAGCAGCAAAGCCCAGGGTAATGAATTTTCTTTACTGTCCATTTTTATTCCTAAAATCATATCCTTTTGTGTCGTTGAACTATTTAATAATGCTAAGGACTTAGGAAGTGAGAACTTCTTTTTCAGGGTCTTTAGGAGCTGTGGCTGCCGGGGTGGGGTGGGGTGGGGGTGGGGGTGGGGTTATGGCATCCAGAATCAGCTGTGTAGTAACATCTCTCCAGGGGTTGCCTCCTGAGTTGATGGCTGCAGGAGCTAAGATGGAAGCAGGATCAGTGGCTTGGGACAGAGAGCTGCTTCTATTCCCGAGGCCCTTGAGTTCAGGGTCTTGGGCTATCTTCATTTGGGCCCAAGGTGGCAGGGGTAGTTTGACCTGCCTCACACATTCTGCCTTCTGTCTTTTAGTCAAATCAGTTTGGAAACTTGTTAAGCTTATATCTAATGTAAAAAGGGTCAAAATGTGTGTTTGTTTTTTTTTTTTTGAGAGTTGGAAAGAATATCAAATCTCAATATAGCCTTCTCACTACTCTCCACAAAATGTCCTTGGAGAGGGAGTAGACCAGATTCCAGATCAGAGACTATCAAGACCACATGCAGAAAGAACCTCTCTGTTCTACAATATTTACAGCAGCTCTCTTTGTGGTGGCAAAGAACTGGAAATTGAGGGATGCCCATCCACTGGGGAATGGCTAAGGAAGTTGTGGCATATGATTATGATAGAATGCTACTGAGCCATAAGAAATGATGAACAGGTTAATTAAAAAAAATAGGAAAGACCTACAAGAAATTGTGAAGAGTGAAGTGAGCAGAACCAAGAGAACATTATGAATAGCAACAGAAATATTGTTTGAAGAATAATTTGTGTATGTTTACCTCCAGAAGAAGAACCAATGAATAACCAAGCAAGACGTAGTTTGATATGTGCACAAATCTTTTTTGTCAAATGATGTTTTCTCCAGTGTGAGGAAGAGATACCTGGGAATTTTAATATAACAAAGAAATAAATTTAGTTTAAAACAAAAAGATGGCCACATGCAGACCAGTTGTATTTATGTTTGATGGAAACATGTACATATCTATACTAAAATAACAGTAATGAATAGTTATTAATATTAATAATATAGAAGCAGATGGTGTAATAAATAGAGAGACTCTCCAAGTCAGGAAAATCTAAGACACGTACCAACTTAGTGACTCTGGGAAAGTCACTGAATCTCTCAGTAAGACTATAAATTCCTGAGAAGGTTCTGACCAATCTATGTAGAGAGTTTCCTCCTCAGATAGTTTCCAATACCAATGAAACCACAGGTTCACTGCCAGTCTCTAATTTTTTGTTGTTGTTGAGCCATTTCAGTTGTTTCTGATTCTTCATGATCCTGTTTGGGGTTTTCTTGGCAAAGTTACTGGAGTGATTTGCCATTTCCTTCAGCTCATTTTACAAATAAGGAAATAGAGGCAAACAGAATTAAGTGACTTGCCCAGAATCACACAGCCAATAAGTATCTGAGGACATTTGAAATCAGGTGTTCCTGTCTCCAGGTCTGGAGCTCTATTCACTGTACCACCTAGCTGTGCCTAGCAAATATTTAAAATAATAATAATTCACATTTATATAGGGTTTTGCATTAAAAAAGCAATTTCTTTACATCTCAGTAGAATAGATAAGAAAAATGATAATTCCATTTTGTATTGTCCTTTAAAGTTTACAAAGCATTTTACTTGAAATAGCCTTATGAAGTAGGTAATACAAATGCAGGGAATGTGTTCTCTGGGCTCTGGGCCTCAATTCTTAAATTGATATTTCTCCAGGGTGTGCATGTATAGCAACATTTCTAGTTGGCTTCAGTGCCAAGATAGTCCTAATTGGTTAATCAGGGTAGCCTTGACAAAGGATGGAGGAGGAAGAGTGGGGAGTTTTGAAAGAATAAGAGAAGATAGGATAAGAGAAATGACAGCTGACTTTGAAGGTGGATTTCATTAGGAATGTTCTTAATTACTACCTTGATGGAAGAGATTTTGATAATTTATGTAGCTAGCCAATATGGGTAGGAGTTATTTGTGCCCATCCCTAGGTAAAGACTTGATTCGTTGGCTGGAACTGTTTACTTGCAACCATAGCAGGAGATTCCTGGTTTTCCATTTTCCATGAAGGTTTAGCAGTCAAGATTCCTGAGTTTTCTCAGTCACTTTTGAGTGAAGCAGCATCAGTGACCAAGTATTTGGACAAATGGGTAACTATGGCAAGCCTTAACCCCAATATGTCCCCTGTACACACCACATACCTTAAGGCAGTTCCAGGGAAAGACTCAAGGGACTTACCCCACAGAGAAGTTAATGGGGTTAGGGGAAGGATTTTTGCCTGAGGGATAATTTGAGTTAATGATTAAAAGTTTATGTAAACTTTTGTTAAAATTTTTTACATTCCTCTGCATCTTTCTTAATCTAATTAAATTATTTTGACTTTTACTTTGAGTTTAAGTGACTCAAAAGAATGATTAGGTCCAATCAAGACTCCTCATGGGATGAGATTAGGGCCAATGATAGAGAAATAGCCCTAATTGAGAACCCAGGAGCCACAGCAAAAAAGGCCAAGTAATAGGGTTTGAGCAGTTAGCTATAGATTGACCTCTTTCACATATTCTGTTGCCTGCAGGGCAATGTGAAGACATGGGAACAAGCTGCAACAACAACCAAGTAGCTTGCATTTATGCATTGTCTTAAACTTTGCAAAATGCTTTTGACCCCACAACCTGGAGGAATCTAGTGCTTATGGGAGCTTCTCTATTTTACAGATGAAGAAACAGCTTAGAGAAGTGATTTGTCTATGATCTTAAAGCAAGTAACTTTCAAAGCAGAAATTTGAATTCAGAACTCCACTCCAAGTACAAAACTCTCTCTACACAATAGTTCTATCCCTTGGAGGATGAATCTTATTCCTTCCTCTTAAATATGCTAATAATCAAATGAGGCTCCTGGGTAGAAAGATCTATTATATTGAGCCTATGGGGATCCTTAAGTTAGAGAGGTTGGTTGAACCCAGGATAACTAATATATTGAGTTAATGCTTGAATGCTTTCATCTATCTATAAAATGAGGCTAATGTTCCAAGATGGCTCCTAAGTGGGGATATTGATGATTGAAACCAGGCATCCAAGTTTGTGAGACCTAAGCTTCCGTGACTAAGATTCCTTTGGTGTGGGCACAGGTACAAATCTCAATGCGTTTTTAAGACACACACACACACACAGATTACCCAGGGGAAACAAAGAAGAAAGCCCATTGCATAATACAGGGATTCTTTTCTGCAAGTTATGTTTTTAGTCATTTTCTTAGTCTTGGGGGACAATTTCATGTCAATATAGGCCACTGATGTCTCACAACATCTCTCTACTGTCCCGTATGTTTTATATTTCTGCTCCAATTTTTCTTCCTTTCAGAATATGATCAGAAAACCACATGTTATTTGTGTGGTCAAAAGAAAATCTCACCAAAAACACAAAAGAAGCCCAAGTATAATAACATAGAAACAAACTTGACATATTTTTTTTCTCTGATTTATTCAAAGTTTACTCATTAGCAAGCCTGAAAAGGCAGATATAAAGTATTGTAATGTCTCTGCTCTTCAATCTTCATTTGGGGTTAGGTTCACATTGGAATAAATTTATATGTGAATATATGGCAGGCAATTCTACTTAATGATTTTCCCAGTTGCTTTTCCAAAATGGAATGGACTGACACATGAGATAATGTTCTCATCAGTGAAGAAAAGCACAGAGGCTATCATGGAAATAGCCCTGGGCTTACATCAGAAAATATATGTAAAATTATTTGAAAACCTTAAAGTGTTATATAAATGATAATGATTATTATTATTGTTAGCAGATTTGGTTCCAAAATCTGGCTCTGACTAGATATGTGACATTGAACAAATCATTTCACCTTTCTAAAATGTTATCTTTTCATCTTTAAAATGGGTATAATACATGGTTTACCTGCAAAACTCTCCTGGGGAAATAATTTTTCAAATCTTAAAGCTCTACAAAGAAATGAGTTATTATTGTGATAATTACTTGTTAGAGATATTGGAGAGGTAATTTACCCATGGAGTGATGGTCTGGATTAGAGTTGGTGTCCTCCAACTGGGTTCCATGGAGTCTTTATGATCAATCAATCAGTCAAAATCCTTTGTTTGAAAACCTTCAGTGAAAAGAGTCCAAACAACCAAAGGCCTTTATTGGCAGTCCATTCCACTTTTGAGTAGCTCTAATTATTAGGAAGTTTCCCTTGAAGTTAAACCTAAATTCTCCTCTTGCAACTTAAATTTATACCTCCTAGTATGCTCTCCAGAGGCAGAGAGGATACATATAATCTGTTTTCCATATTTAGTTTCACTATACTTGAAAACTATTCTTATATTAAAAAATGAGCTACTTCTTTATATTTCTTGTTAAAAATCTAGGTAAATTATATAAAGAGAGAGCAAGGCACAAACAAAACCTCACTCTGATTAGGCAGAAGATTGGCTTACTTCTCAAAGCAGAGTTTAAGTAGAATTCCAAAGCAGGAATACTCTGGTTATATTTGTATACCTCATCAATACAATAGGTTGTATCAGGCAGATGGAACTTAGTGAGATGAGAACAGGAAGAAGAGATAGGTCTCCAAGGTACATTTAGTATACACATTGGGATGCATAGTTCTGGAAAACTGAGGAGGAGGAGAGGGGATTGGGACAAGATTATATAATATAGTAGCCCAACTGAGATAAAGACATCTGTGAAACTGAGGAAATGAGAAAGACAAAGCTATTTATGTCTTGGAGTTTGCATTCTCTATCTCTTGAAAAGCAACAACTATGGGAACTAAAGAAGAGATAGTCAATGAAGAAACCATACGTTTCTTTTTTGTCAGCATAAAATAGGTTGTGAGCTTGTTTTTATTTCTAAAATGATAAAAATTTTATGCATTGAGTTACATTTACTTATAGAACATAAACTAGTGAAGTGAATGGGAAATTTCTTCCTATGGCCATGAGGATGGCAGAAGTGGATGCTGGAGAGCTCTTAGATCTCTGTCAGATTTTGAAAATGCCAATGTTCCTGAGTCATCAGTAGTCATCTTGATTTTTGTCTTCCCACTGGACTTTGATGACTGGAAGAGAGAGTGAGGCAGATGACTTTGTACAACTCTGCTTCACTTAAATCCAATTTAAGTTAAGAGTCATCACTGGTGATGTCATTTTGATCATCTTCTAGTACAAAGGACAATAGCAAACCAACCAGCATATAGAACATAAGTTAGTGAAGTAAATGGGATATTTAAGTGTGAAAGGAAGAGAGCGAGAGTTTAATTAGTGCCTTCTTTGTGCCAGATACTGACCTCAGTGATTTACAAATATTATCTCATTTAATCCTCACAATAACCCGGCAAGGTAGACATTGCTATTATCCCCATTTTATAGTTGAGGAAACTGCACTCAAGTGGTGTGCCCAGGATCACACAGCTGGATTTAAATTCAGATATTCCTTACTATAGACCCAGTGGTTAATCATTTATGCCATTTTAGCTGCTTCAGTTGGATGGAGAATTCTTTTTCTCCTGGAATAGCCAACCCTTGATCTACCAGGCTTGGAGCTCTGTAAAAAATAGAAATGAAGTTAAAATACTATGACCTCTACTTGATGACTAGTTAAATTATCATGACCTGTACTTGATGAAGTCATGTTGGGTCTATGTGATCACTACTTTTTTTTAAAACAAATTTTTATTGACGTCTTTTGTTTTACCTCACCTATATATCTTAATGTATTCCTCTCCAGCTCCTTTCAGAGAGCATTCTTCATAATAGAATATGAATCAAGGAAAGAAAAGTTCATGCCCAAAGGGCTTTAAAAAACTGCCTGCCCTTGGATCCAGCCATACCACTGCTGGGTTTATACCCCAAAGAGATCATAAGGAAAAAGACTTGTACAAAAATATTTACAGCCACGTTCTTTGTGGTGGCAAAAAACTGGAAAATAAGGGGATGCCCTTTGATTGGGGAATGGCTGAACAAATTGTGGTATATGTTGGTGATGGAATACTATTGCGCTCAAAGGAATAATGAACTGGAGGAATTCCATGGGACCTGGAACGACCTCCAGGAATTGATGCAGAGTAAAAGGAGCAGAACCAGGAGAACATTATACACCGAGACAGTTACACTGTGCCACAATCGATTGTACTGGACTTCTCTACTAGCAGCAATGCAATGACCCTGGACAATTCTGAGGGACTTATGAGAAAGAACACTATCCACATCCAGAAGAAGAGCTGTGAGAGCAGAAACACAGAAGAAAAAAACAACTGCTTGATCACATGGGTCGATGGGGATATGATTGGGGATGTAGACTCTAAATGATCACCCTGGTGCAAATATCAATAATCTGAAAATAAGTCTTGATCAATGATACCTGTAAAACCCAATGGAATTGCTTGTCAGCTACAGGAGGGGGTTGGGAGGAGGGAAGGGAAAGGACATGAATCATGTAACTATGAAAAAAAAGAAAGAAAAGTTCAAGGAAACTCAGCAAAGGAATAATTTTCTTATATTTTTGTCTTCACTGTTTCTTATAGCATAGTTCCCCGATATTCATGTACTAAAATTTGCTTAGCCATTTCCCAAATTGAGAGGCGTCTATTTTGCTTCCAGTCCTTTGTATCACAGAAAGCACTGCCATAAAATGTCTTGGTGTATTCTGAGGTCTTTTTCTTTCTTTCTTTCCTTTCTTCTTTCTCTCTCTCTCTCTCTCTCTTTTTCATTGTGTTAGATGACTAGTAGTGCAATCAAAGGATATAGATATTTTAGATTTTTGGCTTGCTGTCATCACCTATGATAATGGGTTATAGGGATTTTATTTTTGCATAATTCCTGATTTCTTCCTAGAAAGCTTGTCCTATTCAGAGTTCCACCAAAAAACAAACAAACAAACAAAAAAACCCAAACCATTAATGTTACTATTTTTCCACAACCCTTACAATCTTGACTGCCCCCATCTGCTGTCTCTGACAGCTATGTAGCACAGTGGATAGAGCATTGGACCCGGAGTAAGGAAAACTTTGTTTAAATGGAGTATCAGACACTTACTAGATAGATGACTCTAATCTAGTCACTTTATCCTTTTTAGTTTCAGTTCTAGCAACTGTAAAGTGGAGATTATAAATAATACTGACCTCTATGGGTAGTTGTGAAGATTAAATGACATAATATTTGCAAAGCCCTAAAAAAAAGTTACATGCTAGCTATTATTATTACTGTCAATGGGAGAGGAAACTTCAGTATTATCTTGATTTGAATTTCCCTCCTTATTAATGTTTGGATCATTCTTATATACAGCCTTTAATTTATAATTTTTCTTTTAAGAACTGTTTGCTCATATTCTTTGTCCATCTTTCTATTGGGAAATGGTTTTTAGCCTTATGTGTTTCATTCAGTTAGTTGCCTATACATCTTATGTATTAGATATTGTGAATCTTAAAATTGCTCAGACTCTACTTCAGAAGATTTGATTAAGCTATTCCCCATTTTTAACAATGGAGTTACTTGGTCAGGAATGTATTGAGAACTTTTAAAATCACTCCACCCTACTCAGATAGTGCCTTAGGGGAAGATAAAGTTGAAAATTCCTGATTGAACAATGAAAAGTCCGCTACTCATATAGTGAAGCTAAAACCTTAAGTTAGGTCTATTTTTAGATCTAATACAAAAAGGTGCTCAGTACCTATAAAGGTTAAATTAGTACCTAAAAGGTCAAGCAACTTACAAAAGGCAAGTTTAACAAAAGAGGTGTGAAGTACTCAGTAGATTTAATCTAGCCAGAGAAGGTTAGAATAAAAGAAGATGAGAACTAAGAATGGGCAGTCCTGGGAAAAAGCGTCTACTGTGATTGGTAGACATGAAAATTTAGAGGAGGTGACATAAGAGAAAATTTTCTTTAAAAGGAAGGGACTTATTGAGTTGGAGAGAGTTTTTGGATTGGAAGTTAGTTGAAGTTGGAGTTTGGAGATTTGGAGCTTGCTTGAAGATGATCTTATGGTGAGTGATAAAGACTGACTTGCTCTCCCTTAGGCTCAGGCCTAGGCCATCTGGCCTAGGCTCTTTCTACCATTTTCTCTTACTCTCTTTCTCTATCCTTCCTTTAATTCCTTCATTCATATTAATTAAAATATCCATAAAACCAAGCTGACTTGGGTATTTTCATATTTGGGAATTTTCCCATGGTGACTACTTAATTTTAGAATTTAAATCAAGACACTAAAAATTATCTTTACAGTTTGGCCGAAACCTTTACAGTCTTGGAAATTCATAGTCTTGGCAAACCACATTTTCATGGTTACAGTTTATATCTGAAAAATTTAATATAAACTTTCTTTTTTCCAGTTGACTACTTCCCTTCTTATTCTGGTGTATTAATTTTGTTTCATGAAAAAAATTTATATTTCATGTAATATTAATGATTTATTTTATCTTTTTGTAAATTTGTTTTGCTTCTGATTGCTGTCTTCTTTTATTTTCCCTCCCTTTTATGATTTTGTACCCTCCACTTCCCTGATACTTCCTCTTATTTTTTCCTTTTCTTCTCTTCTGTTGAGTCTAATAGATTTGTATTACCAATTGAGTATGGATACACATTTTATCTTTTTAAACCAATTTAAATATGAGTAAGATTCAAGCATTGCCTCCTCCTCTTACGATTTTCCCCTCCACTGAAAAAGTTCTTCCTTATGTTCCTTTTTAAAGTGAGATAATTTCCCTTATTCTTCCTCTTTTTTCTACCTTCTCCCACAGCATTCTTTTTTCTCATCTATCTACTTTTAAAAATTATATATATACAAATATATATATAATATGTCTATAAATTAATTTTCTATGTAGAATCCTTCTAACTGCCCCAATAATGATAAAATTCTTAAAAGATATGTGGATCATTTTCCCATATAGAAAAGTATACAGTAATTCTACTGAATCTTTTATGATGGCCTTTTCATAACTGCCTTTTTATACTTCTCTACATTTTGTATTTTAAAATCAAATTTCTATTAAGCTTTGGTCTTTTCATCAGGAATGCTTGAAAGTCCTCTATTTTATTAAATATCCATTTTTTTTCCCCTTGAAGGACTATACCCAATTTTGCTGGATAAGTTTTTCTCTGTTGAAATCCTAGCTCTTTTGTTTTCAGGATTATCATGTTCCAAGGGCTCTACTGCTTTAATGAGTTAGCTACTAAATCTTGTGTGATCCTGATTGTAGCTCCATAGTATTTAAATGGTTTCTTTTTGACTGCTTGCAATATTTTCTCTTTGACCTTGGAGCTCAGAAGTTTGGCTATAATATTTCTAAGAGTTTTCATTTTGGCAGAGGAGGTGACATGTGGATTTCAATTTCTATTTTACTCTTTGGTTCTAGCATATTGGGGCAGTTTTCCTTGATAATTTATTGAAATGTTATGTGTAGGCTCTTTTTTTGATAATGGCATTCAGATAGTCCAGTGAATCTTAAATTATCTCTCCTTGATCCATTTTCTAGGTGAGTTATTTTGACAATTAGACATTTTACATTTTTTTTCTATTTTTTCATTGTTTTGACTCTGTTTTATTGTTTCTTGTGTCTCATGGAGTCATTAGCTTCCACCTTTTCAATTCTAATTTTCAAGGAAACATTTTTTTCATTGAGCTTTGGTACCTCTTTTTCCATTTCTTCAGTTCTGCTTTTTAAAAGATCCACTAGGGCGAGGCAATGGGGGTTAAGTAACTTGTCTGGGGTCACATAGCTAGGAAGTTTCTGAAGACAGATTTGAACCTAGGACCTCCCATCTCTTTGCCTGACTCTCAATCCACTGAGCCACATAGCTGCCCCCAAAGGGTCCTTCTTTATCATACAACAAGCTAAAAAGAGACAGTCATAAGATAGCTGAACAAACATGCTTCAAAATAGGGGAAAGAAATTATTATACTATGTTACATTATGGTATATTATGTTATATAATGCTATTTAGATGAAAATTCTCTGGAGACTGTAAACATTTTTTTAAAAAACCTGATAACCATGTACAATAATAGAGGCTTATGAGCTATAGTAGTAGGTACCCTTCCAACTTCTAGGAGTACTCCTTCAGCTTGTATGGGACACAGATGAACTCTTGGGACCTGATCCATTGGTTTGAATGGGAGTTGGGATAGCAACCTTAGAATGCATGTTACTCATATTTGTATTTATTTGGTGTACATTTAAAATGGTATATTTATATATGTAGCCATGGTTCATATATTGGAATGTAATCTCCTTATAAATTCAGATTATTTCATTTGTCCATGTATCCCAAGCTTATAGGCCAATATCTGAAATATAGTAGATACCTATTAAATACTTGTTGATTCATGTTGATGGGGAATGTATTCTTGAATGTGCATAGAAGGACCCCTAGGTTCCCTTCTCTGTTGAGTTGCTTATCCTGAGCCAAAATAACAGGGTTCCCTACAATGGAAGAATTGGCAGCTCCCTTATCCAGAGAGATGTCAAATTTCAACAATCTGAAAAATTATTAGATTGAAGGTTGGTAGGATATCTCTCTAGACCTGACCCTGAAATTAACTCTAGACTAATTTCTATGTTATAGAAATTATATATAATTTCTCTTTATAAAAAGGGTCTGGACAAGGTGGTATTAAGGACTACTCCAGATTTTACAGTCTATGAGACTTAGGCTCCTTCTGACTCCACCTGAGACTTGGTTCAATTTCAATAAGACGTGAATGAAACTTCCTCCCCCATATTTGACAAATTCTTTCCTTTCTCTGAGGTCTCAGTTTTCCCCATCTGTAAAATCCAGCATTTGGGCTAATTGATCCTTAATTTCCCCTCCAGACATGACATTTCTTGAAAATTTTGCATTGGTGGTTTGGTTGGAATTGATTTTAAGCCCTTTTTCAAATCCATCACCCTAAGCATCTAATTTGTCTGTAAGGATTAGCAGTTCATCCCCACTCCAATTCTAAATCCCAGGAAGGGTTTGAGTGTCTAGTTATTATGAATAATTAGCTTAAATAGGAAGCTACCAAATGCCCTTATTTCACTGGGGGTGAATGGGCAAGTAGTTTCTGTCTCCCCTAAGAGGAAGGTGGCTGCCACCTATCTGAATGCTTTTAGTTCCACTTATCTCAGTTGTGATTTCTTGAGCTGTTTTAGGAATAAACATTCCTGGTTAATGGCTCCGAGTAGAAGTATTTGTAGAAACCCACACAGAAAGTCAATGGTAGGACCCTTAGAGAACCAAACCTCAAAGGAGTCTAAATAGATTGGTTGCAATGTAACCATATGGTGCTGGACTGCTGGTTTTATTTGAGTCAATGTTGCTACTGTCAGTTGATTTGAATATTTTAATGAATGATTTTATTGTGATTGTGCCCTGAGGTCTTAAGCCTTTTTTTTTAAAGGTCTTTTAAATGAGTGGATAAATAAACCCAGGTCTTGGCCTCCAGAACTGACATGTCAACTCTTGTATGAAGGCCTTGCTCTGGCAGGAGCCATCACAACATGGAAGTCTGTGTAATGTACAGGGGAGCTTGTTTACGAGAAGTATTCTAGCTCATTATGGGATTATCTCATCTCTGACACGATCTTGTGGCACAATCCCTAGTCTCTTTCATTATTATTCCCTCTGTTTCTTCTCTCTTACTATGTTCCTGTCTTTTTTACTCTCTATCTTTCTGGCCTTCTCTTTCTGCTTCTGTATCTTATCTCTCTTTGTATTTCTGTATCTGTCTCCATTTCTCTGTCTCTCTATGCGTCTCTCTCTTCTTTTTCTCTCTGTCTTTCCTTTTCTGTCTGTCTCCCTGTCTTTGTCTCTCTGTCTCTGTTTTTCTGTGTGTCTCTTTTCTGTCTCTCTTTGTTTCTCCGTGTCTCTGTTCCGATTCCCAGGCATTTATATATATACATATATATATATATATATATATATATATATATATATATATATATATGGTGCCTCAATGTTAATGGACTCTTGTCTTTAACCAGACAAGTTGATTGGTATGCTGTCCAAAATGGTAAAGGATTCAGATACATAGGGAAGTAAGTAGAACCAGGAAAACCACAGACACAATCACTCAAATAATGTAAATGAAAAGAATAGGAAGATGAATTGGATCTCATGCAATTGTAATGCCTAATTTTAGCCTAGGAGAAGAAATAAAGAAAGGACCTTCTCTTCTTTCCTTGGAGAGATGGGGGACCTTGGATGCAGATAGTTCCATATGCTGTCAGATGCAGTTATTGTCTCCAATGACTTTGTTTAAATGCTTACCTCTCATTTTCTGTGCTTGGAATCTTTGGCTTCTTCAAAAACTCAGCTCAATCATCAACTTCCCATGAAGACTTTCCTGACCCTTCCTTGCTAACTCTTTCCTTCTTAAAATTCTTCGTATTTATTTTGTGTTTAGTTCATTTATACTGACAATTGTAATTTTGTCTTCCCCATTAGAATGTAAACTTTTTTTTTAACCCTAACCTTCTGCCTTAGAATTCATACCAAGCATTGGTTCCAAGGCAGAAGAGCAGTAAGGGTTAAGCAACTGGGCTTGCAACTTGCCTGAAGTCACACAGCTAAGAAGAGTCTGAGGTCAGATTTGAACCCAGACTCTTCTGACTTCAAACCTGGTGCTCTATCCACTGAGTCACCTAGGTACCTCAGAATATAAACGTTTTGAGGGTAAGGACCAGTTTACTTTAGTTTTATATCTCTAGCACATAGGATAGTACTAAGCAGTCAGTCAATAAACATTTATTAAACTCCTAGTAAGTACCAGGTACTGTGCTAAGTGCTGAGATAAGAAGAGGCAAGATAATCACAGTCCTTGAGAAACTCATAATCTTCTGGATGAAACAACATGCCAACAAATACATACAAAGAATCTTCTTGTTGAGGGCACCAAATTTAGAAGCACAGAAGGCCAAGGGGAGATAAAATGAGTTCAGTTTTGGACATGGGTTTCAAATGTGTACTGGACATTCAGTTCTAGATGTCCAATAGACAATTGGAGATGCAAGAAGGGTTAGAGCAGGATTGGTAGATTTGAGAATCATCAATTAAATTAAATTCATGAGATCACTAAGTAAAATAGAGGGAGAAAAAAGCCCAGAACTGAAACCTGTGGGACATTTATAGTTCAAAAGTGTGATCTGGGTAAGGATTTGTCAATGGAGACTGAGGAGGGGAGAGAGTAGTATCCCAAAAATCTGGAGAAAAGAGAGTATCAAGGAGAGGAAGGAAATTAACAGTGTTAAAGACTGTGAAGAAGTAAAAATGAATGAGGACTGAGAAAAAAGTCATTGGGTTTGGCAATTAGGAGATCACTGGTAACTTTAGAGAAAGCATTTTTAATGGGATCATGAAGTCAAAAGCCTGATTGTAGGGGTTTAGAAGAGAATGGAAGAAGTGTAAGTGTCTATTGTAGATCGTCTTCTCAGAGACTTTGCCCATAATGCTCATAGGAGATAGGATAATATTTATTAAGGTGACAAAGATCCAGTGAGGTTTTTTTTTGAAGATAGAAGAGACTATGTAGAGTATGTAGCATGTAGAGAGGAGTAGAAGGGAAGGAGCCAGTAGACTGGGAAAAATAGAAGATAAATGTGACAGTAAGTACATCAGAGGAGGCAGTATGTTGGAGGAGATGGAATGTAATGGAATAGCTGTGCAGATAGAAGGGTTTGCTTTGGTAAAGAGTAGGGCTAATCTATCATGTGGGATAGGGGTAAAGAAGGAGATTGTGACAGAAGGTATCTGAATACATGAAATGAGGAAGAGAAGATAAGGACCTCATATTTTTCCTGTAAAATATAAGGCAAATTTCTCAGCTGAGATGGTGGGGAAGGGAGCCATTATAGATTTAAAGATGATTAGAAGAGCTGCAGTGGAATGTGGGATAGTGAGTTGGAAAGGGAGGTGTAGAAGGATTGCCCAGAAGCAATGAGGACTCAACTGAAGCTGAATAATAGAAATTTATAATGAATCTAATCAAAATAGTTGTGTGACTTCCTCTGCCTTGTACAGCAACACATGTGTAGGATCAAAGATGATGAATGGTGGAGGTGATCCAAGGCTGAGGCTTTATCAGGCACAATCAGTGATAACCAGGACAGTCTCAAGAAAAGAGGACAGTGCAGAGTTGAGTTCACTAAGGGTTCAAGGTGGGGAAAATAGGAAAGAGTGGTTAGTGGAGGGAACAGAACCTAAGAGATAACTGAAAAGTTGAGTTTTGTTAGGGGCAAATTTAAGGGTTTTTGACTGAATATATTATACTACCAGGGATTAATTCCAATCCCAATAAAAATACTCAAGTCAGTTGGGAATTTTATGGTATTTTAATTAATATAGAGGGAAGGAATTAAGAAGAGAGAGAGAAAGGAGTATAAGATTTCTCCCGCCTTGCCTAAGCCAAGGGAAGTTCAGAGAACTCAGCCACAAGGCCTCTTCAGAAGATTAAAACTAGCTCAGCTTCCAGCCACAAGGTCTACTCTGAGATGAAGGGCCTCCTAAGAGGATAGTGCTTTTAGGAGGTAAAAGAAAAAGGAATCAGTCTAAATCACTCACCTAGTATGCTCATGCCAAGCTGCCAAGACCCAAGATGACAAACGCCACCCAGCACTTCCCACGTTACCGACAGAGACCAATGCCTCCATGAGTGAGAGACAGGGCAACAGCCTAGTCTCCATGAGAGAGTCAGTGCCATGTCTCCATGAAAGAGCCTGATAGAGGAAGAGACTCAAAATATATAGACTCTTTTCTTATATCACTTCCTATGTCTCACATGTACCAATGGTAGCTTAAGCTTGATTTAGGATAGCCCAAGGGGTCTGTCTATTTCATTTGTCACTTGCTAGCACATGTCACTCATAGGCTATCCTCCTCAACACTTAATCCTTAAGTAGGGGTGTAGACATTCCTGTTTGTTAGGATTTTAAAAACTAATCAGGGTGTAGAAAATCTAAAATTCAGAGTATCATGGTTTACATAAAGAGTAGAGCCTGGTTAAAGAAGGCAGAGGGAGAAATGGAAAGCCAATAGATTATGACCAGATAAAGGGATTTCAGAATTCAGAATAGGTGGAGTAGCTCATGGGAAGTAAGTAGGTTGAAGAACTGAATGTAGGGTATTTGAGGGAGAGTCAATATTGCACAGAGAAGGTCATTAATAAAAGCTTGATGATTGATTCTTTGCTAAAATTGAAGGCTCCCTGGGATGTGTGTGTGTGTGTGTAGGTGTTGGGTAGGGTGGATATCTAGATATAAAACAGAAGATATCAATGAAATTTTAAGAAACATACAAAAAACCAAACAAAAACAATAACAAAAGCAAAACAAATTAGTGATGACATTGTAGCTTTTCTGAACTTCTAAATTTTCTCTGGGTACACTGGAATCTTAACTCTAGGGGATTCACATAGAGTGCATCCTTTGAGGTTCCTGGCAGGAATTGTAGTCTCCCCTTGAGGCATTCTACTGTTCCAATTCCAGAGTCTAGAATACTTTAAGACACAGATAAGTTGTAGTCGAGACACCAGGCCTCTGGCCATGCTGAATTCTTAGCTATAAACTGTAGTCATAAATATGTTGGCTGAGTTGAAAATTTTCCACTGGACAAGAATTCTACAATAATTAGTAGTACAAGGCTCCCTACCACATGATAGCTGTCTCCAAGTAATTGAAGGGCTGTCATGTGGAGGAGGCATTAGACCTGTTCATTCTTGGCCCAGAAGGCAGAAATAGGAACAATGAATCTAAATTGAATTGAAACAGATTTAAGCTCAGGAAAAAAAGGAAAAAATTCCTAAAATTCACTAACAATTGAAATTGGCCCAAAGTGAATTGGGCTGCCTTGAGAGGTAGTGGGTTTCCAATATCTGGAAGTTATGGAGAAGAGCCTGGATGACCTCAGGGATGTTATGGAGAGATTTCACCTTTAGGTATGAGCTGGATCTTACGTTTTTGGGGTTCCCTTCAATATGAGATTCCAAGATCCAAAAGTCATCTGTTTTATGGGATTTGTTTTGGTTCCTTTAGCTGAGAGTGATTTTTCTTAGCTTGGATCTTTCAAAGGATTCCTTGTATATCTTCTATGGATTTATTATTTTCCATCTTAGATTACTGTTAATGCGTTGTCTTAATCTCCTCTACTAGACTGTAATCTTCTTGGAGGCAGGGACTATATCTAATTTATCTTCATATTCCCTAGTGCTTAGTTTGAGCTAGACTGTTGCTATAGTTCTGTAGTAATAACATCATAGACATACAGACAGACAGATAGACAGACAGACATATAGCTAGCTAGCTAGATACCATGAGGGGATTAGGGAGTGTCTCTTCTGTGCCATAGGTTTGAGCCCCTATTGATTATATTCCTCATGTTTTAAGAATCCTTATGACTAGCACCCAAGTTCCATTTAACCATTTATGATGGGATTAGCTTTTACAAAGGGATATTTACCTCAAAGATATTGTAAGAACAAATATATAGATATTTCCCCTAATATCTTAGGTTGGAGATCCACTCCCTGAACCTAGAAATGGAAAGGATGAACAAAAAAAGGTAAAACCCTTGGCCCATTTCTGGATCACATGGGTATTTGGTGGGGCAAGGGGAGGGGAGCTTTCAGGCAGACATTCCCTTCTCACAACAGGTTCAATATTACCTGCTAGGAGTGAAGGAACCCACCCTGGGCTTTCAGTTGTTAAAAAATATTTTTTCCTCAATTGCATGTAAAAACAAATTTTAAAATTTGCTTTAAAAATTTTTGAGTTCCAAATTCTCTCTCCCTTTCCCTTTCCTTGAGAAGGCAAGCAATTTGATACAGGCTAGCTATACACATGCAGTCATATAACAGTTATATTGTAAAAGAAAACATAGGATATCCCCCAGCCCCCCAAAATAAGAAAAATAAGGAAGGTAAAGACAAAAATATTTTGTTCTGCATTCAGACTTCATCAGATCTTTCTCTGGAGGTAGGTTGCATTTTTTATTATACACCCAAAAGAATTGCCTTGAATCATTGTATTGTTGAGAATAACTAAGTTATTCACAAGTGAGTCACATGATATTGCTGTTACTGTGTTACACACTGTACTGTTTCTGCTCATTTCACTTTGCATCAATTCATGTAAGTCTTTCCAGGTTTTTCTGAAAGCATCCTCTTCATCATTTCTTATAGCACAAAAGCATTCCATTACAATAATATGCCATTACTCATTGTCATTCACCAATTGATGGACATCCCTTCAATCTCTAATTCTTTGCCATGACAAAAAGAGCTGTTATAAATATTTTTGTGCATATAGATCCTTTCTCCAACTCCCCTTTAAAATCTCTTTTAGATACAGATCTAGTAGTGGTATTACTGTGTCAAAAGGTTTACATGATTTTGTAGTCCTTTAAGTATAGTTCCAAATTGATCTCCAGAACAGCTGCATCAATTCACAACTCTACCAAGAGGTTGTTAGTGTCCTAATTTTTCTCATGTCTCCTCCAACATCTATCCTTTTCTTTTTCTTTCCTCTTGGCCAATCTGATACCTCTGAGTTGTTTTAATTTTCATTTCTCTAAACAATAACGATTTACAGATTTTTTTTCTCATGAACTCAAATAACTTTGATTTCTTCTTCTGAAAACTACCTGCTTACATCCTTTGAGTATTTACCAACTGGAGAATAGTATATTTTTAGAAATTTTTATTCAGTTCCCAAAGTTTGGGAAAAATATATCAGAGAAACTCAATGTAAAAATTAAAAAAATCCTTTATCTTCAGTCTTAGAATTGATAATAAGTATCAATTCCAAGGCAGAAGAGCATTAAGGGTTAGGCAAGTGAGTTTAAGTGACTTGTCCAGGGTTACATAGTTAAGAAGTGTCTAATCCAGATTTTAACTCTAGATCTGGCTTCACTGAGCCACCTAGCTGGCTCTATAATTTTTTTAATAGTTATGATTACCGTATATTCCCTCCATCCTGTTTTCCCCCTGTTTATCCTTCTCTCTTTCTACTTCCACCCTGTCAATCCTCAAAAGTGTTTTGCTTCTGACCACCACCTCCTGCAATCTACCTTTCTATCAGCTTCTTTCCCTTCTTTTATTCTCTTTACCCTTCTACTCCCCTCTGGGGCAAGATAGGTTAATATATCCAACTGAGTATGTATATAATTCCTTCTTTAAACAAATTCTGAAGGGAGTAAGGTTCAAGCACTGTGGGCCACCCCACTCCCACCCAGTCTTCTACCCTATAAGCTCTTTTGCACCTCTTTTATGTGAGATATGTTAGTCCATTCTACCTCACTTTTCTCTTTTCTCCCAGTATATTCCTCTTTCTCATCCCTTATTTTTTTAAAGATATCATCCAATCATATTCAGTCCATAACTGTCCTAATAAGGATAAAATTTTAGGATTTGCAAGTATCATCTTCCTATGTAGGAATGTAAATCATTTAACCTTATTGAATCCCTTATGATTTTTCTTTCCTGTTTACCTTTTTATACTTCTCTTGAGTTTTGAACTTGAAAATTAAATTTTCTATTCAGCTCTTGTCTTTTGATCAGGAATGCTTGAAAGTCCTGAAGTTCATCAAAAATCTATTTTCCTCCTGAAGGATTAAACCCAGTTTTCCTGGGCAAGTGATTCTTGGTTATAATCATAGCTCTTTTGCATTCTAGAATATCATATTATAAGCTGTCTAATCCTTTAATATGAAAACTGCTAAATATTATGTGATTATGACAATGGCTCCACTATATTTGAATTGTTTCTTTCTGGCTGCTTGTAATATTTTGTTGTTGATATGAGAGCTCTGGAATTTGGGCATAATATTTCTTGGAGTTTTCAGCTTGAAATCTCTTTTAGGAGCTGATAGATGGATTCTTTCAATTTCTATTTTAACCACCGATTCTAGGATATTTGGGTAGTGTTTTTGAATAACTTTTTGAAATCTGATATTTAGGCCCTTTCTTTGAGCATGGCTTCCAGGTATTCCAATAATTTTTAAATTATCTCTCCTTGATTCATTTTCTAGGTCAGTTGTGTTTTTAGTGAAATATTTCACATTTTCTACTATTTTTTCATTTTGTTTTTATTGTTTCTTGATGTCACTTTTTTTTTAAACCCTTACCTTCTGTCTTGGAGTCAATACTGTGTATTGGCTCCAAAGGCAGAAGAGTGGTAAGGGCTAGGCAATGGGGGTCAAGTGACCTGCCCAGGGTCACACAGCCAGTTCTACTTTTTAAGAAATTCTTTTCTTCAGTAATTTTTCATCTTCTATTCTACTTATCTATTCTACTTTTTAAGGAGTTCTTCTCTTTAGTGAATTTTTGTACATCTTTCTTTCCATTTTACCAATTCTGCTTCTTAAAGAGTTCTCTTCAGTGAATTTCTCTTTTTTTTTTTACCATCTGATTTATTTTGTTTTTTAAGGTATTTTTCTTTTTCTGTATTTTGTGTACTTCCTTTATCAAGTTGTTGATTTCTTTTTTCATGATATTCTTGTGTCACTTTCATCTCCTTTGCCAAATTTTCTTCTACCTCTCTTTTATTTTTTAAAATCTTTTTTGGCTCTTCTAGGAATTTCTTTTTGAGTTTGAGACCAATTCACATTTTTCTTTGAGGTTTTATAAGGAACTATTTTGATTTAATTGTCTTCTTCTGAGTTTATGTTTTGACTTTTCTTGTCAGCATAATACCTTTAATCAGGTCCCTTTTTTGTTTGTTTGCTAATTTCCCAACCTATTTCTTGAGTCTTAACTTTATAGTAAAGTTGGATTCTGCTCTTGGGGTGGAGAGAGCACTGTGTCGACCTTTAGGTTTTTCATGCTGATGTTTTCAGAGCTAGTTCTGGGAGTCTATTAGTTTTCAATACTTTTAATATGGTCTGACCTAAGGAGAGGTGTCTTTGATACTTTCCTGGCCTGTGCTCTGTTCTGTGATCAACAATAAACATTTTTTCCCAAACCTTGGGAAACAACAGGGAAAAAACAACTTCCCTGTACCCTTGTAGTTCCACATGTTAGTGTTCATCCTTGTGCTGGTATTGTGACTGAATACACCCAGTGCCAGAAAAGGGTCTCCTGAAATGCTCTTCTGACCAGTTATCTGATTTCCTTACCATTTCTGGTCTGAGAGCTCTGGAGATCATTGTTGCTACTTCAGTTGCACCCAAGGCCTGCAATTGGCTCACTGGTGGCCTACACTAGTCTGTGCTCCACTTCTACCCCAATGAGATGGACCTTTCCTTCTGACCTTCTATATGGAAAGTTTTTTTCACCCTGTCCTTTTATTGGTTCTGCTTCTACAGAATTCAGTTTGAGGTATTATTTTAAAGTTGTTTGGAGGAGATTTTGGGAGAACTCAAGTGAGTATCTGTCTCTATTTCCTTGGCTTTGTCCCTACCCCATGACACTTTTAAAGATGCAAGCAGTTCTAGCTATGTAGCCAATGGAAGGAAGCAATTCTCAACTCTGTTGATAAGCCACCCATATTCTCTAGGATGTAAGTCTTCTAAACCTCTTTCAAATGGATAAAACTTTGTTATATGTTCTATGTATTCACTTAATCCGTGATACATAATATATTCCAATATCTTTATGTCTATACATGTATTTTATATAATTATACATTTTTGTCATTAAGTTGTTTCAGTTGTATGCAATTCTTCATGACTCCATTTGCATTCTTCTATGTAATTATACACTTTTGTCATTAAGTTGTTTCCATTGTATGCAATTCTTCATAACTCTATTTGGATTCTTCTATATAATTATACATTTTTGTCATTAAGTTGTTTCAGTTGTATGCAATTCTTTATGACTCCATTTGGATTCTTCTAAGTAAAGATACTGGGATGGTTTGCTGTTTCCCTCTGTAGCTCATTTTCCAGATGAGGAAACCGAGGCAAACAGGGGTCAATGATTTGCCCAGGGTCACATAGCTAAGAAATGTCTGAGGTCAGATTTGAACTCATCTTCTTGACTCCAGGTCTTGTGCTCTATCTACTGTATCACCTAGATGCCCCATTATTACTCATATACATTCATTTATATGGATAAATATGTATGCTTACATATATATATATATATTTTTTTTTTTGGTATTGGTTCAGGGAACTTCCTACAACAAAACTCCATTGACCACAGCACATCTGCATACACTCTGAAATGTATAGTCCTAAAAAGTCTTTGGAGGGACACTGAGGGCTGAGGTTAAGTATCTTGCCCTAGGACACAGCCAATATGTGTCAGAAGTGGGATTTGAACCTAGACCCATCTTCCTGACTTGGAGACACTGTTTATCTACTATGGCACTTTGCCTCTCAGATTGAATAGTACTATTAAAGAATGACTGCAGGGAGAGTCTAAAGAAAGTCAAGAATACCCAGTCCATTTCTTGTAGAGGAATCCAGGTCCTACATTTGACATCTCTTCCTGGACACACTGACAGGAGGTGATACTTTAGTATTTTCACATGTATGGCCAAAGAATGTGGATACTTTCAAGATGTTGGGCTGCTTTATGGAATTCCACAGCAATGTGGCCTGGTCCAGGAAACAATAACGGGCTTGTATGGACACACTGAGTGGAATGCTATCAGGGGCTCACACTGTAAACTGCTAATCATGGCTCAAGCATTCACGCCCACTCCTAAAGTTTTGCTTATATAGGGTAATAACCTAGCTGGCACCCCAGGCCATGTTGGAGCTTCCTCTCTGTGCATGATATGAGGCCAGACATCTTACAGCCACATAGAACAGCACTGTCCATTTAATTGGTAACTGGAGAGTGTAGTTCAATAAACTGCCAAGGCCTAAGGCTATAGTGTTTATTACAAGAGTAGTAAAGCTCAGGGTACATAGTTAACACTGGCCTACCCAGACCAAACTCTCAGTTAGGAGTCATTGAACAGAATTTATAGCCAAGGATCATGGGATTGCAGTATCAGGAGATTGGAGATCATCCATTTTAACTCTTCTGCCTTTTTTTCTTTTAAATAAGGAAATGAGCCCAGAAAGGAAAAAACGACTTGCTAAAATTCACACAACTATTAAGAAGTCTATAGTTGTGTCAAAATAATGTAGAATTATAGGATCATAGTATTTCAAGTTAGAAGAGACCTCAAACCCCATCTAGAATAACTCATATTTTAGAAACTTGGAGAGATTGTCATTTACTACAAGTCACTTAAGCAGAAAATATCAAGGCAAATTGTCATTGATAGGTAAGTGGATCAAGTATAGAAAGAGCATGGAATGATATTTCTCTTTATTAATTTTTATTATTTTTTGGTTTTTCTCTTTCATTGCAGATGACATTCAATATGGCAATCCATCTGCAATTGGACTACTGGATTCTTTATAAGATTAAAATGTGAATAATTGGATAAATGAGCAATAGTTTGTTTTCTATAGACAGTTTGTAAGTTTTTTGCACTAAATTTTATAATCTAACTGAATGACTCTCTTTGTAAAATTAAAAGGCCTCACCTAAGTATAATGGAATTATGTGCCCCACAGAGGGTAAAGTGGAACAAATCTTCATAATGCTTCAGCTTCTTCATATCAGAAGAGGTAGAAATAAATCTAAATATGAAATCTCTAATAGCATGGTAGTAACTAATTTTCAGATACTAATACCATCCCAGATGATTTACTTATTACAAAAAAAAATTCTTGTCTTGAATCTGAACTAATTATTTTATTGAAGTACATTTAGTCTTTGTTAAAAGCAAAACAAAAGAGAAAACCCAACAAACATTTCACTATCTGATCATCACCAAGTTTCCTTTTTGTGTGCTCAGATAAAGATGGTAGACTCTTTATTAAATATTGAAGTCTGCTATGGACTTAATGCCTAATAATTCTAGTTTAGGCAACTTCTGAGATACTTACAGAAAACCCTTTCAAACATTGTAGTGCAAACACTGGGTCCTCTATAATTTTTAGCAGCCCTAGAATGTTCACATTAAGAAAACAAACACATAGAAGATGCGAACTCCTCCCTGGATTTGCAGTTATAATGCCCTGGCTTCTAGAAACAATGATGCTTGCAGTTGCTCCTTGATAGGGTTCCAGTGAGATTCAACAGCGAATTTTATATACAGCAATTTATAAAACTAAAATACTATTTCAGTGTAAGCCATTATTATCATATCTATGTATACAGGGCACAGTAGGTCAATTTCTATGGCTAGCCTAGCTCAGTTGAGCTCTTTTCTCCTTCTCCCTTCTTAGGAGACAGACAAACGAAGAGTTGCTTGAGGACATAAAATAGTAGCATAAAGGAAGCCATTGTAGAGAGAAGAACCATTAGACAAAGATGGTAGACATGAAAAGAGCTTATATTCTCACATCTATAACGAAATAAGGAGGAAAAGCTTCAGTGTGGGATCTTGGGGTAGGGGGCAACATTCTTAGCTGGCCTTGGTTTTCTTTCAATATAATATTTCTCTGAAAATGGAAAGTGGAATTTGAATGGGGAGGCAAGACCCTTCTTCTGGGCTATCTGGTGGGGAAAATTTCTCAGGGATATATGTAATCCCCCAAACTAGAAAGTGGGCCTTCCATACCCTGACAGTCTCTTGGGGCTTCTACTCACATTTCTAGTCTACATCCCTTTGCACTGGCTATCCCTCATGCCTGGAATCTTTTCCCTCCTCCCTCCATGTCACCTCTGGGAATCCCTGATTTCCTTGAAGATTTAGCTCTCTTTCTACCTTCTGCAAAGAAAGACTTTTCCTGCCCTCTGGCTCGCAGCTCCTGGTTTCTGTTCTTAATCTCTGATCACCTGTTGGACTTTTCAAAGACAAATAACAAAACAATTCCTGCCCTCAAGGGGTTACATTCTATTTAGGTCATTAATAAAATATAATTTGATACCCTCTCTTAATAGTGTTTTACATTTAATGAAATGGAATATAAATACTTAACAAAATGAGGAAAAATCTCTCAATAATCTTTGCCCCTACTGAATCTCTGCTCAGCTTAAAAGATCTGAGTCTATCTTATACAATCTGCAACTAAATAAGAATTTCCCCTACCATATATTCCATATGGAGTCACCCAGACAGACCTACAATCTTCCACTGAGAAAGTCCTGCTACGTCCTGCTACTGACAATTCCAGTTTGAGATAGCTCCAATTGTTCTGAAGAATTTCCTTTTTCATAAGCCAACATTTGCCACTTTGCAAATCCTACCCTTTTCTCCTAGTTCTGCCTGTGGGTACCAAGTAGAAAAAATTAAGTCCCTCTTCAAGGTTACAGCCATCTTGGTGATCGCTAATCGCATTGTCTCCCATCAACTACTATACAACTAACACTTCTCCACCTCCCCTACCCCTACTCTAAGTCTTATTTTCTGTAGAATAAACAGTCCAAGTTTCTTCATCATGCATCATATGGCATGAGCACCGGACTCTTGACCCTTGTCACTGCTTTACTCTAGAAAAAAATTGTTATGGTGGACAATGTTATTATGAATAAGAGGGAGAATAAAAGGATAACTTTTCCTGCAAGTTGGGACCCAATTGAAAGTAGACCAAATAAATTTGGAGTAGATCCACTCAGTACTGTTGTGGTGATGGTAGTCTCATTAGGGTTTTGCATTTGGCAGGTGTTGGGTCACTATAGAGCCAAATACTAGTCTTACTTCATTTCAGGACACATTTATATGTCCTCTTTCCTTGGATGGGACAAGATGCCCTTCTTCAACGAGGAGGTACAGAGGTTAGAGTGCTGGGTCTGGAGTAAGGAAGACTTGAATTCAAATCCAGTCTCAGATACATACTAGCAAGTCACTTCACATCTGTTTGTCTCAGTTTCCATCTCAGTTTCCTCAATTATAAAATAAGGATAAGAATAGCACATCTCTTGCAAATTTGTTGTAAAGGTCAAATGAGATTATATTTGTAAAGCACTTAATACAGTGCCTGGCACATAGAAGGTACATAATAACAGTTCTGTTGTACAGAGATGAGAAAGAGGAGGTTAATAGAGATGGCAGGAAAGTCATTTAAGCATATTCAAGGACAAACTGACCTACAAAATCACAGGGAGTCAGGGATTTTAGCAGCATTTCACATTCTATATACAATTGTGCCTCCTAACATCTGAAATTCACCATGAAGGCGAAGGCGAAAGGGGAACTATTCAACAATTCACTCAACATGAATTCAACAATACACTCAAGGGGAGAGGATATTTCTGAAAGAAGGAAGTGAAAAAAAAAGGCTAAAGCATTTACAAAAATACAAAAATATAGAATTGAATATAGAATATAGAATTGAATGTAGAATTGAAAAGCTGGAAGTAACCTTGGAGATCAGCTAGTACAACCCCTTTACAGGACCAGGGAACAGAGAGGTTATATAACTTTTCCACGGTCACACAGTGGTTAGTAACAGAGACCACTGGAATCTAGGTCCTCTGATTGGTATTCCAGAATTCTTTTCACCAAACAATTGCTGCCTCAAGGATTACTAAATTGTGTGTGTGTGTGTGTAAGGTAACATCAAAATCCCTTAGCAGTTAGCAATGAACAATTGTCATTTGTCAGAACAAAAGATGGAACACCACTGCCATCTTAAATCTAACTCCTTGATGAGATCTGTGACAAATCATGGAGAGGAAAACATATTAGGGCCAGGGGAGGAGGATGTATCCAGCCTTGAGATCTTCCAATAGATAGATCTGATTCATTTCTTGGGAACCTCTGATGTGCATTATTGTCACCATGATGTTTTAATTTCTTTCTATTTTTTTAAAAAAACTCTTACCTTCTATCTTAGAATCCATACTGCATATTGGTTCCAAAGTATGGTAAGGGCTGGACAATGAGGGTTAAGTGACTTGCGCAGGGTCACAGAAACAGAAGTGTCTGAAGCCAGGATCTCCCATCTCTGGGTCTGGATCTCAATCTATTGAGCCACGTACTACTTGCCCCTAATGTTTTACTTTCAATTCTGATTGATCTTAATAGTAGGAGGTATCTTGGATTTGAGTTGTGTCTCATTTCTCACCATCCTACCCTCTTTGGTCAAAGGAGTGCTTCTTGGTAATTACAATCCTTTTGTGAAGTAAGTGGTCCTTTCCCAATAAAGCAATATCTCTTAATTGATTAACTTTTCAGGATAATAACATAGTGTAATAGAAAGAATACTTGACTGAAAAAAATGGACATGGCTTCTAATCTGGATTATATCCCTTTCTAGGTGGTATTAGTAGATAAGAGTGCCGCATGTACAGTCAGAAGAGTCTTGAATTTCAATCCTGCCTTAGATAGTTATACCTGTGACTAAAGGTAAAATCACTTGACTTTTCAATCTATATCAAGTTGCTTACCTCTCAGGGTGGGGAAAGGGAAGAGAGGGAGAGAGGAAGGGAGAGAATTTGGAACTCAAAATTAAAAAAAGAGAGAGAATGTTTTTTAAAAAAATAACTTGACTTTTCTCAGCTTCAGTTTCCTTCTTCATAAAACTATTTTATAATAGCACTTACTTCACATTGTTGTGAAAATCAAGTGAAATAATACCTGTAGAGTGCCATAAATATTAACTATTATTACTATCAACTCTATGACTTTGGACAAATTACCTAAACTCTGTGCCTCAGTTCCCTTAACTATAAAATGAGAATCATCATTCTAGCCCTACCTACTTGATGGAGTTATAAAGAATCATGCTATAAAGTGCCATAATAAATAGGAGTGGATAATCATTATTAAAGTCTTGATGGCTCATAACAGATAATTTGCATTTTCATAGCAGTTTTCAATGACTTCACTCCAAGGAGTGAACAGTGTATGCATTTTAGGAAATGCAACAGGGCCACTAGGCGAGCTTTGTGATTATCCCTTTCTAGGTGGTATTAGTAGATAAGGTGTTTAGTCATGTCTAACTCTTCTTGGTGAAGGTACTGGAGTACCTTTCCATTTCCTTCTCCAATGGCTACCTTCTTACCTGTGCATAAATCTGGCTTTGAGAGTGAAGCAGTACTGGTATTAGGTGGGTATTTGAATTCAGAGCCTGGAGCTTTTGACTGATTTCTATAATATATTAATTAGATTAATTAATAATTAATTAATTAATATCATAAATTAGGAACTGGAAGGACTTGTAGGGATACTCTAGTTCAAGCCTCTTATTTTATATACTAGAAAAACAAAAGTCCAGAAAACAACCTGTCTAAGGACATAGCTAATAAGTGGAGAGATCATGAATCTAAGATCTAGAAGACATTTTAGAGATTTTCTAGTCCAAGCCCACTCATTTTACAAAAGTGGAAACCAAGGCCAAAAGAATTGAAATGTCTAGTTTATGACCACCCAGGTAGTAAATAGCAGAATTTAAGCCCTCAGATTATAAACTTGATTTGTTTTTGTTGTTGTTTAGTCATTTCAAACTCTTTGTGATCCCTCTTTGGGGGATTTTCTTGGCAAAGATACTGGAGTGGTTTGTCATGTCCCTCTCCAGCTCATTTTACAGATGAGAAAATGGAGACAAACAGGGGTAAGTGACTTGTCTAAGGTCACACAGCTAGTAAGTGTTTGAGACCAGGTCTTCCTGACTCCAGGGTCAGTGCTCTATTCACTACCTCACCTAGCTAGCCCTCTAAATTCAATAGTTTGCTTTTTTCTCTTCCAATGACTCTAAAAGAGTTTATAGGTTTAAAAAAATTACTATAAATTTTGCATCAATGAAGGTTTTTTTTTTTCTGTTTATTTTCAAAAAGATCTGACGCGTAGGAGTCTGGGAATAAATGAAGCTCTGTAGCCTGAGTTGTTACTGTTGCTGTCCTGGGGCCCCTAAGTAAGTCCGAAATAGCAACATGATGTCACTTCTCCTAAAAGGTCTGTGTATAGGATTATCAGATCTGCAAGGCCTTGGGAGACGTTGGCCATTGGTCTGGTGGCACATACGCTGAGCATGTGAGGAGTTTCTGACTTGGCGTCCAGGCAGGACTGGTGTGTTCCAGCAAAAAGCCTGAGGTGTGCTGTCTGGGAGGCAGCTATCAGCTTTCACTTTATATCTGTAGCCACAGAACACATGGTTTGCTGCATGTGGTCAGTCTTTTGAACAGATTTTCTCTTTTCTTCTCTTGCATTTTCCCACACCCACTCCCATTTGCTGCTGGCTGCCCTCCCAGCCTTTCTCTCCATTGGGGACTCATATTAATAGCTGCATCTCTGTAGGCTCACAGATACAGTCCCCTGGTGAATGTGTAGGCATGAGCCAGCTGTGCGCATTGGACCCGCCTTTCCCCTCCATTCTGCCCCACAAGTCTGTGGTCCATACAACCTAGGGAGAAGTCATGGGAAGAACTCTGGGGATGGAATCCAAAAGTCTGGGCTCCAATTCATTACCCGTGTAACCAGAGTGCAGCCTCCCTGAGCCTCTACTGACTTACCTGTAAAATGAAAACGCTGGATTTGAGGACCTCGAAGGTTTTTTTTCCTGGCTCTAAATCCCAAGCAACCCAAAAGGCTCATATGGAGACCCCTTGATGGAATGGAAAGAACACTAGATCTGGTGCCACAGAGCTTGGTGATAATGACCTATGCTGGCGATCAGGCTGGATGGAATGAGGAAAAAGAGATCTGAGAGATCTCAATATCCTAAAGATACTGTGGAGAGAAAAATCAATTAATCAGGCAAGAGGGGAAGGGGATATATATTTATATAGAATCTACTATGTGCCAGTTACTAGACAAGTGCTTTTTAGAATAATTGTCTCATTTGATCTTCACATCAGTCCTTCAAGGCAGATGCTGTTATTCTCCTCATTTTACAGTTCAAGAAACTGAGGCCAACAAAGGTTAAGTGACTTGCTCAAGGACACAGAGCTAATAAGTGTCTGAGGCTGGATTTGAACTCACATTTTCCTGATCCCAGGCCCAGGATTCTATCTGTTGTACCATCAGTTCCCAATGATAGTAAACATTTATTTATTTATTTAATTTTATTTTTTTAAACCCCTACCTTCCATCTTGGAATCAATACTGTGTAAGGGCTAGGCAATGGGGGTCAAGTGACTTGCCCAGGGTCACACAGCTGGGAAGTGTCTGAGGCCACATTTGAACCCATCTCTAGGCCTGGCTCTCAATTCACTGAGCTACCCAGCTGCCCCTGATAGTAAATATTTATTGTGTCTACTGTGTGCCAAGCATTGTGCTAAGCACTAGGGATGCATGACATTACAATCCAATAAGGGAAGACAATGCCCAAAAGAAAGGTGAGTGAAGGGAGGTACCCTGCAAAGGGGCAGGATGGAGGAGTCCAAAAGGGATGCAGCTAGGTGGGAAATGAGAAGCCTTATCAGCAGATTAGCTACCTGAGGTGACTGCAGGGGAGAAGTTAAGGATGATACTGAAGTTGTCTTGGAGTCTAGGAGAAGGAGGATAGATAAGAGTTTGGGGGGAAAGATAATGAGTTCTATTGAGTATAATAATATTTGAACTGAAAAGTGACATGGCATAGAGGGTAGAGGAGCAGCTGTAGAGTTTGGAAGACCTGGAATAAATGAGACAGTGGGAAGAGCACTGGCTCTGGAGCCAGATGACCTGATTCAAATCCCGTCTCAGATGCTTGCTACCTGTATGACTTTGGGGAAGTCACCTCACCTCGCTGGGACTAATTTTCTTCATCTGTGAAAAGGCTAGATGGACTCTGAGAATCCCCATAGCTCTTGATCTATGATCCCAAGTCCTGCTTTTGACACATACTGGTCATGTGACTATGGGCAAGTTAATCAACCCCTGAGTGCCCCAAAGAAGTCTCTCAGACTATAAGTGGCAGATAAGTTCCTGATCTGCATCTGAAGAAGGGGCAACTAGGTGGTACAGTGGACAGAGTACCAGACCTGAAATCAGGAAGACTGATCTTCCTGATTTTGAATCTGGTCTCAGACACTTATTAGCTATGTGATCTTCAGCAAGTCACTTAACCTCAGTTTCCTCATCTGTAAAATGATCCAGAGAAGAAAGTGGCAAACTACTCTTTGCCAAGAAAACTCTAAATGGGATCACATAGACTTGGACATGACTGAAACACCTGAACAACAAAATTGGAAGAGTGTGTTTCTGTGCAGAGAATTCCTCCCACCAATCAACCAATAGATCTGTAACTCCTAACTCTGTAAAAAAAAATGTTGCTGTTCTGTGTTGGTCTCTTGTTCTGAGGAAAGTGCTACACAAATTAGAATTTTCCTCTTGTTCAGGCATGAGTTGGACTATATGACTTTTGTGGTCTCTTCCAGTTTTGGGATCCTGAGATTCTGTGATCCCAAGTCAGGAGTGTCTGCTTGGGTCAAAGCAGGACTTACTAAGATCTGTTGGATGGCATGGTTGCCTACTACATCCTGGAGCCAGTGGCAAGCATCATCATCATTGCATGTGTGTTTTTCATTTCCAAATTAGTTTGACGTCTGCAGACTCCAAGGAGCTTTTTGGGGAAAATGGGAATAACTACAGAAATGAAAGTCTGCATGCAACATTCTCTATTGCTCTCCTTTTCTTCTTCATAATCTCCTCAAGAATTGCTTAATATTTTAAATCATGTGATCAACTGTGCCGTCATTTAATTTTTCTATTGTACTACTTAAATTCCACTTATGATCCTTGGACACTTAATTTTTTTTTTTTACATCAATGGAGTCATCAATTACTGTGCTAGGTTCAAATTTAGTCATGTATATATGTGTGTGTGTGTGTGTGTGTGTGTGTACATATATATGTATTTAGTGATAGGAAGAAATCATATTTCTTTACATAGATTTATCTTTCTTGATCCATACCCAAATCTGAATGAGTGCCCCTAGAGGGAAGATATAAAAGATTTTCTTTAGAAAGGGGACCACAGCTATTGGTTATCACTGCCATCCTGGAGAATTTGTAAAATTAGCCACGGTGGCATTTGGGGGTAGAGTGAGGGATAGACATGGAGTTAAGCTTTCCCTACCCCCAATTTCCTTGAAAATGGGCATTTTAGACATCTGGAGTGGGGCGTAAGCCATTTGTTAGTTTCCCAGATGCGGCTCCTGACCACATCTCTGGGACTGCCTGCTGCCTGCAGAGTTTTCCTTGGCTTCAAAGGGATTTCTCTCTGGGTGGAGGTAATGATGTTCCCATCCACAGCCTTCTCTGGTTAATGCTCAAAGACCCATCTGAAGATACTGATTGGCAACCCACATAAAAACGTTCTCATTTGGCAGGCACAAGTTTCATACGTGCAAAATAACTATACATAAAATACGTGGAATTCACGCCCTTTATTTTCCCACATGTCCATGGTTTGGGAGTTCAAGACTTCTTCTTTAGTTATGGCAAGGCCTTGACACGAAACAGCTAGAGATGCCCAAGAGAACACAAATCTTTCTGAATTGAGTATTTTGGTGTTTTTTTGTTTTTGGTTGTGAACAATGGGTACACAAGGCATGCTAAATTCTAAGCAGAGGCAATGGGAGATTAAAGCCAATCTAGTTTTCCATTGAGAGATTTAAAATTTTAAAAGAAAAAAAAAGAAACAAGAAAAGAGATTATTATCACAGAAACTAGAGGCTAGAGGGAACTTTATTGAGTCCCACCCTTCCTTTTATAGATGAAGAAACTGAGGTTGGAGAGAGTTTAAGTGGCAGAGCTAGAGTTCAAACTTAAGCCTTTTGACTTCAAGTTCATTGCTTTTTATGGGGTATGCTGGTAAATATTTAACAAGCAACTCTGAGAAAAAAATGCACACAGGACACACTTTCAAGTTTAATATGCACGGAAAACATTTTCTTCATCACTTTCTTAGGAATTGACAGTCAACAAAACAATAAACCAAACCCTGGTTTTTGTAGTATTGGACAATTTCTGAAAATTTAACAATCAGCTCTTGGAACCTTGTGAGCAGCCTCTAGCACACTTCAGAAAACTTTACACTATATCAAGTAAAAATGTGTTGCTTTTCAACTGCTGCATCTGGTTTCAGGGTCAGTAAAGTATATGGCACACAAGTAGTCTCTTGGAAGGCAACTCACAAGACGTATAAGAATAGGACAATGACCTTGGCTGGTGTGCCAAAAGATAAGACATTGAAGGTAAATTTTGCAAAAACTACTAAACCAGTACTAGGTAGGTGAAGTGCTAGGAGTTTTCCCCAAGTCAGTAAGAGAAATTTAGAGCAACCAGCTAGTCAATCAGTCAGTCAACTAACATCTGTTAAGTGCCTACTACATGCTGGGCACTGTGCCAAGATCAACCTCTTCTAGATAGACTAAATAAATAAAAATGTGGGGTTCAAAAAGGGAATATTTAGGTTAATAGAATTTAGAGCTGGGGACAGACATTCAAGGTCACACCATCCAACCCTCTCCCATGCTTTCTCATGGTATAGATGAGGAACTGTGGCTTGGAGAGGTTACCGGAACTGCTCAACACTATGTGCGGAATCAGTAACAGGATTAAAAAAAGAACCACGTACTATGAGGTCAGAGTTAGTGGTCTTCTTAGTATACTGTCCTTTCTTTAGCAGATCCACTGGAGCAGGAAATGGCAAACCACTCCAGTATCCTTGCCAAGAAAATCCTCTGGAAAGCTATGGTCCACGGGGTCATGAAGAGTCAGACATGACTGAATGACTGACAACACTAGGTTGGTCTAGATGGCTAATGAAATCCCTTCCAACTCTGAAATGTGTGATTCTGTGATTGGCTTTGAAGGCAGAGAATATGAGTTCAAATCCTGGCTTTGAGGATGAATAGCTATAGGATTTTCGTTGGCCAAGTCATTTATGCCTCTGCATCATAGATTTCTATCTCTGTAATGGTGGTGTTATCTGTTCTGCCAATGGTCAGGGTGTTGGGCTAGTGTTTGTCAATAGATCAACTCTCTGCCCTTCACTGTTCTGTCCAAAGTTCTTTACCTGGGAGCCTGCTCATGACAGGTCTCTCTCTACCTTCCCTTACCTGCCAGTCCCTTTCCTCATAAGTCCTAGTATCTTGCTTTAGTTATTTATCCTTACCCCAGGCCCTAATTGAGCAAGTACTTTAAATTAGATTAGAGAAATGTATAGTAAACTTAAAAACAGTAGACAAGTGTATGTTACCTCTCACTTGTTTCCCATTCTACCCCACAGAACTCCTGCTTAGGCTGGGGATTAATATTGCCCTCCAAGTTGAAGCAGAAGATGAAGAGAGAACCAATCAAACTTCAGTATATCTGAGCTGCTCGCTCCCAGTAAAGTGCAAGAAGGATGCAGAAAGTCCACTCACTCTTGTCTATCCTGGGATTAGAGAAGATTTCATTCATTCTCAGGGTCCCATTATGAGACTAGGACAACACTAGGCTGGTCCCAGGGCCCAACATAGTTTCTTTTGGCATCTAACTCCCATTCCAATTTATATCTGCCACCTCAGAACTGCAAAAGGGCACCACTGCAATGCCCCAGGGATTGATGCCCACAAGATTCTCCCTGTTACAATTCTAATACTTCTGATGGCAGGGAGACCAGTTGGCTGCTACTCCCTCAGTCTTGGTGGTTGCTCCTTCAAAAACTCCCTTGCATTTTTTTTTGTGTGTCTGATGTCAGCTCCCTCTGTCTATACCTTCCCTCTCTTCCCCACCCCCCATGTGCCAGGAATTCTGGGAGGCAAAATCCTGGGAGGCATATGACAGACTATCAGAGTATTTACTGGCAAAAGGCTAGGATGCCTGCCCCCTTAAATGTATAAAACAGGGATGATAATACTTACATTATCTATCTCAGAGGGTTGTGAGGAGAAGTGCTTTGTGAATCTGAAAGCATTATAGAAATGTATTCTTGGGGTGATAAAAGGATTCTGCAAGAAATCTGTCCTGAAGGGTTTATCTCCCATAGGAAAAAAAAGTCTTTATAGTCTCCCACTTTACGAAGGGAGGCTCTCCTCCTCACCCCAGCCGAAAGGACTCCACTAGGCAAATGCCCTCTGACCTTGCTTCTCCAAGAAACCTTTGTCAGCATTAAAATATCCTTCTGTGGTTCTGCTGTTGGTCTGCATCTGGAATGAGGGCCAGAGGGCACCCTGTCTTGCTCTGCCTGTGTAGTGCACTCTGGACAGATGCCTGGTTAATTAGCTTTAGGAGAGTCGGCAATCTTCTATGAGCAAAGGAGAAAATTCCCTAGGGGACCACAGTGTAAACCACAGTCTGGAAGATAAGATTGGACCCCGGAGTGGAAAATAGTCTTCTCACACCATATTATGTCTACAAATCTGAGACCAGAGGAGTTCTGGGACCTGAAAAAGTGAGCAGGAAGGCAGTTTTCATCATACTGATATTTCCAGATAGATTCCAAACTGGGCCAGGTTATCAGAGCTTTTAGGGCTATTATAGTCATTTATCTATTGAGCTCAGAGTTTTGAACAGCACAGCATATGTAGTTCAAAGGCAGCATTAATGACAAGCCAGAGGCTTTAACAGTTCTCTCAACAAAGTGGGAATTCCTATAAGTAGTTCAGTGTGAGTGTGTAACACAAGACTCTTCCTTGAATATATTAATCTTTTGATGTGTGTGTGTGTGTGTTCCTTTTCTTGCATTTTTCTTTGAGCTCAGAGAAGTCAGGATAGAGGGAACAAAAACAGGAATGGAGAAAATTGAGAAGCAGAGAGAAGAAAGGAATATCTAGGCCTAAGGGGAAAAGATAATGAGTGATTAAGTCAGGAAAATACTAGAATCAAAGTAGTGTCCATTGACAGGGGCTCATTATTGGCATGACCACTGGAAAAGTCACTTGGTCTCATTGGGACTCAGTTACCACATTCATAAAACGAGGGGGTTGGACTGTAGCCTCTCAGATCCTTTCCTAGTTCTAGATAGATCAATGATCCTACGATGAATGAATCTCAGCATATGACTATCATATTTTCATTTTGTAGGAAATTATAATACGAAGAATTCAGAGAAACTTGGGAAGATTTGTATGAACTGATCCAAGGTGACATAAGAAACCAATTTATACAATGGCCACAATAATGGAAAGGAACACAACACTGAAAAAGCTTTGGCTTTCAAATCACTGAAGTGACTAACTATGACTTGAGAAAATTGATAGTGAAACATGAATACTTTCTGTTCTTGTAAGAGAGTTCATAGACCAGAATTATGGAATGAGATGGGAATTTTCAGGCATAGTCCATGTGTTGATTTGCTTTGCTTGATCATACTTACCCATCCTCAGGAGGGTTCTACTTTGTACTATAGACAATAAGTAGAAAGTAATGATGATGTAATAGGAAAAGGGAAAGGAAACACTGATACAATATTTTTTTTAAATTAAGGTATAAAAACTGTAAGTATTAGCCTTTTCAAGCAATATCCCTTTCCTGATTCCTTTGGTCAAAAGTACTTGATGTCTCCCCTAAGCACGTGGAATGGTGGACGAGAACAATTTATTCCAATGGCCATGAAACAAGTGTTGAGGATTGTTTAGACCTTAGTCAGAAGCCTAAGAAGCCAAGGTCATCATATACTTCATTGAGGGCCATCACTAGTCATTCAGACTTTTTTGTCTTACCACTGGAATTTGTTGGCTCTGGAAGAGGGCGTGAGGCTGATGACTTGTGCAACTTGGACTCATGAAAATCCAAAGTATCTACAAGTTATGACATGATGTTATTGGTTCTCTTTAAAAATAAAGGATTAACAACAGTTTCCTTGGTCTGGATCTGTCTTTTCCCCCAATTATACTCTACCTCGTGGGTTTATTTATTTGTAGAAGTTTTGAATCCTTCTCTAGATAAAAAGTCCCTTGAGGTCAAGGACCTTTTAAAAAAATTTTTTTTCTCCTCAGAGACTAGCACTATGCCTTGTATGAAATAGGTGCTCAAGAAATATTTGTTGAATCAAATTGAATTAGGTATATCTTGCCTTTCATATTAGATTGAAAGCTCCCTGTGATTAGAAACTCTTTGTTACTTATTTTTGCATTGTCAGGATTTAGCACAGGGCCTAGCATGTAGTAGATGCTTAATAAAAATTGGTCAATTGATGTTTCTCTAGTTCTATATATAGGGCTATTGTTCCAGGCAGGGTTCTACATATTTAGGTCCTTTCTCTGCCTCTTTGGGGGCAGCTAGATGGTGCAGTGGTCCCAGATATTTACTAGCTGTGGGATCCTGGGTAAGTCATGTCATCCTGCCTTTTTCCTTAGTTTTCTCCTCTGTAAAATGAACTGGAGAAGGAAATGGCAATCCAATCCAGTATCTTTGTCAAGATAATCCCAAATGAGGTCATGAGAAGTCTGACATGACTCAAAAAATAACGGAATATATGTTTATTCCTTCACTTTGATCATGAACTGCATTGACATTCTGGAAAGAGCAGAAATGGGGAATAGAAAGAGTTAGCACCATCCACTGCTGAGAAAAGACACTTGAAGAGTTACATTAAATTTATTGTGGTTGGACTGGATATTTAATAGGTGGTCACCAGGGATTTAATTTCTAAATCCCAAAGTGAATTACTAAAGTAAATGGAATTTGTGATAGTTTATTTACAAAAGAGGGAATATATTGAGGAAGAGAGAAAAGGGGGAGAGAGAGAGGAAGAGAGAGCTCTTGCTTCCTCAGAGCCAGGTAGAAATTCTAAGCCTCAGCCAGGGGAAAGGAGTCTCACACCTCCAGAAAGGGCAAGGAACTAAGTCAGCCTTTACACTCACCATGGTGACCTTCTAAAAGGAAAGCAGTCTGAGATCTCCTGCACAAATTCCTCTAGGGGTTCAGTTCCATAGCGAAGTGTCTTCACTCCAAGTCTGAGTATCTGTCTTCCAGTCTTTCCTCAAGTGTTTGTCTTCTAGTCCAACTCCAAGTGGCTGAATCTTGATCCTTTGATTGGTCCTTGTATGCCTCTGTTTCTTCTATTTAAAGACCTTTTCCTCTTGTGTCACCTCTCCTAAATTTTTACAGCTACCAATCACAGCAGACGCTCCTCTCCAGGACTGCCAACTCTTTTACATATGGGTCACAGACCTCCCACTCAATGCATGAAATGGGTGTTCACACCTTTTTGTGGTTAGTTCACACCTTCTTGTGTATTCCAACTTCAATTATACAACTCTGCCTCCAATAATTGCAAAAGGAACACCCAAGTAGGTCAAGGGACATATCATTTTGCTTTATAAATTACATAAAAAAGATATGACTGGTCAATGAAATTAAACACCTACCCTAGGATTAGGGGGTTCAGGCTTGAGCAGCTGTTCAGGTTTCTATAACTGGCCAAGTCACCAGGTGACTTTGTAAATTCAAGCTGTACCAATTCATACAAGTAGGTATGTGGGCTGTTGTAGCCTGGAGCTACCAGTTAATTACTCTGAGGAGCTCATGAGCAGATAGCACCAGCTTTCTAGGCCTTCCTGCTCCCTTTATAATCTCTACTACTTTTTGGCAGCTAGTGCCATGGATAGAATGAAGACCTGGAGTTAGGAAGATTCATCTTGGAGTTCTGATTCAGCCTCAGACATTTCTTAGATGTGTAACCCTGGGCAAGTCACTTCCCCCTGTTAGCCTCAGTTAGGAAACTGTAAAATGAGATGGAGAAGGAAATGGCAAATCACAATATTTCAGAGAAGAAAATCCCAAATGGTGTCACAAAGAGTCAGACATGACTGAAAAAACTGAACAGCTACTTTTTGGATTCTTACCTGGGGAGTATGGATATTCAAAATTAATTCATAAATCAATTAGATTATTCCTCTTACTGGATACCACTCTTTTCTTCCCTCATTAATTCATTGTGCTATTACCCTTGTCCCCTCAAAAAAGAAACAACTACTTAAATAGAATTCTCTACTTTCAAAAAGAAAGGAAATTGAAAGTGATAGGAGTAAACCAGGTTATGTGTGGTAATACCTTAAAATTTCAGATCCCATAACGCTCTTCTGTGTCACACCTTGATGCTCTTTCAAGTGAAGGGGATGCACAAGATATATGAAGACATAGACAGGTAAAAGCTTTCAAGTATCTCTATTATTAAAGTTAGTGGAGTGGGGAAGAGGTGTTGGACAATCATCCTACCAGGTTCAACCAATAATACCTTCATCTCAAGGTTCTGGTGGTAGAAATTGCCTTCAGCTCCTACCCATCTACCAAGTGAAACTTCAGCTCAACACTTAGCCTCCATTTGATAATCTAACTGATATGGCCCTAGATATCCCAGACAGGAAGAGGACACACTACCAGACCTAATCCAGAAGGGTGAGAATGCTTGCAAAGCACTGTGTGTACTATTATGTCAAGTCTCTCTGAGTCTGACAGCTTCACTTCTGATTACTAACTTTTGCAGGGTTCCTTGACCTGGCCCAGACCCTCCTTATTCAGCTCACCCTTTTCTGTGGTCTCTCTTCAGAGCTTAAAGACATGAAAAATGCAATGGGGAGGAAGCAATGGGAAGAAGCCAAAGAAGAATTAAAGGGCCAAATTCTTGTGACTCCTGCTTTGAAGGCTCAACCTGGTCTTAGTCCAGCCTTGCATACTCACACACAGTAGGGACTTAATACATTTACTGAACTGATCAGAATAGAATTGTTCTCAGGCCAAACTCAAACACCAAGGAAAATATGTGATTTTTTTTTTTTGGATCCTGCTCCTTCCTTGGAATTCTCTCCCTATTGGCCTTCTTCTGTCAATAGAGTGGGGAGAGGAAAGGGCAAAGAGTCAAGAGAAAGCAAACAGTGGCAGGAAGTTAATATTCCAATGACAGGAGTAGCCTCAATTGTTTCTAGTCATATCTGGACTGTCAGATCCCATAATACTTTTCTATATCAGACCTTGTTGCTCTTTCAGTGAAAAGAGTGCATGAGATGTCTGAAGACCTTGGCAGGGAAGTGCACTCAAGTATCTCCATTTTGGGGGTTCTGAGGCTTTAAACTGGGGTTTTGATTATTACCCTTGAAATAGGTTGGGGGGCAGGAGGGTTCTTTCATTGTGTTATGGCTAATGAGAGTAGCTGGGGACTGGCTGACTAGAAACTTTTGTTCAGGACTGCTGTGGTCAAACTACTTAAAGAAACTTATTGGGGCTGGTGTATACTTTGCAGTAACTGGTCATTTTTTTTTAAACCCTTGCCTTCTGTCTTAGAATCAATACTGTGTATTGGTTCCAAGGCAGAAGAGTGGTAAGGGCTAGGCAATGGGGGGTCAAGTGACTTGCCCAAGGTCACACAGCTGGGAAGTGTCTGAGGTCAGATTTGAACCCAGGACCTCCCGTCTCTAGGTCTGGCTCTCAATCCACTGAGCTACCCAGCTGCCCCCAGTAACTGGTCATTTTTACCTAAGTTGAGAAGGTAGTAAGGCTTATGAGTAGTATGGCTGAGCTACTCAAACTGAGCCTTTGGGGTCCTTGAGTGTGCATAAACCTGCTTTTTTTAACCTCTCTTTTTTTAGGAGTGGCAAGGTCTGAACTCTTAAGGCATTATGTCTTGAGCTTCCATTTGTACTTAGAGGATGGAAGGCTATGATGAAACAGTATTACCATGGTTGTTGGTTGCTTGGCCTCCAAGAATACACTCTGAGTCACTGTCCTTCCTATGTATTTCTGGGGGTTGTGGCATTCTTCAGTCCCATTAACCATTCTTGCTCTCCTTGGTAGCACCATATTCTGGATGCTTCTATTTCATCTTTCTATCACCTTCCTAGTTCCTAGAAAGCACTCCCTCTCCTTCTTCCTCTCTTAGAATCCCTTGTTTCCTTTGAAATTTAGCTCATATGCAACTGCTAATATGAAGCCTTTCCTGACCCCAACAGTTCCTCTGAACAATTATCTTGTATTTGTTTTAAATATGGTTCTCCAAGAGAATGCTGAATTCCTTGAGTTCATTTTTGAATTTCTGATACCTAGCATTCTTCTTGACATATTTTATGCCTAGTAAATGCTAATTTGCTGAAAATATACAAATACACACACACACACACACACACATACACACAACACACCACGAGAGGCTACTGCCAGGCCTATACGTCAAAGAGTCCAATAATAATAAAAAAAGATTCCATATGTAGCAAATTATTTATATCAGCATTTTTTTCTGTAGGTGATTAAGAACTGGAAACAAAGTGATTGGGGAATGGCCAAACAAATCATGGTATATAAAAGTCATGAAATATTACTATCCTTTAAGAATTATGAGCATAATGAATACAAAGAGGTATGGAGAAGACTCATATGAACTGATGTAAAAGGAAATAAGTAGAACCCAGAAAACTAAACAAAATGACTTCAGCAATGTAGATAGGAAGAATGACAACAGCATGATCTAAACTAAATGCTGTGAAATATAACTCACCCCAAAAAAGAGATATAAGAAAGCACCACCTCTTCTTTTTTAAAGACAGGGGTGAATACTATGGGTGTGGAACCCTGCATTTAATGTCAAGATTTTTTGATTTATTGACTAGTTCTCCGGAACTGCTTTTTTCTCTCATTAAAAAAACAAAACAAAGCAACTCATTTGTTTGTAAGACTATATGGATACATTGTGAAATATAGGTGATGTAAGATGAAAAATATCTATAAGATACTGTTTCTTCAAGGCAATACTTCTTTGTATGGAGCAGTTTAGTGATGGAAGGGTCAGGAAAATAAATTTAGCATTAAAAAAGGTGTTAAATTACTAGTGAAAGATGTAAGATATTGCCTCTTTTATAGATGAAGTTTGATGTTTGAAAAGAATGGAAAGAGAGCTTTAGTTTAATAAAAACTGATAAAATACATATGTAGAGTAACAAAGTTGAGCAGTGTGGGACAGAAAGTGAACTGTTGCAAAATATAGACTTAACCTTGTAAAGGATATAAATTGGTGCTTCATTTACATGTGAACAGTTTGGTGGTTTAAAAGGACAAAGGAAAACATTTTTATGTTTTTAAAAATGTGAGTTTGAAGAAACATAGTTTTCAGGTACAGCTGGGTGGCTCAGTGGATTGAGAGCCAGGCCTAGAGATGGGAGGTCCTGGGTTCAAATCTGGCCTCAGACACTTCCCAACTGTGTGACCCTGGGCAAGTCACTTGACCCCCATTGCCTAGCCCTTACCACTCTTCTGCTGTGGAGCCAATACACAGTATTGACTCCAAGAGGGAAGGTAAGGGTTTTAATTAAAAAAAAAAAAGAAAAGAAACATAGTTTTCAAGAACGTAATGATAGAATATTGTTTTGAGATCCAATGAACTGTTGGAGTTGCAGGACACCAAATGGCCTTTCTTCTCATTTGCATTTAATTTATGAGCACTAGATAGCACAGTGGATTGAGTGATGGGCCTGGAGTCAGGAAGACTTGAATTCCAATCTGGTCTCAGTCATTTACTAGCTGTATGACTGGACAAGTAATTTAACCCAGTTTGCCTTAGTTTCTTTATCTGGAAGATGAACTAGAGAAGGAAATGGCAAACCACTTCAGTATCTTTGTCAAGAAAACTCCAAATGAGGTCATTAAGATTTGGATATGACTGAAATGATTGAACAGCAGTATTTTAAGACTAAAGAGAGTAAAACTGAAAAAGAAAAAAAGTCAGCATTATTTGAAGACTAAGGGATGGCTAAGGACTGTTGGATATGAGGGATCTGATGCACATAATAGGTGGGGACTGCTGCTTCCATACTCATCTATTTCATAGCAACAACATTTTCTTTTAAAAATAAAAGCATATTTCTTATATTCCTTTTCCATTTTTAAGTCCTTGATAATATGATAAATTAATCCATGCAAAGTATGAATGGTCACTAGTAGTTTAATGTTTATTTTCATAAGCTTTGCTTTTACCTTTTTCTTTTCTTCCTTTCTTCCTTTCTTCCTTTCTTCCTTTCTTTCTTTCTTTCTTTCTTTCTTTCTTTCTTTCTTTCTTTCTTTCTTTCTTTCTTTCTTTCTTTCTTTCTTTCTTTCTTTCTTTCTTTCTTTCTTTCTTTCTTTCTTTCTTTCTTTCTTTCTTTCTTTCTTTCTTTCTTTCTTTCTTTCCTCTTCTTCCTCTTCTTCTTCTCCTCTTCTTTCTCCTCCTCCTCTTCTTCTTCTCCTCTTCTTCTTCCTCCTCCTCCTCTTCTTCCTCCTCCTCCTCCTCTTCTTCTTGTTCTTCTTGTTCTTGTTCTTCTTGTTCTTGTTCTTCTTTCTTCTTGTTCTTCTTTCTTCTTACTTATTTTTCTCCTCTAGCCCAGGGTCATACAGCTTGGATATATCAAGAGTCAGATTTAAACTCAGAACTCCTGTCTGGGTCTCTATGCCCTAGGCCACCTAGCCCTGGTCACAGTTTTTTCCAAACATGTCAGAGATGGGGTCTCAGTTTCTCATTCCAAGTCTTTTGCTTCCCTGACACAGAATATAAAACAATTTAATAACAGCCTAAGAGAGTTAGATGGTAAGCAATAATTCTAGGGCTATAGTTTGTCCTTGCTGAACTGGCAGTGTAATGAATTTAATACATAGTATTGAACAGTGGTTAACCAGGTGTAGACATTCCACTTAAGTAGTAATTATTTTTTTCCTCGCCAGGCTTCATCCTCTCTGAAGAATTTCTTATAGCGGTTCTTTTTTGATACCTATTACTTTCTTGATTGCCATAACTTTCTTGAGTCCCCAAGCTGAAAATTTCCCACTGTGTCTTACTTGTATCTCTCATCTATGCCCATTACCTTCAATTTTGTTTTATAATTATTGTATGTTTTTTAGCTTTTCTGTTAGACATGGTTGATGGTAAATTCCTTAAGTGTCAGAACATAGCATTAAAAAAAAATCTCTATATTTCCCTTAGGCCTACCTCCTACTGTCTTACATAGAATAAGCACTAATGAATACTTATTGAATTGGATACTTTCTCCATCTACCACTACAGCACCCTCAAATTCGGACTATCTCACTTGTGTGTTTTACATCCCATAGCACTAGGTGAGAGAATAATTAAGATCCAGGAGTTGTTAGTAAGCTTGGCTTTGTGATTATATTCTTCAAACTGTTGGTGATCAAGGAAATAGCTCTCTGATAGTAGCTTAGGGGATTCAGGGAGGTCAAGTAAATAAGCTAAAACAATAAAGATACAGTTTTATTCTGGCCACTGAGAAAGAAAGTAGTTACTCTTGTCCATTGGCCTGGTTCAGTTGGAGTGGTAATTCCAATATATTTATTGCTAACCAGTGAGCCTCAGACAGTGCCTATAGGTAATATCCACTCAATAGTGCAGGAAAGAGGAAAGGCATGAGGGCTATGTTTCTGGCACCTAAGTTTACTTCAGTGCATATATCATTTAGCCAAGAAATAGTGTTCAAGGTCTTAGTGCTTAAAGATTATGGCAGTGTAGATGTTGAGGCACAACACTTACCTCATCTATTCCTTTGTAAGATTTTCTGTTTTAAAGACTTATTTATGCCAAGCTCCCATGATTTTCTTTATACTTTTAATTATATTTTAGTTAACCTTAGGTAGCCTGAATTTCCATAGGATAGGTATGTTGTGTTCAAATTTGCTATCTGCTAAATTAAATGTGTTTGATCACCTTGGGGCAAACCTAGTACAAAACTTGTACTGAAAGTTTGAATTTCTCAGAGATCACTTCTTCAGGTTCAAGGCACTGTGTGGGTTCGTACTTTCAAAACTATAGCTCATAAGCCCCTACCAATGTACTTACCTTCAACAGCCAGACAGTTGATATAATTTGCTCAAAAACAAAAGCATTAAAAAATGGCAGAGTAAGAACAATTCCACTAAAGTATTCCCCACCTCTTCTCCCAAACCTGGGATATACTTCCCCACAAACACATATTGCTATTTAGTTATAGTAATACTAAATTTAAGATGTATTCTGTATTTAACAAAAATATAGTGTAAAACCCTCTTTATTTGCATGCTCTTGATATGGAAGGAATCTTGGATTCACAAAGGTTATTTGTTGCAACTAATTCAAGTTCTGGCTAGTCCTACTAATCTGTGAAGGCTTTGTATGGGCTTTAGCTTCACCAAGTTTGGAGACCCTCATTATCCCACTTATGTCCGGGAGATAAATTTTTTGGTCATAGCAACAGCTCTCAAAGATACCTTTAACTCTTTCTCCACTACCTACAAATATGCCCAGATCTCACTCATAATTTAAAATAAAACAAAAATAACTTTTACTTCCATAATCACCAAATTGTTAGAAATAGTCAGCTATACACCTACTATAGGAATTTTCCCAAATTTCTGTCCTGGATCCTCTTTTCTTTTCTCTCTACTCTCTATCATTTGATAATACTTTTAGTACACAAGTTCAATTATCTTCTCTCTGCAGATCACTCCAAAATCCAACTCTATTCACATACAGTTCTATTATTGCCAACTGCCTGCTGTATAGTCACAACTATAAAATTATCCTTTACACTGCTGAACAACCACATCAGTCCTTTATGTCTAAAATGGAACTCATTACATTTCTTTTTTTTTTAAACCCTTAGCTTCTGTCTTAGAAAAGAATGGTAAGGGCTAGGCAATATGGTTAAGTGACTTGCTCAGGGTCACACAGCAAAAAGTGTCTGATGCCAGATCTGAACCCAGGACCTCTTGTCTCTAGGTTTGGCTCTCTATCCACTGAGCCACCTAGCTACCCCTCTTATTTTATATCATATCACTGCTTTTCATACACTCCTATTATAGTCAAACTGGCCTGTTTGATGATCCTCTTATATGACAACCTGTTTCTTACTTCTAGACATTTAAACAAATAGTCTCCTATGTTTGGAATTTATTCCCTTCTCACCACAACCTCTAAGAAGTTTCTAACTCTCTTTATTTTAAAACCTATACCTTCCATCTTAGCATCAATACTGTGTATTGGTTCCAAGGCAGAAGAGTGGTAGGGGCTAGGCAATGAGGGTTAAGTGACTCTGCCCAGGGTCACACACAGCTGAGAAGTGTCTGAGGCCAGATCTGAACCCAGGGTCTCCTGTTTTTAGGCTTGACTCTCTATCCACTGAGCTGCCTAGCTGCCCTGTTTAAAGCATAGCTGTGATATCACTTCCAAAATGAAGCCATTTGTGATTCTCTATCCTCCCTACCCCTAGTTTTTAGTGTCCTTTCTGTCTCTCTTAAAATTACTTTATTTTGGTTATACACCATATTTACTTGTCTGAGCACATATTATTTACTTGCCCCAAGAAGAATATCATCTCTTTGAGGGCAGGGACAGATTAATTTTTGTTTTTGTATCTCTGACCCCTAATACAGTGTCTGTAACCTAGTCAGAATAAATGTTTTTTTGCATTAAATATTCATGGTTGAAATGATAGATTCTTAAAGTATAATACAAATATATAGGAATATATATATACAGATTTTATAAATCATAATTTGATAATATCCCAGAGCCAAGCCTTTCCCATAATTTCAAAGTTCTTAATGGATATTAAGTAAATTTTGCCTGGAGAATCATTTGTTTCTGTATCTCCAAGTGCAATCCCTGGAACATAGTAGACAACTAAAAACACCTGTTGAATTCAATGGAATATATGGTTTCTGAATATTGTCTGGCCTAGATTAACTAAAGCCCAGATATAACTCAGAGGGCTTATATTCAAGGGGAAAGGAGGCTGAAATAGGAGACCTAAATTTTAACCCTGGATTTTTTATTAATCATCTTTGTGATCCCAGGTAAGTCATTTAATATCTTGGATGCTCAGCTGAAAAAGTGGAGAGACTTGCTCAGCCTGTCACATAAGATCACAAAAGACAATGTAAGAGAGCCATCAGGGTATGGCTCAAGGGTTAAGAACCCTGCATTCTGGTTCTGACCCTGCTATTAATTTCCTATATACTCAGGCAAATAACCTCTTAAGGCATTATTTTCCTGATTTAAAAAATGGGATGGTTATTGCCAGTTCATTGGGTCCTTGGGTAGTGAGTGGATCATAGATGTTGAAGGAATAAAGTCAATAACTACATTTTGGGCTTTGTCATTTCTGACAGTAAGGGAGTAGTGTAACCTCAAAAAATATGGTTGCCAAAACTGTGAATGTTAAAAACTATAAATTCCAAACTGTAAAGATTTTGGCCACACTAGTAAGATAATTTTTAGTGGCTTGACTTAAAATCTAAAATAAGTGGTCGCCATGGGAAATTCCCAAATATGAAAATACCCAAGTCAGCTGGGATTTATGGAGATTTTTAATTAATATAAATGAAGGAATTAAGGAAAGGAGAGAGAGAGAGAGAGAGAGAGAGAGAGAGAGAGAGAGAGAGACACACAGAGAGAGAGAGAGAGAGAGAGAGAGAGAGAGAGAGAGAGAGAATAGTCAAGCAGTGGAAAAGGGCCTAGTCCAAAATGGCCTAAGCCTGAGCCTAAGGGAGAGCAAGTCAGTCTTTATCACTCACCACAAGATCATCTCCAAGCTGGGTTCAATTGTGAACTCCATTCAAAATGTCCTTACTTCAATTCCGAACTCCAACTAACTCCAAACTGACTACCAATCCAAACTCCCCTTTACCTGAGCTGACTTCTCCTTTTAAAGAAATTTTCTCTTATGTCACCTCCCCTAAATTTTCATGCCTACCAATCACAGTAGACACTTTCCCCCAGGACTGCCCATTCTTAGTTCTCATCTTCTTTTGTTCTCACCTTCTCTGGTTAGATTAAATCCTCTGAGTACTTCACACCTCTTTTGGTAAGCTTTACTTTTGTAAGTTGCTTGACCTTTTAGGTACTAATTTAACCTTTATAGGTACTTAGCACCCTTTTGTATTAGATCGAAAAATAGACCTAGCTTAAGGTTCTAGCTTTACTATAAGTATGAGTTAGGGACTTTAATTTTTCAATCAGGAATTTACAACTTTATCTTCCCCTAAGGCACTGTCTGAGTAGGGTGGAGTAATTTTAAAAGTTCTCAATACATTCCTGATCAAGTACCTCCATTGTTAAAAATGGGGAAGAGCTTAATAAAATCTTCTAAGGTACAGTCTGAGCAGTTTTTAAGATTCACAGTAGGAAGAATGAAGAAGGCAATAAGTTGTTTTTTAAAATAGCCACTTAAAAATCATTATTATCTGTAGCAGCAGAAGCAGCACTAGTAGCAACAGTAAATAATTATTATATATATGTTATGTAGAGGGCACTGTGGAAGATATAAGGAGAATCTAGGCCATCAAGGGACTTAGAGTATACTAAGAGAGACAGGAAAAGCTCACAAAAGGGAAAAGAATAAAATAAAGTAAGATGTTCAGGCAGCGTGGTGCAGTAGATTAAGCAGTGGACCTAGAATTAAGAAGACCTCAGTTCCAAGTAGCCTCAAACACACACTTAATAGCTATATGACTCTTGGCAGCCACTTAACCTCTTGCTGCCTCAAATTTCTTTAACTGTAAAGTGGAGATAATAATTACCCCTAATTCTTAGGGTTGTTGTGAGGATCAAGTGAGATAACATTTGTGAAGCACTTGGCACAGTGCCTGTTATACAGTAGTCAATTAATAAACACTGTTTTCCTTTCTTCCTTCCTTAATGCAAAGTTACTAAGGTAGTATTGCATTTGAGAGATGTAGTTGGCTGCTGGCGTCACCTATCTGCCTAACCAGATCTTCTTACACTTAAGAGTAATGTATATGCCTACAAAGTGTTGTAAGGCATCATAATATTATTTAACTGTGCAAACACTTTTTAATCCTGAAAAATGTTGTCCCATATGATTGCCAACTAGTCACAAGGATAGAGTGAATATTGTTACTTACTTAGGTTAGTTTGGGGTTGAATATTAATCTTTCATTACCTGTGTGCTTTTGGCAAGTTGCTTGACCCTTCTAGGTCTCAGTTTCTTTTTTTGCAACATGAAGAGACTGTATTAGAGGATCTCTAAGGTATCTCCTAGCTCCAACTCCAAGATTCTATTGTCTTATGACTTGTAAACTAGATAAGCATGCCTTCTATGCCCCCATTCTAGTAAATAATAAAAATTTCAATCAGTGCAGGATAAAGGACAGAGTCCATTGGTACCTTTCTAGGACTCTCAAATGACATCAATCCACATATCATGTTTTGGCTCTAGGCAGTGTGGCAGAGGCTGGCACTAAAGAAAAAGTGCCAGGCTGAAGAGTGTGTGAAACTGATCATCTCAATGGGGGAGGGGTCCCAAAGGAATTGGAATCTGGAGGAGGAGAAGACTGGCTGTTAGAGGAGTTGGTCTCTGGTTCTTGAGAAGCCAAAGACAGAAGGTGGGAAAACAGACTTTATCCTGAGGATTACCCTCTTTTTCCTGCTGGTGACTGGAAATCTTTCACCCCAACACTTCCCAATTGAAGGGACTTCTGAAGAGAAACCTGAGCAGACTTTACCTCAGCTTCTGTTGCCCAGTGGTGAGTCAACCTGTCTTTTTCTCAGGGGGCTTAGGCTGCCAAAGCCTGAGTTTCCCCAAACTCCAGGAGTGAGGAAAAGGGTTTAGATAGAGAGAGGGACCCTTTTTTTCCCACATTCATTTCCCATTCTTCCCTGCCCATTATTCCTTTTGTATTACCTCATTGAGTTGACATTAAAAGTTATCTGTTTCCCAAGCTGAGTGTGAGTGAATAGATCAAGGGGAGACTCTTTGGTCTCTAGTAGTGGAGGGGGGACAAGAGGGACAAGAGTGAATTGGAGAGAGCAGCTTTAGCTAAGGAGGGAAGGCGGAAGGGAGAAAATCTTCAAACCCCCTCTCCTTTCTCTGAGTCAATCCTAAACATCAGCTGTCTTCCCTGAACCCTGCTTTGAGAAGGGAGGTTCTACTCTCTTTCCCCCTCTCAATACTGAAAGTCTTACCCCCCCAGTTACAAATTAACCTCTCTTATGATACAGCAGTCATCCAGTTCTTAATCCTTTAAGAAGAATTTTATCCAATCTACCGGATTCTGACACATTAAGAACAGCATGGGATACTGATTATAATTCAGTATATTAGTGGGATGAAAATACTTTTGTAAACCTTTACACTACTATGCAAATGTTTATTATTGGTTTTGTGATCAGTCAAATACTGTAATGAAATCCAGTTCAAGGGGTTGTGTGACAGAGGGTTGAAATTCAAACATATAAAAAGAAATTTACCAAATCTATTTGAAAACAATCAACTGATGTTATTCAGCAATTTTCAGGGATTTTCAGATTTTCCTTTTTTACCACATTTTAAAAATATGTAACAAATGTCAATAATTCCACAGCCCTGTACTTCAAAGTACTTTTTTTTTTTTTGCCCATCAGTATTAACTATTGGGATATATCGGTTTTGTATTTTTTTCTTTTAAGATAACAGTGCATTTATGTAGAGGCACAATTTGTTGGATTTTAGTTTATATTTATTTCATTCCAGTTTGATTTATTTTAATTGTTAAAACTTAAGTTTGTCAAGCAGTAGACATTTCTCTAATTTATGATATATTTCAGTTTAGTCAAGGTATGATGTGGATGCAAATATGTTTTGCAAAAAAGAAAATTTATCTGATCTGCCAATCTAATAAACCTGTCAGAAAAAGAAATGAGGGTTGTCTAGTATGGCTTGTTATTGATTGAGCCCTCATTGGCTCCTAATGATTCCTACTTCCTAAAGTTCTCTCACAACATATAAATACTAATAAATAGTGTATTCAAATGATAGGTCTGTGACCTAAATGACTTGTGAGTTCCCTCCAAAGATCAAAAACACAACCCATTTATGCCTGACTGTAATATGCTTTATGCTTTAAGTCCTCTGTAGGGTGGACTCATTTTCTCTGGACATTTTAAGTATGCCAGTAGAGTCTTTTGGCTCTCTATCCTTTCATCCCTTGCTCTTGTGACCAGCTCTTCTCTTCCTCTTATACCTTCCCTTGTTGACCTCTTTTATACATTTTCTTCTTTGGAGTTCCTCATTGGTTATATGCTGCTGCCTCCTTATGCCTATCATGTATCTTTTTGATGATATATTTTTTTGATTCTTCAAAGTTGATAAACCTATATTAACTCCTCCAGTAAGAGATCACTAGGGAACTTGGTTCTGGGACAAATTCTGGAGAGACTGTGGAACATGAGTTGATATTTTGTAACTGGTTCTAGTTGGCTAACCAACTCGGTTGGAAAGAGTCTTTTTTGAATGGCTTTGTACCTAGAACTTTAGGCAGCTTCAAAAAGTCTGGAATCTGTCTGGTTCTCAAGCCACCTTTTTTCCCTCACAAACTTTTTGCCTTCATTTAGTGACCTCTTTGAGTTTATCATGATTCTGACATAATGAAATTGAATCACAGTGAGAAGTCATGAGGCTATAGGACCTTCCCCTTCTCTAAAACCATATGGTCCTAGTTCTTGGCTTTTATTTTTTTGTTGTTCTTTTCCATTCCATATAAAAATATTGGCATGTCAAGTCCTAGTGAGTTTAAAATATCATCACGAGGACTCTGGGTTTCTGGCATGTCAGAGCCTTGGTTCCAGGCTGGATGCTGTAGCCAGTCTAGCCTCAATGATCCAACAAGCAAAGACCTTCTGGACCCAGGCTGCCTCGTTTAGGTTTGAATTTTTGGAGACCATTGCTATGTAGACAATGATCTAAATTTTTACTTTCCCCTGGAGACCAAGTTGGTATGGGGAAGAGTATGCCTCAGTTTGTTCCTGCTATAGCTTTGAAGCAAATATTGCTTTGTAAAATCTCCTGGATGTTAAAATGGATAAATATAAATGAGTTACTAGTTACTGGCCACTAAGGATGGAAAGTACACAGTCACTGGAGGCTTGAGCTAATGGCAGTAGAAGCAGGACCCTTCATCTCCTCAGCATTATTCCCTGCAATCTTTAAGGGATATCTAGCTGACCTGAGTAGGACAGAAGGGTATATGTGCTGTTCTGTCAACGATTAATAAGTCCAAAGATTCAATGTGATTTTACTGCCCAATTTATCAAATTTGTTCCTTTTATATGAAGTTATTCCAGTTAAAGGTCATGTTCTATCAAGATTATGGCCGATGAGGTCACATCTACTTTCTTGCATTAAGATTGCTTTTGTGATTCAATCATTTTTCAGCTTGTCCCACTCTTTGTGAACCCCTTTGGGACTTTCTTGGCAAAGATACTGGAGTGGTTTGCCATTTCTTTTTCCAGCTCCATCTTCTCCAGGAAACTGAGGCAAGCAGGATTAAGTGATTTGTCTAGGCTCACACAGCTAGAAAGTATTTGAAGCCAGATGTGAACTCAGATCTTCCTGACTCCAGTCCTGGAGCTCTATCCCCTGTGCCACCCAGCTGCCCCTTATTAAGATCTTTAGTATGCTTTATTTTATTTTATTTTTATCCTCAATGAGCATTTATACATATGACTATGTGAAGTCAAGAGTATTACTGTCTGTCCTTAGGAATGTTGTCTTTTTTGAATAAATGGCTATCTTATCAAATTATTTTACTGTATTGGACTTGACTCATATTTGTCAAGTCTGTTCCCTGGAAGAGGGCCTCAGGATAAGAGTTCTTAAATTCTCTTTTTTTATAAGGCTTTCCAGACTTTCTTTTTCTGTTAATAAGTTCTGCCTTCAGTGTATTTGATTTTTAAGTACCATATTCCTGCCAATACCAGAAAGCAATTGGAAACTCTTCTCAGTTATTGTGGCAGACAAGGTGTTTTTTTTTTAATTTTTATTTTAAGACCCTTACCTTTCTGTCTTAGAATCAATCTAAGGTAGAAGAGTGGTAAGGGCTAGGCAATGGGGGTTCAGTAACTTGCCCAGGGTCACACAGCTGCGAAGTGTCTGAGGCTGGATTTGAATTTGGGACCTCCCATATGTAGGTCTGACTCTCAATCCACTGAGCCACCCAGGTGCCCCCTAGACAAGGTTTTCTGAAGGAATCAAACTGTGACCCTTTTCTTCCTCTCTTTTCCTTGTTTCTTGCTTTTGTTCCTATGACTTATTTTCTACCTTACTCTTCTATTTTCTTTCCATCTCTCTTGAAAATAATAGGATTTAGACTAGAAGGTACTTTAGAAATCATCTAGTCCCTCATTTTACAGCTCAGGGATAGAGTCATATATTAGTTCTAGAGCTTGAAAGGACATGCAGTAGATGGAGTGCCAGGCCTGTATTTAGGAAAACATCTTTCTCAGACACTTACTCGGTGCATGATTATGGGTGAATAATTTAACCCGGTTTGCCTTAGTTTTTTTTTTTATCTCGAAGATGAACTGGAGAAAAAAATGGCAAGCCTCTCCAGTATCTTTTTCAAGAAAATCTTAAATGGGATCATGAAGAGCTGGACATAACTGAAATAATTCAACAACACCAACAAAAGAACTAGAAAAGACCTCAGAAGCCATCATCTAGTTTAACTCCTTGTTTTCCAGGAGAAATAGAAGCCAATTGACTTGTCTAAGGTCACATAACCAATAAGTATCAGAAACTGGATTCAACCGAGTCCTCTTATTCCAAATCCAGTAGTCTTTTGTCTTATATTCTTATTAATTCTTTTGTCTTGGCTGCCCTCTCTCTCTCTTTTTTTTCTCTTCCTTAATAACCTTTTATTGTGTAGCATGTACACTCTTGTTCTACTCTTTCAGAGTCAAGCCAGTTTTACCCCTCAACCTCCTAATTTACTTAGTTCTTTTCACGTAAAACCTATTTATTTGCTAAATGATAGTCATTATGTTTCCTTTTGCCTGCCAGGTCTTATCTGCCCCTTCCTAATTGGTTCCAGGGGTATTCTGGAGTCAGTTTGAACCTGCTTATAAAAGCAAATTGTTAAAATTTCAGTGTAAGCATTTACACCTTTGAAATAGTCAAATCTACAAATCAGGGTTGGATTGATTTACTGTTTTGCTGATGATCTTCTTGTTCATTCTTCATTTTCAAGGACCAGTGACATCATGTGATGACGTCTTGATTTGTACACAAATTGGCTTTAAGTGAGACAGAGTTTCACAAAGTCATCAGCCTGATTCTTCCTTCCAGTCATTAAAGTCCAGTGGCAAGGCATCTAAACTCCAGAAATGATAGAGAGAATGTTAACAATAAGATTTAATTTAAAAGTATATCAAACATTTTCAGAGCCAATTGTTAATTATTATTAGGACATTTCTGATTAGTCCCTTCCTATCTGACAATCCTTACCTTCCTTCTGCTTCTAATCAGATTTTATAGCTTTAAATATGACCAAACAAGTGAAATCTAGGAAAACATTCCTTCAACAGTCATTTTGAGTGTCTCCGGGTTTACCTACTACATAACACTAATTTATCTAAAATCTGGTCCTTTTAAGCAGACATGGTCTATTTATTGCAGGAAAATGTACTTAATCATTAGTGATTCATAGTAGACAGGTCTTCTGTCATGACTGACAAAGGAGTGGTGTAATACAAACTTGAAACTTTCATCATAGCTATGAAATCTGATCTTTGTGCTGAGAATTATAGACACTAGTGATGTGATGGGCAAAAAATTGGAGGAAAGTTTCTGCCTTTTATCTAGAAGTCAGTTGGCCAGAAGGAGAAGGAAATGGCAAAATCACTCCAGTCATTTCTGCTAAGAAAACTCTAAGTGGGATTTCAAAGAGTCAGATGCAACTAAAACAAACGAACAATAGCAATGGCTGGCCAGGGTGATTTTCCATCTTATTTGACATGATTCATCCTTGAAATAAGCACTGGTGAATTTTGAAAAAGGTTATAAAACTCCAGAGGTTCTCCTGTGGCTTTTTTATTTTTTTAATAAACCCTTACCTTCCATCTTGGAGTCAATACTGTGTATTGGCTCCAAGGCAGAAGAGTGGTAAGGGCTAGGCAATGGGGGTCAAGTGACTTGCCCAGGGTCACACAGCTAGGAAGTGGCTGAGGCCAGATTTGAACCTAGGACCTCCCGTCTCTAGGCCTGGCTCTCAATCCACTAAGCTACCCAGCTGCCCCCCTCCGGTGGCTTTTTTTGCCAACTCCTCTTCTTATTCTATTTGTTTTCTAAGTTTATACTCAAATACTTTTGAAGTTCAACCACAAAAAAAGAACAATCATTCTATCCTCCTCTGCTATAGTTCCTAAAATGAACAAAGGTTAAATGACTTGTCCGGGGTCACACAACTATTAAGTGCCTGAACTCCAGGCACAGCATGGTATCCTCTGCACCACTTGGTTCCTATACATTGGAATAGAATCTCTATTTTAGCCACTGGTGGTAGTACTATGGCACAAAATGGTGATGTAACTCATCAGACAGACCTGGAATTAAGAAGTCATTCCTATATGTTCCCTTTTTACATTGTATCTTTTCTGACTGAAAGACAGTGTGGCATTGTGGATACAGAGCAGCCTTTAGAGACAGGAAGAACTGAGTTCAAACTCTGCTTCTGACACAACCTCACGATGCTCTAGTCTGCTTTTAGCAGTTTAAAGGGAGAGTTTAAAAAAAGTTTAAAGAGGAAAGGTTTTTTTAAAAAGTATTTAAAGTTCTTTGCATCCTGCCTCCTGCCTCCATTTTCTCAGCAACTCTAGATGTCAGTGCCTCCAAGCCTTCTTCCTGACTGTACTCCATGCCTGAATGCTCTCCCTAGTCACCTCCATACTTGGTTTCCTAGGTTTTCTGACTCTAAGCCCAGTATTCTACTACATGACACTTAAAAAAAATCAGATGATCATTTTCCATAATTACCCTACATGTTCCTTAGGGATGGGGGACAGATTTTGCTCTTTAGTTGTGCAGGGTATTGTTGGGGCTGACTTATTTGGTCCAAGTCTTTCTGATTTTAAATTATTTTCAGATCAAAACAAGTCTCTCTGTGCAGAGCCTTGAATATCTCACTCTCTAGGTGCTCTCTAGATCCAGCTTTTCACCATTAAGATGTTAGGGTGGGAATGACATCTGTAAGAAGTTACAGATGCAGAGGGTGTTAGCAAGCCTGCTCCAGTGACACCTTGAGATAGCCTGGGTCTGCTCCAGTCTATTTTCCATCTTGGATGTGAACCAGAAACTGCTCCCGTTACCCTAACAAATGGTTCTTTCAGGGGCGTGCTGATAGGGAAACTTGCTGATGTGCATCATTCCCTGGCTCCTTCTGGCTCTTCTGGATCAACTGGGTAACTCCACAAGAATGTGAACTGAGAGTCTTATGATCACAAAGACCTACTCCTCACCAGCCCCAGTGGTGTGAAAGAAAGTTGTAGAAGTGTACAGAAGAGCTTCTGAATTGATTTCCCTAGCTATCTGTCATCCTAAAACACGTTTTATTTTTCTGATTTAAGAAGATCCTTCTATGTCGATTATTTGTTGATATAAAAGTGCATTTGGCTGGATAGGGCAGAAAGCAACTTTGAAGCCAGGGGCATGAAGGTAAATAGTTAACAACTGCTTCTTTGAGAAGAAAAATGCACTCAAGACATACTTGAAGTTTAATCTGTATTATTAACACTTCCTTCATCACTTCCTTAAGTCTAGAAATATTAAATCAAGTTGTGATTTATAGCATTTGCTGATTTCCATGGTGTAAATGCTCATACTGAAAATTTAACAATTGAATCCAGTGAGCTCATCTGAGACTACCCCAGGACATCATTGCTTTAAGCCCCTTTTCCCACAAAGTCTCTTTCATGCAGACAGCAGGATCGGATCATATTCCTTGATAAATACAACCATTAAGCAACTTGGTTAAATGGTTGTAAAATAGGGACATATACAGTTATTTCTTCTATGTTGTGACTTTGTCTATCACAGTTTTGATATGTTGAGATTTGGCATAAAAATGAAATGAGAATATTTGGAGAGTTTTGCAGAAGTTGTAGATGATATGCAAAAGCCAACAGAAGACATAGAAATTATTTCAAAACTCAGATCTGCATGAAATATGTGTATGGTGTTGTATACTATCAATGCACTTTATCTTTTAATACCATAAACATACACAATTTGTTTTTTTAAAAGTTGAAATAAAAGTTAAAGTCTGGAAAAGAATGTAAAAGTCAGCAGACAACACACAAAAGATAGAAATGAAGAGATGGTGTAACGTTCACATAGCTTATGGTCAAACACTTAACCCAAATTTTATAATAAGGTATTGTAAATATCCTACAAAAAGAAAAAGATAAAATTTGGACTTCTCCGAGAAGAAGGGAGGGCAAAAAATATTTAAGTTGATTTTCTAGATCTTGGGGCAGAGATGTGGAAAGGGTACCTCTACTCATAGCTATGGAATATGTTTTTTGGACAGAAATTAAATGGAAGGATTCAGTTTGAGTAGTGACATCCTCTAGGTGTTCCTGTCTGCAAAAGGCATTGCACTGATTGCCAGAGAAGATTACAAGGATTTCTCAGTGAGCTCCATAATCATTACAAAACAAACAAGCAAACAAATCTAGTCTAATAATTTGCATAGAAAAAAATGATGGATGGAGAATACTTATTGACCAGATTATGACATGAAATTTAATGGTCAATCTGTTGAGTTACTACATCTGAGTATACATACATACATACACACATTTTACAAATACATACATATAAAATGCACATGTGTATTTAGGTATGCATATCCGCTGTTCCAAGGCCAATTGGTATGGATCACTCTTCCTATTGGTGAAGATGAAAGCACTGCCCTGTGTGAAGGATAAAATGTAATTAGGGAGAGGTGAGAGAGCTCCAGCCAATTGTTGAGATATTTTGGGTGCTCCTGGCTTCCAGGTTTTAGAGAAAAGATGCAAGAAGCTAACCTCTTTTCAGGTTGCTGAAGGAAAAGACTAGGAAAACATGAAAGGAACCAACAATTTCTATCACATCCCTAATCCCCAGCTTGCTCTACTAGAGACTTTGTGGAATTTCCCTTTGGGTGAGATCAAGGACACTTTCTCTTGATTGAGTTGAATTACTTGTTCCCAGTGGAATTGTTCCTTTACTCTCTGTTATCTGGTATATATTCTCCTATGTATACATGCTCTAATTTCTGTTTTGCTGCAATTTGTATAAATGGACTTCTTTGCTATTCATTTTCTTTCATTGTAGAACTGGGATTAGGTGGGAAAGGCGGTAAAGCTTTTAGACAGAGATTGCCAACATGGCAAAGTAGTAGGAAGTTCGATGGAACCTGATTTTTTTTTTTTTAGGAAACAAAATTTGATTTATATCTTAAAGTAGCAGTTTAAAAAAAGAACTATAAAATTGTAAAAGTTGTGAAAAACACACTGAAAGTGTCCTATGGAAAGTTAAAAAAAATAGACTTAAGCTTATTGGGTAGAAGAAAATGCCACAGCCTAATTAGGTATGCCACAGGTTTGGTTCCTGGATTAACAAAGAACTAAAATTACTAAAACCTTCAATGACATACTGAAGTAGTTTCAGGTCTAATGAAGTTTCATTCCATTTGGCCAATCCCAGTTTCTCTAACAACAGTGTATGCCCTTTTTTTTTAACCTTTTGGAAAATGAGCTACAATGATTAATTTCCACTAAAAGAGAGTCATAAAACCAACTCTTATTTACTCATGGGAATGGGGATGGCAGGATAACTGAAATCTGACATTGCCCATATAAAAATGGGAATATTTGGGATATAATCTTCAAGTAAAGTAAAATGTCTCCTAGATTCATAATATTTAAGGGGGGCAGATAGCTTTACTTTTAACCTATCACTGTCTCTCTGAGGAGAACAGCCCCAAACCTCCAACTTCCTCTCTTGGTTGGAAAGTGTCTCTTGAAGAAGGTTGGGGAGAGAAGAGGCTATACATCTCTATTCTGTATTCCTATGAGTCACTGAATCACACAATGACAGGTCCTTCTGTACAACGGGTCCCATGCCTCACTATACTTGTGAGATCCACACTTTCTACACACTTAAATACAACACACAAATACACACATATACACAATCTCTCTGTTTCAGAAAAAAATCAAGTTTTGAAGTGTAAGATGATAAGAGGTATGGCTAGATAAGTGTTTGGAAAAAGATCTGGGGCTTGCAATGGACTGAAAACTTCATATGAGTGATATGGTGTGATGCCACAGTCAAAAAAGTTATTGTGATATTGAACTGCCTCAAGAGAGAAGGATCTTCTAGGAACAAGAAAGGGGCAGTCCCTCTGTACTCTGCCCTAGTCAGGCTACATCTGGACTATTGTGTTCAGTTCTAAGAACCCCAGTTTTGAAAGGACATTGATTAAACAGAACAACATCAGAGATCAACCAGAATGGCATCTAATACATGCCATACATGGGCTGGTGAAAGGAACTGAGGATGTTTAGTCTGGGAAGAGAAGGCTCCTAGGTGGGACATGGAAGTTGCCTCCAAGTATCTAAAGGTACTCTAGGTATAGAGGTAGGAAGACTTGGGTTGAATCCTGGCTTGGTCACATATTCCCTTAATGACATTAGGCATGTCATTTCATTTATCTGAATTTCCTCTCTAAAATGAGTACTGCAACATCTACTCTACCCCCTTTAAGGATGGCTACAAGGCTTCAATGAGATAATGTTTGTTAAATGTGTTCTAAAACAAGGCATTTTAAATGACAACTGTTACTGTCATTGCTATTCTTAACTCTGACTTTGGGCAAATTACTTTGTGGTTTGGGACTTAGTTTCCTTATTTGTAAATAAGGTGATTGGAATCAATATCCATGGACTCATTTAGCTCTTGGACTCTAGCTCTAATCCTTGAGTTTCTGACAATCAACCAGGGAAATGAATTCTGGAATGTTTAATGTTGGGATTCATAGTAGTGGCCATAGTAGTGGCCAGGGCCATAGGCTAAGCATTGGAGAATGTGGCTGCAGTTTTATAAAAACTCATCAGGAGTTTCTTCTGAACTCTTGGAAAGCTTTTAAGAAGCCTTCATTTTTGTGGGGGTGGGTAAGGTCCCAGGATATGGGGCCAGGAGAATGTTAAAAGTAAGTATGGCCACCTCTCCTTGGAAAGGTTATGGTAAATGGGCCCAGACTTCTGTGGGATTATATCATATTGTTGCAGCTGTGGAGACTAAAAAAGGATTTGAGTGGGTATGTTTTGACTAGAACTCTTTCTTATATTTTTAAGAAATTGGGACTCTTTGGAGAAATTCTCTCTTCATCTTTCTCCTCCCCACCTCTAAAGCCCCCTTTCTTTTTAGTATATTAATCTTTGGTTAACTTGCCATCGAAGGCTTTATCTTAGTCATATACTATACTTTGGTATTCTTGGCTCTAGCTGAAGAACTACATCCCTTTGAAGTGGGTTTGGATTTTGTTTTTTGTTGTGGTTTCTTCCACACAGCCCCATTGTGTGTTGTAATGATGTAGGGACATGAGCAAGCTAGTTTGAGGCTTTAGAACAACACAAGTGACAGGAAAAAAATACTCTGCCCCAGGTAAATGCTCTCTATGGGCATGTGTTCACCATGTTCATTGCATTCTGGGATAAATACTGGGAGAGAAAAGGAACAAAAGGCATTAAGAAGAATGGAGCAAATAGATACAAAAAAAATGAAGCTATCGATGCAGAGACTGGGGAAGGTCAAGCTACTTTCCCAGTCTTCTTATAGCTGACTCCCTTCCAACTCTCTGATCCAGATATATTGGTCTTCCTCCCTTTTTAAAAAAATCCTTACCTTCTGTCTTAAATTTGATCCTAAGTATTAGTTCTAAGGCAGAAGAGTGGGAAGAGTGAGGCAATTAGGGTTAAGTGACTTGCTCAGTCACCTAGCTAGGAAGTATCTAAGGCCAGATTTGAACCCATCTCCTAACTTCTATGACTTCCCTCTAGACTTAACTTAAATTCCACCCTGTTCAGGAGGCCTGCCATATCTTCCTCCCACCAATCTTCTAAGAGGATTTTCCATTTATATTATATGTGTCCTGTATATAACAGTATTTATATATTGTCATTCCCACCTCCCCACTCCCTGCCGCCAGAATGTGAGCTCTTCAAAGGCAGATACTATATACCTGGTCTTTCTTTACATATCCTCAGCACATGTGCTGCAACATAGTAAGCACTTGATTACAGGCTAACAAATATGGCATATACATGCATATATGTGTAGATATAGATAGATACATACACATGTATGTGAATTGGCCCAACTATTGTGAATTGACTCAATCATTCTTGAATACCATTTGGAAAAGTGATTAAATTGTTTAGAGTTTTTAACCTATTGGTGATAGCAGTACACTGTACACATACCCTAAATAGAAGTTCTTTGTGTATATGTGTATGTGACAGAGGCTGGGACTAAAGTAAAAGTGCCAAGCTGACTCTCCTTGTCGAGGAAGGGGACCCAGGAAGCTGGAATCTTGAGGAGCCAGAAGGTTCCTTTTGAAGAGCAGTTGGTCTCTCAGTTTGAAGCTGAAGAGAGAGGGCTGGTTAAGACTTTCTCCTGAGGGTTACCCACCTTTACCTGCTAGTGACTGGAAATCCTTCCCCCCTAAATTTTCCAATTGAAAACACTACTGAGAAAGGTATTTTTGAATCTCTGTCAAACTTTACCTCAGCCCCTGTTGCCCTGGGTCTGAACTGTGACCAAAGGGCCAAACCCAGGGTCACTCAACTTGACTATCTCTTAGGGGGCTCAGGCTGCCAAAGCCTGAGTTCCCCCCAAACTCAAGGAGGGAGGGAAAAGGGGTTAGTTAGAGAATGGACCCCCCCCTTTCCCCCATTTTCCTTTCCCATTCTTTTCCCTGACATTTCTTTGTATTACCCCAATTGAATTAATTGACATTAAAGTGGTTATTCTTTCCCAAATTTGAATCAAGTGTGAGTGGAACAGCTTCAAGGGGAGAGACATCTTCCTAAAAAGAAACATTTTAGTCTCTAGTAGTGGAGGAGGAGGAGAGGGACAAGAGCAAATCTGGGAGAGCAGCCATAGCTGAGGAGGGAAGGCTGAAGGGGAAAAATCTCCAAACTCCCTCTCCTCTCTCTGAGCCAATCTTAAACATCAGCTGTCTCTCCTAAATCCTGTTTCTTTTACCACCTACAAACCTTCTCCATTATAAGTACAAAGCTGGAAACAAAGCAGGGACCTGTCAATTGGAATAAATGAGCAAATGATGGCATATGGCTAATATTATTGAGCCAAAAGAAATGATAACTATAAAGAACTTAGGAAGACTTGGGAAGACTCATATGAATTGATAAAGTAAAAAAGTTAGCAACCAAGAATAATACACAGATAATAATGTGAAGGTAAACAATATTAAAACTTAGCTTAATGCCATGACTAATCATGACTCCAGAGGATGGATGACAAAGCTTTCCTTCCTCCTCTTTATAGATGTATTATAAGACATATATTATTAAAGTAATTTGTTTTATTTAGCTGTATTTCTTTGATTTAAGGTTGTTTTATTTTTGAGTAGATGATGGGAATTGACAGTGTGTGTAATTGGAATTTTGTGCCCCAGGACTCCATTTCCAAGAATCCCACTTTTGTACTCACATTGCATTCTTACAATTTCGAGATAAAGTTTCTGTAGCCCCCTCTCTTGCTCTCTTTCCCCACTAACATGGTTGGGAAAACTTCTCTTTACTCGGGCTTTTACTTTTGTTCTTTCTATTTCCTCAACTTCAAGTGATTATTAATGAATCTTATAAAATATAATACTTGGAGTTATTGCATATTAACAAATCTTACAAGTGATATAAAAAAGTCAATAAAATATTTTTAAAATAGTGGAACAGCTAGGTAGCTCAGTGGATAGAAAGCCAGACCTAGAAATGGGAAGTCCTGGGTTAAAATTTGACCTTAGTCACTTCTTAGCTCTGTGACCCTGGGTAAATCACTTAACTCTGATTGCCTGGCCTTTACTCTTCTTTTGCTTTGGAACCAGTACTTAGTATTGATTCTAAGCCAGAAGGTAAGGGTTTTTTAAAATAGCATTGTTTTGTTCCCTTTGTAGTGTGAATAATTAGATTCTTAGAGTATATTTAAGCTCATCATTGGTCATCTTTTAATTTATTATATATTATATTACAAAGAATTCTCTTAATGTATATGTCCTGTTTCTCCAGGTGGATGCTAAACCCATGGAGAGCAGGCATAATGACTTATACCTCTTTGAATCACCCAGCACCCAGCAGATCCCTGACCCAATAAATATCTGTTGCTGATGGTGATGACCCATGCTACTTTCCAGCTGGTATATACTCAGGGAATGTAGAATAGAATAATCTTGGTATTAATCATTCAACCTGCTGGAAAACCTCATGGAATGCATTCCAAAGCCATATGGTTTTGCTTTTTTAATTGTTTATTTCACTATGCCCCTTCATGAGTGCAGATAATCAAGAAATGATAATATGTATAATTTGTTTATCATTACAAATCAACTAACTAGAGCCTTGTCTTGCCACTCGAGGGAGATATGTAGGACATTTATTTGTGTATGGGACTTAACTTTAACACACTGTCCAGTAAATCAGTCAAGATAGGATTTAGGGCTAGAAGAGACCTTAAAGATAACCAAGTCCAAGTCCTTCATTTTACAAACGAGGTACTTGAGAACCAGAGACTTTTCCAAAGTCACCATGTAGTAAATAGTAGAGTTGACATTTCAACTCAAGACTTAGAAGTTTAAATCTAGTGCTCTTTTCATTTTAACATGCTTCCTTGAATACACCAGTTAAATATAAGAGGGAATTACTGCAGACTTCAGACTGAAAATGGCTTTTATAATCATCTGGCCAGTGAAATTTTTATTTAGTCTATGTTGCAATCCAGAAAAATCTTGTTTTTAAGGGGCTTGGTTTTCTTGACATATGTTGCCTTTGCTGTAGACCCACCTACTGTTCCTCCTTGATATCTCCTCCCTTTTTTGGACTCAGGGTCATTCTTGCTGGGATTATCCACACTAGTTACTTCCATTTCCAATTTCCAGAAGGGGAAGGACATAGTGCTGGATTTGCAGTCAGAAAGACAAAGGTTCAAACAGCATCTCTGACATTTATTATTTGTGTGATCGTGGACAAACCTTTCTAAACCCAAGTTTCCTTATGTATAAAAAATAAGGAGTTTGGACTAGATGACCTCTAAGCTCCCTTCTGCCTCTGAATCTATGCTTCAGTGCTTCCTGAGAGCTTGTACTTCCTGGGCTGTGATATCTGAAGTAGAAAACCAATCAGATACATCTGAGCAATACTCTGTCCCTCCATACAAATAATTCTATCTTCTTTAGCATTCTTGGTGGCCTCTAGTTGACCTAGTAAACAGAGTGGTGGCAGGAGAGATGAGGAAAGCTTGGTGTAATGGTGTTACAAGTCCTGGGAGCAATTGCTTGCAAGACTATTGGAATTTCTTCCTCTTATCCTGGTATCTAACATCCGTCCCTGACCCTGACTCCCTTTCTGGTTGTATCTTTGTTTCGCCAGGGGCAGGGGCCAGCCCCTTTGTGTTCTGACTCCTTTGGATTCTGGCTGATTCCCTTACCCTCCCTTACCCTGATTCTCATCAACATGTCTAAATGCTTCTAGTTATACCACGAGCCTTACCTTGTGACCTAAAATACACACACAAATGGGCTTGTTGCATTGTATTTCTCCTGTGCAGTCTCCTTAAACTCCAGCAACGTATATTAAGATACAAAATTAGGATTGATCGCTTCTATATTTACTATCGCCATTTTTCTTTCTTGGCATTCCAGTGTTCTTCCACTGGTCCTTTTCTATGTGGTTAATATAGTGTCTGTCATATAGTAAGAACTTTATAAACACTAGCTTAGAAAAGAAAAAAAAGCTTGAATTAAGTCATACATACATAGACATGCATATATATAACATGCATATACTACTCTATATATGTATATATCTCTCCATACACATATGGTCTTATATATGTATATACACATATATCTATGTATAAATACCTATCTATGTTCTCTATGTACATACATGTGCATATATAGAAATACACACATATATTTGAACTACAAGTTCATAAGTATCTATTTCCAATAAATATACCTGCAATTTTTCTAATTCATTCATTGTTTCATTTACCTAGCAAGTATTTATTGAGGATGACACTGTTCTAGGTGCCTTGTTTGCAAACATAAATTCTCATAAATAATTCACAAATTAAAAAAGTCATGTATTATGTTTCTTCTAGTCAAATTGCCTATATTTTTAGGCCCTGAGGAGGGTGGATCATACTTTATTCTCATGGCTGGATTAATACATATTTTAGATGGATGACCCATGACATTAAAATGTTGGATTCATTTACTAGAAAAGGACACATGGTATCAATGCATCAGCTTTTGAATCTACAAGTTTCATTGTGGCTACTTATTAAGGAAATACATTTGGGTGAGTGACAAAATAGTAATATTGCTTAGAGACAACTCATTTCACTGCCCATCAAATAGCTTGTAATTCTCTCTATACTGCTATTATGTATGAGTAAAAATAAGTGTCATTCTTTCTTGCAAAAGGCCCGACCTTTTGTCACTTTCTCTGGCTGCTTTGGTTATATAGCATTCCTCTCTTTTCTCTCCTCTAGTAAAACATACACAAATTGGATTTTACTCTTTATTAATTTAAGAAAGAGACTTGGGATTCCTTCGTTCCTTCGTTCCTTCGTTCGTTCGTTCGTTGTTCCTTCCTTCTTTCCTTCCTTCCTTCCTTCCTTCCTTCCTTCCTTCCTTCCTTCCTTCCTTCCTTCCTTCCTTCCTTCCTTCCTTCCTTCCTTCCTTCCTTCCTTCCTTCCTTCCTTCCTTCCTTCCTTCCTTCCTCCTCCTCCTCCTCCTTCTTCCTCTTCCTCTTCCTCTTCTTCTCCTCCTCCTTCTCTTTCCACCTCTCTAACTCCTTGCCCTCACATTTGTGAGTGATACCTTGCTCTCTTCCAACTGGGATCCAGTTTCACTTCTTTATAATGTATCTCTTTTATGGTCACACACTACACATCTTCAAAGCAATTCTCATAATTGTCTCCATTAAAGAACTCAAACAAACTTCAACTTCTTAAAACCCCACATTTAATAGTTTTTATATTAATAACTCTGGCTCCCATCTCTGTTACTTCCCCACATCCACATTCTTTAGGGGAAGGGGCCTTTAATTACAGCAATAAGCAAAAAAGTGCCCCATCATTGTCCAATCTCTCTTCCAGAGAGTTGTGGGGCAGGGTGGGCTGGCATGCTAAGGGAACTCATTTTGGATTAAACAGGGACCTCAGAGTAGAACTCTATAGAAACTTGCTAACTTGATATTTATATTTTCCCTGGCATGTTCTTATGTTATTATTAGGGTCTCATTTTAAGGCACACTAACATTTATCACACTTTTAAAAATTGCAAATCAATTTAAAATACATTTTTAGGCTAGCAAAGACAGGTTTAAAACTTCCATGGAGACCAAAATTTATTAAAGTTATTTCTCTTCGGACTCCTGGTAGTGCCCCATACTTGGCTACCTTTGAAATTTTAATGTTAAGTTATGAAATCAATTTTTAAACCACAGATTATATTGTCACAGTTAAAGGATTTGTGAGATTAATGACAAGCTATGAAACACCTTTATGTCACTGGAATCAAAGAACACGAAAAATCCTTATGGCTATGGAGTTATATTTCCTGGTTATAAATGGTTTATTGTGTTTGGTTTTTACCTGAAGCACCTCCCATCTCCCTTCAAGGTGAACATCAACTTGAAATATTAGTGTAATTCCATTTTAATTTGGAAAGAAAAGGCTTGAAATAAGTAGTACAGTGTAAACAACTGTGACAGTAATCTTGATTTATAAGTGCTTAAGGGGTTCAGATAGGGCTCTGGGACAAGATCTGTTTATAATACAGGAAAAGGTAGAAAACTCTTGGCCATGATTTAGAGTTTTAAAGACTCCAAAGGTAAGTTAGTACCAGTCAACTAATAGGGGTTATTTTTCCTCCAGAGAAGGGACTTCCATGAGGGTAAGAATGGAGGTAGGGAAAAACCCACTAAGGAAAAAGTTGCCAAAGAAAATTGCTGGATCTAGAAAAACAGAAGGATTTAAATAATGCCAGTTAATGAATTAGAAAGATGTACTCTAACTGAATGGGCAATAAATATTTGATCTTTTGTTGAGAAGCAGTACTGAGTGCTAAGTGACAGCTAAGAATAAATTGAGATTTGGACCAATACTTTTCTAGAACAATTCAATTTCATAGAATCCTATAGAGCTTAACTATCACTATATTTATACATTGGACAGACAATGAATGTATGGACAATGATCTAGCCCCAGAACTGAGTGGGCATATGACTGAGGGACTGGATTGCCTTTAGGAAATTATAAAGTTTTCTTTAAGGATCTTGAGCACTCTCATGCATTAGTCCATCTTTTTAAATACCAATATCCTTCCAGGCCCTGAGTCATGGAACACTTCAGTCTCTGAAGAATTGGAGACAGGGTTACTGAAAGGTCAGTGGAAAGGCTGGGCATTAACAGGCTACAATGCATCACAAACAAGGAATTTTACAGAAAATTCATCAAAGAAAAGTATGATGGAGAAAACATGATGGGCTACTACTCAAGTGCTAAAAGTGGCAAATAGCTGATGGATAGCCTGTGTACCCCACTAGTAGTGTTCTTGTAATGTCAAAAGAAATCAAGGGAAGTACTCAGTTTGTTGGATATCACCTCTGGTAATCTTACTCAGGGTGCTGGAATTCCCAGGTATCACTCCCAGTGGATTCTTTCTCCTGAAACATTTATCCTGATTGCATAAATAAGTGCACTATATAGTTTACTTATAGCATAGATGTTAGCCCAGGCATATGAAGTCAGATTTATGAGGTTATCATATTATAGATTTAGAGCTGGAAGGGAGTTCTCAGGTTATTCAGTACAACCTATTCATTTTACTGAACATAGAGAAATTAAATGACTTGCCCAAGGCCATGCAACTAGTGAGTACCTGAGGTAGGATTTGAATTCAAGACTTCTTGTCTAGGCTTCTTTCCTCTCTACCACTGTACAATGGTTAATGATTATTGACTCCAGGTTTTTTTTTACCTATAGTCTTTGTGCTTTAAAAATATGTAGTGATGACTATATGTCTAATATAATTGTTTATTTTTTAGTAATCTTATATGTTTTATTTTACATCTTTAAAAATATTCTGAAAAAGATTTTATAGGCTTCATCAGACTATCCAAAGAGTCCAAGACATTGATTCTATCCAACCCTCTCATATAAGAAAACTGAAGTTAAGAATGGAGAAGTCATTTGCCCAGTGCATCACAGGAAGTAGAGCTAGGATTCTAATATAGATCTTTTTGGCTCCATATCCATATTTCACTGTATTTACATAGCACATAACCCATTCGAGTTTATTGAGTAGGGAGGTGACATCCTCAGACCTGTGCTTTAGGAAAATCATTTTAGTGGCTCATTGGAATATTGATTGGAGTGGGGAGGGTCTTGAGATGGGTAAACCCACCAGGAGGCTACTGCAGTAATCCAAGTGTGAAGTAATGAAGGCCTGCACAATAGTGGTGGCAGAGGAGAGAAGAAGATGCATTTTTGAGATGTTGCAAAGGTGAAATCAATAGACTTTGGCACTAGCTTGGATATGGATAGCATAGAAAAGACTTGGGGAAATGAGCATATTAACTGACTTCAACAATTGAATGGTTATGATGTGGAAGTAGGAATGAATTGCTTCTGCTTAGGGGCAGAAGTTCTCCTACCTGGTTTTTCTTCCTTTCAAAGGATATAATAGTGACCATTTAGAGAAGTCAATAAATTATTAACTCCATTGCATCAAGTAGAAAGAAATTCAGTATATCTTCAAATAACTGAAGTCATCCAGCATGACTATATTATGCTCCTGTATTAGGGTTATAATCTATTTCCCAGTCTTCTCATTTATTTCTTCTTTTTGTCCAGGTGGTCTATAGTATGCTTCAATGACAATATTATTTGCATTTCTGTTTTTTGTTAGTCTTCATCAAATGATGTACCCCTAAGTTGCTCCACTCTGACTTCTGGATTTCCTCAGTGAACAGATCTTTTTAATATGTAATTTTACTGCATCCCACTCCTGTTTTTGCCTAGATAGTTTCTATAGAATAAAGTAAAACTTTCCAAAGTTCTATTTCAGGGATGGCTCTCATGTATCTAGGTCTAAATAATACATATGAGGTCAAATTTTCCTCCTTCAATTTGAATCCCTAGGTCATGTTGCTTGTTGTCCATACTTCATGTGTTTGGTTATTAGAAATCAAACACCCTTGGGTTTCATTTGTCTCCTTTTTTGGTTTTTGTCTCCTTTGATCTCCTTGCTTCTATTGCAATTCTTTTTGTTACATGATCTTTATTTAGCATGGTGGATTTGTATAGACTTTTTTCTCCTTCCCCACTAATTTTTCAGTTAAAAGCCCTTTTGGTTAAATATATAAGACTCTAATCAAAGATATTTTTGTCAGCCCTTATTAGACATGCTCCATTCTTGGCCAAGGACCCATTATTTCCTTATTTTAAAACACAGTCCAAAAATCCAAATTTCATTGGATACGATTGTCTTAAAACCAGTTTCCAAGGTTGGCCTGGACAACGGGAAATTCGATCATTGGGTATGATAGTTAGTGAAGGTTGAAGGTAGCATGTGATTTTTTCCTGATAAGAAGAAACTTTTTTTGGTATCTCTTTATAACAGAGATTATCTTATTCTTTGACTTGTATCCCTATTAGGACTTGTCACAAAGTTGGTCATTAATTAAATCTTATTGTTTGATTAATCAGCCCTTTTAGAAAAAGGAATTATAAAATAGTCTAGCCTTCCTTCATATTCAGACCAATCCCTGACTCAGTTAAGTAAAGTATACCAATATGGGTTATGCTTTTATTTTCTTCAGTACTACTAATACTATTATCCTACATTTCATACATTATAGATGTCCTGGTCTTTGTTGACCTGAGCAATCTCATTCCTTTTCCTGTTCTCTGAGGGTCAGTCTTCCCTCCCAGTCTCCATGGGGTATTAAGGCTAGAATCCTGCTGCCTCTCTCCACCAAAAGTTTTTGCCCCAAGTGAAAAAAGAAATGTCTATTTATGGCTCTGAGTCAGTCAGATTTGTTTAGCTTCAATATTTTGGCTTATGAAGGCTTGAATATGGGCTTCTTCACATGAAATTCTGGGTGGGTTTTGGAAGTCTTCCTCAGTGTTTTTTCATGCAGACAATTTACACTCCACTTGGATTTGGTGCTTTTGGCAGGGTTCTTTTATAGTCACAAATAGACTCACGTAATTTTCTTGATTATATTAAAAACATGCATCAATTATCAGCACTTGAAGGAAAGTTCCTCTGCAACTTTATATGAGGCTATCGTGGTTCAGAAACCTCAAGTTCAAAATTTTAGTCCCACTATACTGTTCAGAAGTAATCGTCTTCCACCAGCTGCCTATTGAGAGGGTAGAGAAGGAAAGTATCAAACATTAGCCTTCTCTCTCCATCCTCTGCCTGTTCAAGCCACAGCTGGCAGGGCTATACTGTTGCTGCTAGAAAGACTTCTCAAAGTCAAGAACCAAATGATCTGGATGGTGGGCAAACAGGAGCAAGGCAAGCCTGGCAAAGCTATTCTGAACTACAGATATGAAAGTAAGGCAAGACAAAGCTCTGAAACAATCTGAACCCTGCATTAAGGACCCAGAAAGCTAACTGGAACATAGAAAGAGGGAGGAGGGGAGGGGATTGGGAAAGAAAAAAAGACATAACCACCAAAGAAGAAAATCAATCATGAGTGAAAGTTGATTCTTTGATTCCCATTCAACTGCACAGAGCAGACATTTCTTAGCACCCTGCAGCAGGGTTTCAGTGGTGTGGGATGACTTTTTAAAGGCTGGTCAATAAGGAGGCCAAGCAGAATTCTTATCAAGCATGTACAAGACCGTTTCCCCTTGTAAGGGCATATGAGTTGTATAAGATTACTTATTTCTAATCTTGCATAGGTCAATAGGACAGCACAGCTAGCTCATTTAGGATGACTGGAGGAGAGGGCGGCTAAAGAATTACAACTTTGCAATTGACCTTTTTAGATGAAAATTTATGATTTTTAGACATTTGGCTTTTAACCTGTAATGTCTTCCTCCAGAACCTCCCTGTATATGCAATTTAGCTTGGGTTCTAAGCTAAGGGGGAATATAAGTTCAAATTTCCTTGGGCATATTTTTTCTATTTTATATAATACTACTTAATATTGCTTTCTCATTTACTTCCTTATCTCCATTCTTTTCCCAAATTGATCCATCCTTCTCACAACTGCCATGACAATAAGACACAGTTCTGATCATGCCAGTCCATGTTGTAAGGAAAATTTTAGCTTTGTGACTTGAAATCTAGATTTTAATGGTCACCAGAGATGATTCCCAAATAATAAAATACCCAAGTCAGCTGGGAATTATGGAGATTTTAATGGTTTTAATTAATAGAGAGAGAAGGAATTAAGGAAGAGAGAGAGATAGAGATAGAGATAGATAGATAGATAGAGAGAGAGAGAGAGAGAGAGAGAGAGACAGAGAGAGAGAGACAGAGAGAGAGAGAGAGAGAGAGAGAGAGAGAGAGAGAGAGAGAGAATTAATTTAAACTGCTCTGACTCAGGCTGAGCCAGGCAGTAGTTTAAGGCCTTGGTCAAAGTGACCAAGGAAAGGGAGTCAGTCTTATCACTCACCACGAGACTGTCTCCAAGGAAGCTCCAGTCCTCCACTGAACTCCTGAACTGAGTTCCAAACCAATTCCACTCCAAACTGAATTGCCTGAACTGACTTTTTACCCCTCCTTTTAAAGAAATTTTCTCTTATGTCACCTCCCCTAAAGTTTCATGCCTATCAATCACAGTAGATGCTTTTTTCCAGGACTTCCAATTCTTAGTTCTCACCAATCTTTAATTCTCACCTTCTCTGGTTAGATTATATCTTCTGAGTCTTCACACTTCTTTGTTAAACTCACCTATTATGAGTTACTTGACCTTTGATTAATTTAACTTTTATAGGTACTTAACACTTTTTTGTATTAGATCTAAAAATAGACTTAGCTTAAAGTTTTAGCTTCACTATAAGGTATGAGTTAAGTACCTTCATTGTTCAATCAGGAGTTTACAACTTTATCTTCCCCTAAAGTATGTCTAAGTATGGGTGGAGTAATGTAAAGTTCCCAAGACATTTCCAATTCTGTTAGACCAGGTATCTCCATTGTTACAATAAGGAAATAGTTAATCAAATCTTCTAAAGTACAGTCTGAGTAGTTTTTAAGATTCACAATTTTCAAAAGCCTCCAGTGGCTTCCAAAAGCCTCAACCTGAAATCTAAGACTTTGCATAGTCTGACTTCAACTTACCTTTACAACTTTATTTTCACAAATTCTACCTCCCAGGCAAACTGGACAATTGGATATGCCCTCAAACTGATAGACATTTGTTTAACCCATCACTCATACCTACAATATTTTTCTTGTTAAGTCATTTTTCAGTTAGATCCAATTCTCTGTGACTCCATTTGGGATTTTCTCAGCAAAGATACTGGAATGTTTTTTCCATTTCCTTCTCCAGTTCATTTTACAGCTAAAAACATGAGGCAAAACAGGCTAAGTGACTTGCCTAGGGTCACACAGCTACTAAATGTCAGAGATCAAATTTGAACTCAGGTGAGAATTAAATTTCCTGACTCCAGATCCAATATTCAGTACACTATGTCAGCCTAACTGCCCTTTCTAGAATATACCTCCAACTTTTAGAAATTTTTTCTTCCTTCAAAACTCATCCCAAGTGCCAACCCTGCCATGTTTCCTTTCCTTATCCTCTCTCTCTTCCCAATGAAAATGTTCTTTTCCTTCTCAAATGCCCCCAGAACTGGTTTTAAAGATCTTTTTCTTCTACTCTTCTTTAGCCTGCAGCAATCAGTTTACTTTTCTGTCTACCTACCATATCTCTTTCCCCACCTTACCTCATCCCACCCTAGTAGAATGGTAGAATGTAATTTCTAAGAAGGCAAGAACTGCTTAATAGTTTGTGTTTGAATTTCCAGAGTCTGGCATGTGTATGTGTGTGGTGGGTTGGTTGGAGGAAATAAATGTTTGTTAAGTTGAATTAAATTACCTCTTTGAGAATAATAATTTTTTTTTAGAGTGGGAGATTTCCTTTTATAATACTAGTTTGCATTTATTCAGTATGTTCCATTGAAAAGCTCACAGTATTTTTCATTTATTTTTCATTTTTTTCATTTACATGGCAAAACAATTTTTGACAATTGATATCCAATGCTATACAATTCAGATTGTTTTCCTCCCTCCTTTCTTCCCACCCCACTGCCTTCCCAAGGTGGTAAATAGTCTGATATACATTATACCAGTGATGTTATGCAATATAGATGTCTATATTCCTCATGTGGTGAAAGAAGACACATATCACATATACAACAAAACACTCTTGAAGGAAACAAAGTGAAAAATAACACTTTGATCTATAATCAGACTCCAATAGTTCTTTCTTTGGCTGTGGATAGATGATATTTTTCTTCAAGAGTCTCTTGGATTTATCTTTGAACCTTGCTTTGCTGATAATAATTTAGTCCTTCACAGTTGTGATAGAACATGGGACCCCCTACCCCCACCAATCCCTACCAAAACTAAAAGCCCCACTCCATCCCAGTACAGCAACACCTTGCAAAATTCCAAGACCTTGTTCCTTAGTCTGTACTACTGCATGGCTACCTATCAGATCTGGGAACCAGCACCCCAGGACCCCCAACCCCAGAGACTGGGACTCCATACCCCCTCAGGATCATCCAATGAACTGGAAGCAAGTAAGCTCACCTGAACTAATAGAAGCAATTCAGGTTATACCATCTCTGACAAACACCCTATAAAGAGCTATACCCTTCTCCACTCAGGTGGAGATTCTGCCGCCATCTTTGCTGGTATTGATATCCTTTAAAAGGATATAATAATGACCATTCAGAGAAGTCAACAAATTATTAACTCCATTGCATCAAGTAGAAAGAAATTCAGTATATCTTCAAATAACTGAAGTCACCCAGCACGACTATATTATGCTCCTGTATTAGGGTTATAATCTATTTCCCAGACTTCTCATTTATTTCTTCTTTTTGCCCAGATGGTCTATAGTATGCTTCAATGACAATATTATTTGCATTTCTGTTTTTTGTTAGTCTTCATCAAATGATGTACCCCTAAGTTGCTCTACTCTGACTTCTGGATTTCCTCCCCCTCCTGCTACATCCCTCTCCAGGGGTCTCCACAGTCACTTCTTCTAATGTTCTAGCCTTTCTCTCTTTCACTGTTCCTTCCCTCCCATCCCTCCTTGCTTTTCCTTTCCTAAAATAAAGCTTTACTATACTACCACACTCTTGTCTCATTAGTCTGTTGGTCAGACCCCTGTCAGTTAGGACTGGCAAGTTGATCATTGTATAATATTTTGTTACTGTATACAATGTTTTCTTGGGTCTACTTATTTAATTTTGCATCAGTTCTTATAAGTCTTCCCAGGTTTTTTTGAACTTACCCTGTTCATCATTTCTTATGGCATAATAGTTTTCCATTACAAACACATACCAAAACTTGTTCAGCCATTCCCCAGTTGATGGATCTCCTCTCAGTTTCCAGCTCTTTGCCACTGCAAAATAAAAGCAGCTAAAAATATTTTTGTACAAGTAGGCCTTTTTCTCTTATCTCTGATCTCTTGGGGGTAATTCTCAATTATGGCATTGCTGGATCAAAGTGTATACATATTTAATGACCCTTTGGGTTTGGTTCCTTATTGCTACAATTCCACCAACAGTATATTAATGTCCAAGTTTTCCCACATTCCCTCTAACATTTATTATTTTTCTTTTTGGTCATTTTGGTCAATTTGGTAGATGTGAGGTTGTGTCTCAGAGTTTTTTAAATTTGTCTATCTAATCAATAATGTTTTGGAGCATTTTTTCCACATGATTATAGAAAGTTTAACTTCCTCTAAGAACTGCCTGTCCATCTCCTTTGACTATTTTCAATTCAATGCTTTCTAATCTTATAAATTTGACTCAATTCTCTATATGTTTGAAGCACTTGCTGTAAATTCTCCCCATACCCCATTTTGTTGTTTTCCTTCTAACCTTGGTTGTATAGATTTTGTTTTTATAATTAATTTAATGTAATCAAAATTGCACATTTCATTTTTTCCCTTATGCATAAGTCTGATAGGAAAACTATTTCTGTGTTCACTGTGTTTATGATGTCATCCTTTATTTCTAGATGAAGCATCCATTTTGACTTTATATTTGAATATTGTTTGAGATGTTGATCTATGATTAGTTTCTGCCATACTGTTTTCCAGTTTTCTGAGCAGTTTTTGTCAGATACTGAGTTCTTCCCCCTCAAGCTTGTTTCTTTGGGTTTATCTAACACTAGGTTACTATGATCATTAACTATTGTGTCTTGATTACATAACCTATTTCATTGCTACTCTATTTCTTAAATTGTTTTGACAATTAAGTTTTATAATATAGTTTGAGATCTAATATTTCTAGGCTTTCCCTTCATATTTATTTCATTAATTTCTTTAATATTCTTGAACTTTTGTTCTTCCAGATGAATTTTGTTATTTCTTTTTATAGGTTTATGAAATTGTGTTGGGGTTGTTTGGCATGGTATTGAATAGTTAAGTTAATGTTGGTAAGATTATAATTTTTATTATATTGGCTTGTCCTATCCATGAGCAATTAATGTTTTCCCAATTGTTTAGGTTTGACTTTATTTGTTTAAAGAATGTCTATAGTTACTGGGTCTGTTTCAAGAGATATACCCCCAGGTATTTTATTTTGTCCACAGTTATTTTAATTGACTTTTCCTTTTCTATCTCTTACTGTTGGACTTTGTTGGTGGTAAATAGAAATACTGAAGATGTTTTTTATTCTGCAACTTTAAAAATGTTGTTAATTGTTCCTATTTTTTTGTTTTTGTTGAATCTTTGGGGTTCTCTATGTATGCCATCATATCATTTGCAAAGAGTGATAACTTTGTTTTCTCATTGTCTATTCTAATTCCTTAGAGTTCTTTTTTTGCTCTTCTTGTTATAAGTAGCATTTCTAGAATGATATTAAGTAGAAGTGGTGATAATGAGCATCTTTGCCTCACTCCTGGTCTTTGGGGAAGGGTTATAGTTTATTACCATTAAAGATAACACTTCCTGATGTTTTTAGATAGATGCCATTTATCACTTTAGGGAAAGCCCTATTTATTCCAATGACTTGTAATTTAAGAAAAATATGAGGAATAGGTGTTGTATTTTGTCAAGCTCTTCCTGCATCTATCAAAATAATTGTATGGCTTCTGTTAGTTTTGGTGTTGATATAATAAATTATGCTGATAGTTGTCCTAATGTTGAGCCCTCCTTCCATTCCTGGAATAAAATCCACCTGGTCATGGTATATGATACTTGTGATCTGCATCTCATGTGAGCTGTAATCTCATTACTGGCATTTTGTTTAAAATTTGTGCATTGATATTCATTACAGAAATTGGTCTACAGTTTTCTTTTTCTTTTCTAGTTCTTCCTAGTCTAGGTATCAATATTATATTATTGTCATAAAAGGAATTCATAAGAATTCCTTCTTTTTATATTTTCCCAAATAGTTTAAGTAGTAATGAGTTAATTATTCTTTGAATATTTGGTAGAATTCACTTGTGAATCCATCTGGCTCTGAGGCATTCTTCTTAGGGAATTCTTAGATGATTTGTTCAACTTCTTTTTCTGTGATAAGACTGTTTAGGTATTCTATTTCCTCTTTTGTTAATCTGGACAATATTCATCTATTTCACTTAGATTGTGTGACATATAGTTGGACAAAATAACTCAATAATTGCTTTAATTTAGTTTATTTATCAGTTATTTAATCTTTTTCATTTTTGATACTAATAATTTGGTTTTCCTTCTTTTTAAAAATCAAATTAATTAACCAATGGTTTATCATTTTACTTATATTTTCATAAAACTAGCTCCTTGTCTTATTATTAAATAGTTTTTTATTTTTAGTTTTATTAATCTCTACTTCCATTTTCAGGATTTCCAATTTAGTATTTAATTAGGAATTTCATTTTTTTATTTGCTCTTTCTCTATTTTATTGATGTAACAGTTGTATAATATTATATGATATAACTTTATATTTGTGTTGAGAATTGGATGAAGCAATATATGTAAAATACTTAGAAAACCTGAAACTACTATAGAAATGGGAATTCTTATCCTGTAACTGTGACCACAATGAACAAATTCATGCCACTAGACCTGGGTCTTAGTTGTAATTCTATGACTGGGAATATTTTATTTTATTTTTTAAGAGATCATTAGTAACTTTGTTTTTATAAAGATATTTTACTTTACCAATTACATGTAATCACAAATTTTAACATGTTTTTTAAAGTTATATGATCCAAATAGTCTCTTCCAAAAATCACATGCTTTGATTTCCATTCTGACTCCAATAGTTATTTCTCTGGAGATGGATAGCATTGTTTGTCATAAGTCCTTCAGAATCATCCTGGATCACTGTATTTCCAATAATAGCTAAGTGTATCATAGTTGATCATTCCACAATGTTGCTGTTACTGTGTACAATGTTCTCCTGATTCTGCTTGTTTCACTCTGTATCAGTTCATATAGGTCTCTACAGCTCTTTCTGAAATCATTCTGTTCATCATTTCTTACAGCACATTAGTAATCCATCACCATCATAAACCACAATTTGTTCAGCCATTCTCCAATTGATGGACACCCCCTCAATTTCCAATTCTTTACCACTACAAGAAGAGCAGCTATAAGTATTCTTGGACAAGTCCTTCTTTTTTTTTTATCTCTTTAGGATACAGATTAGTAGTGGTATTACTGGATCAAAGGGTAGGTGCATTGTTTTATAACTCTTTATGACCATGACATATTGACATGTGGTTTATATATATGGAAATTAACAGCAACATTGTGGAGTGATCAACTGTGATAGACTTAGCTATTATTGGCAATACAGTGATCCAGGATGATTCTGAAGAACTTATGACAAACAATGCTATCCATCTCCAGAGAAAGAACTGTTGGAGTCAGAATGCAGATCAAAGCATGTGATTTTTCAATTATTTATTTGGGATTATGTTTTGAGGTTTTGGTTTTGTAAGATTACTAACAGAAATGAAAAAGATGGAAATATGTTTTGCATGATATTGCATGTATAATCCCGATCAAATTGCCTGCCAGCACTGGGATGGAGAAAGGAAGGGAAGGAGGATGATAAGTTCAGTCATATAATTTAGGAAAACTTATGTGGACATTTGTTATAACATGTAATTGGTAATAAATAAATAAATAATTAAAGGAATAAAGAATGATAAAGAGCAGAAAAAAAAATTACAGTCATGCTACTCCAGGCATTGCCGAGGAGACCAGGATTCTGGAAACAAATGCCTGCCTGTTTGTTCTAACAAGTCTTCCAGGCACCTTCTCTTCTTTGACATTTGACCTTGGGTCAGGTGGAGTGGTTTACTGTGACTTGGTACCTGCCTTTCCCACCCCAAGGAATCGTATGAAAAAGTTTCGACATCAGAGATATTATACCCATGAGGTTGTCAGTGCTGAATTCTAAGTCTGAGGTGAAATGTACATAAGGCATGTAAGGACAGAACCTGATTTTCTGAATAACCCCTTCCTTACTCTCATTGTAGATCTCTGGGTGTGATTTCACATTTCCTTTTTCCCTTTTCCTTCATTCTCTTTTCTCTGGAACTTAATGTCTTTCTTTCCCTGAGATATAAAGAAGACCTGATTCTTAAAAGTCTGTTTACCCTTTAGTAGTAATTAAACAACTAAAATTATCTCAAACAAGCAAGATGTAGTAAAGCTGTTAGCTACCAGCATCGCTAAACCGTATTGTTGTTTGAACACAGTGGAAAGAGACAATTGGAGAGTACTCAAGAGGTGGAAGAGTGGTATTTTGCCAAAGAAGTATCTGGCTGGAGGCTCAGAGCTATGAAAGAGAATGATTAGTTTATTCCTACAACTTCCCAAGGCAAAGAGAATGTTTTTGCTGGGATTCTTCTAAGCAATCGAGTTAATTGTAGCAGTGGCCATTGCCAGTGGCTGGGCTGGCATTAAGGTTGGGTTCCTTTACAGTTTTCCCAGGGCTGATTGCAAAACAAAGCCACCTAGAAAGGAGGGGCCAGTGGAATGACTGGAGAGGAAGTAATGACCAAGGAGAGGCTTATCCTCTCCCATAAAAAGGTTTGTGGTGGGCTTCAAAGAATGATAAACCACTTTTCCCGCCTGCTTCCTAATTCAGCATAGAATCAAACCATTGCTAAACATGTAGGGGACTCTTGGTACTTCCCCACACTTGATGGGTGAAATGATTTATGCTTTGTCTCTCTTCTGTAATCATACCATCTAGGGTTCTTAAGCATAGGGAGTATTTCATTTTTGTCTTTATATCCCTGGTGCTTTGGTGTGCAGTGTTATCTATGTAAGACATACTTAATAATGATGATTGAGACAGCTAGATGGTGCAGTACATTGAGTGTTGAGACTGGATTAGGAAGATCTGAGTTCAAATCTGTATTTAGACACTTACTGACTGTATGATCATAGGCAAGTCATTTCACCTCTCTCTGCCCCAGTTTTCTCAACTATAAAATGGAGACAATAATAGTTTTGGTTGTTGTGGGCGTTGAGGCGGCTCAGTGGATAGAGCATCAGGTCTGGAGACAGAAGGTCGAAGGCTCAAATCTGACTTCAGACACTTCCTGGCTATGTGACCTTAGGCAAGTCATTTAACTCCTATTGCCTTGTCCTTACTACTTTGATGCTTTATAAGCAATACACAGTACTAATTCTAAGACAGAAGGTAAGGGTTTAGAAAATGCTAAAAGCATGTAAAATTTAAAAATTAATATTCACTACTCCAAGTCTTATATTTAATATTTATTAATATTTAACTTGAATTAAAAGGAAAGTAAAAGCCTAAAAAAACAGATAGAGCTCACCAGCCTCCCACATGGAAAAGAGAGTATGCAGGAGGTATTATGCAAAACTTATATCTAAATGTAACAAATGGAAAGGTTAATGAAGAGGGAAAGGATTCTTGGGATAAGAAAAGAATTCTGGGAGATGGAGTCCCAAGGATACAAAGTTTCCACGTATACAAGCACTTGTAAAGTGCTTAACATAATGAGTGACACATAATAGGCACTTGATCAATTCTTATTTCCTTTTTTTCTTAATAAATGTAGTAATTGTTTAATTGAATTTCTAAAGAAGATGAATTACCATCTACTCATTCACTGAGATTTATAAACTGAGTCATCCTGGACTTTTTCATTTCCCTCATGTCAATTAGTAGTCAGCTTTATTGATTCTGTCTCCTCAACATTTCTTATACCTGTCCCTTTATCTCTATCCAAATAACTTTCACCCTAATTTAAGCCTTCATCACTTCCTCAGTGGGCTACTGTAATGGCCTCCTAATTGGCCTCTGTGCTTCCAGTCTCTCGCTTTCCTGACCTGTCACACACAGCTGTCAAAATAATCTTAAAGCATAGGGTTGACTAAGTTATTCCCCTGCTCAAAAATCTTCAGCAGTGTTCATTGCTTCTGGGATAAACATCTTGGACTGGCATTTGAGTCCTTCCAAATTTGAGTTCTAACATCCTTCCGGCTTTATTTCACATTTCTCCCCTTCACGCATGATATCAGAGGCAAAATGGAACCAAAGGTTTCCCCTGTTCTTATCTTCTATCTCTATGCATCTGCACAGGCTGCTCTCCCTTCCTAGACGGCAGCTCCTCCTCATTTCTTTTTTTCTTTTCAAAATCTTCTCCTTCCTTTACAGCTCACTCATGCTACTTCTTCTAAGAAGCCTTCTCTGATTCCTCCAGGTAGTGTTCTATCCCTCCTCAAATTATCTTGTATTATACTTATCTGTCTATACTTCCTATTCTTCATCCAGTAGAATATTAACCCCTATAGGGCAGGAAATTGATTTTTGGTTTTGAATCCCCATGGACTAACTTTGCATCATATTTTGTTCTTAATAAAGGCAATTAGGTGACACAGTGGATAGAGTGCTAGCCCTGGAGTTAGGAAGACTCCTCTTCCCGAGTTCAAATCTGACCTTGGATTCTTAATGGCATCTGAGTAAATCACTTAACCTTGTTTGCCTCAGTGTCCTTATCTGTAAAATGAGCTGGAGAAGGAAATAACAAACCATTCCAGTATCTTTGCCAAGAAAACTCTAGATGGGGCCCTGAAGAGTGAGTCATGACTGAAACAACTGAGCAAAAGAACTTACTAAATTTCTCTTGCATCTTTGAAGTAGTTACACAATTAAAAGTTGACCAGTAAAGAAAAAAACGTTACAATTAGAGGCATGCTTTCTCAGAAGATTTTAATAAACATGTCCCACAAACAATCTCATACCTCTTAAATGATTTGGAGCAAGACTGTGCTGAAGTCTATTGCTAAATTTTCAGTCTGAGAACCTATACTTCAGGAGTCAGTAAATCGGCAATATAGCAATAGATTTAAGAAAGTAATGGACTAATCTTTAGATTTCTTAAATTTTTAGATTTAGGAAAGTGATAGGAAAATGTTACTAATAGAATTAAACTGAAAAGTGTTTTGGGAATTTTCTTTTTTTCTTGAGGATCTGTTTTTAGGGGGCTGCTAGGTGGCTTAGTTCATTCAGAGCCAGATCAAGAAATAGGAAGTCCTGGGTTCATATCTGACCTCAAACACTTCTGAGTTGTGCGACCCTGAGCAAGTAACTTAACCTTCCCTGTCTAACTCTTACCACCCTTCTGATTCTTAAATGAAAAGTAAGAGGGTTTTTTTTTTTGTTTGTTTTTTAAGCATTGGTTTTTAAAATTTATGAGCTTATTGCTGGTTGGAAGTATCTTTTCAAACCAAAAATGTGCACGGTGGGGTTAAAAGAAGAGTAGAATTCACACTGAAGCCTATCTGTCTCCATTAAAGTTCTGGTTGTTAATAACTACTGGGAGGCAAGTTATCTGTGATTTCTTTACTTCTGTACCTGCTTGATAGATACCATTGAATTTTGTAAAACTGAGTCAAGCATATTTTATTTCTTTAGAAGTATCAGTTCATGTTACAAACCAGATCAAAATAAGCCTGTCTCATCGGCACCCAGCAGCGTCCAAAATATCTAAGCTTTTCAATGTCCAAAGGCTCTGAGAATTGGCCAAGGCTGTTGGGTCAACACCTTTCTTTGACCAGAACTGTATTTTGATGCCACTGCAGAACCTCAGTAATGATGTTACCATCTCAAAGGCTACGTACGTCCTGAGCAGCAGAGTGGTGGGCAAACTGGTCCATTGACAGTTTAACACGCTCAGCTGGATGAAGGGCTGAGTCATCCCTATTAGGTGTCAGACTGATAGATTCAAAGAGGATTGAGGTTCCTTTCCAAGTGACTTGGCCGCTCAGCTCTTCCCTCTTGAGGAAATCTGTTCAAGGGTGTTCAGATGGGTTTCATGGACCAAAGCTGAAAAGAGTCCAACACTAACATTATGTATTAAGTATAAAATCTACCTTACAGATGGATAGTTTGCAGATTAAAGCATGTGGGATAAGAGTCCTCATATTAAACACAGTCCTGGCCAGTGCTCACCACATCGGCCAGCCAAAAATATGCCACTGAAAAACTTTGAACTTCACATACACTTAATTGATGGTTAAAATAAAAAAAATCTTGCACTTAAAGGGCTTTCATTGTGTGTGTGCATGTGTGTGTATGCATAACACAGCAAAGAGTGGTATGCTGAGAACTAATGACTTGAAACAACAACCATATTTAAAAATACAGGAATCCCCAAATAAAGCAATTATATAGAACACTTAACACTTTCATTGAATTTCATCAGCACTAGCTAATTATGGTCTTGATTTTTACACATTCCACTGGGGCCCCAAAAGGTTAAATCTTTTACTTTATGGTCTTAATGGTCTCTGGCAGGGAAAAGAATAATGGGGGCAGGATCGAGGAAGATAAATTCTCGGGTATTTTGCTGTACTTGAAAATATTTCTGTCTTTCAGAGAACAACTTTCTTTTCACCCCAAGGTTTACAATCTCCAGAAAGTTTCAAGTCCTAAATGATTGTATTTAATATATCTGCAGATGAATAGGAAAAGGTACATAATTTCACTGCCAGTTTCCTAGAATTCATTTTTGATCCCCCCCCATTCATTGTTGTTATTCAGTCATTTTGGTCATGTCTAGACTATGACCTTATCTAGGGTTTTCTTGGCAAAGATACTGGAGTGGTTTGCCTTTTCCTTCTTCAGCTTATTTAACAGATGAGGAAACTGAGGTAAACAAGGTTAAGAGACTTGCCCAGGACCACACAACAAATAAGTGTCTGAGGCAAGATTTGAAATGAGGTCTTCCTTGCCTTGACACTCACCCTCCGTCCCCCAGTAGTTTGGAATTAAAGTGAAAAGTATGTTAGCCTTTAGTTCTCTTCAAGAAAATTGGAAGGTAGAAAAAGAGCATCAATTAAATATCTTTAAAAAATGTACCAAAGAAAACAAAGAGGTTCAGAAGGGGATACAAATAGTGCATTTTTTGTTCAATTTAATATACATTTAAAAATAAACTTTCAAACCACAGTTATATATATATATGTATATATATATATATATATATAATTCTCTTTTTTGTTCTTTGTGTATTGGAATGTGTGTGCTTGTTAATCAATGTTAAATTCATAACAGAACAGGAAAAAAGAAATTAGTTGTGAAATTAGGGCTTATTATTAAGCTATGAGAAAATAAGTATTGTTTTAAAAATTTCAGTTGAATCATAAAACTCAAATATTACATTTTAAAAGAATGATTTATATCTAAAAAACCTTTAAAGGTTACAAAACATGTTTGTCACAACTACCAACTACTTTTTGAGGAAGATTGTATATGTATTATTTCTATTTTAAGGATGTAGAAACTAAGGTTCAATGAGATTAAATTACTCTTAGGGGCATTAGTTGACAGAGCCTTGCTGTTTCAACTACTTAATATTTTGTATGTTAAAGCAAATCGTTTAACCTCTGAGTCCAACCTTGGTTTCCTCATTTAAAACAAGGGAGTTGGACTTAATTACCCTTATGATCCCTGCTAGCTTTAAATCTATGATTCTGTGATCATGGGGCTTAAAATGTCATGAAGCTAATGTGTTAAATTTCAATTAAATTCAACAAGCTTTTAAAAAGTGCTTAGTATGAGCCAGACATTGTACAGGGCTCTGGGGATACCAATTCATTATTGAAAATATTCCTTATAAAAGCTGTAAAGTAACTTGGCAGAAATTAAGTTTAGATCAACATCTTACACCATATATCATTGTTGGCTTAAATTGGACATGTGATCTGAATATTAAAGGTCACATCATTAAATAAAAATTGAAAGAGAATCAGATGAGGTATCTTTAGAGAAAGAGACAATCACAAATGATAGACTAAAGAGTCATGATTACATGAAATTTAGCAGCTTTTGTATGAATTAAATCAATGGTTTTTGAAGGGAAGCTAGAAGAAGGGAAGCTATTGATAAGGGGAAAGTGCTCACATTAAACATCTCTGATCAAAGTCTGATATGTAGAATATTTGGGGAACTAACATAAATACTTACAATCAAGAGCCATTTCAGCAATGGTCAAAGGAGATGATCAAACAGTTCTGAAAAGGATAACTAATAATTTTTAACAACCCTATGAAAATTGCTCTAAATTACTAACTATTTGAGAAATACAAATTGGCACATCTTGGAGGTTTCATATACTAGAAAGTTGGCAAAGATGGCAAAATAAGGGAGTAGTCAAAGTTGGATGGGCTTGTACAAAGATATACCTATGAATATACTCTTTAGAATTGTAAATTGGTCTAAACCATTATGAAAAGTAATGCAAAATTATGCTAAAAAAGGTGACTAAAAAGTTCATGCCTTTTGACTTAGAAATTCTACTTCTGTATACATAACCCAGAGAATTCAAAGATAGAAGAACACCAAAATATTTATAGCATATCTGAGTTCAAATTCAGCCTCAGGCACTTACTAGATTGTGATCCTGGGCAAGACACTTAACCCCATTTGCTTCAGTTTCTTCATCTGGAAAATGAGCTGGAGAAGAAAATGGCAAAACATTCCAATATTTTTGTCAAGAAGATCCCAAATAGAATCATGAAGAGTTGGACAGGACTGAATAACAACAATCTTCACTGTCACCAACAAAAGATCGATATGAACACCATAGAGAAGCAAGGAAAGTCTTTTGCTAACTTCACAGAATGAGATAAGCAGAACTAAGACAACAATGAACATAATGATTATAACAATGCTAATGTAAAGACAAAATGAAACGAAGTACTGTGTAATTATAATGGTCAAGTTTAGTCTTGTAGAAAAGTAAAGCAAATTTCTACTCTCCCTTCTCTGCAAAGGCAGGAGACTGTGTGGTGTAGAATATTTCACATACTGTCAGAGTCAGTTGCTGTGTTGTTTATTTTTGTGTTTTTGTTTCATTTTCTTTTTCTTAGAATTGATACAGAGTATTGGTTCCAAGGTAGAAAAGGGGTAAGGGCTAAGCAATTGGGGGGAGGGGTGTAAGTGAATTGCCCAGGGTCACACAGTTAGGAAGTGTCTGTGGCCACATTTGAACCCAAGTTTCTAGGCTTGGCTCTCAAACCATTGAGCACTTAGCTACCCTGTCTTTCCTTTTTCTTTTTTGGCATTAAGGAATGTCTTGATATTTTGGGGATGAGGGAGGGATATATATATATATATATATATATATATATATATATATTTTATATACATACATACATATATATATATACATATATATATATATAAGTGATGTGAAAACAAATGATAGCAAAAAATAATTAAAAAAAAGAATCTCAGCCCTCAAGGAATTTACATTAATGAGGTGATGTCGGGAACAAATACCTAGATAAATAAATACATGCACACACACCCAGAGAATAACTGTGAAATAGAAATGATTATGGGAAAATTTTCTGCTAAAAAAAAATAGTTATAGGACTACTCCATGGAAAATACTCTATAACATTCCTGCCAATGATTTGTGTGCATTATACCATTCAGGGGAGGAAAAATGGTTTAGTTTGGGGAAATTCACATCACTTTCCTTTGGGATGTCTCCTTTTCCTCCTAAAAGTCTCACCAAAGTCAGGGTCATAAACAATCACTGGTAGGGTCAGTTCCAGAACCTCATTCTCCTGATTATCTGCTTGAGAGGAAAATACAAAGAAATGCAAAAATGGGATCCCTGTCTTCAAGGAGCCCACAGTCTAATTGGAAGAAATAAGAGAGATAATATATAAATAAGTATGGTACTTTTAAGTTGTATATAATGATAATAATGACAATAATAGCTACCATTTATATAGTTCTCACTGTGTGCCAGAAATCTTCTGTGGACTGTGTTTAAAGGAAGAATGAATAGATTTCGAGTGAAGACCTGAAAGCCTTTTACTATAAGTAAATTACATGAGCATTATTGTGTAGACCTAGATGTAGGTTCACTGATTTATAGCTAGAATGCCTTTCAAAGATCACCTTGTTCAGTTTCTTATTTTCTGCTTTAGATTATTGGAGGCTTTTTTCCTGAATTTTTAGGAATGTATAAAACTACATTCACTCTGTAAAGGTGAAAATTAATAGTTGGACAATAATTTAATGAAATTATGTGGTCGCCAATGTTTATTATATCTTGAGTCAGAAATTTATTTACAAATATTTACAAAATGGAGAGGAAACAATAAAGTAGAGACATGTGAAGAGGTTAGAGAGGTTATCTATCTTATCAACTTAAATGTTTACTCCATGTCTACTTAATCCAGGCAGAGATTAATTAGCTCTCAACCAGGAACACTGGTGGTGAGTAACCCCACTGCCTCCTCCAAGATGGAAGCTAGTCTCTTAGGAAACTAGGAAAGGAGTAAGTCTTTCACTCACTCAATGAAAATGTCCAGGTGTCAGAGTATAAGTTGAAGTCAAGCTCCAAGCCCACGATCCAAGCCTCAGTCTCCAGTGAAGCTCCCTCAAAGACTCTCCCCTGTCAGAAGACTGTTTCCAGAAGGCAATCTCTTCATACTATCTTTTCAAAGACAATCTCCTCTGAGGGAGTTTGGAGCTTGCTTTTATGGTGACTTTTTGTCCCTGTCCCTCTTCACAGGGGCCAATCACAGTTTCCAAATTTTCTAGCACTGCCCAGGGAGGCAGCATCTGTGGGATTGACTTCTCAACTTCTGAAGGTTAAGTTCTCATCTAAGAGTGTGAATTTTCTAAAATTCACCTTCTGGAGAGGTGATTGAGTTTCTGAGGCATAAATTCACTAAGTGGTTTTTGAGCTCCTCCACCTAGTTCAAGTTTGTGTTGATTCAATCAAAAGGTAGACAAGGGAGAGTTAATCCTGTCTCCACAATCTAGTAAGGTTCTTAAATTAGTGTTAACTCAGGATAGACAATAGAGTAAAGAATTATTTCACAACTCATATGTGACCTATAGGCAAAACCATTTTATATATCTGTATGGTAAAATCACATTCAACTCTGGAGCCCTTTGTTATCTACTGCTGAATGTTTGGGGAGGTGAGTGGGAGTGAATATAGTTATACACATATTGTCCCATCCAATTCATTCTTTACCACTGAGATGAGATTGGAACCTTGGCTTCCATTCACTGCTCTCTCGTGACTCTAGGTGGGACTATGGATAGATTGCTGGCCATAGAGTCAGAAAGGCTTGAGTTCAAATTCAATCTCAGATACTTACTAGCTGTATGACCCTGAGTAAATCATTTAGCCTCTATTTACCTCAATTTCTTCATCTATAAAATAGGGATAACAATAGCACCTACTTCCCAAGGTTGTTATGAGATAATAATTGTAAAGTGTTTAGTGTGACACCTGGCACATGAGTATTATATAAATGCTAGTTATTATTATTTTGGTTATTGCTCACTTCAGTTTTTGAAGAGGATCAGTGACATCATGGGGTGATAACTTGAGTGTGAACTGGATTGGAGTGAGGCAGAGTTACACTAAGATTATTATTATACCACAAATCAAAGAGTAAAACATTTCATTGAGACAGCATAACAAAGTAAATAGGAAAGGACATGTAAGTGACAGAATGATACTCGGTAGTTCCTCTCAACTCCAATAAAAGAAAGGAAGAAAATCTTCCATAGACTTATATACTAACACGTAAAAGTATATACCCTTGAAAATTCAAGTCTCTGAGGAGACAATGGGTAAGGTTGCAACTGGAATCTTTCACAGTCTGCTCTCACTAACTGACTTTGTTGGCTCTATTTCTCTAAATTCTATTGGTAAAATATCATAGCTACCCTTATAGCTGCTTTTCTATCCTTTATAGTTGTGATCCACTAAAACTACGTTTCACCTCATAGCCTCTCCTTCTGAAGCTACTGTTTGCTATTATCTCCTGAAGAAGTATTATCTGATTTTTGTGAGACTTTCTGAGTTGACGCCAAGGGTGGGATGTGGTCTGGAGGGTGGAGGTGGGTAGGGGGCCTCATCCATAGTTGTCAGCTCTTTAATTAGTCAGGTCTACTCACAAAAAGACCTTTGTCAACACCTCTCCAATTTATCCCTACTCAGAAAGTTCCTGGGTATTTATTTCTCAAAGAGTAGGGAAAGTGCATTTCTTTATTGGAGGATCAAATGAGCTAATATTTATAAAATGCTTAGCATAGTACCTGGTCTAGAATAGGTGCTAAATAAATACTTAGTCCCTTCTTTCTTCATCTCCTTGCAGGGATCTAGGAAAAATATATAGCATTCCCTTTTCCTTTTGTTGTACCTAACTCTAGCCAAATCTTTCTGAGGCTGAGGATAAAGCCACAGAGGTGTTTTCATTTGCCCCTTCATCTGTAACTAATGCCTGGGAGTTAAAAATTGACTTAAAGTTTCAAATAGTTTCTTTTTTTTTAAACCCTTACCTTCCATCTTAGAATTAATACTGTGTACTATTTCTAAGAGAGAAGAGGGTAGGCAATGGAGGTCAAGTGAATTGTCTAGGGTCACACAGCTAGGAAGTCTCTGAGTCCATCAAATAGTTTCTAAAGAAGTAACTTGGTAACAATGGAGAAGATGTTCTAGAAAGATACACAGAAATACATATACACAACATATAGATACACACAAATACACATAGATAACATATATTTTTTATATGTTTGCCTGAAATGGTAAAGGAACTTTCATAAATGGTATAGAGAAGACTGAAGTAGAGTTTGATAATATTCTGGAAGGAAATTTTTAAATTGTCGGTAGTTTCACATTTATCAAGAGATTTTATACACTAGTTGTTAACAGAAATTGAAAAACAAACTGATGGAAAAATTAATTTTTACTCCATCTCTTCTTATAATGCTGACTCACATTTTCATATAAGATAGAGACATGAGCAGAGATGTCTAAGAGACAACCAGGTAGGAATGGAGAACTCTGGTTTTTAAGTGTCCTTCACAAGCTTAACAAGTTCCATCCTTGGTTTTGTTATTTCATTTCTCTAGGTATCATTCCCAAAATTGAAATGGGATTTGGAAAGACATACCTTGTATATGAAGATACAGAAGACTAAGAATAATTGGTTCCAGAAAACCTTCTCAAATGGGTCTTTATAAAACCATACTTAGCATACATGCCACTGATCTGATTTCTTGAAGTTGGTTATGAGTATTATATCAAGAATTTAATGTAGAATATTCTTCACTGGTTAGCTGTAATTTATTGGCTTTTTTTCTTGAAGTACTTGAGGTGCTGGTTTTCATCTCACCAGGAATTTGAAGCTTGTTTAACTTAGTGTAGTACAATGGAGAATTATGGACATGGATTCACAAAAATTGGTATCAAATTCCAACCATGATACTAGCTGTGTGACTGACCATGGACAAGTAACCATGAAATACTTTAAATTTCTTATTTCTCTGGGTCTCAGTTTTCATAGATGCTACATGAAAAGTTAATTTAAAAAGTTAATCCACTAGAGATCTCCCAAGGTGGGACCAGTCTTTGAACAGAATTCACAATGTGGTCATTGGTAACCGAGCTCAAGAGAGAACTTCCTTTATAAATAGTGTGAGGGGAGAAGGCTTCATGAAGTATGGATAGCATACACACACACACACACACACACACACACACACACACACACACACACACACAGATTCCCAGTAAAATGACTAGGGCCCCATTCAGCTACTTACTGTGAAAATGTTAACAAAGTTGGCTGCTATTTTTAGACAGAGATTACAGTCATGCAATTTGTAGTAAAAGGAAAATTAATTTGAGAGCCAACTGGCTCCATAAAAGCAGACTTTATAGTAAGATCGTGAAAAAGATTAGGGAGTAGCAGATTGAATTGCTGAAAGTCTGAAATTGCTGAAAGACTGTTTTTAACCAAAAGGATTTTTGCAAATGGAGAAGAAGACATCAAAGTATGGTTATGGGCCATGTAAGTATTGAGGGGCAGCAGGCAGCAGGATACACTGGGGTGTTGGAACTGTATGCCCCCAATGATCATAATGGCATATATGTTTAACTTTTCAAAGCATTTCCTCTCTCTCCTATCTCACTCATTTCATCCTCCCAACAATACCAATAGTTAGAGATGACATTAGGATCTAGAAGATCTTGAACTCTGATATTAATCTCATCTTACACATGATGATGGCACAGCTAGGTGGAGTGATGGAATGAGTGCCTGGCCTGGAATCAGGAAGATTCTTCTTTGTCTAAGTGAGGACAAGCAGGGAACAGAGCACTCTGGATTCTAAATCTCCTTTAAGAACTTACCAAATTGGGTCTGTGGATAACTTTTCATTTCTCTAAGGTATCATTCCCAAAACGAATTTAGTTAAGAGTTGGAGTAGAGATATTAGAGAATAGACAGTGGTCCTCTTAGGGTAGGTAGGTCGCTCAGTGGATAGAATGCCAGGATAATAGACTCATCTTCCTGAGTACAAATTCAGCCACAGATTCTTAGTAGCTGTGTAATCCTGGTCAAGCCCTTTAACCCTGTTTGCCTCAGTTTTCTTATTTGTAAAAGAACTAAAAAAGAAAATAGAAAACTTCCCCAGTATCATTGCCAAGCAAACCCCAAATAGAGTCATGAAAAGTTGGACTGGACTAAAAAATGACTGAATAACACATGAGCATCTAAGGAACAGAATTTGCTTACTCTTAGTTTAATGCTCTTTTCCACAAGAGCTTTTCATCATACTATGAGTAGTAATTCTCAGAAAGTAGCTAGAAAACTTAAGATAAACCCTGCTAAGCAAGGACTCTTTAGAAATGTCACTTTAAATATCTCTTTCTACCTGGGAAAGATATTCAGCATATGGCTATAAAACAGGGTATAATCAGTTGAGGAGGAATTAAATCATGCATACATTTCCCAGGGCTATGTCTTAATGACAATACCATATCTGCTCCATGAAACATTTTATTAAACTGTTTTGGAGATGCCGTCATTTTTCAATTCAGTATAACCACATACAGGTTTTGTCACCTCTCTGTCATCTTTTGTGGCTTTTTTTCCAGTCGGGGGGATATTGATCATCATCTGAGCTCTATTGTTTTTCCTCCTGTTTCCCAAATTCCCATCACCCCTCACCTTGGGATAAATATTAATCTTGGGAAGAAGATAAGAGATTTAACATGAGCACTGGCTGCCTAATGAATAGAAGACAGCAGCCAAACAGTTATGAGTGTACATGAAGATATTCCAGACTATACTTTCCCTGCTCCCACTCTCACATCCACCTTGATGAATGCTCTGGGATTGTCCAATAATGACATTAACCTTACTGAGTTGACATTTGTCTATAAACCCAGGGATTAGAGTCAGCCAGTCAATAAACATTTACTAATCTCCTACTATGGGGCATTGTGCTAAACAATGGAGATAGAACAGGAGGAAAAAGTCAGTTCTTTTTCTCGAAAAATTTATAGTCTGATGGGGGAGAGAACATGCAAACAACAATGTACAAACTAGATAATCTACAGAATAAATTGGGAATAATCAGGGAAAGGCTTCCTCTAGAAGGTGGGATTTAGTGGACAGAAAAACAAATTGTTACTTGAAAAATGAAGTGTATAGGTATAAAACAACCCTAAGGAAGATCTTTGAAGGGAATGACCTTTCAGAAGAGGGCTGAGGGACCTGGCTTCAAAAGCTTAAGCTGCTCTGGCTTACTGTGCCACGGACACATGATTGAAGGTTCCTGCTCTCTAACTCAAAACTGCCTGGTCCTGTCCAGGCTCAAATTGCTGACTTTAATTTCTGGAGCAAGGAATTGAATCTGGAAAGTGCCAAACTGAGAAAAGAGAGAGGAAAGCAGGAATAGAATAGGACTGGAGAAAGCATTATTGATCTGAATCCGACTTTCCCTCAGTTGGACCACTCTTTTCATATTCAAGGTCTGTGCTAAAACAGCTGCTCCTCCCATCTTTCTGCTTTTTCTTTTTCAGGACACTTAGTATAGAAAAAAATAAAAATAAAAATCTCTGCTGCTCCAGACTACTTGATCAACAAATAGTGGGTTCTGAATGGAATGAAAAGAGATTCAAATTGGGAGTGAGAGGACTCATGAGGCTGAAGGGAGCCTTCCTCCAAACTGGGCCATAACTGGGCATGTAGTAGACAAGCATACTTCTGTGAGTAAATATCATCATGCATGAATGCTATTATGTGCAAGAGTAAGATACATAGGGGATATGAAGTAGCATAAAATGTAGTGAAAGTATATCTAATTTGGTATATGAGGGTCACGTCTTTGAATCTGCTCTACTACTTAGTCTATGTATGCCCTTAGACAAGTCATTTCAGTTCTCTGGGATTCACTATCCAGTTCTATAAAACAAGAGGAAATTGAATTAGAAGCAGGGTAACATGAAGGTAGGGACACAAAGTAGGATGGTATTTCAGAATGAGTGTCAATGTTTAGGACCTGAACAATAAGAATGAATAGGAAGAGAGAGACATGAGAAAATATTTTGAATTAAAAGAATCAATAGGGCTTGGCTGATTGAATGTGGAAGTTCAGAGAGAGAGAGAGAGAGAGAGAGAGAGAGAGAGAGAGAGAGAGAGAAGAGAGAGAGAGAGAGAGAGAGAGAGAGAGAGAGAGAGAGAGAGAGAGAGAGAGAGAGAGAGAGAGAGAAAGAGAGAGAGACAGAGAGAGAGACAGACAGAGAGAGAGAGAGACACACACAGAGAGAGAGAGAGAAAGTCAAAGATAAGCCTAGATGACAAGGATGTTGTCTGGGGCCATTAATACAACTAGGTAATATAGAAGGAAGAGGAACATGGAGGTTGGGAGGAGAAAGAAGACAATGTTTTTGCTTCTTGCCCCTTTGATTTGGAAGAGTCAGTGTGATATCCAGGTGGAGATGCCCAATAAACAATTAGAAGTTGGGAGACCAGAACTGGAGAAGAAGATTGGATCTTCCAGTGGTGGTGGGGGGAGAGGGTATAAAGAGAAAAGAAAGCTAAGGTATAGAACCTTGGGGAATATAGGTATTTAGATAGAGGGAGGAAGTAGGTCTAGTTAAGGAGATGGATCATAGAAATAGGATTTAAGCAGCTAAAAGGCTTAGTGGATTGAGAACCCATACCTAGAGATGGGAGATCTTGGGTTCAAATCTGGCCTCAGACACTTCCTAGCTGTGTGACCCTGGATATTTCACTTAACCCCTCTTTGCCTAGCCTTTACCACTCTTCTGCCTTGGAACCAATACACAGCATTGATTCTAAGATGGAAAGTAAGAGTATAATAATAATAATAATTAAAAAAGATAGAAGGAGAAATAAATTATTGTTGTTTAATTAGTTATATCCTACACTTTGTATGGATTTTTTAAGAAAACCATGTAAGGTTTTTTTTTGGAAAACATATTGGAGTAGTTTGTTATTTCCTTCTCTAGTTCATTTTACAAATGAGGCAACTAAGGTAAATAGAGTTAAATGATTTGTCCTGGGACCTACAACTAGTAAGTGTAGGAGGGCAGATTTCAACTCAGTACCTCTGGACTACAGGGCCAACACACTTTACTGTGCCACTGAGAATCAAGAGAGATTTGTGAATGTCAGCCAAGAGATTTTTCAAGAGGGAGGGTACAGGCAGATATATCAAATTCCAGAGGCTTAGCTTTAGTAGTGATCTATATAAAGATTTAGGATAGGGAACAAAGTGCCAAAGTCTAATATGATAGATAATTTCATCTCGATATGGTTATAGACCTTATGTGTCCAGGGATACCAGGGGACCATTGAAGTCCCTACCAGCTTTTATTCTTCTCTATTTTGTGGGTACCACATAAAGAAAAAAGCATTGGCTTGTAAATACAGTATAACCATTCATGTAGATATGCACAATGGATAGTAGCCCTTCTAGGAAAATGGCCATGTTTGGGGGCATGCTGACATGAATCTGATGACTATTCCATGAGGAGAAAATATGTCACCTTTTGATGAAGTCTTGGAGGAACCAGGATTATTTCAATATCTTGGAAGGAATTCTTGTTGCCAACATTTGCTGAAGGAGCGTAATGACTTCATTTCTCTTATTTTTGTATATTTCGATTTGCTCCCCCAGTTTTCAGTGTTGAATAGCGTCAGCACAATATGGTTAAATGTCAGTGCCCTGTCATGTTTTCAGCATTGTGTCATTCATTATTTGTTGTGCTATCAGATCCTAGTCACCAGACCGGCTCGACTCTGAGTAGTCATGTTAGGTCTGAGATAAGTGGGATAAGATTCCTGCTGCCTTGGTGACTAAGTACCTTCATCACAGATGGCAATATTATTTTGATCCATATGACAGGCAGGGTGTAACAGAAACTCTAGTGTCTGGATGCTTCTTTCTATTACTGAATCATAGAGCCAGCAGGGACCTTGGGAATCTATTTAATCCATCTTTTTAACTTTAGACATCACTTTACTTAAAATAGGAATTTTTTTGAAGAAGAAAATGAAGGTTTCCCTCAACCATGCTAATCTCAGTTTACTGTGCTTTCTCCTCCCCTTCTTTGCCATGAATAATCTATACTGGCTGCCTCCACTTTCTTATCATTCACTTCCCAAGCCATTGCAAAATATGGTTTTTGTCCTCACTAATGAATACTATTCACTGTTTCCTAATTGCTCCAACATTTGTCTTTTCCTTGTCCTCACCCTCAATCTTCTTGACCTCTCTGGTTTGATCCTGTTGCCTACCTCCTGCTTGAAGCATTCTGTTCTGTTTTTGCAAACTGCTTTCCTCCTACCTCCTCATTCTCCACTCACCTCATAAATTCAAGCTTCTCTTTCTGGACTCTCAGAGTTTTCCTCTCTTTACACCTTTTCCCTGGGCAATTTCACCAACTTCCCATCACTTCAACTAATACCTCAGTTCAGATACTTCAAAAACTTTATTGTCCCATCTTCTCACCTAAGTTTGAAGACCACATTTCTAAGTATCTTGTCAACCTCTCCACCTCAATTTCAATATCTCTGTGGTAATTTCTGACTTTAACATTGTGCAGTTCTATGTCTAGAGTTGAACTCATCCTCTTTCCACTGAAACTATCTTCCCTATTAGTGGTGACACAATTTCCCCAGTTATCCATCTTTGACTCCTTTTCTCATTCCTCCTAAATGATCTATCTGCAAAATCTAGATTCTGTCTCTACAAAAACTCTCTTATTTTTTTAAACCCTTACCTTCCATCTTGGAGTCAATACTGTGTATTGGCTCCAAGGAAGAAGAGTGGTAAGAGCTAGGCAATGGGGGTCAAGGGACTTGCCCAGGGTCACAGAGCTGGGAAGTGTCTGAGACCAGATTTGAACCTAGGACCTCCCATCTCTAGGCCTGACTCTCTATCCACTGAGCTACCCAGCTGCCCCTCAAAAACTCTCTTATAATGCTTTCCTCTTCATCTCCATAGCTACCACTGTGATTCATTCTCTCATTACTGCTATCCTTATCATGACAACAACAATAATAATGTTAGCTAGCAATTACATAGCACTTTAAGGTAGAAGTGCTTTGCATTTGTTATATTATTACCTTCTCATGTGAACCCTGCCAGGTAGGGGAATTATTATTATCTCCCTTTCAAAGGGGAAGAAGGTCAAGTGATTTGCCCATGATCACACAGCTGGGAAGTATCTGAGGCAGGATCAAACAGAGGTCTTCCTGCTCTCCAAGTCCAGTTCAACTAGTCATTATGCCGTTATAATATTGGTATAGGTTTCAATAGTTGGGCTATTATAAATATCTATAATAGTCTTTTTGCCAAATTCCATGCCTCCAATATCATAGCAGTCCAATCCATCTTACCAACCACTACAAGATTAACTCTCCTGATTTATCATTCTAAACACATTAATGCCCTATTCAATAATTCCAGTGACCTATCAAATAAAAACCCCAAACCATGTAGAATCCAGTCTTTTCTCATGTTATTCCAGTTCAGTCAAACTGTACTACTTTATATTCCCCAAATATGTTCAGCTCCTTTTCATCTCTGTGTGTTTGCTTATTCTAATCCCTATTCTTAGAATGTACTTCTCCATATTTCCATTTGTTGATGTCTTTACCATCCTTTAAGATCCAGCTTAGGAGCTGCTTCCTACATAAAACCTCTCTTGATCCCTACTTCTCCCCTTCTTACTCCACCTTCTAGACTTATCTATCCTTCCTTAGAACTCTTGAGATACTCCTATATACTTCTCATATATGTTCTTACTTGTATTTTCTCTCCCTATAAGCTGATTAAGGGCCTCTTCTATGCCTTGGTTCCCTTTGTTTCCCATCCCGTGATCTCCCAATCATCTGTGACAAAATACCTTATACAATATAATTGAACTTAATTACTGTTTCTTGAGTTGAATTGAAACCTCATGACTCCACCAACTCTCTAACTCACTTAGTCAAGAAGTAATTTTGCATTTATGCAGGAATATGAGTGTCCACTTGATGAAAGCAAGCAGGTCATTAGAAGCATAGATTTAAATATCATCCAAATAACCATGATGATTTAAGAGATTATTAAAGAGAAATTCTTTTCCAATTCATCCTCCACACAGCTCTCACAATGGACTTCTGTAAAATTGAGATTTGAACTCTGGACTTCAATCCCCACAAGCCCTTGCTCTACTTCCCCAAAATGCTTTGTAATCTCATGGGAATTCTGAGGTGGACCGAGATCGAGGAAGGATTTAAGCTGGTGGCAAAGGTTTCTGGGTCTCTTTTTTTTTGGACTTCTGTTTTGGAGCAGATGTGGCTCTTTCCATAATGTAGTGAGGTCTTGTCTAGGCCTCTGGCCTAGGCACGTTTTCCTTATCCTGTATTTTATTTAATCCTTAATCCTTAGTAAAACTCTAAAAAATATAATACTCTTTGCAGAGAGAAACTAATTTCTACCTGCCTCAGTCTCCCCATATTCCTAAATTTTAACTGTTACAGTTGGCGACCACAAAGGGATAAAAAACTCTCAATCTTCTGATTTAATCTTTAATATCTAGTACCTAGAAATTTTTTTTGAGCCACATCTCTCTGGCCAAGGTGATTTTTTTACCCTCGCAAAGCTGCTGCTCTTTCCATAATACCTGTTGTGTTTGCCTCCCACCCCACCCGGCTCAGCCGCTTTTGCCTGCAGGCATTCAGCCCCCGATCCAGACCTGATTCAACCAAGATTGCAATCACCTGGTTCCCAATCTCCAGGCCCTGCCTGCCTGTTTCTGTGCCCCAGACCCACGAGTGTGACCCCAGCTGGCTCATCATCCAGATCCTCGGAGCAGATCACTCAGGACTCATTGCAACCAGCTGGTAACAGTATTGGCCACATGGGTGGAGGGGAGAGACAAGAGGGAAAGGAGAACGGGTAATTTTCCCTTAGGCTAAGCCTCCACAAGGATGGGGGTATTGACTCCACATGGGCGGCCTGGGATTCACGTGGACTGGGGCAGGAGGAGGGATCATATCAGGGGAGAGAAAAAGGGAGAGGAGAAGAAACAGATTTTTCAAGCAGGAACCTTAATAGCAATGGGCTGTTTAAAAGAATACCTTTTGACTCTTCTGGTAATAGCATTGACTTAACCTGCCTGTCAGGGAGAAGATTCAGCCCAAAGATTCAACTTTGGAGAGGCAAATGGGTGGCTCAGCGAACTGATAGCCAGGCCTACAGACATGCGGTCCTGGGTTAAAATCTGGCCTCAGATACTTCCCAGCTGTGGGGCCCTGAGCAGATCCCTTAAACCCCATTGCCTAGCCCTTACCACTCTGCCTTCTGATAATAGACATTTAAATGGATAAAAACCCAAGGAACTTAAAGACTGGAGGTTCTAAGGCATTTCAGACTCCAATGGTTTATAAAAAATAATCTCTGTATTGCATTTTGATATTTGCTTGGTTTAAGATTTAACTTTGTGATGTTAAATTCATACATTACTGGATTGAATATTATTGTGTTAACACTGAAGGTTGATTGAATTTATTTAATGTACTGAGTTTTAAAATTCTGTTGTTTTTCCCCTATAACTATTGAACAAATATTATTGTAATTAAGCCCATATGGAAAAAAAAACACAGTTTTTCTATTTTGACTTTGTAAATTATCACATAGATAGACTTCAGGACTGGTTATAATTGTATAACAACCTTTGGAAAATTTAATGTGCTAAATATTTCAAATGATTTTAAGGGTTTTTTAAATATGATTTTTGGATTTTTTTTAAGAATCCCTGGTTATTTTTGCCTGCCCCTACCACAAGGTAAGGCCCATTATGGTAGCTGAAGTGAAATACATTTTATAACCCCCAACCTTCCCGCATTTCTAAATATGTGAATGGAAGTTGGGGCAGTTAATCTCAGGGCATTTGTACCCCTAAAAAGCCTCCGAAAAAGGAGCATCTCTTTATTTATACTCTTCAGCTCACTACTTTACTTCCACCAGAATGATATCTAGATTTCTTGATGTTCTTAACCCAAGATGAGTTTTACTTTGTTTTAAAAATATATGTTTAAATACCAAGGTTGAAAGATTGCTACATTTGTAAAAATTGTGACAAATATCCATCAATTCATAGGCTTTTAAATGTCATACAACTTATGTGAAATGTGAAAGTGTGTTTGCTATTGTAATTAATTGGGCTATTGAGAATTTTGGGGATATTGATACTACATATTTGTTCTACTGTTCAATTCATTTGCCTACTCACACATGATCACTACTCACAGTGATCATGGCCAGATACAAAGAGGAAATGAATCTCATTTTTGGAGAGAAAGCCTTGTAATCTTTATTTTCTTAGCTGATACAGTATGTCAATGATTATAAGCTATATTTAAAAAAAATTTTAAAGCTCTTTTATTATTATATTTTTCTTGCATGTGCAATATACTATTTTTTTCTCTCCTTTTTATATTTATAACACATGTCACCTGCATTAAGGTTTTGATTTTTTAGTACTACAAGTCTGAAATACATTTGTCAGAGCATGCCCAACAAGCTTGTGACTATAAAAATGATGCCACTAATTATTTAAATAAATTATGGGACTTTGCTTAATGATTCTGTCTGATTCCAGGACAAGATATACACACAAGAGCCATTGCACAGGGCCAAAGAAAAGCCAATCCAGGATGGATTGATGCACTTCTAGGCCAATACAAAGGTCTTGAACCTAGTGTGAAGACTCGAGGTTACTGTGTTTATTATTGCTAGACATAGGCTTTCCTTGTGTCCACACTTATTCTGAAGATACTCACAGAGGAGTATCCCCAAAACTTGGCTCCTACTTGGCTTCTATAATCTGGTCCCTTTCTTTTCTGCCTCTCATAGTGTGGTACCTTTCTGTAGTCCTGGCTATTGACTGGGTAAATGCATCATTGCTTAGATCATTTTAATTGGGCCCTGATAGAAGGACCTGTTATAGATTTATTTTTCTTTTACTTGGAATTTTTACACATAAGACTTTGATAGTCTATATTTTCATCCAGAAATTTTTTCTTTTCTTTTGGATTTTTCTGATTTGTTTTTAATATCTCTTGCCAATTGATTCATATACCTCATACCTCAGCCATGCATCCCTAAGTGATCCTGTATTTGTCAATCATCCTCTTAACAGGGGGAATGTAAAAAATATCATTATGTAAATTGCAAAGTATAAATTCTTTTTGAGAAGAGTTTTAGGTAAAGAAAATGCTACCTCTCTGAATCCAGAACTGAACTATTGGAAAAGATACTATGAAGAAGCCTCCAGACCAGCCAGCTGCACAAAAATGAACTTTGGGTGTAGTTGATTGAACATTTATTTGTATGTATACTTTCATGCCAAAGGGGACTGTCCCCTAACTGGCTTTCTGTCAATGCGTCCAGTAATTATTGGTTTTGTTCTTTTTTTTCCTCTTATCCTCAAATTATTGTAATCTTTAAATTGATTATGTTTTTATGATCCTTTGGGGAAGGACTTCTTCCCAGAGGATCAAACGGGGGGAATGTAAAATTGAGATTTGAACTCTGGACTTCAATCCTCACAAGCCCTTGCTCCACTTCCCCAAAATGCTTTGTAATCTCATGGGAAATGGCCTGAAATTCTCCCTTTGGCCCTATTTTATCTTAGAAGCAGGCCTAGAGGAGATCTACACATCTCACCATTTGAGATGCTTTTTGGACATCCGCCTATACAGGCTAAACCTTTTTCCCCTGCATATACCTCACTATTAGGGGGAGATACTACTATTGCTTCCTATATACAGGAGTTACAGCACAAACTATGTGAACTTCATGAATCCGGAGCTGCAGTACAAGCCGGACCACTAGACTTTTCTCTGCATGACCTGAACCCAGGAGATAAAGTTTATATTAAGAATTTCAAGTGAACTGCAGCAACTCAGCCTTCATGGGAAGGGCCATTCCAAATATTGTTAACTACTCCAACATCTATAAAGATTGGAGAAAAGGACTCTTGGATTCACTGCTCACATGTGAAGAAAGCATCTTCTGTTGAGACTGATTGACTGTATCCTATCATATGAATTGGAGATAATAATCCATAGACAAATGGACACTGTTTTTTCAAAAACACATTGAATTACTGATTCTTTCCTTATCTTTGATTAGAATATTTAATTTTTTCTCATTTCTTGTACTAAAGGTACACATAATTAATATTATTTTTCTGCAGTAATAGAAGTTTAAAATATATATATATATATATATACATATATATATATATGTATATATATATATATATATTTGCTATAATGTCAATGCATACCCAAAAGCTTTAAACTATGGGAACTTGCCATTTATTGATAAAATGTTATGAGACTATTATTGTTTGTATCTGATTCCAGAAAAAGGGATAAAAAACAAGGAGCACAGACTTAACCTGAATAGTGCCAAAAAGAGCACACAAGAAATACTAATGTGAGACTCGAGGTTGCGACACTTGACATACGTTAAGTCGTAGGACTTCCTTGTATCTACACTCTTTGTGAAGTACTCATACAAGTACAAAGTTTGACTATCATGCTGGCTCCCTATATCCCTGAGAATGACAAAAAAGCTAGACAAGGGAATGAAGCTTCCCTATCAAAATAGAATTCTAGATATTTTCTTCTTATATTATGGCAGCTTCCTGTAGTCTTGGCTGCAATTGGCTAAGTGAAATATTACTGCATTCTGTCCTATGGACTTATGGGATAGAAATTACTTTAAATTGGACCTATACAAGGACCCATTTTGAATTTTTCCCTTATGTTTTTGATTGTTTTTTCTCTTCTTTTGATAATTGACTCATATACCCCCATAACTCAACATTGAATTCTGAGTTGAACTGGATGTTTTTTAACACCTACTTCAGGGGGGATTGTAATTTAACTTAAAATCTAAGAATTTTTGAAATTTTTTGTTTAAGATTGTATTGCTATAAATATCTAAGACTTTGAATTTTGTTCGAGAAAATATCTTCAAGAAAGAAGCTTGAAACTCCTATATCCAGAGAATGGATTATTGCAGAAAGATGCAAAAAACCTACACTACAATAAGAAGATTAAGAATGAACTTTGGATATGATTGATTGAACTGAACTTTGATTGAACATTTATTGTAAATGTACATATTTATGCCAAAAGGGACTGCCCCTAATTTGGCTTTCTGTCAATGTGCCTAGCAAAACATTGGTTTTGCTTTCTTTTCTTTTCTATTTCCTCCCTCACTACTCTATTTTTCTCTTAGAAAATTGAATATTGTGTATATCTATAGTTAAAAGTGCATTTAGAACTACAAAATGATTATGTTAAATGATCAATGGGGAGACTAGTCTCCCAATGATCATCAGGGGAGATTGTGAATCTTGAAATTTCTCAGACTTGTGAATGTTAAAAATTTCCCTATCGGGGAATTCTCAATTGGAACAATTCCCTACTGGGAACATTCCCCATTTAAAATGTGAGAACTCTACTTGGATCAGAAATGGGAGGACCTCTACTCCATCCATACTTAAGACTGCTTTAGGGGAGAAAACTCCTTGCTAAACAATGAAAGTACTTAAACCCATAGTTATAATGAGGCAAAAAGTTCTTTAAGCCATGCCTATTTTTAGAAGTAATACAAAGGGATGTTAAGTACCTATTAAAGGTCAGGCAACTTGTAAATTTGCCAGGAGCAAAGAGGTAAAAACTTATTCAGAAGTTTTTCTGGTTCAAACGCACTAAAGAGATTAGTCGACCCAGTAGTGTTTTTAGAATGGGTTGTTCTTTGGAAAACGTCTACTGTGATTGGTAGATGGAAGAACTTAGGGGAGGTGACATAGGAGAAAACCCCCTATATAAGAAAAAGAGTATCTCTTATGAGAATCCTTTTAGAGAATCTCTTTCCAAGGCTCTGAAGAAGGGAAGCTCTTGGAGGACAATCTCTAAGGAGGTCTTGCTGGAGCTCCTCTGAGGGGACACTGTCCCTCTGGAGGCTCTTGAGAGAGGCCCTTTGAAACAGTCTCTGACTGGAAGGCTCTTTGAGGAGGACTCTGGCTGGTACTCTCTCTGAGGAGACTCTGTCACTAGAATCCTTGCTTAGACAGAACTTGTGGTGAGTGATAAAAGACTGACTGACTGATCTCTCTCTCTTAAGACTCAGGTCTAGGCCATGTTGGCTTAAGGCCCTTCATACTTATTTCCTTTTTCTCTCTTTCTCTCTTTTCTTTAATTCCTCGTTGTATTATTAATTAAAATCTCTATAAAACCCAGTTGACTTGGGTATATTCATAATTGGGAATATTTCCCTGGCGACCACCTTATATATTGATTTAAAAACAAGACACTGTAGTGAAACATATTTTCTGCGGTCACAATTTACTCACCCACTCTTATATCTACTACAATTTATATCTTCCACTATTTTAATCACTTAAAATTTAAGACATCTAACCATTTTAATTATAACACTTCTTAGTAAAGAACTCCCAGATGAGGAAATTTTCTCTACTAATTCAGATTAGAGCCTTCTCTTTATCTTGCAGTTTTACTAAATCCCTTAGAGTAGTCATGTAAAATTAGAATAGGAACAGGAGCTAATAAAACATACGTAAAATCCCAGTGAGCTGCATATTCACTTAGAAAACCAGATATTTATATTATCTACATTTTATTACATTTTAATTTATTTTATTAAATATTTCCCAATGACATTTGAACCTGTTTCAGGCCACATTTAGGAGTGTTGTAGGACACATGTAGCCTATGACAGCTCTGACCCAAAGCACTGAAAGGTTAAGAGTCTTGCCCAGGATCAAACAGCAAGACTAATCAAAGGATTTCCATTATGAAAGTTCTTCAAATAGTTAAAGATATTTTTCATGCCCTTCTCTGCCACAAATTAGGGAATCATCATCAATGTGTGGCATGGTTTCAAGTTGTCTCACAATCTTTGTTGTTTTGCTTTGGAGGCATTCAAGCCTTTCTTAGAAAGAGGAGCCCAAAACAGAGCATCATGCTTCAGATCTGCTCTGCATAGCACAGTAGATGTCAGGACTATCCTCTCTTATTTAATACATAGAAGAGATATAGGAACTCACTGCATGACTTAAGATTATAGAATATAGGAGTGAAAGAAACCTTTGTCTAGATCATCTCTAAGGTTCCTTCCATCTGTGTAATTCTTGGAGTCTGTGATTCTTTGTAATCATCTGTCTAGTCCCTTGACATGAAGTAAGGCAGAAATTTTTAGTTCCATTTTACCATTTGAAGAATTCAGGACCAAAGAAATTTAGTCATTTGGCCAAGGTCACACATTTTTCTAAGGTGGCTGGGTAGAAGACTTCACTGAGTTTTTTTATGTCAGTGCAGTATTATGTTTCTTCTGGCACATATGCATCTAACTATAAGTACAAATAGAGATGTGCTCAAAAATGAAAATAGAGAAGGAAGAGGAGGAAGAAGAAGAAAAAGAAGAGGAAAAAAGAAGAAAAGGAGGAGAAAGAGGAGGATGAGATATATAGAGAGCATTGACTGATATTGGAAATTCAAAACTAGCTTAGGTCAGTTTCTTTTTGGAGACTGGGTTGAAGTTTGGAGCCAGGTTAGCTTAACAAGTATTTCAATTCAATAACTGGTAATTTAGTCTCTTGTTATGCTAAAGTTACTGTGCTAGACACTGGGCATGCAAAAACAAAAGTAGAAAGAGATCTTTTCCTTAAATTCTGTTCCACTGAAATTTGCAGGGAGGTAGAATTTGATTAATATAATGGACCCATGATCAAAACAGTGGCATCTCATTGACTACATCATTGTACACTGGCGAGACATCCAGGATGTACAGATCACCAGAGTCATGAGAGGAGCTGAATGCTGGACAGACCACCGATTGGTTAGAGTGACTCTTCAAATGCACATTGCGCCTCGCCATCCAAAATGCACCCAGACAGTTCACGTATTTTACAACATGAGTCGTCTTAGAGATCCATCTTATTTGCAAACATTCCAGTCCTGCCTGGACAACAAGCTGTCTGCCAAGGGACCACTCACTGGAAGCTCAACCGAGAAATGGAACCAGTTCAGAGATGCAGTGAAGGAAACATCAAAGGCGGTCCTAGGCCCCAAACAATGCAACCACCAGGACTGGTTCGACGAGAACAACACTGCTATTGAAGACCTATTGAGCAAAAAGAACAAAGCCTTTATGGAGTGGCAAAATAACCCAAACTCTGCTCCTAAAAAGGACAGATTCAAGTCTCTCCAAGCCATGGCACAGTGTGAGATCAGGAAGATGCAAGACCTATGGTGGGGGAAAAAAAAAGCAGAAGAATGCTAGCTCTTTGCTGATACAAAAAACTACAAACAATTTTTCAGTGCCCTCAAGACTGTCTATGGGCCATTAAAACCCACCACCACTCCCTTGCTATCCTCTGACGGTGACACTCTCATAAAAGATAAAAAAGGCATCAGCAACAGGTGGAAAGAACACTTCAGTCAGCTTCTCAATCGACCTTCTTCAGTTGACCAAAGCGCCCTTGACCAGATCCCCCAAAACCACACCATTGAACAACTTGACATCCCTCCTTCAATAGAGGAAGTCCAAAAAGCCATTAAACAAATGAGTGCAGGCAAGGCACCCGGTAAAGACGGGATCCCAACCGAGGTGTACAAGGCCTTAAATGGAAAGGTGCTGCAGGCATTCCACATAGTGCTGACCAGCATATGGGAAGAGGAAGACATGCCCTCAGAACTCAGAGATGCCTCCATTGTAGCCTTTTACAAGGACAAAGGCTCACGAGCAGCCTGTGACAACTACAGAGGCATCTCACTACTCTCCACTGCCGGAAAGATCCTCTCCTGTGTTCTACTCAACAGACTCCTGTCATCTGTTTCAGAGCAGAACCTGCCTGAATCACAATGTGGCTTCCGACCAGATCGCAGCACCATCGACATGGTCTTCACAGTGAGGCAAATGCAGGAAAAATGCCTTGAGCAGAACCTGAGTCTCTACATTGTCTTCATAGACCTGACAAAGGCGTTCGACACAGTGAACAGGGAAGCATTGTGGGTGATCCTCAGCAAGCTCGGCTGCCCAGCAAAATTCGTCAAACTGATCTAGCTCTTTCATGTCGACATGACAGGGGAAGTCCTATCTGGTGGAGAGACTTCCAATCACTTCAACATCTCCAATGGCGTGAAACAAGGCTGTGTCCTCGCTCCGGTACTATTCATCCTATACTTCACCCAAGTATTACGACATGCTGTGATGGATCTAGACCTGGGCGTCTACATCAAATACTGACTGGATGGCTCACTATTCGACCTTCGCTGCCTGACTGCAAAAACAAAGACAACAGAGAGACTCATCCTGGAAGCTCTCTTCGCAGATGACTGCTCTCATGGCCCACCAAGAAAATCATCTCCAAACCATTGTGGACAGATTCTCCACCGCAACAAAACTGTTTGGTCTGACTATCAGCTTCAGCAAAACAGAGGTGCTGTTCCAACCTGCACCAGGGAGGCCAACGAACCAGCTGTGCATTACAATCGACAGCATGCAGCTTTCTAACATCAACACTTTCAAGTACCTGGGCAGCACCATCGCCAACGACGGGTCCCTAGACCACGAGATTAATGCCAGGATCCAAAAGGCCAGCCAGGCACTCGGGCGACTGCACTGCAAAGTCCTCCAACACAGCGGTGTAAGCATTGCGACGAAGCTCAAAGTGTACAACGCAGTGGTCCTCAGCTCGCTCCTGTATGGTTGTGAGACATGGACACTGTACCAGAAGCACATGAAACAGCTGGAGCAATTCCACCAACGCTCTCTCCGGTCAATCATAAGGATCAGATGGCAGGACCGAATCACCAATCAGGAAGTCCTCGACAGAGCCAACTCCACCAGCATCGAAGTCCTGGTCCTCCAAACCCAGCTACGATGGTCTGGACACGTCATCCGCATGGACCCACAGCGAATACCAAGACAGGTATTCTATGGGGAACTGTCAGCTGGACTCAGGAAACAAGGCCAACCAAAGAAAAGATTCAAGGATCAGCTAAAGTCCAACTTGAAGTGGGCTGGCATTACACCAAAGCAACTAGAACTTGCTGCCTCTGACAGAAGCAGCTGGCGAACCCACATTAACCATGCCGCCACCACCTTTGAAGATGAGCGACGTCGACGTCTTGCCGCTGCGCGTGAACACCGACACCAGGCCACAGCTGCACCTCCCGTAACAATTGGCGTCCCAGGCCCCATGTGCCACAAACTGTGTGCCTCAGCCTTTGGACTTCAAAGCCACATGAGGGTACATCAATAGATGATAATGCACAAAGACAATCGTCATTCTCGGTCACCGAGAGACTACCATTATAATGTACTCTTCAATAGTTGGAGCTAACATAACATGGAATGGATTGCTTTTGGAAATAGTGAATTCTCCATAGTTGAAGATCTTTAAGTAGATCTTTTAAGTAATTAGTACTTGAATCAATCAGTCAATAAACATTTTTTAAGTGCCTTCTATCTACCAGGTACTCTGTTAAATGCTGGTCATACAAAAAGAGGTAATAGATAGTCTCTGCCCTCAAGGAATTTACAATCTAATGAAGGAGTTAGAAGAGATTAATGTTTAGGTAGGGTTTTGTCTAATTGGCCCTCCTACTTCCAAGATTATGTGATTTTGATTTCAGATTTGGACATGGACTCAAACTCTCAATGAGATTGCTCTCCTCTATGAATTAACAGTGGTCCATCTAATTGCATTTACTGATTTAAAGGTTTTATTGGGGACACTGGAATAGATGTGTGATGCTACTTGTAGTGATATGCTTTTTTAGGGTTTACAAGACATTTTACCTTGAGAGACTTCATGATGAAACAGAGATTATTCTGGGTTTAGAGTCAGAAGACTTGGGTTCAAATCCTAGGGCTGTCACTCAAATCTTTTGTAACTTTGATCAAAACACTTAATTTCTGTCACCTTCGGTTTCCTTATTTATACAGTGAGGGGCAAGGACCAGATAACTTCTGAGGCCCCTCCTACCTAAGATACCACGTCTGAGTTTGATGGTCTTTGGAATTTTCTTCCAACCCTGTAATTTCCAGTGGTCCTAAGTATTCTGAAATTGTCATTGTTTCTTGAGATAGCTCATTTGATCCACTGAGAGAGAGAACGTGGAAAAGTTGATGAAAGAACAGACTTTTGGTCTCCCTGTTTTGGTACCTGTACTTCAAGAGTCTGTATCATGCTTGCTATTTCCTGTCATTTTTTTGTCTTGCAGTATTAGAACTGGACTAAGTTCTACTGTGTCCTCTACATTCTTATCTAAGGAATCTCCAAGCAGCTTAACCCTGTCAAAAGAAGACTGTACCAAGTGACCTCTGCAGGAAGCCCCAACATTCCAGACTTCCAGTCCTTAGTTGTGTCTTTCCAGAGTGGAGCATATCACGCTACCCACAGAAAGTCTCTTTCTTATCACTACTCGCATCACAAATAAAGGAAAGCTGTCTGAAGCCATTTGAGCCTTTTCTTGGATTATTTGGAATTTTTCTACTTTAAATATTAGATGAAAGGCCTTTGACCTCTGTCATGATAGTCAGAGAGTAAAGAATACTAGATAAGGCTTTTCTTGGGCAGTCTTTAAAAGGGAAAGCCTATAATCTCTCTTCAGATGCTTTCCATTACTTTCGCCATTGGAATCTCTGGGTGAAGTCCCCACGTCCATGAAAAATTGTGTCCTTTGGGGGTGGGGGTGGGGTAAAAAAAGTTCACTGGCAGAATTCATAGAACAAAAATCTTTATTTAAAAATTAATCTCTTTAATTGAAAGAATTTAGTGGTGGTTCAAAATTTACCAGTTTCCCCTAGAATATCAGAATAGAAAAGGTCATTTTTTTTTCTTCCTAGTTTTGTAGTAAGACTTTACACATGCACATCTGTTTGTGTGGGTTGTGTGTGGATATATGCTGTAGAGAGAGCTGAGATCTTAGTTTGGAGTCTGACTTTTTACAAACTGATATTCTTTGGTAGGGAGCTTAAACAGAGTGCTATAACACTTTTCAAAATCTCTCTTTTTAAAGACAATGAACAACTTACAAGTGAAATTCCCTCAGTAGAAATTATTTTCAGTTTCCAAGTGTTTCTAAACAAAATCTAGCTAAATCTGGTCAGCATCTCTGACTAATCATTTGCGTGTCTGGCACAGAGGCAAAGAGATAGATGACACAATGTGGACAAACAGTTATATTTGGAAGAAAGGATTGGGGTCAAGGTATAAGAGGAGGCAGAGCCAATGAAACTTCGAATTTGTTTCAGGAAGGATCTGAAGTCATATTTTCCAACCACCAGGCTCTAGTTTATTACTTAAAGATAAGCTCAGTATCCCTAGATTCTAAAAGTAGCAATCAATTTTTTTAAAGTGTACAACAGAAAGTGGCAATGGGAGAATCATTTGACAAATTCGCTCAGGATCATTCAATTTCAGAGCACTTATTATCCACACCCCAGTAATATGTCTGATGATGCTCAGCTAAAACAAATGGCTAGCAGGAATAAGTTTATCATGTGCTCTTAAAAGCTACGGTTAATCAGGGGAGCTTAGAGAGATTTTAATTGACCAATTTACCCAAGAAATTGATCCAGAAATGATGATTCAATGAATGAAAATGATAGTGCAGGAGCTTTATAATAATGCTAAGCATAAATGGGATGTCTTCTTAGAGACCAAAGGTAATCCTAGTGAATACTGGAAAAGTTGTCAAGTAATAAATTATGCTTTGGCATACACAATTATTTTCATGACTAATTGTTTAATTGAGAGGCAAATGTGACAGTGGTTAAGAGCCCTGGGCTTAGAGTCAGGAGGTCCTGAGTTCAAATCCAGTCTCAAGATACTTCCTAGTTGTGTGACCTTGGGCAAGTCATTTAACCCCTGAATGCCTTGGAGACAGCTAAGTGACAGTGGAAAGAGTGCTGGACCAGATATCAGGAGGACCCAGGTTCAAATCTGGTTTTGGACACTTTCTACGGTGTGATCTTTTGCAAGTCACTTAACCTCTGATTGCTTGACAAAAGCATCCACTAGCTCCATTGGAGAAAGAAATGGTAAACCATTCTAGCATTCATACCAAGAAAACACCCCATGGATAGTTATGTCAAATGCGACTGAACAAGAAGGACAACTATTTAATTAAGGCTTTTGTCTTTATTAGAGTTGTTGCTATTAGAAAGTTTTTGATAGATTTTTTTTTTAATCTGGTGAAATGAAGTACTTAAATATACACCTGAAATACACAAAGAAAAAAGGATTACCTGAGGCCCCGCCCAAACCAAACCTTTAGTTTACTAATAGAGGCATATAATGTAAATAAGCCTATCTGGGTAATATAATGAATGGATTAACTAGCCATCTGTCTGTGGTACTACATATTCGAAGTTTTTCTAGAACATATTTTGAAAATAGTACTCTAGGTCAATGATTCCTCATTCTTGAGGTTTTCTTTGTAGAACCGACAAAATCCTGGATTTAGAGCCAGCACCTTGGTTCTAATTCTGGTGCCACTACTTATTACTTTGGGCAAGTCACTTAACCCCTTTGGACCTCAGTAACTGATTGGTGAAATGAGTTAGATGCTATCTAAATCCCCTTCTAGCCCTAAATCTGTGAACTGGTGATAGTTGTGTTGGTGGAGAATTTGATATATCCCTAGAAATTCTGATATCTGTTACAATATTCTTTACCGTTTCATTTAGACCAGAACATACTTGTAATAATAATGGCTATGCTTATATACTCCTTATTATGTGCTAGGCACTATGCTAAGTGATTTTCAGTCATCTCATCTGACCCCCACAATATCCTGGGAGGAAGGTACAATTATGATCCCCTTTTTACACAGGTAAGTAGAGGTTAAGTGACTTGACCAAGGTCACACAGTAAGTATCTGACATTGAATTTTAACTCAAGTCTTCCTAACTCCTGGTCCTAAAGCTCTATCCATGGGGAGCAGAGTGAATAAAAGTATATATCTATTACAACTGAAGTAGTTAACAAAATTAAATTAATATTTATCCTTAATTTATACACCAATCTGTAATCCTGTGTTCACTCATGAGTACTCTACTCCTAATCCCCAAATGATTTGAAAATCCTTTTGATTATCCCATCCCACTTAAAAGTAAGAGCACCTCTTGATAGAATCAATCAGAACTGAATGTGAACAGGATTTCTAAATCTTCAATCAATCAATACTATTGTTTCAGTGGCTTTGTCATGCCCTAAAAGACCTTATTTAATTGGCTGGTGCACATTCAGTTTCCTGGTCGGATTTTTTTTTTAACCTTTACCTCTGCCTTAGAATCCATACTAAATGTCAGTTCCAAGGTAGGAGAACAGAACGGAGTAGGCGATTGGGGTTAAATGACTTGCCCAGGGTCACAGAGCTAGGGAGTGCCTGCCACCTCGCTGCCCCTGCTAGAGGTCCTTATGGGTGCAGAAGTAAAGAGGAAGAAGTCCTACAGATCTGAGCTGGACCGTCCCAGCACCCCAAGGGCACCAGAAGAAAAGGAAGACTGAGCTCTGGGAGAGACGGGATGCTTACAGGTCCTACAGACTGAGATGAGAGGGGCAGAAGCGTGGGCTGATTCCACCAGTTGTACTCATTTGCTTATGACCTGAGAGAAATTCCAAGAGAAGAGTTTGCTTTTTTCTCCACGTGCCCCTCCTAGCTGCCATCTGTCCATCGATACTGGGCTCCTTCCATCTGACCCCCCTCCGTGTCCTTACCACGCTCCCAGCATGGCTGGACCTTGTCTGCTTTGGCTCGAGGTTCACCGCTTTCGTCTGGGGGACCGATCCGGATCCGTCGTAGAAGGGGATGCTCAGTTTTCCTCCCCCAGGGATTCCATGCTTGTCTCTCGCCAAGTGTGAGCCTAGGCTAAGAAGGAAGGGCGAGGGGAGTGTTTGTTAAAGGGAACGTTTGCACCACTTCATCCCCTCCTCTCGTGTATACAGCCGCCTCCATCCTTGTTCAGGTCCTCAGCACGTCTCACTTGGACTAGTGAAGTAGCCCCCTGATTGCTTTCCCAGCTCCAAGTCTCTCTCTCCAATCCATCTTTAGCTTAGCTGCCAAAGCAATAAATGGTCACTGGAGGGCTGGTCCTGCTAACCTAAACCTATAAAGGGACAGCAGAAGACTGAGACTCTCTGTTCGAGGACTTGGAATGGTTTCTGTGCTGATGAGAGCAGAATCCAATGGATCTTGTTTCTGCTGAGCTACTGGAAACAGTTTATTGTATGGAGCCTTACCATATGTTCAACTAGCATACATGCCTAGATCTCTAGATACACGTGTGCATGTACACATACATGAATAAAGCATGGATGTTGTATTCACATATTAGACACATACCTCCGTATATACACATATGTGTATATACATGTAAGCACTATGTCTGTAGATATATATTTGTATATGCATAGACACACATATAGAGGCAGCTGTGACTCAGTGTTTAGGCACACTGAGCCTAGAGTCAGGAAGACCTGAGTTCAAATTCAGTCTTAGACACTTCGTAGCTATGCAACTTTGGGCAAGTCACTTAACGTTTGTATACCTAGGAGGCAGTGAGGTGGCTCAGTAGATATGAGTGCTGGATCTGGAATCAGGAAGAGCTGAGTTCGAATCCAACCTCAGATATTTTGTAGCTGTGTAACCCTAGGCAAGTCACTTAATGTCCAGTTGCCTGAGAAAAGGATCCACTGGAGAAGGAAATGACAAATTACTCCAGCATCCTTGCTAAGAAAATCTCACAGATAGTCATGGTCCTTGGGTCATAAAGAGTCAAATATAACTGGCTGAACAGCCACAACATGCATGTATTATAGGTGTATACATGTACTCATTAAGGTATACAAGTATAGATATTTTTAAAACATATGTATATCTACACATATACGTGCATATACATGTTTTATATTAATATGTGTCCATATATACATAAATATATGTCTATCCATCTGTCTGTCTGTTTATCTATCCATCCATCATCTATCTATCTATCTATCTATCTATCTATCATCTATCTATCTATCTATCTATCTATCTATCTATCTATCTATCTATCTATCTGTCTGTCTGTCTGTCTTTCTGCTTGCCTGCCTGTTTGCCTGTCTGTCCATCCATCCATCCATTTGTCTGTCTGTCTGTCTGTGTGTCTGTCTGTGTGTCTGTGTGTCTGTGTGTCTGTCTATCTATCTATCTATCTATCTATCTATCTATCTATCTATCTATCTATCTGTCTGTCTGTCTGTCTGTCTGTCTGTCTGTCTGTGTGTCATTGTGTCTGTGTGTGTGTCTGTGTGTCTATCTATCTATCTATCTATCTATCTATCTATCTATCTATCTATCTATCTATCTATCTACCTATGTATCTATCATTTTTTCAGTGCAGGCATCATTCTACTTTTGCACTTCGCAATCTTTCTATGTTGGAGGCTTAGAGCACTGCCGTGGGCCACTTACATGACCTGCTTAGGGCCACACAACCAGATTAAAATACAGAGGCAGGACCTGAACACAAGCTATCCCCAGCAGGTTGCCTGTCACTAACCAGGACAGGGAGGAAGACTTGAATCCTCATTACATACTTGTAAGAACTAAAAGCTTGACTGTGTGAATACCACATCCTTGCCACATTTCCCCCACCACATAGGGGCTTGGCACACCCTTTGTCTCCTATTTCATCCAGTCCAAGTTATTCTTTCTGTTTGCTCCTGACCTTTGGCTCCATAGGATGGAAATACTCCTATTCCTACCTTTCTTCTTTCCACATCACTTCAGCAAATTGATTAACCTGCTTTATCCTTTTTCTCCTTTAATAGGATGTCCATAACATGTCAGGCAAAGAAAGACAAAGAAAAAACCCCAACTCTTACTCTTTGTCTTAGAATCAATACTGTTTTGGTTCCCAGGCAAATGAGAGGCAAGGGCAAGGCAATGAGTGACATATCCTAGATCAAATAGCTCAGAAGTGTCTGAGTTCAGATTTGGACTGAGGACCTACTATGTTTAGACCTAGATCCACTGAGCTGCATAGCTGCCTCTGCAAAAGGAAATTTAAATGGGCCTCATTCTCTATTTGCTGTTGGTTTCAAGTCTTCTCTATAGGCCAGAGTCTCTGTCTATATTCTATTTTTTTACTGTCTTTGACTCATCACTCTTTGAACCTTTTCATTTCTTAATGCATCATTAGTTTCTGATCTCCTTTTCCATCTATCTTTTGAGAACTTCTCCCTTCTTCTAGTCATCTTGTATTTGAGTGGCACAGTGCATAGAGTGCCAGGTCTGGAGTCAGGAAAACTCATCTTTGTGATTCTAAATCTGATCTCAGACACGAGCTTTGTGACCATGAACCATGTCATTTAACCCTGTTTGCCTCAGTTTCCTCATTTGTAAAAGGAACTGGAGAAAGAAATGGCAAACCATTCCAGTGACTTTGACAAGAGAACCTTAAAAGGGGGCCATGAAGAGTTGGACACATTGAAATGACACAACAACAACAAATGATTTCCCTGCTGAAGTTAAGCTCAGGGAGGGCAGGGTTATGTTTGCCTTTTTTGCTTTATCTTTTTAAATTCTCCTGCCATGACAATTAATTTATTTTAATCCACAATGGAAAAAAATGGCTCCTGAAGCCCATATAGTTCTCTCTTTTTCCATGTTAGGAAGTTTATTTTTATGTGGAAACTTATTAATTCAATCACAATTATTCTGTGCCCCCAGTTAAGACAATCCTTAACATTTAGGCTCTGCCAATCTTTACATTTATCTCTACCTCTAGTTAACTCCTGGTCTCTTTGTGGTTAATGCAAAATTTCATTTATTGGTAATGTTTAGGTAATGAATCAGCTGATGATATTATAGTATCTGTGGGCAAAGGGAGGGAAAGTTGGGGGAAGAGCCAGATTTTTTCTGGGACTTCCTCTCAGCCTGGGTCTCCTGCTTTGAAATACCTGTAGAGTCATTGACTTTCCTCAATATGGCCCTTCTCTGCTATAGCTCAGAACCTTTGTTCCTCAAGGGCATCCTGGAAAGGCACCTTTGGCTCTAATTTCTGTAATCAATTTCTTCTCAACCTACCTCTCCCTCCAAGTAGATGATCCCTGAAGCATAGCCAAGTTTCCTCTTCTATCTGAATATGACTCTTGTGCAATATCATCCTAGTTCCAGGACTTCTCAGACTTAGCCTAACCTATAGATGATGGACTGAGAGATATTCTTACTTGGTTAAGATATCTAGGCTGAAATGATGTGGGGATGGTTTTGACCTCCCTTGTACACTTTATACCTCACACTACCTTGTACATAGTAGGTTCTCAATGAATGCTTGCTGAATAAAATGGAATTAAAAATTGCCATTTGAGACACCCTGGATAAAGCAGGAATAGTTCAATGAAAAAAGCACTGCACCATGCTTAACATTCTGCCCGTGGCAATGAATTAGGGTTGCAAAAAGGAATGTGAAGAGCAGGACTCTTTGGAGAAAAGGCAGTCAAGGAAGGAAGCTGTCATATCATAGTTTGTGGAAGCTATTCAGGTAATGTCTGGCACTGTACAATCTATCTGGCTTATGGAATAATCCATATTTTTGGAGATTTGACTGGGATAAAATTATAAGCATCAAGTATGATAGAATTACATTGTTGTCTTGTTCAACCCAGTCAGAAAGAAAATGATCCTTTCAAGGTTACACAGGTGTAAATGACAAAGCTGGGACTTGTACCCATTGGGTCCAGCACTTCTGTCTCACTCCCACACATGCACGCGTGCACCCACACTGTTCCCCCTCTTTGTGACATATGGTGGCTGTGACATGCTCATGGTATCAATTTCCTAATAGGGTGAGATGTAGCCTGCAGAGGTTCTTTGTGTGAATCTTGTCATTCTATGAAGATAACTCCTGTAAATACCTTCCCTGGCCCCCAAATGAGTTTATGTTGGGCTTTTCAATGAGCCAGATTTTAGACAGATAATATAAATGCAAGAGTCAATCCATTTCATGGCTGTGATGCTCATGAAGCTGGAGCTTTTGATCACTGTGTCACACCCCTATTGTGACAGAAACATAGCATTCCTCTTTCTTCTGGATATCATTCAAAACTCTGGTATAAATGACTTCAAACAGCTGTGGTGCAGCCTTATTGGTAAGTGTTTAACCAGAAATGAACTAGGCTTGTGACCAACCAGGAGTTCAGTGAAAGCTGCTGAAAACCATGGCACAGGATAACACCAGAACCCTAGAAGTGTGTTGGAAAGTGTGGCAGGTACCTCTTGCCTTCCCTTTTCCCCCGCCTCACTGGAGCACCAAGTATAACTGAATACTTCCATGAGGTTCACCTTTCATACCCTGTTGAATACCATGATGGATTCTTCCTCCCTTCTGCTTTGACTCTGAAATCTACAAATATTCTCTTCCTTCCTTCCTTCCTTCGTTCCTTCCTTCCTTCGTTCCTTCCTTCGTTCCTTCGTTCCTTCGTTCCTTCCTTCCTTCCTTCATTCCTTCCTTCGTTCCTTCATTCCTTCCTTTGTTCCTTCCTTCGTTCCTTCCTTCGTTCCTTCATTCCTTCGTTCCTTCGTTCGTTCGTTCGTTCGTTCGTTCCTTCCTTCCTTCCTTCCTTCCTTCCTTCCTTCCTTCCTTCCTTCCTTCCTTCCTTCCTTCCTTCCTTCCTTCCTTCCTTCCTTCCTTCCTTGTGTTCTTCCTAATTCAAAGTGCTCTCAAAAGTGTGGAGGGTCCTTTTTAGAGAACTATGATTATTTCGGTGATTAAATATCTTACATCAGAAAATGCTCTTTCATGGGAGTTATAATAAAGAGGCTACATCTGAATTTGGAATATTTTTCAATTATGATGCTTTTCCCCTAGTCCTCTGTGAGTGTCAGTATTTCTTCTGACACTATCAAAGATTGCTGAATATGTGGATCAAAAAGGAAGAGAATGTAGGGAAATGGGTGCTTATTAGCGCCACATTGGTGTCTATTTCTTCATCTCTAGAAATTAGTTTAATTCCAACTAAGTCCTGGGAGTAGCAGTCCAGACTGGAATCAGATTGGTTGTATTTTATTCTGGAGAAGGCCTGGGAGTCTAGGAATGCATGTGTGACAAGGATTAATATAGAGAACTACAACCAGGGAGGGGCAAGAAGGACTTTGTCCAAGGACACCAACATAGAGAAGGGCATTTTTTAAGGGAAGTTCAGAGACTTCTGACACTGCTAGGGCTTTATAGTCCTCTTTTGGCCTATAATTAAAGTGTGACTGACCCCATTACCTAGCCTATGAAGCTCAAGTTCCAATTGCTGAGGTATATATTTTCTGAAGCCTGGCTCCTGTTCTCCCTCTAACTGTGTAGTGATATGGACTGGACTCTAAGGAATGGCCACCCTCTCTCACTCTCAACCTGATCACACGCATGATCAGGCTGTTTTCTGTACAACTGTTGCCTGCTTACCTTGTTCTTTGCCAAAGGTAAAATAATTCTTATTTATAATTCTGAGGTAGGAAAGGAAATTAATGCCTTGAATTAGAAGGGGAGAATGGTAGCATCTTAGATTCAGAACTGAAATTCCCTCACTTTATAGATCAAGAATTTGGGTTCTGATATTTCTGTTTTAAGAACTCTGTCAAAAAGTCAATTAAATGGAATTTTTTTCATAGATCTGTAACTGTTCTAGGCTATGACTAGGAATCTATCTCAAGCTAATTTGGAGCTGGCTTCAAAGTACACTCACTGTCCTAGAGTATCTGCATTAACGTAATTTCTTTTTAAAAATATTTTATTTTTTTCCAATTAAGTGTAAAAATTTTTAAACATTCATAACATTAAAAAAACAACAACTTTGAGTTCCAAATTCTCTCCTTCCTTCTTTCTCATGGAGAAGGCAAGTTATTTCATATAGGTTATACATGTGTAATAACTTAGCTTTTTGAGGCTCCTTTAGATAACAGGTAACCCAGGATCAGAGTTCCTCTAAAATAAATATTTTCTATTCAGATAAACTCTGGGGTATATTGTTAAGTCTTTTACCTTATGCCTTAAGCTCCTGAGAGGCAGTGAAGATTAGTGGCCCAAATATCCAGAATTCTGAGACTTAAACTCAGTTTTTCCAAACTCTATTATAGGACCACAAATCACATAAAACCATTACTATTTTGTGACTCAGTTTCTCCAAACTCTAATATCCAAAAGGGTATACATTCCCTAGTTTCTTCTCTCACAGTGCCTGAGGATTAACTAATAGCTGAAAGTAGAGCATTTTCACACATAGAAAGCTACATATGCACTGAAGAACTCAGTTGCCTTAGTGATATTTCACCACTGAATGCTAATTTAATCCAGATGTTCCCTGCTGCCCACTATCGTTCTTGAGACAACTATGGAACAGGTTTAATGCAATGGAAAAAAAGACTCAGGCGGGCTGCTGCTGGATATATTTTGTGGCTGGAGAGCTGTGAGGCGGTGTCGACATGATGCCAAACATTCAGATGAAAAGTGAAAAAGTCAGTCAATCATCCAGATGTTTCTAACTATCTGGATGCTTGATGTCTTGGAGCTGAAACATCTGGATGGTTGAGTGAATTTTTCCATTTTGATAGATAAGTTTTGGTCAAGCTATATACTGTGTGTGTGTTTAGTTATTTGGAGGTATGGATTATGAAATTATCCAAGAGTCCAATTTCTTTATCTTGATCTATTTGGAAATATTTTCAGTTTCAAAGCTCATCCTGATTGGGAGCACTCTGGCTCTGGGTTCCCCTTCCAGTTTCAGGAACCTAAATCTCTGTTTCTCATTTCCTACTGAGTTTCTTTCTGTTCATGTGCTCCTCATTGCTCAGTGGGAGATTGGTGTGGTTGAAATGATTAGGGCAAGCAGACACCTTATCACCAAGTCATCCATCAAAACCACCTGTTATCCTCTACACTATTTATTTATTATTACGTTTTTTCGACTTCAGATCTCACCCATTTTATTCTTATGGCATCTGGCAGCCACACCTCACACTATTCCATCCCTCAACAGATAATCCTTGCCCAAAGAAGAGTTGGCAGTTTCCCTCAGTTCTGCAGGTTGTTCAAATTCTTGGATGGCTGGTGATCACGAAGATTTGTGACTCAAAAATACTTAAGCAACTGAGGGCACATGTACACGTGCAGTTTGAGATAAGACACAACATAGAGTAGCCCTGTGGAAAGAACACTGGGGCTAGAATCAAAGAACCCACTTGCAAATGCCATTTCATTCAATCCCAACTCGTTGTTTAATTAGGGTTTTTGCATATATCATGGCTGTTACTATAAGAAAATACTGTTCTATCTTGCTTTCTTACAAAATGAACAATTCAAACATAAGTCTGAAATGTAAAATGAAACAAAACAAAAACAAACAAAAAACCCCACACAAAACAAAACAACCATTCTAACCTTTAATGTACTAATTAAGACAAAGAACTTAAGTGAACAGGTTTGGGGATATGTGTCATTAAAAAAAAACCCTCATAAATTTGCTAACTAAGCTAGCCATCTGCTAGAGACATCTGAACTTTACTGTTGAAAATAATATTCTTGGTAGATGATTCTCCTCATGTCTGCACGTATTTGTTTTGGGGCAGAAAGAATGCTCAATTTGGAGTTAGAGAACATGGGTTTAAATACCAACTGTTGTAACTTAACACTTCTAAGACATGGGGCAAATCAAGTCACCTCTTGAGGACTGTTTGTCATTTGTAAAAGGAAGGGTCTGGATTGTTGATCCCTCTTTATTTAACCCAAGAGCTTCTAAAGTAGGAAATTATTAGGCAGATTGTACCTTATGTGGTCTGTCCTGTTCTCTGGAATCCAGATTCTGATTCAGTCCAAAAAAAAAAGCAGCTTCCTGACCTTTAGAACATTCTTTTACACCTCTTCCCCAAATCACTGACATAGTTAATCATTCCTGGTACAGATCGCTATAGGAGGATTCTGGTTACTAACTAGACCATGCCATGCAGTTTATATAATAGATCAGATGGCAAAGTTTCCTCTACTCAAGGAAAGCAAGTTCTTTCACTTCCCTGGGCTCAGTTTCTCATTAATTAAATGAAGAGTTTGAACTAGATGACCTTACAGCTCTCCAGTGGTGATCCTATAATGCCCAGTAAGTGATTATCCATTTATTTATCAAGATTCCATCAGAGTAGAGGAGATTAGAAGTAGAAGCAAAAAACCTGGTCACTGAATTCTGGTAGATTATACTCAACTAGGGAAAGATTAAGAAATACAGAAAAACACATATAAGCTCAAAGAATAAACATGTATAACGCTGTGATCCCACTTCAAAAATATAATAAATACTTCAGTGAATCTGTGACTTCAGTGATGTGAGTTCCCCCCAATTACACAAATCTCAGACCATCCATTCTTACCTGTCCTTTGAGATAAGAAGGCAATTTTTCAACATCACTACAGGGAGGAATGGGAGCCCTAATATTCTGCTCTCCTACCTATCTGTAAGAATCAAATACTGCCACTGCTTATCCTTTATTTGAAACCAGAGGGAGTGTTGGAGGGCCTTTATTTTTGTAAAATAAAAATATGCATGAATAAATTGAAACTCAGTCAGACACAGCGAAATTTACATACTATGAGGAGGAGTGGGAATTGAATTCAGGTCTTTTGACTATAAATCTAATGCCTTTTCCACTGAACCACTCTGCTATAATCTAATGGAGCTATGAGCAATCATAGGATGTCAGTAGTCTGTCAGTAAGCATTTATTAAGTTCCTACTATGTGTCAAGAGCTGTGCTAAATGTTAATGTGAGAACTGGAAAGGATCATGGAGATTATTGAATTTAATACTCTATTCCCCCTATTTTATGAATGAGAGTTAGCATGGCATAATGGATACAAAGCTGACCTTGAAACCAGGAAAATCTGAATTCAAATTTTGCCTCTTATACTTTAGGTAAGTCACTTAATTTTTCAGTATTATTCAGGCTCTTTAGGAAACTAAGACTTTAAGTTAGGTACCAACCTGCAATGGTAGAGGGAGTTTTCTCATCCAGTTGTTTCTATATCAGTGAAATTACAGATCCAGTTCCTATTCTATCAGTTTTACAGGTGAAGAAACTAAGGCCCTAAGAGATTAAATGAGTTATATAAATTCATTTTCTAGCAAGTGGTATATGCAAAATTGAAATCCAGAGCTTCTGGTTACCAGGACAGTGATCTTCCATTTTGCCTCTGGGTCGTGTTTAAATTGAACTTCAGTGTCTACATAAGTATCATATGTAGATAGGAAAATGACCATCTGGTTGGGACTAAGCTTCAAATCAGGACAACCATATTCATCATCCTCACCCATTGTTCCCAAATACAACACCTTTCTTCAGTAAGGCGCTTCCCAGGTGGAAGATTCTGTGACTGTTTTAGCACCATTTGAAGGAATTTCCTCCTGCAACTCTGGAGTTATTGACTCCTCTAAAACCAGAATGGGTAAAAGCAACAAAAGAGAAATGGAATCATCATTGCCTGATCACAAAGTGGCAGGATTTTTTCTAAAGTCTTTGCTTCTATAGTAGATAAAGAGCAAAGAGAACCATTATTGATAGCATTTATTCTTTTTCTTTTATTCCATTTATTCTTCACTCTGACTGGGAATGGAGGTAAGTTTTCCCTAAGGAAGCTATAATTTGAAATCTTCAGCAGTTATTTTAGCAGACTTTTTGTATATTTGTGAAACCTCACAGTTGAAGTGCAGAAGTAGGAATAGGTTTCCTCCCTGATTGTCTCTCATATCATGGAAAAACTAAAGGTAGCAGGAAAGCTTGTCCAAATATTTTAATACTTTAAAATATTTTAACTTGAATTCTGATTCTAATTGTAATACCTCAATTCCCTTTCCTTCCTTCCTTCCTTCCTTCCTTCCTTCCTTCCTTCCTTCCTTCCTTCCTTCCTTCCTTCCTTCCTTCCTTCCTTCCTTCCTTCCTTCCTTCCTTCCTTCCTTCCTTCCTTCCTTCCTTCCTTCTTTCTTTCTTTCTTTCTTTCTTTCTTTCTTTCTTTCTTTCTTTCTTTCTTTCTTTCTTTCTTTCTTTCTTTCTTTCTTTCTTTCTTTCTTTCTTTCTTTCTTTCTTTCTTTCTTTCTTTCTTTCTTTCTTTCTTTCTTTCTTTCTTTCTTTCTTTCTTTCTTTCTTTCTTTCTTTCTTTCCTTCTTTCCTTCTTTCCTTCTTTCCTTCTTTCCTTCTTTCCTTCTTTCTTCTTTCTTTCTTTCTTTCTTTCTTTCTTTCTTTCTTTCTTTCTTTCTTTCTTTCTTTCTTTCTTTCTTTCTTTCTTTCTTTCTTTCTTTCTTTCTTTCTTTCTTTCTTTCTTTCTTTCTTTCTTTCTTTCTTTCTTCATAAGACCATATTTACCATCTAATTTCCTTTGGGTTACTTTTTATTCTTCCCACTCCATTCCCTCTTAGTTTTCTTTTGTTTTGCTTAGCCTTTCTCCATCTTTTTTCTTAGCAGTTTAACTTTTTCCTTTTTTTTTTTTTTGCAAACCCCTAAATTCAGCTCATAGCCATCTGATGACCTCAGTGACTTTGGGAGGGCAATGAGAACCAGATTTCCAGTAAATCAGAAGAGGAGCCATCTGATAGACTGGAGGGAAGTAGGAGTCAGATAATATTAGGACAGAGGGCATCATTAATTATTTTAAAATAAAACTGGATTGGTTTTTCTTGATTAAGTCACATAAATATTTTCCCTGAGCAAGTCCAACAAAGCTGTTTCTTTCAAGGTTGACTTCTCTTGCTGCAGGAACATCTGCATCAAACATTTGGTGCCAATGACATAGCAAAATCAATTTAGAGTAGACAGACCTGACCTATGGCTTGTTGACAGATTAGCAAGTGAGCTTCCTTGAGTTTTTGAAAACAAAGCTGCCTAGGCAAGGGAAAGCAAACCCAGGATGAAATATCAGATAACAGAAAGTAAACTCTTCTTTGCTAGGTTTATTTTTCTCATTCTAGAATAATGGAGATTCAACAGGGTAGCCCAGTAAAGTGCTCAAACAAAGCTCCAGGCTTTTGTAATGGAAGGAAACCCAATTCTGCCTTCAGAAGCACCTGTCAAGTCCATCTCAAGTTTAATGCGGTCAGGCCCATAAACCAGATTTATTTTTCTATCATCCCAATAAATTTCCACTCTGGTTGATAAGGTGATAATTTACTGAAGAGTGAAGTAGAAAAACTAAAATGAAAAGTGAGTTAATTTCAGAATTTATATATTGTCTAGGCCCACTAACAAGGGCTGGAAGAGGGGAGAGGGAGAGAGACTTTTAGCCCATACTCAGGAGATTTGCCTCAGCCAGGGAGGTAGGGACTGCAAAGGCTCATTAGGCTAGCTCACATATCAGCCTGCCTGTCCTTCTTCTCCACCCCCCAGACACTGTGTGCAAAGGGGGCTGCAGATTCTCCATCCTGGTTCTAAATGACTAAAGGGCGGTTGGTTCCCTCACTTCCCTCATGGAGACACTTCCCCAATCCAATAATAGATCAAGCATAGTGGAGAAGTTTGGTCTGAGGATTTTCTCATCTCCAGAATCGTCTTTGAACTCCTCTGAGCCAAACCCAAGAATGCCTTTGCCCGTTTGGATCTGCTGCTTTTTCAATATTTGGGTCCATTATGCCCTCATTTCAGGACCCACATAATCTGGGGCTCAGTTTTTCTGTCTTCCTGCCTGGTAAAGCCTGTCTGTCCCATCCAGTGCTGTCTCTTGCTTGCTTTTTTCCTCTTCATCTTGTGACAGATACAGGAGATAGGATGCCCACAAAGCAGCCAACAAAGCCTGGACTTGGATGTCTAAGGTCCTGCCTTGCCAGTGGATTCTGTATTTAAAATATGGAACAGTACCTTATTTATGAAGAATAAACTGAAGTTTAGGCTAAATGAAAAGAATACCTTTTTAAAAAAATGTAAATAATTGAATAAAGTGCATGACTCTTTTTTGGTCTAGACTTGTGATTTCATTGGTGTGGTGGGTTTTCTGGTGTGAAAACTTTTTATGTGGATTATTTTTTTCTTTGTTTTTAAACCTTTATCTTCTGTCTTATCATCAATTCTAATACAGAAGAGCAGCAATGACTAGACAAGCATGGTGAAGTGACTTGCACAGGGTCACCCAGATAAGATGTGTGTGAGTCCAGATTTGAACCCAAGAACTCCTGACTCTAGGTCTGGTGCTTTATTCACTATGTTACCTAGATGCCCTTACACTGCTTTTTTTTTTCTTAAGCATTTACCTTCCATCTTAGAATGGATATTATATATTGGTTCCAAGGCAGAAGAGCAATAGGCTAGACAATAGGGGTTACACAGCTAGGAAAAGTGTTTCATTCGATATTTGAACCCAGAACCTCCCCCTGATTCTCAGTCCATTGAGCCACCTAGCTATGCCACTGAATCTTTTATTTTTTTAACCTTTACCTTCTGTCTTAGAATCGATATTATGTATCAGTCCCAAGGCAGAAGAGCGGTAAGGGCTAGGCAGTGGGGGTTAAGTGACTTGCCCAGGGTCACACAGCTAAGAAGTGTCTGAGGCCAGGTTTGAACCTAGGACCTAGACATGGCTCTCAATCCACTGAGCCACCCAGCTGCCCCCTAACCAGTGAATCTTAATATAAACATTTAATCCACAAATGCAGGGAGTGTATTAAGAGGCTAAGTGATTTTCCAGACAGCTTGAGTGTGTATCTGCATACATGTGTATGTGTGTATATATATGTGCATAAATATATATGTGTGAATGTCTGGACATGGATATCTTTACATATCAGATAGTGTGTGCACATATGGCTATGTGTGTGTATGTGTACTAGCTGTCTGTCTGACAATGGATAAATAGCTATGCAATGTATTAGTAACATGTTCTTATACTAATATCAATATATTTTCTAGGCAACATTTGCTCGAATATCTAAAACGGAGTCATGACTTGAACTTTAGGCTTCTAAAGTGGGATTCCCCGGAGGAGAGCTCCCCTCTTCTCAATGCACCCTGCAGGACCTCTAAAATGATAGAGCACGTTGGGCGTTTGATCGTTTTCAGTTGTATCTGACTTTTCGTGACCCCTTTGGGGATTTTCTCGGCAAAGATATTGGAGTGGTTGGCCATTTCCTTCTCCAGCTCATCTTCCAGATAAGGAAACTGAGGCAAACAGAGTTACATGACTTGCCCAGCATCACACGCAAAGAGTTTCATTCATGAACGAACAGCTGAAACCAAAATTGACAAGGAAGTCATGAATAAAAGAATGACAAAGCATCTGTGTGCTTATTATGTGCAGGGCACTGTGCTCAGTGCTGAGAAGACTTTTTTAAAAAGTAAGACAGGGACAGCTATAGGCAGTTCAATGGACTAAGGGCCAGGTCTAGAGTCAGGAGGACCTGGGTTCAAATTTGACTTCCTAGATGTATGACCTTAGGCAAGTCACTTAACCTCATTTGCCTAGCTCTTGCCCTTCTGTCCTAGAGTTGTTACTAGAACAGAATGTAAGGGTTTAAAAAAAGAAAAAGAAAAACAGCTTTTACCCTCAAGGAGTTTATGTTCTAGTAGAGCAAGGCAACACAAGAGGGGAAGGGAGGGAGAGAAGCCGATGGCTGGAAAGTGTCGTCTGTGAAGGACTGGATCCAGGTAAGATAAAGTAAAAGCTTATTTATTTACCAGAGCCCAGTGTGGAAAGAAACAGGTTTCAGTACTTTCACCAGAGAGGAAAAATGAAGCATTACCTTATAAACTTTTGGTGTTTGTGCCATATAGAGCTTAGAAATTCTTAAATAATTCTCTTCAGAAGAGGGACCTTAGTAAGAACTAGATGGATTCTTTTTTTTTTCTCTTTGAAATAGAGAGGTTTTTGCTAAAAACTAGTAATTACCAGAGGGCACATCTCCAAAGGGCCAGCTTGCCTGATGCTTGCCATACGTGTTACTGGCTATGAGGGCAGAGTGCACATTTTAGATTGATGGCATGCTACTCTTTAATGATTACATGCATTGGGATGACCACTAATTATAAGTTAAAGAGTGCGATTTATTATATGAAGACCAGAGCCCAAGTTCTTTAGACTCTTCTAAATGTGCACCTACTGATTTTAGCATGACTATCAAGAGCAATATGGTATCAGGGCAAGTACCCTGCTGGGAGTTTGGAGCCCAAGGATCTTCCACTGACTGCTGTGGGTTCTTACAAGGCTCCTTGTACCTCTCTAGGCTTTTGTATCTTCTGCCAAGAGGAGCCCCTGCAAGGTTCAATTCAGGGGCTTTCAAGGTTAACTAGCCCAGCTCATTTTACGTATGAGGAAACAAGCTCAGAGAGGCCAAAGAAGTTGCCTAAGGTCTTGTAGTGAGTCAAATGCATTTAGGATTTAGTCAAAGATCCTGGATTCAAATCCGAGCTCTACTATTTAGTGTATGTTTTTGGATAAGACACTAAACCTCTTTGGATCTCAGTTTCCTCATCTGCCAAATGAAGCAGGTCAACTAGATGACCTCCAGCTCAAAATCTCTGATTCTGTGATCCCATGAGGCAAATCCTAGGATCTCACAAGATTGATGTGAGGATCAAATGAGTCCAAATGTTATTGTTATTTTTCCTCAACCAAATAAAATTTTATAATGCCAAAATTTCCTCTTGCATTTGGACTTAATTTCTACATTAGTCAAAGCATAGTCTTTTATTTTTATACCTATGAAATGGTACAGTAAAAAAGAATATTGCATGTGGAGTCATAGGACCCAAGTTCAAATCCCAGCTCTGCCATTAACTGTGACCTTTGTCAATTCACACTGCCAAAATGTAGACATCAAATCTTGCTTATATTCCTCTGGTATAAACACCAGACTGTCTCCTTCCAAACTGTCTCAGGTCATTCCATTGAAAACCTTAGAAAATCCTTTTGTGCACATTTCAAGTTATATAAAGAATGTGTTGCTCAGTTGTATCCAACTCTTTGTGACTCCATGAACCATACTGTCTATGGAGTTTTCTTGGCCAAGATACTGGAGTGGTTTGCCATTTCCTTCTCTAGTGGATTAAGGGAAATTGTGACTTGTCCAGAGTCACATAGTTAAGAAGTAGCTGAATTCAGTTTTGAACTCAGATCTTATCTCCTAGGCCAACAGAGATTGAATGACTTGTGCAAAGTCACATATCTAATAAGTGTTTGAGGCCAGATTTGAACCCCAGATCTTCCTGACCCCAGGCTTGGCACTGTATCTATTGAGCCTTCTAGCTGCCCCATGTAAAAATGCCAGGGGCACCTAGGTGGCTCAGTGGATAGAGAGCCAGGCCTAGAATCAGAAGACCTGAATTCAAATCTAGCTTCAGTCACTTCTTAGCTATGTGACCCTGGGCAAGGCTCCTCTGAAGAAGGAAATGGCAAACCACTCCAGTATCTTGACCAAGAAGATTCCATGGATGGTCCATGGAGTCACAAGGAGTTGAAAACAACTAAGCAACAAATTTTTCATATAACTTAGAATGTACTCAGAAGGATTTTCTAAGTTTTTCAGTGGAATGACGAGAGTTTGGAACAAGAGAGTGCGCTCTAAAAAAGACACCATAGTGTAGTGTTTATAAGATTTGATGTCTAGCCTCAGATACTTCCTAGCTGTATGACCCTGGGCAAGTCACTTAACCCCGATTCCATAGTTCTTACCACTCTTCCCCCTTGGAACCAATACTTCGGGTTGATTCTCAGACAGAAAGTAGGAGTTTAAAGGAGAAAAAAGAATACTCTGATATTAATAAAGCTATTCTTTATCTAGAAAAAAATCTCTGCTTTAACCCTTCCTCAGTAAAATGAAAGAGTTGGGCTCAATCAATTGTATATTTATTAAGTATTTACTGCATACCAGATGCTATGCCAGATCTTTAAGGTCCCTTTCAACTCTTTAACTTTGCATGGGAGCGACCTAAGCTTCTCTGGTTCAGTGTGGTCAAGATGCAGCCTTGGGGAGGTGTCGCTCCGGCAGGAAGGTCTGGCAGGCTGGGTCAGAGCACAGGCTGCTAAAAAGAAAGGATCGTTTCCACTGTGCTCTTGGCTCCTTCTTTCTCTGCCCCCCCCCCCACCTGGTAGGGTAGCTGGTTCACGCATATATCTGGTTTTAATAGCTGCTTTCCCCCTTGCCTGTTCATTTCCTATGTGGGACGAGCTGGGGCTGAAGCTTCACCACTAGCAGGGGCAGAGAAGTGCTCTGTTTCCCCCCAGCATCCTGACAGCCTCTAACACATTACGACAGGCCGATGAAGTCATACAATATGATAGCTGATATACCTGAGCCACAAGCCTTTTACCATAGCATCTTGACACAGCTTTAGGAGAAGCTTTTAAGAGACAGTGGAAAAAAACAAAACCCTTGGCTCTAAAAAGCTCTTTCATTGTCATTACTGCATTCTCCCTAAAAGTACTTTTTGGGAATAGTGCAGTGGCCTGGAGAGGTGGCAAACAATGGCAGTGGAGCGTCTGTACCAGGAAAATCAGGGACCCCTGAAGGGCTGAAGTGGACAAGTCAATCTATTAAAAAAGGAAAGAAATTTAGCAGATGGCTCAAGGTCTTTTCTTTGGCACCTCCTTCTTGGGCTAAGGGATGCGAAACATTTATCCTAATAGATCATCGACTTATAGATTCTACTTCGAGCTCCATCAACATATATTCCTTAGTTCCTCTCTCAGTGTTGCCCTGATGCATCTGGAAGGCGCTAGTTCTTAGGATTTAAAAGTAAAAGCAGTCTTTTGGGGGTTCAGTTGTTTTCAGACATGTCCAACTCTTTACGATCCCTTTTGGGGTTTTCTTGGCAAAGATGCTAGAGTGGTTTGCCATTTCCTTCTCTAGCTCATTTTACAGATGAGGAGACTAAGGTAAACAGGATTAAGTGACTCATCCAGGGTCACACAATTAATTACCAATTATTTGAGGTCACATTTGAACTCACATCTTCCTGCATCCAGGTCCAGGGCTCTTTCCACTATACCACCTAGCTGTCCTAAATGAAGGATTTCCAGGCAGAAGAGATCTTGAACTTCACAGATTCTGACATTTTCATTTTATAGATGAGAAAAATGAGGTCCAGGGTCTAAATGACTTGGTGAAGGTCACATAGGAAGTAAGTTTTTAACCTGAGATTTAGACATGAGTCTTCTGACTCCATACCGTAAGCTCTCTGCTTTTACCAGGCTTTCATGTTTGAACAACAAACAAACAACAAAAAGTTTTATTGGAGAATTTGGTCATGCTATTAAATTAAAAAATTCAACCATTTAGAAAGGCATGAGGGGTTGAAAAGAGTGGTAAAGAGTTCATACCAGGAAAATCATGGCCCTTTGAAGGACTGAAATGCAAAATTCACCATCCATTTGGCCCAGTAAATAGAAAGTCTGGAGTCAGAAGTTATTGAGTTCAAATTTGACCTCAGATGCTTACTATCTATGTGACCCTGGGCAAGTCACTGAACCCTGTTTGCCTCAGTTTCCTCATCTATAAAATTGGTTGGAAAAGGACATGGTAAACCACTCAAGTATCTTTGCCAAGAATATGCCCCTAAATGGGATTAAGAAGAATTGGACAGTATTGAAATGACGGAACAACCACAAAACTCTGGTTGGTGGTTTGATGTCTTCTCTTTGGTACCTCCCCACTGAATTAGAGGATGAGAAACAAATTGTCATAGTATGGCAGAGGCTCATGATTTTGGAAATGATCAGGAAACAGAGCTTCAGAGAATTTACATGACTTGTCCAGGGTCACTCAGCTATTAAGAGTCAGAGCCTGGATTTGTGCCCAGGTCTTCCTGATTTTTTTTTTTTTCAGCAATCTGTCCACTTGGCACTTCTGCCTTTGGATTGATCATGCAATTGTTGTTTGTTTTACAGATAATATTGGTTTAGCCAGAGTTGGTAGTTTATGAGGTCAGACTAGGCTGTAGCTTTGCTAGATAAGAGCAGGTAGAGATGACCCTAGATTCGTTTTGGTTAGGGCTCTGTCTCCTCTGCCTGGTGTGATATCCAGCAAATGCAGCCAATTGTGGACTTTAATAAAAGCCCAGGCTCAGTTGTGTCACTCATTGGCCAGTCAAAACACAGGTGCACAGGAAATGAGGCTGATTGGATATAGAAAGCGAAACTCACCAATATAGCCTCATCTTTTAAGTTAAGTTCCTGAACCAATGCACAGGCAGACTGAACATCCTCGGGGACACCAAATTTGACAATCAGCATTCTTAAAATGTTGATAGAGTAATTGATAAGATCAGCAACAACCAGTTCCTGCCCCATTACAGATACAATACAATATGGAAAAATCACAGCAAGGTCCCTAGGATGAATGCTGGGATCCAGCCCACTGAAAGGAAGGCAACCTCACTGAGAGGGTTGTTCATTCTAAAGTTCATGGGGATATTTTTGTTTGAAGGACATGTTCTGTGGTTTCTTCAGTGAAAGGACACTGGCCACAGACACCAGCTCTCCAGCCCTTCTGGGACAGATAGTGTTATGTAGTGGAAGGAACACTGGCTTTGGAGTCAGAAGTTCAAATCTCAGCTCTGCCACTTCCTAGCTTTCAGACCTTGGAAACTTTCTGGTTCTTGTTTTCCTTCTCTGTTAAATGAGAGAGCTGGATCCTTTAGTCCTGTCCAGCTATGAGCTGAATTCTATGAGCCTTCAAATACATCTTAGTAAATGGCAGCCTACGTTGCTCTGACACAAATAATTCATTACTGGGCATCCACTCTCTGATGAGGAGCCACTTGGCATTTAGCCAGACTGCTGTTTAGATGCCTGTCATACAGTCTGTTAATCAATCTACATTTGAGAGCCAGTGTGCTGTAGTGGATAAAGAGCTGGTCTTACAGATTAGGCAAATTGGAGTTCAAGCTTTGCTTTTGTGGGATTGAGTGACCTTGGGAAAGTCACAACTTTTCAGTGTTCGGGGTCACTTTCTATGGCAGAGAAGATGCAGATCTGAACTAGTAGAGAGAGTTCCCTCACCTGGGAGCTCTCTCTACTGATAAAATTCCATCGAATAATCCCTATCCTATCCTAGATGATCATGTTTGAAAATTCAAGGTCATCTCCACCCCAAGATAAGGCATTTAAAGTAGGAAGAATTTTTTTATTTAAGAGAAATAATCTTTGACAGGAACAGATAATACCTTTATAATAAAGTAGTGATGACCAATGTCATCATATTTATAGCCACTCCAAAGTCAATGATAATTCCACTGATAATGTTGGGGTTTTTTCTTTTCTTTTTCTTTTCTTATTTTCTTTTAATTAATTAATTAGTTTGTTACATTAACAAGCCTAGTTTACTCTCTCTCTTTCTCCCTTTCCCCCACTAGAGAAGGAATCATTTGACAAAAAGATATATGTAGTTTTTAAATTTAAAAAGAAAGCATAGATCTCACTTCCACCAGAAGGGCGTGCTAATAAATATTTAACAACTAGCTCTCTGTTAAAAAATGTACACATGACACTCTTTTAAATTTAATATGCATTATTAACAGTTTCTTGAGCCTAGAAATCAACCAAATGATAAATCAGACCCTGATTTGTCTTTGCCTGTTTCCAAGATGTAGATATTCACCCTGAAAATTTAATGATCTGGGGGGAAAAAGAAAATTTAACAATGTGATCTCATTAGCCAATATGAGCTATCTCTGGTACTTCTCTGCTCCTCCCACTCTAAGGGAGAAAATGAACTGAGAAAATAATACTTGATTATTTATATGCTACCAATAGTGTGGAAGAAGGGAAAAGGTGCCAGTTTTGGAATCCCGAGAGATATCAGTTTGAATTCTACTGCTGACACTTCCTAGCTGTGGAACTTGGGAGAAATCATTTAAAAGCTCTGAGACATGATATCCTCTACTAGAAAATGTTGAGAATCACACTGTTCATTTCTGCCCCATCAGATTGTTGCAAGAAACCGAGATAGTGCATACGAAGCCCTTGGCAAACTTTAAATATAAATGAGCTGGTATTCCCAGTCCAAGACATCTTAGTGTAGCTTGGGACCACAGGAGGTGACAGAGGAGTTAGGTTTCCACCCGCCAGATGGGGGTCCAACAACAGCTGTGTCTATCCAGGGCCAGTATGACAATCATTTTTATTAACCTACACTTTTTCACTTAATAGTTGGCTTGGTGGGATTGGCCATTTTATTCTAACATCTAGTGGAAAATTGGAGCTCAATAAATAATCTTCAACTAAAAAGAAACCCCACTGGATCCATAGGTTGTTTGACAGTGCCAGCCAGTTTCTATTTAAATATATGTATAAATATACATAAAATAAGTAAATATCCACACATTTATTTTATGCATATTATAGAAATAGATTTATTTAATATTTACTACACATATTTTATATATAATATAGATTTTACATGTGTGCATACATACACATACATACATAGATATAGACATATACATATATACCCAAAGATAGTAGAATTCAATTCAAGATGGACTTGGACACAAAGTGAATGTGGTTTTATTAGTTGTTTCTCAAATCATGTTAACAAGCACTTATTTAAAACTATATGCCAGGTTGTTTCGTAAAAGCTTTCTCCTTTTTTTTTTGTTTGCTTCAACATGTAACAAACATTTTTGAGGCCTCACAAGGCACAATTGTGCCGAGTTCTGGGAGACAAAGGCAGAGTCAAAATGAAATATTCCCTCCAGAAGCTTATGTTATGCCCAAGGGAGGGAGAGAATGGCTTCTATATGGATAAATACAAAACATATAACAATAATCCGAAAGGGATTATGAAAGGTGCTTTGTGGGAGGTAGTACCTAAGGCAACTTTTGAAGGAAGTTGGGATTCTGAGAAGCAGAGATGAGGAAAGATTATATTTCTAAGGTGATGATCAATGCATTATAATAAAGAGAGCTAACATTTATATGGCATTTATTATGTGCCAGGCACTGTACCAAGTGCTTTGTAGTTATTATTTCCTTTGATTCTCACAAGAACCCTGTGAGATAGATGCTAATATTTTCCCCAATTTTCAGATAAGGAAACCAAGGCAGAAGGAGGTTTTTTATTTGTTTTGTTTTAATAATGATTTGAACTCAGGACTGTCTCAAACTAGTCATAGACCCACAGGTAAAATATGGAATAGTGAGTATGAGGAGTAGCAAGTGAGCCCATTTGACTGGAACTGAGAGAATAATTAGATGAATCACATGAAATAAGAATGGGAGAGGTAGGTAAGAATCACTTCAGGGAGGACTTTAAATGCTAGACGAAAGACATAATATTTTAACTTAGAAGAAATAGGCAGTGACTGGTTTTTTTTTTTTTTTTGGAGGAGTAGAACAATATGATGGCTTTTAGAAATATCCACATGGCAGCACTTCTGAAGATGGAATGGGGACAGGGAGTGAATAGAGGCAGGGAGGCCAATCTTGTTGTCTTTATTAGTGGCTATTTAAGTTAATCATTTTTTAAAAAAGACCAGCAAAAGTAGATGGCAGTATTAAGAGTGGCCTGTGCAAGCACATGTTATTTTGGTTCCAAAGAAAGGTCTGTAACTTAAATAAAAGCATGTCATTCTCCCCTCTAGGAACGTAGAGAAGATGAGTCCAACTCTTTCAGTTCTATGCCTTTTCACTAGCTGTCCCTCATGCCTGCCATGCTTTACCTTCTCACTTTCTTTTGGCCTTTCTGGATTCCTTTAGGACTCAGCTCAAACCCTATATTTTGTGGATGATCTATCCCAGGCTTCTTTCCCTTTGCCCCTTCCCATGACCAGTGCCTCCCCTCGGAAAGTGCCTTCCATGTGCAGTCTATATCTATCTATCTATCTATCTATCTATCTATCTATCTATCTATCTATCTATCTATCTATCTAATCTTGTATGAACATAGTTGTCTGCATGTTGTCTTCCCTATTAAAATGGGAGCTCCTTGAGAGCTCACCACGTTTTTGACTTTGTATCCCCAGTGCTTAGCACATAATAAATGGTTGATAAACACTCTGGATCAATTGGGACATGGTTGAACAAGTTGGGGCATATGATTGTGACAGAATACTATTGCGCTCTAAGGAATGAGCAGGATGGTTTCAGAAAAACTTGGGAAGACATATGAACTGATACAAAGTAAAGTGAGCAGAGCCAGAAGAACATTGTTCATAGTAATGGCAATATTGTAATGATGATCACTTATGAAAGTGAAACTCTAAGTGTCTAAGGTAGCTACTCTAATCAATACAATGGTCCAGGACAATTTCATAGGATTCATGATGAAAATTGCTCTCCACCTCCAGAGAAAGAACTGATGAACTATGAGTTTTTAATGAGGCATATTTTTGCACTTTATTTTTCTTGCTTTATTCATCCATTTATTAATACATTTATTTATTTTGCAATTTGGCTAATATGAAAATGTTTTCCATGATTTCTCATGTATATTGAAATCATATTGCTTCACTTTTCAGATAAACAGAAATAGAGCAAGACATAGTTTTCTACATATACACATCTTTTTGTCAAATAATGCCTTCTCTAGTGTGGAGATGGGAGTGAAGGAGGGAATTACCTGTGAATTTTAATATAAAAAACAAATTTAAAGTAAAACAAGAATGTTGAAAAAAATTCTTTGGCTGTTGGCTGATTGAAGCAAGTGGTTTCGCAAGAGCCAGAACAGAAAATTCTGGCTACTGACTCACCCTGAGCTCAGCTGAGAGGTGCCCTACATTGTTCAGCAGATGAGCTAATGGATGTGCAAGCACTTTGTAAACTAAAATTAACTATAAAAAGTGGGAGACATTATGATTTTTATGTAAAAGAGAAACTCATTTAACTCTTCCAAAAAGAGAGAAACCAAGCATGCCTCAGAAGGATAGAATGTTATTGAAAATCAAATTCTTCAATTTAATTTTAACTTGTCAAAACATATATTACATGTAGGAGGAAGGGGGAAATGGGGAAAACCCATTTATTATAAGTGTGCACATTGTGTTATGTCAGTTGGTCAGTCAGCAAACATTTATTAAGCTTCTACTGTGTGCTAGACACTGTACTAAGAACTGAAAAAAAGAGAAAAGAAAAAGACATCCTCTGTCCTCAAGGAATTTATGGTTTAATATGCCTAAAGGGATAAAAAAAAAAAGCACAGTTCTGGCCTTAATATGGTAGGGCAACATGCCACCTAAATAACTAAAATCTAAAATGATACACAGTTAACACTCAAGAGAGGTACAAACTAAATCCTATGTCAGGCACAGAGGGGACACAAAGATAATAGACTGAGGTTTCAGACTCACAGAAGCTAAAATATATACAAAAGCAGGTGTACATATATACATGTGTGTAAATATATACATATGTGTACACATGCAAAAGACATGCCATATGAGGCATGATTGAAAGAAGTTTTTGATGTTGTTCAGTTATTTCAATCATGTCTGACTCTGTCAGGGATTTGGGGGTTTTCTTGGCAGAGAAACGAAATGGTTTGCCATTTCATTCTCCAGTTCATTTTACAGATATGGAAACAGAGGCAAATAGGATAAAGTGGTGTGGCCACAGTCACAGCTAGTAAGTCTCTGAGGCAAGACTTAAACTGAGGAAAATGAATCTTTCTGACACTAGGTCCTGTGCTCTATATACTGTGGTACCTAGTTGCCCCACTATTAATAATAATCTTAATTATAATAGTTAGCATTTATATGGTGCTTACTGTGTGAAGCACTTGATAAATATTATAATATCATTGGATCCTCTCAGCAACCCTGGGAGATAGGTGCTATTATTATCCCCATTTCCATATGAGGAAACTGAGGTATACACATATGTTATATAGGTGTATACAGATACTGAATAGAATATATGCATGATACATATACACTATGTGCTGGCATGGCATACATGTATGTTACAGCATGTATACAACATATAAATGTGCATGCATAACACATACATATTACAAGGCTTTAGAAGCAATTAGATGGTGAAACAGGAGACAGTAGGATCTGAGTTCAAATACAGACTCAGAAATTTACTAGCCATGTTTCTGTCCTCAGGTAAATTTCAAGCTCTAATCTGCCCCAGATTCCACATTTGTAAAATGGGAATAATAATATTACCTATTCCCTCGTGTTGTTGTGAGGATCTAATACCATAATATTTATAACGTGCTTATCACAGTAGACACTATATAAAGGTTACCCATTATGATTAATATTATTATTAAATGTCTCTATTTCCTTCAATTAATCTTCATATGCCATGACTTTCAGGCTCTTTGCCCTCTTGGTCACCTTCCTCTGGATACTCAACAGCTTGGGAGACTTTGCTGAAACCTAAGTAAACTGTGAGCTACAGCATTCTCCTGGTCTACCACTCCAAAAATACAATAAAAAAAGAGATGCAGTTAATCAGTTCTTGATGAATTCAAGTTAGCGCTTCATGATCACTATCTCCCTTTCAATTTGCTAACTAACCATCCCAATAATAGGATCCTCTGCAATTGTGTCAGGCATCAGAAATGGATTCATTGACATACAGTTTGTAGACTCTATTTTATCTTTACTTTTTTTGGGAAAAATGGTACGTTTGATCTCTGATTCAACACATCTCTTATGCTCCATGATTGTTCATGATCATATCTGCCAGCTTTTTTTTTTTTAACTACGAAGTGATATAGTTCATCTGGGCTTAGTTACTTGAACCCAACAAGGGCAAGAAGGTGCTCACATATAATTTCTCTACTTCTCTTGGGTACCAACTCCTTGTTCTGCTATTTCTAATGCTTGAGATCATTTTCCATGGTAAAGAAAACAAACAAACAAAAAAAAAAGATTTGAACTGAGCAGCTCTGAATTCTCTCCATTATTGATTACCATTGTACCATCCACACTAAGAATTTTTCCAGTTTCTTCTTTGATTCTACCATTTTCTCAATATTGCTTAAAAATGAACAAATCTCTTTCTTGTTCTACTTTTCTTATTAGCCTCAACTAACATTGAATTTTTAGTAGTCCTAACAGTAGTCTTACAGAATTGTGGTACATATTTTTTTATTCATCCTTCATTTTATGCCTTGGGTTCTGGCTTCTATTTATGTCTCCTTTAAAATCGAACTTAGCTGATTAATTCTCTGTGGTCCCCATACCTAGAATTGCTCTCCCTCATCTCAACCTTTTTATTTTTTCTTGGTTTTCCTTAAGTCTCTTTCTCCTTTCGGCAATAGGTCTTTCCTAGTCTCCCCTCCAGCTTCTACTCCTCTCAAATTACCTCCCATTTTCTCTGTACGTCTTACACATAGATGTAGAACATGTAAGTAGAACATGAACTTCTTGAGGGCAGGGACTATTTTTACTTTCCTTTGTAGCTTTAATGCTTGGCACAGTGTCTGACACACAGCAAATGCTTAATGAATTCTATTTGATTAATTAATTGAGTGCCCTCCCTTCTCACCCATATCTCTTAGAACCCTTAGTCTTTGAGACTTGTTTCAAAAACCATTTTCTGTATACATCCTCTCCTGATTCCCCTGGATGCTAGTATCTTCCCTAGTCACTTCATATCTGTTTAATATAGACATACACATTTGTTGATATTTGTGTATATTTTTATATGTACATATACATACATATAGAAATCTATGATAAATAGATAGATACATAGATACATAGATAGATGGCATGGTGATAGAATACCAGATTGGTAATCAGGAAGACTCATCTTCCTGAGTTCAAATTTGGCCTTAGACACTTATTAGCTCTGTGACTCTGGTTGTTGTTGGTTGTCTCTCGAACCGAGGATGACGATTGTCTTTGTGCGTTTTTGTGCACAAAGACACCTGTGCATGAAGATTTAAGTGGAAAAGTTGATGCACAGAGACAGTCCCACTCTCTCGGCGTTAGAAACCTGGGTCCAGTGGCACGAAAAGTCGTTACACCTGGAGACTTCCTCAGCTGCATTGGATGGCCATGTTGTCTTTTGTGCTCCATCATGCCTTAAGCACTCCACAGTGCTTTGCTGCATCGCCATCTCAGCCGTTGAACCTTCTTATTGGTTTCTTCCGCCTGTTCCACCGAAACAGTCTTCACATGCTGGGTGAGCAAAGCCCTGGTTCACCAGTGGTCCATGACGACCCGATGGCTACCCTCACAAGGTTTAGCTGGCCTGTCGAAGCCGTTGCCCGGGGTGTGGCCGCTGCCGCATGCTAGCAGCTACTGGGAGCCACAAGTGAGAGCTGGGTGTCAGGTGAGGGTCAGAGGCTGGAGAGCTGCCCTAAGAGGGCAGGACAAGCCCTCCATACCAGAGATATTACCCCCGCCTGAGCACCCCATACACTGAAAACTGTTTGCTCTAGTTCATCTCCTGTATCTATCAGATATAATGAATTGGAGAAAGAAATGACAAACAACACTTCAGTATCTTTGCCAAGAAAACCCAAAATGGGTCAAAAAGAATCAGACACAACTGAGATGACAGAAGAATAACAGATATATATATATATATATATATATATATATATATATATATTCCCCCAATAGAATGCGAAGCACACATAGTTTCACATTTATTTTTCTGTTCCCAGCAACAGGTGGGGAGAAGACCATTATTTGATGGTTGATTGTGTATCATTCTAGATTCTTAAGATAGTTTAGGATCCTAATTCTCTTATCCAATATATTATCTATCCTTCTTACCTTTGTGTCATCTATAAATCTGAAAAGTTTTGACTGCTACCTAGAGGTATCCAGGCAGACTTTAGGAAAGCTATGGCATTTGACAAATCCCTTATGAAGGAGATGGCATTTTAAAGGATTTCAATAGTAAGGGAAACTGGGGGTAGGTGGGGAACATTTCAAGTACAGGTACCAGAGCATGCTGGGAGATGAAAATGTACAGTTTGCATATGGAAGATGAGTGGTCTATTTTGGCGAAAGTAAGCTAACTGAGACAAGGCTAGAAAGGTCAGATGATCTCATATTGGAGAGGGCCTGAAGCATGAACTTTATTTATTTATTTATTATTTGGTAGGAACTATGCAAGATTTTGAGGATATTTGGGGGTACTACAGATGTTTCTTTCTCTGGTTGAGATCATTCTAAAAGACTAGGTTCCCCTGATTTCCCACAGAAGCTTCAGGACATGGGTCCTGGTAATGTGAATGTTGTCACCTACCTGTCCTAGAGGAATCCCGAAGACTGAGAGACAAGGAGAGAGAGCCTAATGGTCTCTTCTGAGATTCTTGGCAGTGGCTAAGGGAGAAAGTATATCATCAGACTGTGAACTTCATACTGAACCAACATTTTTTGGTTAACACCCTTGATAAGAAGTGTGAGGGGTATGTTGCTGCTAAGGAAGGCATCTGGAATGGAGACATTCTGTCTTGGGTTTGTTCTCCAAGATGTGATGGAAGAGATACTCAGGAGTTCTTCTCCCCTCAGGACAGTGAGGAGCTGGCTTCCTCAAGGAGGGCAAGACGGGTATCCTCTGCTGAGAGCTGAGGGGAGCAATGGCAAGCCAAGTAACAATGTGACACCAGGGCTCAGTCCTAGAATACTTTGGTGAGGAGAGCCTACTCTTCCCCCAACTTCTCTGCCCTGAAGTTGGAGTGCCAAGGCGGTGGGTGGGATGCTGTACCTCACAAAGTGACTTTGCTCTCCTGACCCGGCTCCTGAAGAGAATAGCATGAACAAAGGAGATGATGGGGTTGTTTCCAGGCTTCTTCAGTGCAGAGAAGGAGTTAAGCTCTGTGCCTGCACAGCCTGCTGCCTTGCACTGGGATTATCTCATTAGTTTAAGTCATTACTGATGACTTCATCCTTCTGGTGACATCAGCTTCTAATCTGCTGAAGGTGAATTCATGTGAGTTAGTCCCTGAATCACTGGCTGTTGCAAATGATATATGGGCAGAGAATTTGCCTTCATGGACTGTGACCTCTCTTCCGCACAACCTATGCACCTCCTAGAGCTATTACTCGGTGGACATTATGTCACTCGCTGGCATGGCTGAACTGAACTCAGGAATGGAGTGCGCATGTATCAAACTCAAAACTGAATGCGGACATTCGTTTCCCCACAAGGTTCAGAATAAAATAGTTTGGAAGCAGAGCCTGACTGCAGCTGGAACACCTTATTTCTCATTGCCTCCCCCTTCATCTGCTTACTTTGTCAGCTTTGCTCCAGAGCTCAGTACAATTAAATTCATCAGTCTCTGACCCTTGGAACCAGCTGTTTAATGATGCTGACTGCCTAAACTTAAGACCTTGCAAATCATTACTTTGAGCCCACATTTTAGACATTGATTTAAATCCATGAAGAAGTTGCCTCCTTGGACCATTTCCTTCCAAGCAATTTGGGAAAAGAAAAGGTGGAAAGAGATGCAGCCTGGCCTTAACTACTGCCCCCAAAGGGCTTGCTTTGAGGACATTGAGTGCACACTTAGAACAGGAGGTCAGCTGTTCACCACACCCCTTTGATCAACACATCCCCTTTCTCTTCCTTTAATCTGGTCATATTTTCCTTCCTTTACTTCTCTTACTCCTTAACCTGATGACTACAGTGGCACCCAGCATGTCACCCCTGGGGGTATCTGGGACATTGCAGTTCTTTTTGTAATGGAAAAAAAAAGAAATCTGCATCTCCAGCTTCCTTCCCCATCTCCCCCTCAACTCCAGAGGATTCTCAGATGGGTTTCTTAGGTTCTTAATACCCATAGCTTTGGTGTCAACCAATCTGTCACTTAATCAACAAACATTTATTTATTTATTTGTTTGTTTGTTTTTAAAACTCTTATCTTCCGTCTTGGAGTCAATACTCTGTATTGGCTCCAACCCAGAAGAGTGGTAAGGGCTAGGCAATGGGGGTTAAGTGACTTGCCCAGGGTGACACAGTTGGGAAGTGTCTGAGGCCAAATTTGAACCCAGGACCTCCCATCTCCAGGCCTGACTCTCAATCCACTGAGCTACCCAGCTGCCCCCTTAACAAACAATTAAGAGAAGAAGTGTTTCTATGTGCCAGGTACTCTGCTTGGCATTGGGACCCAAATGAAACAGTCCCTGCCCTGAAGCAGACAAAAAAAGGATGGAAATAGGAGAGAACTATATAGACCGAGATAAATCCTCCCTCTGTTGTTTCTAGGATGCTGAGAATATACTTCTTGGTCTGACTAATAACTCTTGGCATTGGGCAGTGGCTTCTGAAGGACATAACTGATATGGAGCATTGAGGTTTAACATAATGTGTCAGGAAAGTTTGAAGTAGTGTGGACTGCACTGGGAAGTGGGAGATTGGCATTCTAATGAGACAATAAAGTGCCTCTGGTAGTATTGATCTTTTCCTCTTGAGGGGAACAGAAAAGAGCGAATTGAGTTATTCATCCTTACCCGAATCTGGGGTGAGGTGGGGTCAGGGAGAGAACAGTGAAAGTGTTTAGGTAATTGCCAAAGAGTCATTATAAATTTATCCTTGGTTAAGCTTGGACAACTCACCAATGGACTACAGGTGCTCTGGAATGATATTCTTTTTTCTTCCTCCTCACAAATAAACTTTGTTGTTCTCTTTCTCTGAGGAAGGAAACAGGCTTTGGATGACTTGCAAATGTTTTGCTCGTGTAGCAGCCTGATGGGTTTCCTGAATTTCCAGATCTGATTTAGATTAGGTTTTCTTCTTATTATTTTTTTCTTTTTTGGTTGGATAAAACAGAGGAAATTAGTATAGTCTTAGTCCAAGATCCAGGCCCTGTTACCAATTACATCTGCTTGGGGTAGAAACAGATACTCGCTCCAGTTTGAAGTGAGCCAAGTTCTTTTCCTTTCTCTCCTTCCATATTTCTAGTGAAATAGACAAAGGAAGGGAAAGGGAAATGCTTTCATAAACTCATTTGGATCTCCATTCTTTGCTGTGGTTCAGAAGAGTTGCTCATAGGATTATAAATCATAGAATGCTGGATCTTGAACATCTTAAAAATTATGGAGTCCAATTGGCCTCATTTTACAGATGAAGAAACTGAGCCCCAGAGAGGGAGAGTAACTTGCCAAGTTCATTTGAATGTTGTTTCATGAGGAATGAGTAGCATTAAAAAAAAAACCTTTTAAGATGCAATGATAAGAATGAAAATACTCAGTAATCTTCCATGATGTGAATTTTACTCCCAACACTCTCTCTTCCTTTCTCTACCCACCCTCCTCCATTCAATTAGAAAAATGAAATAGTTTCAGCATTTTCTGGGACTTAAGTTAAATAAACAGAAGCACAAATGAATGCAAAGAAATTTAATGGTGACAGTGTTAATAACTGGGGACCTGGAAAAGGTCTTGTATGAGAGGTAATATTTGAATTGGAATCCAGAAGACGCTAGAGATTCTATGAGGGGGGAAAGAGGAAGGTGGTTTTAGATGTAAGGGACCACTTATACAAAGGTGGGAGATGTAAAGGCATGTGTGGGGAACTGGTAAAAGGCCAGGTTTTCTGGAATGGAATTAATGAAGGAGAGAAATCTGGAATAAAATATGGCAGCCTGCCACTTACTACCTGTGTGACCTTCACTAAGATACCTCTCTGGGCCTCCTCATTTTCCTTGTCTATGAAGTGAGAGAGTTAGGCTTGGATGAACTTTATGTTTCCTTCCAGGTCTAAATCTAGGGTCCTGGAATGCTATGATCACTAAGGAAATTATACATCACTAGGAACCATGCTAACAAAAATATTTCTACTCATCCAATAAGACTGATATGGCTAGACTCATACACTTTCCTGGTTCTGCTATTTTCAATGGCCTCTAATTTACTGGCTTTTCTTGAAGGACTTGGCTGAAAAGAGTAGAGAGCCTTGACTTTTTGTTTTTGAAAATTTTTATATTTTATTTTTCTAATTACATATAAAAACATTTTTTTAACATTTGCTATTTATAATTTTGAGTTTGAAATTCTCTCCTTTCCCTTCCTCTACCTCTCTTTGAGTAGGCAAGCAATTTGATATAGGTTATATATGTGAAGTCATGCAAAACATATTTCTGTATGAGCCATGTTGTGAGAGAAAACAGAACCCCCCCCAAAAAAAAGCCATGAAGAAAACAAAGTAAAAACTAGTATGCTTCTATCTGCATTCAGACTCCATCAATTGTTTCCCTGGAGATGAATAGCATTTTTCATCATGAGTCCTTTGGAATTATTTTGGATCATTGTACTGCTGAGAAGAGCTAAGTCATTCACAGATGATCATCTTACAATATTGCTATTACTGTGTACAATGTTCCCCTGGTTCTGTTTCCTTCATTTTGCATCAGTTCCTGTAAGTCTTGCTCATCACTTTTTATAGCACCATTTCATCATAATGGTGTACCATAGCTTGTTCAGCCATTCCCTGATTGATGGGCACCCCATCAATGTCCTGTCCTTACCTTTCACAAAAAGAGCCGCTCTCGATGTTTTTGAACGTATGAGCATTGGCTTTTTAAGGATAAAGTGCTTTTAGAATGAAGTGCTTTCTGGGTCTGGAGGCAGATTTGCTTGGGACTTTTTCCTTCCTTTTTTGAATGGGGAAATTTAGAGGGGGTAGAGGAAAATGGAAAATCCCGTGTCTCAAATATGAAGAAATGGAAGAAATTTGTTAATAATAGTAGTTAATAACAGGTGCTATATACATGGTGATTTAAGGTTTACAAAGCACTTTATCAGTATTTTTTTTCACTTTATCCTCACAACAGCTCTGGAAGGTAGTGCTATTCCATCTTTTACAGTGGAGGAAATGGAAGCAGACAAAGTTAGGTGACTTGCCCAGGGTCAGATAGCTATTAAATGAGGCTGGATTTGAACTCAGGTCTTCCTGACTCCAGGTCCAATGTTCTTTCCACACCATCTAGCTCCCTCTATGTTAGTATTTCCCTTGAATAGATACCCACAGATTTGTGTGAACTGATTCAACATAAAACAAGCAAAACCAAGAAAAGACTATACAGAACAATGACACCAAATCAAAAGAAAACAACATGAAAAGCCATCCAACAGCAGGTCAGTGTCCTGATCCGAGGCCCTACCTATCTCCCTCTTTTTGGTAGAGAGATGGTAGATTTCAGGTGGCCAACTACTTGCCCACCATCCCACAATATGTCGGAAGGTTCTTCTGTGAGGAGTGGTATTGGGGAAATGACATCACCGTAAACTAATTAAGATCCTGTGCCTTCTCCCTGCTCACATTGTTCTGGGGGCACTCTGGGTGAGGATCCAGTTCTCTTTTTTTCTAGAGGAGGAGGAGCTGCCTTTGCACTTTCGGGGAAGAGGAAAAGCGGACAATGTCTGCACCAGGCTGGGTGGTTCGTCCGGAATCTCTTTCTTGTAAATTTGACATAAATCATTTTGTCTGGTTCAGTTCCTGGCATCTGCAAACGAGGAATCTCAGGGATGAGCCATCCCAGGGGATTTTTGCCCTTGGTACACTGAGGAATTGGCTTCAGTGTGGAAACCTAAATGGGGTAAGACACTAACAATGCTGTCTGCAAAGGAAAACACAGCCCTGGCAGCTTCCGCAGGGATGGGGGGTCGGGCCGGGTACGGCAGGCAGTCAGGCCAGGACTAGTAAACACCAAGTCGTTAGGAGCTTCCAGGCGCGCATGCACACACACACACACACACACACACACACACACACACACACACACACACACACACACACACACACACACACACACATACAGAGGTACAGTAGAAACAAAGGTCAAATAATTAATTCACGGGCAGCTCCATTTCCCCTCTCTTCTTGGGAAAGCAACACCTCCTCTGCAGCATAGGGGGAAGGGAATCTACTGGCTGTTTCTTTCCATTCCAGATTCAGTACAGGCACTGGACTCAAACCAGCTTCCGGAAGGTAGAGCTGGGTCCAGGGTAGGGCAAGTCAGGGAGGTCACCCAAAGCCCCACCCTTAAGATCAGGACAATGGAGGCAGCCTGCTGGACTGGAGCTACAGATGGCTCACCCATGGCTTATACGAAAACACCTGGAAGGCTCGTCTACCTAGCATACAGTCAGAGCAAGCCTGCAGTTGTCTGCCAGGCAACACTCAATAAATTCAAATTCAGCAAACATTGACCAAGTGCCTGTTATGTACAAGACTCATTTGTACAAGATACAAATATCAAAGGGCGGGATAAAACAAGGACAGAGTCTCTGGCCCAAAAGAACTGGCAATCTAGTGAGGTTATAAGAGAGGATGTGATGACTTGGAAAGGGGATTGGAGCCTGAAAGACCTGGGTTCGAGTTCTGCCTGATACATATTAGCTGGGTAATTCCTGACAATTCCAATCTCTCAGTGCCCCAGATGGCTCTCATCAGCATGGCAGGGATGGTTGGGGATGGTGGTGGGCATGGGCACAGGGAATGAATGGAATTACATGTTTGAGAATGGGGGGAGGCAAATTCAAGGCAAGAATGATGAAAGATTAGAAGAGGGAGCATTTATCTCAGTCAGGGGATCAGAGAAGGCTTCATGGAGGAGGTAGCACATAAACTGGGTCTTGAAAAAAGAAAAGAATTTTAATGAATGTGATCATGAGACTATAGGAATTTAGAATTGGGAGAGATCTTATATATCATCTAAACTAGAGATTCTTAAACTTGGGCCCATGAACTTTTTTTTTTATTTGAAAACTGTATTTCAATAAAATAGTTTTCTTTTGGAAGTGTATGTATTTTATTTTATTTATTTAAAAATCATTATTCTGAGAAATGTCCATAGGGCATTACCAGATTAGCAAATGAATCCATGACTCCCCCCAATACTAAGTACTCTCCTCTCCTCTCCTCTCCTCTTCCCTCCTCTCCTCCCCTCCCATATACTTATGTTTATATAGTATAACATATATTATGAATATAGCAACTGAGTGGTGCAGTAGATAGAGTACCAGGCTTAGAATCAGGAAGACTCATCTTCATGAGTTCAAATCCATCTCCAGACACTTATTAGCTATGTAACTATGGCCATGTCACTTAACCCTATTTGTCTTAGTTTCTTCATCTGGAAAATTAGCTCAAGAAGGAAACAAAATAATTCTAACATTTTTGTCAAGAAAACCCCAAATGGAGTCACAAAGATTTAGACACCACTGAAAAAGGCTAAACAACAAGTACCTGTATATAAACATATTTATGTGTATATGCATAATGTATATACAAAATAAATAAATATTGCTATCTATCTATCCATTCATCCATCATCCATCCATCCATCCATCCATCTATCTATCCATCTATCTATCTATCTATCTATCTATCTATCTATCTATCTATCTATCTGTCTGTCTGTCTGTCTGTCTGTCTGTCTGCCTGTCTGTCTATGTATGCATGTATGTATGTATGCATGTATGTATGTATGTATGTATGTATGTATGTATGTATCTATCTATCTATCTATCTATCTATCTATCTATCTATCTACTTATCTCTCTCTTCCTACCTACCTACATCTATCTACCTATCCATCTATCTATCTATCTATCTATCTATCTATCTATCTATCTATCTACTTATCTCTCTCTTCCTACCTACCTACATCTATCTATATCTGTCTGTCTTTCTGTCTGTCTGTCTGTCTATGTATGCATGTATGTATGTATGTATGTATGTATCTATCTATCTACTTATCTCTCTCTTCCTACCTACCTACATCTATCTACCTATCCATCCATCCATCCATCTATCTATCTATCTATCTATCTATCTATCTATCTATCTGTCTGTCTGTCTGTCTGTCTGTCTGTCTGTCTGTCCGTCCGTCCGTCCGTCCGTCCGTCCGTCCGTCCGTCTGTCTGTCTATGTATGTATGTATGTATGTATGTATGTATGTATGTATGTATGTATGTATCTATCTATCTATCTATCTATCTATCTATCTATCTATCTACTTATCTCTCTCTTCCTACCTACCTACATCTATCTACCTATCCATCTATCTATCTATCTATCTATCTATCTATCTATCTATCTATCTATCTACTTATCTCTCTCTTCCTACCTACCTACATCTATCTACCTATCCATCTATCTATCTATCTATCTATCTATCTATCTATCTATCTATCTATCTATCTATCTATCTATATCTGTCTTTCAACATTTCAGAATCAGCCTGCTACATCTCCCCCTCATGATTCTAGGGCTACTCTGGAGGGATTGGAGTATGTAACTCCATCATCAGCTTGTGGCTCCATTCTGACTATGTTCTCTAACACTGCTTGCCACCATTCATTAGCAAGCCAGTTCCACTAAACCCATTAATATCAATGAACTTTTCCAAAGGGAAATGCACCATATAACATGTATAAATATATAATATGCCCTATCATTTATTTGATTGTATACATATTGACATCTGCACACAGAGAAATAGAAACACCATTTCTCTCATCTCCCTGAGAGATCACACTCTCTCTGTGGTCCTTTGGTCACTGAGGTCAGTCATAAGGCCATAAGACACCGGCTACTAAGCATTCACTTCTCCCAAGTTCACTTGCAAACCCAGCATACCTGATGGATGAGCAGTCCCCTTTTGGCTGCTTTTGATCCACTACTGCTCTGGGTCAAGCAGGGCATTGAGAGTTTCACTCCTCAGGCTAAGTGACCTTTCGGAGGGACATTCTGCTATAGGCTCGAAGGATTGCATGCACAATTAGAGAGTGGTGGGAGAGGGCAGAATGAGGTCAAGGAATAAATCTGGTTTGGCTGCAGTACCGAATTTATGTGCAATCAAAGCTAGAAGGATCTTTTGAAAGTAGGGCTTTGAAAGGTAGGTTAAGCCCAATAACTTTGCTGTAAAGCCTCATACTTGAAGTGGGGTTTCAGTAAGATCTTTGGAAAACTTTTTGAGTGCTTCTTACTAGTGATCCTAAAGAACATAAAGGTGCTAAAATTCTTATATTTTCAGATAAGTTTATGCTGAACCTAAAAACATAATTAATTGCTTTTTTAATAAAACGGTTGTAATTATTTGCTATCAACTGCCTTGCAATTAGGAACAACTTCACTGTAGTTTTCATTTCTTAAAATTTTATTTTTATTTTGAATATAAAAAACATTATTTATACACAGCAGAACAGAAAAAGAAGAACGGACATAAAACTGGGGTTTTTTATTATGTAAAGCTCACCTTTCTTTAAAAAGTCTTTATTCATTTGTTACGTTAAAATACTCAGTTAAGTCTTTCCCTAAGGCTAAGAAACAGAAAAGTAGATCAGTAGAACAGAACAGACACACAAAAAACAGTTATAAAAGATTATAGTAACCTTGTGTTTGACAAAAGTAAAGATCCAAGTTTTTGGAATCAGAATTCCAAATAATAATATTTGGTAAAAATTGTTGGGAAAAGAGAAAAGCTGTCTGACAGAAACTAGATATAGACCAATAGATATTGTTCTAGGTACCCTAATTACCAAGATAAGACCAAAATGGATACATGACCTAGGCTTAAAAGGTTATGTCATAAATGAATTAAAGAATATAGAACATATTACTTATTAGATTTATGAACAGGAGAAGAATTCATGAGTAAACAAAAGATAGAAAGCATTGTGAGATGTAAAATGAAAAAAAATTAAATATATCAAAATGAAAATATTTTATATAAACAAAATGAATATATCCAAGATTAGAAGGAAAATAGTAAGTTGAGGAAAAAATTTTATAGATATTTTCTTAGATGCCACTTATCTTTTTAAGAACATAATAATAGTTTTCAGATTTGTTCTGCTTGTCTGTGCTTCTTTATGGCTTTCTTTCTGGGTTAAAAAAAAAGATACTGCAGTGAATTTCCTTTTTTTTTTTGGTTACCACTCTATCTCCCCCTTTTCAACCCCAATTTCATCCTCTCCCTCTTCCACTGGGGGAAGGAAAAAAGATAACAAAGACCTTATAAGGTCTATAAGGTATATAAGGAAATATACATAACCATAAACAAAATAAGTTCCGATATGAGCTGTATCTAAAATATCTATCTTATTCTGCATTTTAAGTCTGTCTCAGCTCTGCCTTGAGGCAGGTAGCTTGCTTTATAAGTCCTGTAGGATTCTAGTTGGTCATGGTTCTCAGGTCCTTAAAAGTTATTTTTTTTATAATGCTTTCATATAAATTATCCCAATTCTGTTCATTTCAATAGAAGATGCTAGAAATATGTCTCTTTCTCCCAGTTTCTCCCAGTTTTTTCTAATTAGAAGTAGGTTTTAATTACAGAACTTGGAACTCTGTACTCAATCTCATTTAAATGAGACCCCCCAAAAGTTCATATCACTTTATTTTCTAAAATGTCTCTTTTGCAATCAACAAAATACATTAAAAATTTTCCAAGTCTCCACATGGAAGCAAGTAAAGAGAAAGAGAAAAAGTATGTGCCCTGAAAGAATCAAGTGTTGTATACTCCTTTTCAGATGTTTTGGGAAACAATCCCAGGTAAATTGAGTGCCTTTTTTTGGCCCAGCTGCTTGGTGGGAAGATAAGAGATGGAGGAACAGTTGGGGAGGTGTGCTATCCCCTGGAACCATTGTCTACAAATATTGATGTTTGCAAGTGACACACTGTCCAGATGCCAGGAGATAGAAAGGAGGCTTAAATTCCAATGGGGTAGACAATACATAAAAGAAAGTGGAAAGTAAGGGAATGGCAGGGGTGTAGAAAACCAAAGCATGGTCAAGAAAGTCTGATATGTAGCCTGGAGAGGAATAAGAGCTGGCTTAAATGGAAATTCTGGGAAGAGCCAATTAAAGAGAGAGGCTTCAAGATAGAAGCAGGGGTTTACTAAGTTCAGGTACTTCATGGAAGGACTGACCAGCCTTGTTAAATGCCATAGAAAGGTTAATGAGAATTTATAGAAGGACATGGACATTGAATTTGATAAACTTGGGAACACAGGATTTTAGGGCTGGAAGAAAGAATCTCAGAGATCACCTCCTCATTATATACATGAGAAAACTGAGATCCAAAAAAGGCATAACAAATGTTATGTAGCTTAAGATAAATAAATAGTAGTCAAGAGCTGAACCCAGTTCCTTTGATTCCAAATCCAGTTATATTTTCAGAACCAAGAGATTTCATTCACCTTCTTAACAACATCACTTAGATTGTATGTTGCCCTCTAGTGACCTCTCTCTTCTCTTTTTTTCTTTTGTGAGTTTATTCTTGATATTCATTTTGGGTAGATTTCCTCAGTTTGGAGGAGGTGGAAGGAGAAGAGATACACAGCTGATTTGCTCCAAACAGAGCTATGAATGGTACTGAGGAAAAGAATTACTTCCCTGCAACCATCATCGCCATAGCCAATGGTATGATACATGCCTCAATAAGCATCAAAAGATGTATAAGAAATTGAACAACTACTTGTGATCTGGCCTTAGAATGTTACCCTGAATTAACACCCTTGCAATTTCTAACTGTGGACTATCCTAGAAAGATTACATTCAGGATCTACTCTGAAGAAGACATTATTCTCTTTCAGAAGGCACCCTAGACTTGGAGGAGGACCATCCAGACTGGATGCCATGTGATCCTGGAAAAGTTACCTAACCTCTGTCTGCTTTAGATTCCTCATCTGTCAACTAGGAATAGCACCTATTGTTGTGAAGATAAAATGAGATAATATTCATAAAGTGCTTTGCAAAACTGAACATGCTATCTAAATTCTAGTTATTATAATTGTTATTGCTGCCATGATGATGATAATGTTTGTTTTACAAGATCAGTCAGCTATGAGAAGTGGGAGAGAGGCTCAATGCCTTATTCTAGCATCACATGGTTACTAAATGTCTTAGGCAGGATTTGAACTTACGTCTTCTTGGACTTCAAATCCAGCACTCTATCCACTATGCCACCTGGCTGCCAATCAACAGGCTATATGCCTTGAGAAGGCATGCTATTAAAATATACATGTGTACATAGGAGATCTATTTTTGTGTTGATTCTGAGTATTTTAAATAGTACATTCTTAAAGTTCTATAAGGGGGGACCTTTTAGAGGAGGGGAAGCTAAGTTTTCCCATAAGAAAAGGATTTTCCTGACTGGGGGTCTTTGAACACAGACTCTTGCTAGTTGGTAATTTGGCATCAGTACATGGTACATAGTTAGCACCTAATACATGTTCTTTCTGTCTGTCTCCCCACATTTCTTTCCATCTCTCTTCCTTTCTCTCTCCCTGACCATTTATCTCTTTCCATCTTTCCATCATCATCATCATCATCATCATCATCATCATCACCATCATCTCATCATCATCTCTCTCTCTTTATCTTTCTAGCCACCTTTTTATCTATCCACTCATCTCTCTCCCTCTATTATCTAGCTATCTCTCTTCCTTTCTCTCTCTTTATCTTTCTATCTACCTTTTTATCTATCTACTCATCTCTCTCCATCTATTATCTGGGTGTCTCTCTCTTTTTCTATCCATCTTTTCATCTATCCACCCATCTCTCTCTCTTTATCTATTATCTAGGTCTCTCTCTTTCTCTCTCTCTCTCTCTCTCCCTCCTTCCTTACCTCCCTCCCTCCCTCCCTCTCTCTCTCTCTCTCTCTCTCTCTCTTCTCTCTCTCTCTCTCTCTCTCTCTCTCTCTCTCTCTCTCTCTCTCTCTCTCTCTCTCTCTCTCTCTCTCCCTCCCTCCCTCCCCCCCCCTCTCTTTCCCCCCTCTCTCTTTCTCTCTCCTATCTGTCTGTCTCTGCCTTCATGGCAGGAGCCTTCCCAAGAGGAAGAAAACCTCTGATTCTATTTCCCTCTATATTCTAAACCTAGTTTCTATATTCTCCAACTCCTGGAGAAGTAGGGAAGCAAGGAAGGGTACTATAAAAATGAATGGTGGGAGAAGAATTTAGTAAGCTTAGGGTATGTATAGCACAGGGCCCCAAGAACCATCAGCACATATTTAAATGCAGCTGTTTCATATTTAAAGGCAAATTCTCAGGTGGATCCAGCATTTGTGAGAGGTGGTTGGCCAGCAGCCTTGACAGGCAGTCATTACTTGTTAAACAGGTATGGCAGGAGCAGCCCCCTGCCAGGGGGCCTTTCCATTTCACCAAAGTGTTTCCAGAGGCAGCCTTAGTAAGCAAGCAGAGGTGACTTCTGTTTTCGGGGGTCAGTGCAGCATGGGCTCACTTGGCTAAGGCCAATAGTTGCAGGGCTCCTTTCCCATGCCAGGCCGTTAAATGGCTGCCCCTACTCCTAGGCACTGGGGCCAATGCCTCAAACTCATTTTACAAGCACTTAATAATAATAAATAATAGCCAACATTTATATGGCATTTATTATGTGCCAGGCACTGTGCTAAACAGTTCATAATTATTTTCTCATTTGATCCTCATACCAACCTTGGGAGGCAGGTGCTATTATTAGCTCTATTATACAAATGAGGAAACTGAGGTTAAGTGAATTGCCCAGGGTCACATAGCTCATCAGTGTCTGATTTGAACTCAGTTATTCTTGACTTCAGGCTCAGACCTCTACCCAACAGCACTTCTTAGACACCCCTAATGACCATCAAAAGGCGGAGGCTTGGCTATCCTTTCCTTTCCTTTCCTTTCCTTCCTTCCTTTCCTTTCCTTTTCCTTTCCTTTCCTTTCCTTTCCTTTCCTTTCCTTTCCTCTTTCCTTTCCTTTCCTTTCCTTTCCTTTCCTTTCCTTTCCTTTCCTTTCCTTTCCTTTCCTTTCCTTTCCTTTCCTTTCCTTTCCTCTTCCTTTCCTCTTCCTTTCCTTTCCTTTCCTTTCCTTTCCTTTCCTTTCCTTTCCTTTCCTTTCCTTTCCTTTTCCTTTCCTTTCCTTTCCTTTCCTTTCCTTTCCTTTCCTTTCCTTTCCTTTCCTTTCCTTTCCTTCTTTCCTTCTTTCCTTTTTTCTTTTCTTTCTTTTTCTTTCTTTCTTCAAAGATATTTTATTTTCCAATTACATGTAATAACAATTTTTAACTTACATTTTCTGAAAGTATAAGATCCAAATTGTCTCCTTCTCTCCTTTCCCTCTCTTTTCAGAAGCAATTTGATCTGAATTTTACGTGTATTATCATGCAAAACATACTTCCATATTGGTCATTGTTGTAAGAGAATATTCATATGAACTAATCCCCCAATAAAACTGTAAATAAGCTAATGTAAAAGACAGTTTGGCAAGGACTTTTCAATGGGAATGATATTTTTCTGTTGGTGGATAGAAGATAAACCTTGCAATTAAAGAAGATATAGGTCCAAGTTCCATGGCTGGTACATACTGGCTGTAAGCTTGGGAAAGTCATAACTTCTCAGGGCTCAGGAAAACTCTCTCAGGCTATAGGTTACAGTTCAGTTGTGAATCTGAATCACTAAGAGCAATTTCCTCACCCAGAGTTCCCTAGACTGATGAAATCACAGATGTGGACCTCCTTTCCCTTCTGCCCTCCCTGCATTCTGCCCCTTCACACTCCCCTCACCCACCTCCCCACCCAAAAAAAAGTTAGCTGAAGCTTAGATGTGCTAGGATTAGAGAAGATGGCAAACCACTCCAGTATCTTTGCCAAGAAAATCTTCTTCTATTTGGTCACAAAGAGTCAAACAAGACTGAAACAATTGAGCAACAACACCAAAATGATATGACAGGACAGACCGAGGTATGTTGAGTAGAAGGCAAATAATTTCATCTGATGGTTAAAAATTCTAAGCCTACCTGTCCACTGTTCCTAATTTTTAGGAGCAGGTAAGTGGTTCAGTGGACAGAGAGATAGGCTTGGAGATAGGAGGTTCTGGGTTCAAATGTGACCTCAGACACTTTTTAGTTGAATGACCCTGAGCAAGTCACTTAACCTCCACTGCATAGCCCTTATTGCTTTTCTGCCTTAGAATTAATGCTCAGAAAGAGATTAAAAAAAAAAAAAGATAAGATCTCTATTTCCCTCTCTAGAAGATATAAACCCCTGGCTAATTAAATCAGCTACAACAAAGACAAGATAGCAAATATTTAAATAGAGATTAAATCAGCAGGAAACTGAAGCTCCTACTAAATGTTTGCCTAATCTGAGAAAGGAAAGTAAGACCCTCACAAAACTCACTTTCTGATATGCTGCCCACAGGTTCTGGGGCAAGCTTGAAGGCTCCCATTTTACTGGAAATCTGATCTTGAGGTGCACACTTAAAATAAGTCAGTATGAAAAAAAACTCCTAAAGGGATAAAAATCCCAAACTATGAAGCCATTAAATGATTCTTTTACCTTAATGTACTTTGCTTCTAAAGATGGCCAGGAAAAATTAGTCACCTCTTTTGCTTGAAAGATGCACTTCTGATTTTAGAAATGGATTTTAATGTCTTTGTTGCTGCTGCTGCAGTCCTTTATCTGTTGGCCTCTTGGTTACCTAATCGCAAGAGCGTGGGGTCCTTAAAGCCAAAATATAAAGAAGAAAATGCCATTTGTAGTTCGATTGAGACTCTAATTAAAAGTTATCCTCTTTCCTTGAAAGACCAATTGGCTAGTGTTCCCCAAAGTACTGAATCACTCAAGAATTACAATTCTTTTTTGGCAGGGAAGGCTGAAGTCATCATGGCTCTTGGTCAATCATACTGATCAATTCTGGCTCCTGTCTTAGTTCAGATTGGCCATTATCCATTGAGTAGGATGAGAACCCTAGATTTATAGCTATAATTATCATCACCTAGCATTTACACAATACTTTAAAGCTTGCAAATATGTTATCTCATTGGATTCTTGCAACAACTCTGAGGGGTAGGAGGGACCTTAGAGGCTATAGAATCTAACTCCCTTATTTTATAGATGAGGAAATTGAGACTCAGAAATTGATTTGCCCAGGTGACACAGCTTGTAAATGGCTGGGGTAAGATTTGAGCCCACATCTTTCTGACTAAGTCCAGTGCTCTATCTTAGATTCAAAAAGATCTGAGTTCAAATCCTATCTCAGACACTGGTTGTGTCATGCTAGGCAAGTCACTCAACTTCTGTTTGCCTCAGTTTTCTCATTTGTAAAATGGGGGAAATAATAATTCCTACCTCCCAGTGTTGTAGTGAGGATCACAGGAAATGACATATATAAAGCACTCTGCAAAACTTAAATTGCTATATAAATGTTAGTTATTATTATTGAGCTGGATGGAACATCATATCTATTGCATAGGATATAGGATTTAGTTAATAATTATTGTAAAAACAACAACAGCAACAATAATATGCATACTTGTATACTGCTTTAAGGTGGCAAGACTTTACTGATCATTTAGACCAAGTGTTCTTAACTTGTTCGGTAGCCTGAATCCCTTTGGCAGACTGGGAATCCTATAGACTCCTTTTCTTAAAAATATTTATAATTACATAAAAAATACAGAAGATTACAAAGGAAATCAATTATATTGAAATACGATTAAAAATAATTATTTTGGGGGCAGCTAGGTGACTTAGTGGATTGATAGTCAGTCCTTAGAGACTGAAGGTCCTGGATACAAATCTGCCCTTAGATACTTCTTAGCTGTGTGACCCTGAGTAAGTCACTTAACCCCCATTGCCATGAAACTCTTCTGTCTTGGAACCAATAAAGAGTATTGATTCTAAGAAAGAAAGTAAGAATTAAAGAAAAAAATAATAATTTCTTTCTTTCTTTCTTTCTTTCTTTCTTTCTTTCTTCTTTCTTCTTTCTTTCTTTCTTTCTTCTTTCTTTCTTTCTTTCTTTCTTCTTTCTTTCTTTCTTTCTTTCTTTCTTTCTTCTTTCTTTCTTTCTTTCTTTCTTTCTTTCTTTCTCTTTCTTTCTTTCTTTCTTTCTCTTCCTTTCCTTCTTCTTCCTTCCTTCCTTCCTTCCTTCCTTCCTTCTTTCTTTCTTTCTTTCTTTCATTTCTTTTCTTTCTTTCTTTCTTTCTTTCTTTCTTTCTTTCTTTCTTTCTTCTTTCTTTCTTTCTTCTTCTTTTTTCTTTCTTTCTTTCTTTCTTTCTTTCTTTCTTTCTTTCTTTCTTTCTTCTTTCCTTTCTTTCTTTCTTCTTTCTTCTTTCTTTCTTTCTTTCTTTCTTTCTTTCTTTCTTTCTTTCTTCTTTCTTTCTTTCTTTCTTTCTTTCTTTCTTTCTTTCTTTCTTCTTTCTTCTTTCTTTCTTTCTTCTTCTTTCTTTCTCTCTTCTTCTCCTCTATCTTTCTTTCCATCTATCTATCTATCTATCTATCTATCTATCTATCTATCTATCTATCTATCTATCTGTCTGTCTGTCTGTCTGTCTATCTATCTATCTGTCTGTC